>NC_072879.1:4165246-4765246 GCF_028858705.1 Grus americana
ATATGGGGGCTGCGGGCTCGCCTGTCCGAGCAAGGGCTCAACATAGAGCCTTACGTCCCTCTCCACTAAAATCAGCGTCCACGCTCAAAACTCTAAACGTCCAGCCCTAGCTCCCACGCCAAAGGTGCCAGCCCCAAAACGCATGCCTGCCCTCAAACCCTCCCTCAGCGGCCCTCGCACAGACCCACTCACATTGGGGCTGCGGGCTCGCCTAGCCGAGCAAGGGCTCAACATAGAGCCTTACTCCCTCTCCACCAAAAATCAGCGTCCACGCTCAAAACTCTAAACGTCCAGCCCTAGCTCCCACGCCAAAGGTGCCAGCCCCAAAACGCATGCCTGCCCTCAAACCTCCCTCAGCGGCCCTCGCACAGACCCACTCACATTGGGGCTGCGGCTCGCCTAGCCGAGCAAGGGCTCAACATAGAGCCTTACGTCCCTCTCCACCAAAATCAGCGTCCACGCTCAAAACTCTAAACGTCCAGCCCTAGCTCCCACGCCAAAGGTGCCAGCCCCAAAACGCATGCCTGCCCTCAAACCTCCCTCAGCGGCCCTCGCACAGACCCACTCACATTGGGGCTGCGGGCTCGCCTGTCCGAGCAAGGGCTCAACATAGAGCCTTACGTCCCTCTCCACCAAAATCAGCGTCCACGCTCAAAACTCTAAACGTCCAGCCCTAGCTCCCACGCCAAAGGTGCCAGCCCCAAAACGCATGCCTGCCCTCAAACCTCCCTCAGCGGCCCTCGCACAGACCCACTCACATTGGGGCTGCGGGCTCGCCTGTCCGAGCAAGGGCTCAACATAGAGCCTTACGTCCCTCTCCACCAAAAATCAGCGTCCACGCTCAAAACTCTAAACGTCCAGCCCTAGCTCCCACGCCAAAGGTGCCAGCCCCAAAACGCATGCCTGCCCTCAACCTCCCTCAGCGGCCCTCGCACAGACCCACTCACACTGGGGCTGCGGGCTCGCCTGTCCGAGCAAGGCTCAACATAGAGCCTTACGTCCCTCTCCACCAAAAATCAGCGTCCACGCTCAAAACTCTAAACGTCCAGCCCTAGCTCCCACGCCAAAGGTGCCAGCCCCAAAACGCATGCCTGCCCTCAAACCTCCCTCAGCGGCCCTCGCACAGACCCACTCACATTGGGCTGCGGGCTCGCCTGTCCGAGCAAGGGCTCAACATAGAGCCTTACGTCCCTCTCCACCAAAAATCAGCGTCCACGCTCAAAACTCTAAACGTCCAGCCCTAGCTCCCACGCCAAAGGTGCCAGCCCCAAAACGCATGCCTGCCCTCAAACCTCCCTCAGCGGCCCTCGCACAGACCCACTCACATTGGGGCTGCGGGCTCGCCTAGCCGAGCAAGGGCTCAACATAGAGCCTTACGTCCCTCTCCACCAAAATCAGCGTCCACGCTCAAAACTCTAAACGTCCAGCCCTAGCTCCCACGCCAAAGGTGCCAGCCCCAAAACGCATGCCTGCCCTCAACCCTCCCTCAGCGGCCCTCGCACAGACCCACTCACATTGGGGCTGCGGGCTCGCCTGTCCGAGCAAGGGCTCAACATAGAGCCTTACGTCCCTCTCCACCAAAATCAGCGTCCACGCTCAAAACTCTAAACGTCCAGCCCTAGCTCCCACGCCAAAGGTGCCAGCCCCAAAACGCATGCCTGCCCTCAAACCTCCCTCAGCGGCCCTCGCACAGACCCACTCACATTGGGGCTGCGGGCTCGCCTAGCCGAGCAAGGGCTCAACATAGAGCCTTACGTCCCTCTCCACCAAAATCAGCGTCCACGCTCAAAACTCTAAACGTCCAGCCCTAGCTCCCACGCCAAAGGTGCCAGCCCCAAAACGCATGCCTGCCCTCAAACCTCCCTCAGCGGCCCTCGCACAGACCCACTCACATTGGGCTGCGGGCTCGCCTAGCCGAGCAAGGGCTCAACATAGAGCCTTACGTCCCTCTCCACCAAAATCAGCGTCCACGCTCAAAACTCTAAACGTCCAGCCCTAGCTCCCACGCCAAAGGTGCCAGCCCCAAAACGCATGCCTGCCCTCAAACCTCCCTCAGCGGCCCTCGCACAGACCCACTCACATTGGGGCTGCGGGCTCGCCTAGCCGAGCAAGGGCTCAACATAGAGCCTTACGTCCCTCTCCACCAAAATCAGCGTCCACGCTCAAAACTCTAAACGTCCAGCCCTAGCTCCCACGCCAAAGGTGCCAGCCCCAAAACGCATGCCTGCCCTCAAACCTCCCTCAGCGGCCCTCGCACAGACCCACTCACATTGGGGCTGCGGGCTCGCCTAGCCGAGCAAGGGCTCAACATAGAGCCTTACGTCCCTCTCCACCAAAAATCAGCGTCCACGCTCAAAACTCTAAACGTCCAGCCCTAGCTCCCACGCCAAAGGTGCCAGCCCCAAAACGCATGCCTGCCCTCAAACCTCCCTCAGCGGCCCTCGCACAGACCCACTCACATTGGGGCTGCGGGCTCGCCTAGCCGAGCAAGGGCTCAACATAGAGCCTTACGTCCCTCTCCACCAAAATCAGCGTCCACGCTCAAAACTCTAAACGTCCAGCCCTAGCTCCCACGCCAAAGGTGCCAGCCCCAAAACGCATGCCTGCCCTCAAACCTCCCTCAGCGGCCCTCGCACAGACCCACTCACATTGGGGCTGCGGGCTCGCCTAGCCGAGCAAGGGCTCAACATAGAGCCTTACGTCCCTCTCCACCAAAATCAGCGTCCACGCTCAAAACTCTAAACGTCCAGCCCTAGCTCCCACGCCAAAGGTGCCAGCCCCAAAACGCATGCCTGCCCTCAAACCTCCCTCAGCGGCCCTCGCACAGACCCACTCACATTGGGGCTGCGGGCTCGCCTGTCCGAGCAAGGGCTCAACATAGAGCCTTACGTCCCTCTCCACCAAAATCAGCGTCCACGCTCAAAACTCTAAACGTCCAGCCCTAGCTCCCACGCCAAAGGTGCCAGCCCCAAAACGCATGCCTGCCCTCAAACCTCCCTCAGCGGCCCTCGCACAGACCCACTCACATTGGGGCTGCGGGCTCGCCAGTCCGAGCAAGGGCTCAACATAGAGCCTTACGTCCCTCTCCACCAAAATCAGCGTCCACGCTCAAAACTCTAAACGTCCAGCCCTAGCTCCCACGCCAAAGGTGCCAGCCCCAAAACGCATGCCTGCCCTCAAACCTCCCTCAGCGGCCCTCGCACAGACCCACTCACATTGGGGCTGCGGGCTCGCCTGTCCGAGCAAGGGCTCAACATAGAGCCTTACGTCCCTCTCCACCAAAATCAGCGTCCACGCTCAAAACTCTAAACGTCCAGCCCTAGCTCCCACGCCAAAGGTGCCAGCCCCAAAACGCATGCCTGCCCTCAAACCTCCCTCAGCGGCCTCGCACAGACCCACTCACATTGGGGCTGCGGGCTCGCCTGCCGAGCAAGGGCTCAACATAGAGCCTTACGTCCCTCTCCACCAAAATCAGCGTCCACGCTCAAAACTCTAAACGTCCAGCCCTAGCTCCCACGCCAAAGGTGCCAGCCCCAAAACGCATGCCTGCCCTCAAACCTCCCTCAGCGGCCCTCGCACAGACCCACTCACATTGGGGCTGCGGGCTCGCCTGTCCGAGCAAGGGCTCAACATAGAGCCTTACGTCCCTCTCCACCAAAATCAGCGTCCACGCTCAAAACTCTAAACGTCCAGCCCTAGCTCCCACGCCAAAGGTGCCAGCCCCAAAACGCATGCCTGCCCTCAAACCTCCCTCAGCGGCCCTCGCACAGACCCACTCACATTGGGGCTGCGGGCTCGCCTAGCCGAGCAAGGGCTCAACATAGAGCCTTACGTCCCTCTCCACCAAAATCAGCGTCCACGCTCAAAACTCTAAACGTCCAGCCCTAGCTCCCACGCCAAAGGTGCCAGCCCCAAAACGCATGCCTGCCCTCAAACCTCCCTCAGCGGCCCTCGCACAGACCCACTCACATTGGGGCTGCGGGCTCGCCTGTCCGAGCAAGGGCTCAACATAGAGCCTTACGTCCCTCTCCACCAAAATCAGCGTCCACGCTCAAAACTCTAAACGTCCAGCCCTAGCTCCCACGCCAAAGGTGCCAGCCCCAAAACGCATGCCTGCCCTCAAACCTCCCTCAGCGGCCCTCGCACAGACCCACTCACATTGGGGCTGCGGGCTCGCCTGTCCGAGCAAGGGCTCAACATAGAGCCTTACGTCCCTCTCCACCAAAATCAGCGTCCACGCTCAAAACTCTAAACGTCCAGCCCTAGCTCCCACGCCAAAGGTGCCAGCCCCAAAACGCATGCCTGCCCTCAAACCTCCCTCAGCGGCCCTCGCACAGACCCACTCACATTGGGGCTGCGGGCTCGCCTAGCCGAGCAAGGGCTCAACATAGAGCCTTACGTCCCTCTCCACCAAAATCAGCGTCCACGCTCAAAACTCTAAACGTCCAGCCCTAGCTCCCACGCCAAAGGTGCCAGCCCCAAAACGCATGCCTGCCCTCAAACCTCCCTCAGCGGCCCTCGCACAGACCCACTCACATTGGGGCTGCGGGCTCGCCTAGCCGAGCAAGGGCTCAACATAGAGCCTTACGTCCCTCTCCACCAAAATCAGCGTCCACGCTCAAAACTCTAAACGTCCAGCCCTAGCTCCCACGCCAAAGGTGCCAGCCCCAAAACGCATGCCTGCCCTCAAACCTCCCTCAGCGGCCCTCGCACAGACCCACTCACATTGGGGCTGCGGGCTCGCCTAGCCGAGCAAGGGCTCAACATAGAGCCTTACGTCCCTCTCCACCAAAATCAGCGTCCACGCTCAAAACTCTAAACGTCCAGCCCTAGCTCCCACGCCAAAGGTGCCAGCCCCAAAACGCATGCCTGCCCTCAAACCTCCCTCAGCGGCCCTCGCACAGACCCACTCACATTGGGGCTGCGGGCTCGCCTGTCCGAGCAAGGGCTCAACATAGAGCCTTACGTCCCTCTCCACCAAAATCAGCGTCCACGCTCAAAACTCTAAACGTCCAGCCCTAGCTCCCACGCCAAAGGTGCCAGCCCCAAAACGCATGCCTGCCCTCAAACCTCCCTCAGCGGCCCTCGCACAGACCCACTCACATTGGGGCTGCGGGCTCGCCTGTCCGAGCAAGGGCTCAACATAGAGCCTTACGTCCCTCTCCACCAAAATCAGCGTCCACGCTCAAAACTCTAAACGTCCAGCCCTAGCTCCCACGCCAAAGGTGCCAGCCCCAAAACGCATGCCTGCCCTCAAACCTCCCTCAGCGGCCCTCGCACAGACCCACTCACATTGGGGCTGCGGGCTCGCCTAGCCGAGCAAGGGCTCAACATAGAGCCTTACGTCCCTCTCCACCAAAATCAGCGTCCACGCTCAAAACTCTAAACGTCCAGCCCTAGCTCCCACGCCAAAGGTGCCAGCCCCAAAACGCATGCCTGCCCTCAAACCTCCCTCAGCGGCCCTCGCACAGACCCACTCACATTGGGGCTGCGGGCTCGCCTGTCCGAGCAAGGGCTCAACATAGAGCCTTACGTCCCTCTCCACCAAAAATCAGCGTCCACGCTCAAAACTCTAAACGTCCAGCCCTAGCTCCCACGCCAAAGGTGCCAGCCCCAAAACGCATGCCTGCCCTCAAACCTCCCTCAGCGGCCCTCGCACAGACCCACTCACATTGGGGCTGCGGGCTCGCCTTGCCGAGCAAGGGCTCAACATAGAGCCTTACGTCCCTCTCCACCAAAATCAGCGTCCACGCTCAAAACTCTAAACGTCCAGCCCTAGCTCCCACGCCAAAGGTGCCAGCCCCAAAACGCATGCCTGCCCTCAAACCTCCCTCAGCGGCCCTCGCACAGACCCACTCACATTGGGGCTGCGGGCTCGCCTGTCCGAGCAAGGGCTCAACATAGAGCCTTACGTCCCTCTCCACCAAAATCAGCGTCCACGCTCAAAACTCTAAACGTCCAGCCCTAGCTCCCACGCCAAAGGTGCCAGCCCCAAAACGCATGCCTGCCCTCAAACCTCCCTCAGCGGCCCTCGCACAGACCCACTCACATTGGGGCTGCGGGCTCGCCTGTCCGAGCAAGGGCTCAACATAGAGCCTTACGTCCCTCTCCACCAAAATCAGCGTCCACGCTCAAAACTCTAAACGTCCAGCCCTAGCTCCCACGCCAAAGGTGCCAGCCCCAAAACGCATGCCTGCCCTCAAACCTCCCTCAGCGGCCCTCGCACAGACCCACTCACATTGGGGCTGCGGGCTCGCCTGCCGAGCAAGGGCTCAACATAGAGCCTTACGTCCCTCTCCACCAAAATCAGCGTCCACGCTCAAAACTCTAAACGTCCAGCCCTAGCTCCCACGCCAAAGGTGCCAGCCCCAAAACGCATGCCTGCCCTCAAACCTCCCTCAGCGGCCCTCGCACAGACCCACTCACATTGGGGCTGCGGGCTCGCCTAGCCGAGCAAGGGCTCAACATAGAGCCTTACGTCCCTCTCCACCAAAATCAGCGTCCACGCTCAAAACTCTAAACGTCCAGCCCTAGCTCCCACGCCAAAGGTGCCAGCCCCAAAACGCATGCCTGCCCTCAAACCTCCCTCAGCGGCCCTCGCACAGACCCACTCACATTGGGGCTGCGGGCTCGCCTGTCCGAGCAAGGGCTCAACATAGAGCCTTACGTCCCTCTCCACCAAAATCAGCGTCCACGCTCAAAACTCTAAACGTCCAGCCCTAGCTCCCACGCCAAAGGTGCCAGCCCCAAAACGCATGCCTGCCCTCAAACCTCCCTCAGCGGCCCTCGCACAGACCCACTCACATTGGGGCTGCGGGCTCGCCTGTCCGAGCAAGGGCTCAACATAGAGCCTTACGTCCCTCTCCACCAAAATCAGCGTCCACGCTCAAAACTCTAAACGTCCAGCCCTAGCTCCCACGCCAAAGGTGCCAGCCCCAAAACGCATGCCTGCCCTCAAACCTCCCTCAGCGGCCCTCGCACAGACCCACTCACATTGGGGCTGCGGGCTCGCCTGTCCGAGCAAGGGCTCAACATAGAGCCTTACGTCCCTCTCCACCAAAATCAGCGTCCACGCTCAAAACTCTAAACGTCCAGCCCTAGCTCCCACGCCAAAGGTGCCAGCCCCAAAACGCATGCCTGCCCTCAAACCTCCCTCAGCGGCCCTCGCACAGACCCACTCACATTGGGGCTGCGGGCTCGCCTAGCCGAGCAAGGGCTCAACATAGAGCCTTACGTCCCTCTCCACCAAAATCAGCGTCCACGCTCAAAACTCTAAACGTCCAGCCCTAGCTCCCACGCCAAAGGTGCCAGCCCCAAAACGCATGCCTGCCCTCAAACCTCCCTCAGCGGCCCTCGCACAGACCCACTCACATTGGGGCTGCGGGCTCGCCTGTCCGAGCAAGGGCTCAACATAGAGCCTTACGTCCCTCTCCACCAAAATCAGCGTCCACGCTCAAAACTCTAAACGTCCAGCCCTAGCTCCCACGCCAAAGGTGCCAGCCCCAAAACGCATGCCTGCCCTCAAACCTCCCTCAGCGGCCCTCGCACAGACCCACTCACATTGGGGCTGCGGGCTCGCCTGTCCGAGCAAGGGCTCAACATAGAGCCTTACGTCCCTCTCCACCAAAATCAGCGTCCACGCTCAAAACTCTAAACGTCCAGCCCTAGCTCCCACGCCAAAGGTGCCAGCCCCAAAACGCATGCCTGCCCTCAAACCTCCCTCAGCGGCCCTCGCACAGACCCACTCACATTGGGGCTGCGGGCTCGCCTGTCCGAGCAAGGGCTCAACATAGAGCCTTACGTCCCTCTCCACCAAAATCAGCGTCCACGCTCAAAACTCTAAACGTCCAGCCCTAGCTCCCACGCCAAAGGTGCCAGCCCCAAAACGCATGCCTGCCCTCAAACCTCCCTCAGCGGCCCTCGCACAGACCCACTCACATTGGGGCTGCGGGCTCGCCTGTCCGAGCAAGGGCTCAACATAGAGCCTTACGTCCCTCTCCACCAAAATCAGCGTCCACGCTCAAAACTCTAAACGTCCAGCCCTAGCTCCCACGCCAAAGGTGCCAGCCCCAAAACGCATGCCTGCCCTCAAACCTCCCTCAGCGGCCCTCGCACAGACCCACTCACATTGGGGCTGCGGGCTCGCCTAGCCGAGCAAGGGCTCAACATAGAGCCTTACGTCCCTCTCCACCAAAATCAGCGTCCACGCTCAAAACTCTAAACGTCCAGCCCTAGCTCCCACGCCAAAGGTGCCAGCCCCAAAACGCATGCCTGCCCTCAAACCTCCCTCAGCGGCCCTCGCACAGACCCACTCACATTGGGGCTGCGGGCTCGCCTAGCCGAGCAAGGGCTCAACATAGAGCCTTACGTCCCTCTCCACCAAAATCAGCGTCCACGCTCAAAACTCTAAACGTCCAGCCCTAGCTCCCACGCCAAAGGTGCCAGCCCCAAAACGCATGCCTGCCCTCAAACCTCCCTCAGCGGCCCTCGCACAGACCCACTCACATTGGGGCTGCGGGCTCGCCTGTCCGAGCAAGGGCTCAACATAGAGCCTTACGTCCCTCTCCACCAAAATCAGCGTCCACGCTCAAAACTCTAAACGTCCAGCCCTAGCTCCCACGCCAAAGGTGCCAGCCCCAAAACGCATGCCTGCCCTCAAACCTCCCTCAGCGGCCCTCGCACAGACCCACTCACATTGGGGCTGCGGGCTCGCCTAGCCGAGCAAGGGCTCAACATAGAGCCTTACGTCCCTCTCCACCAAAATCAGCGTCCACGCTCAAAACTCTAAACGTCCAGCCCTAGCTCCCACGCCAAAGGTGCCAGCCCCAAAACGCATGCCTGCCCTCAAACCTCCCTCAGCGGCCCTCGCACAGACCCACTCACATTGGGGCTGCGGGCTCGCCTGCCGAGCAAGGGCTCAACATAGAGCCTTACGTCCCTCTCCACCAAAATCAGCGTCCACGCTCAAAACTCTAAACGTCCAGCCCTAGCTCCCACGCCAAAGGTGCCAGCCCCAAAACGCATGCCTGCCCTCAAACCTCCCTCAGCGGCCCTCGCACAGACCCACTCACATTGGGGCTGCGGGCTCGCCTAGCCGAGCAAGGGCTCAACATAGAGCCTTACGTCCCTCTCCACCAAAATCAGCGTCCACGCTCAAAACTCTAAACGTCCAGCCCTAGCTCCCACGCCAAAGGTGCCAGCCCCAAAACGCATGCCTGCCCTCAAACCTCCCTCAGCGGCCCTCGCACAGACCCACTCACATTGGGGCTGCGGGCTCGCCTAGCCGAGCAAGGGCTCAACATAGAGCCTTACGTCCCTCTCCACCAAAATCAGCGTCCACGCTCAAAACTCTAAACGTCCAGCCCTAGCTCCCACGCCAAAGGTGCCAGCCCCAAAACGCATGCCTGCCCTCAAACCTCCCTCAGCGGCCCTCGCACAGACCCACTCACATTGGGGCTGCGGGCTCGCCTGTCCGAGCAAGGGCTCAACATAGAGCCTTACGTCCCTCTCCACCAAAATCAGCGTCCACGCTCAAAACTCTAAACGTCCAGCCCTAGCTCCCACGCCAAAGGTGCCAGCCCCAAAACGCATGCCTGCCCTCAAACCTCCCTCAGCGGCCCTCGCACAGACCCACTCACATTGGGGCTGCGGGCTCGCCAGCCGAGCAAGGGCTCAACATAGAGCCTTACGTCCCTCTCCACCAAAATCAGCGTCCACGCTCAAAACTCTAAACGTCCAGCCCTAGCTCCCACGCCAAAGGTGCCAGCCCCAAAACGCATGCCTGCCCTCAAACCTCCCTCAGCGGCCCTCGCACAGACCCACTCACATTGGGGCTGCGGGCTCGCCTGTCCGAGCAAGGGCTCAACATAGAGCCTTACGTCCCTCTCCACCAAAATCAGCGTCCACGCTCAAAACTCTAAACGTCCAGCCCTAGCTCCCACGCCAAAGGTGCCAGCCCCAAAACGCATGCCTGCCCTCAAACCTCCCTCAGCGGCCCTCGCACAGACCCACTCACATTGGGGCTGCGGGCTCGCCTAGCCGAGCAAGGGCTCAACATAGAGCCTTACGTCCCTCTCCACCAAAATCAGCGTCCACGCTCAAAACTCTAAACGTCCAGCCCTAGCTCCCACGCCAAAGGTGCCAGCCCCAAAACGCATGCCTGCCCTCAAACCTCCCTCAGCGGCCCTCGCACAGACCCACTCACATTGGGGCTGCGGGCTCGCCTGTCCGAGCAAGGGCTCAACATAGAGCCTTACGTCCCTCTCCACCAAAATCAGCGTCCACGCTCAAAACTCTAAACGTCCAGCCCTAGCTCCCACGCCAAAGGTGCCAGCCCCAAAACGCATGCCTGCCCTCAAACCTCCCTCAGCGGCCCTCGCACAGACCCACTCACATTGGGGCTGCGGGCTCGCCTAGCCGAGCAAGGGCTCAACATAGAGCCTTACGTCCCTCTCCACCAAAATCAGCGTCCACGCTCAAAACTCTAAACGTCCAGCCCTAGCTCCCACGCCAAAGGTGCCAGCCCCAAAACGCATGCCTGCCCTCAAACCTCCCTCAGCGGCCCTCGCACAGACCCACTCACATTGGGGCTGCGGGCTCGCCTGTCCGAGCAAGGGCTCAACATAGAGCCTTACGTCCCTCTCCACCAAAATCAGCGTCCACGCTCAAAACTCTAAACGTCCAGCCCTAGCTCCCACGCCAAAGGTGCCAGCCCCAAAACGCATGCCTGCCCTCAAACCTCCCTCAGCGGCCCTCGCACAGACCCACTCACATTGGGGCTGCGGGCTCGCCTAGCCGAGCAAGGGCTCAACATAGAGCCTTACGTCCCTCTCCACCAAAATCAGCGTCCACGCTCAAAACTCTAAACGTCCAGCCCTAGCTCCCACGCCAAAGGTGCCAGCCCCAAAACGCATGCCTGCCCTCAAACCTCCCTCAGCGGCCCTCGCACAGACCCACTCACATTGGGGCTGCGGGCTCGCCTAGCCGAGCAAGGGCTCAACATAGAGCCTTACGTCCCTCTCCACCAAAATCAGCGTCCACGCTCAAAACTCTAAACGTCCAGCCCTAGCTCCCACGCCAAAGGTGCCAGCCCCAAAACGCATGCCTGCCCTCAAACCTCCCTCAGCGGCCCTCGCACAGACCCACTCACATTGGGGCTGCGGGCTCGCCTGTCCGAGCAAGGGCTCAACATAGAGCCTTACGTCCCTCTCCACCAAAATCAGCGTCCACGCTCAAAACTCTAAACGTCCAGCCCTAGCTCCCACGCCAAAGGTGCCAGCCCCAAAACGCATGCCTGCCCTCAAACCTCCCTCAGCGGCCCTCGCACAGACCCACTCACATTGGGGCTGCGGGCTCGCCTAGCCGAGCAAGGGCTCAACATAGAGCCTTACGTCCCTCTCCACCAAAATCAGCGTCCACGCTCAAAACTCTAAACGTCCAGCCCTAGCTCCCACGCCAAAGGTGCCAGCCCCAAAACGCATGCCTGCCCTCAAACCTCCCTCAGCGGCCCTCGCACAGACCCACTCACATTGGGGCTGCGGGCTCGCCTAGCCGAGCAAGGGCTCAACATAGAGCCTTACGTCCCTCTCCACCAAAATCAGCGTCCACGCTCAAAACTCTAAACGTCCAGCCCTAGCTCCCACGCCAAAGGTGCCAGCCCCAAAACGCATGCCTGCCCTCAAACCTCCCTCAGCGGCCCTCGCACAGACCCACTCACATTGGGGCTGCGGGCTCGCCTGTCCGAGCAAGGGCTCAACATAGAGCCTTACGTCCCTCTCCACCAAAATCAGCGTCCACGCTCAAAACTCTAAACGTCCAGCCCTAGCTCCCACGCCAAAGGTGCCAGCCCCAAAACGCATGCCTGCCCTCAAACCTCCCTCAGCGGCCCTCGCACAGACCCACTCACATTGGGGCTGCGGGCTCGCCTAGCCGAGCAAGGGCTCAACATAGAGCCTTACGTCCCTCTCCACCAAAATCAGCGTCCACGCTCAAAACTCTAAACGTCCAGCCCTAGCTCCCACGCCAAAGGTGCCAGCCCCAAAACGCATGCCTGCCCTCAAACCTCCTTCAGCGGCCCTCGCACAGACCCACTCACATTGGGGCTGCGGGCTCGCCTAGCCGAGCAAGGGCTCAATATAGAGCCTTACGTCCCTCTCCACCAAAAATCAGCGTCCACGCTCAAAACTCTAAACGTCCAGCCCTAGCTCCCACGCCTAAAGTGCCAGCCCCAAAACGCATGCCTGCCCTCAACCCTCCCTCAGCGGCCCTCGCACAGACCCACTCACATTGGGGCTGCGGGCTCACCTGTCCGAGCAAGGGCTCAACATAGAGCCTTTTGTCCCTCTCCACCAAAATCAGCGTCCACGCTCAAAACTCTAAACGTCCAGCCCTAGCTCCCACGCCAAAGGTGCCAGCCCCAAAACGCATGCCTGCCCTCAAACCTCCCTCAGCGGCCCTCGCACAGATCCACTCACATTGGGGCTGCGGGCTCGTCTGTCCGAGCAAGGGCTCAACATAGAGCCTTATGTCCCTCTCCACCAAAAATCAGCGTCCACGCTCAAAACTCTAAACGTCCAGCCCTAGCTCCCACGCCAAAGGTGCCAGCCCCAAAACGCATGCCTGCCCTCAAACCTCCCTCAGCGGCCCTCGCACAGAGCCACTCACATTGGGGCTGCGGGCTCGCCTAGCCGAGCAAGGGCTCAACATAGAGCCTTTTGTCCCTCTCCACCAAAATCAGCGTCCACGCTCAAAACTCTAAACGTCCAGCCCTAGCTCCCACGCCAAAGGTGCCAGCCCCAAAACGCATGCCTGCCCTCAAACCTCCCTCAGCGGCCCTCGCACAGACCCACTCACATTGGGGCTGCGGGCTCGCCTGTCCGAGCAAGGGCTCAACATAGAGCCTTACGTCCCTCTCGACCAAAATCAGCGTCCACGCTCAAAACTCTAAACGTCCAGCCCTAGCTCCCACGCCAAAGGTGCCAGCCCCAAAACGCATGCCTGCCCTCAACCTCCCTCAGCGGCCCTCGCACAGATCCACTCACATTGGGGCTGCGGGCTCGCCTAGCCGAGCAAGGGCTCAACATAGAGCCTTACGTCCCTCTCCACCAAAATCAGCGTCCACGCTCAAAACTCTAAACGTCCAGCCCTAGCTCCCACGCCAAAGGTGCCAGCCCCAAAACGCATGCCTGCCCTCAAACCTCCCTCAGCGGCCCTCGCACAGACCCACTCACATTGGGGCTGCGGGCTCGCCTGTCCGAGCAAGGGCTCAACATAGAGCCTTATGTCCCTCTCCACCAAAATCAGCGTCCACGCTCAAAACTCTAAACGTCCAGCCCTAGCTCCCACGCCAAAGGTGCCAGCCCCAAAACGCATGCCTGCCCTCAAACCTCCCTCAGCGGCCCTCGCACAGAGCCACTCACATTGGGGCTGCGGGCTCGCCTAGCCGAGCAAGGGCTCAACATAGAGCCTTACGTCCCTCTCCACCAAAATCAGCGTCCACGCTCAAAACTCTAAACATCCAGCCCTAGCTCCCACGCCAAAGGTGCCAGCCCCAAAACGCATGCCTGCCCTCAAACCTCCCTCAGCGGCCCTCGCACAGACCCCCTCACATTGGGGCTGCGGGCTCGCCTGTCCGAGCAAGGGCTCAACATAGAGCCTTACGTCCCTCTCGACCAAAATCAGCGTCCACGCTCAAAACTCTAAACGTCCAGCCCTAGCTCCCACGCCAAAGGTGCCAGCCCCAAAACGCATGCCTGCCCTCAACCATCCCTCAGCGGCCCTCGCACAGACCCACTCACACTGGGGCTGCGGGCTCGCCTAGCCGAGCAAGGGCTCAACATAGAGCCTTACGTCCCTCTCCACCAAAATCAGCGTCCACGCTCAAAACTCTAAACGTCCAGCCCTAGCTCCCACGCCAAAGGTGCCAGCCCCAAAACGCATGCCTGCCCTCAAACCTCCCTCAGCAGCCCTCGCACAGACCCACTCACATTGGGGCTGCGGGCTCGCCTGTCCGAGCAAGGGCTCAACATAGAGCCTTACGTCCCTCTCCACCAAAAATCAGCGTCCACGCTCAAAACTCTAAACGTCCAGCCCTAGCTCCCACGCCAAAGGTGCCAGCCCCAAAACGCATGCCTGCCCTCAAACCTCCCTCAGCGGCCCTCGCACAGACCCACTCACATTGGGGGCTGCGGGCTCGCCTAGCCGAGCAAGGGCTCAACATAGAGCCTTACGTCCCTCTCCACCAAAAATCAGCGTCCACGCTCAAAACTCTAAACGTCCAGCCCTAGCTCCCACGCCAAAGGTGCCAGCCCCAAAACGCATGCCTGCCCTCAAACCTCCCTCAGCGGCCCTCGCACAGACCCACTCACATTGGGGCTGCGGGCTCGCCTAGCCGAGCAAGGGCTCAACATAGAGCCTTACGTCCCTCTCCACCAAAATCAGCGTCCACGCTCAAAACTCTAAACGTCCAGCCCTAGCTCCCACGCCAAAGGTGCCAGCCCCAAAACGCATGCCTGCCCTCAACCCTCCCTCAGCGGCCCTCGCACAGACCCACTCACATTGGGGCTGCGGGCTCGCCTAGCCGAGCAAGGGCTCAACATAGAGCCTTACGTCCCTCTCCACCAAAAATCAGAATCCACGCTCAAAACTCTAAACGTCCAGCCCTAGCTCCCACGCCAAAGGTGCCAGCCCCAAAACGCATGCCTGCCCTCAAACCTCCTTCAGCGGCCCTCGCACAGACCCACTCACATTGGGGCTGCGGGCTCGCCTAGCCGAGCAAGGGCTCAATATAGAGCCTTACGTCCCTCTCCACCAAAAATCAGCGTCCACGCTCAAAACTCTAAACGTCCAGCCCTAGCTCCCACGCCTAAAGTGCCAGCCCCAAAACGCATGCCTGCCCTCAACCCTCCCTCAGCAGCCCTCGCACAGACCCACTCACATTGGGGCTGCGGGCTCACCTGTCCGAGCAAGGGCTCAACATAGAGCCTTTTGTCCCTCTCCACCAAAATCAGCGTCCACGCTCAAAACTCTAAACGTCCAGCCCTAGCTCCCACGCCAAAGGTGCCAGCCCCAAAACGCATGCCTGCCCTCAAACCTCCCTCAGCGGCCCTCGCACAGATCCACTCACATTGGGGCTGCGGGCTCGTCTGTCCGAGCAAGGGCTCAACATAGAGCCTTATGTCCCTCTCCACCAAAAATCAGCATCCACGCTCAAAACTCTAAACGTCCAGCCCTAGCTCCCACGCCAAAGGTGCCAGCCCCAAAACGCATGCCTGCCCTCAAACCTCCCTCAGCGGCCCTCGCACAGAGCCACTCACATTGGGGCTGCGGGCTCGCCTAGCCGAGCAAGGGCTCAACATAGAGCCTTACGTCCCTCTCCACCAAAATCAGCGTCCACGCTCAAAACTCTAAACATCCAGCCCTAGCTCCCACGCCAAAGGTGCCAGCCCCAAAACGCATGCCTGCCCTCAAACCTCCCTCAGCGGCCCTCGCACAGACCCACTCACATTGGGGCTGCGGGCTCGCCTAGCCGAGCAAGGGCTCAACATAGAGCCTTACGTCCCTCTCCACCAAAATCAGCGTCCACGCTCAAAACTCTAAACGTCCAGCCCTAGCTCCCACGCCAAAGGTGCCAGCCCCAAAACGCATGCCTGCCCTCAAACCTCCCTCAGCGGCCCTCGCACAGACCCACTCACATTGGGGCTGCGGGCTCGCCTGTCCGAGCAAGGGCTCAACATAGAGCCTTACGTCCCTCTCGACTAAAATCAGCATCCACGCTCAAAACTCTAAACGTCCAGCCCTAGCTCCCACACCAAAGGTGCCAGCCCCAAAACGCATGCCTGCCCTCAACCATCCCTCAGCGGCCCTCGCACAGACCCACTCACACTGGGGCTGCGGGCTCGCCTAGCCGAGCAAGGGCTCAACATAGAGCCTTACGTCCCTCTCCACCAAAATCAGCGTCCACGCTCAAAACTCTAAACGTCCAGCCCTAGCTCCCAGGCCAAAGGTGCCAGCCCCAAAACGCATGCCTGCCCTCAAACCTCCCTCAGCGGCCCTCGCACAGACCCACTCACATTGGGGCTGCGGGCTCGCCTGTCCGAGCAAGGGCTCAACATAGAGCCTTATGTCCCTCTCCACCAAAATCAGCGTCCACGCTCAAAACTCTAAACGTCCAGCCCTAGCTCCCACGCCAAAGGTGCCAGCCCCAAAACGCATGCCTGCCCTCAAACCTCCCTCAGCAGCCCTCGCACAGACCCACTCACATTGGGGCTGCGGGCTCGCCTGTCCGAGCAAGGGCTCAACATAGAGCCTTACGTCCCTCTCCACCAAAAATCAGCGTCCACGCTCAAAACTCTAAACGTCCAGCCCTAGCTCCCACGCCAAAGGTGCCAGCCCCAAAACGCATGCCTGCCCTCAAACCTCCCTCAGCGGCCCTCGCACAGATCCACTCACACTGGGGCTGCGGGCTCGCCTGTCTGAGCAAGGGCTCAACATAGAGCCTTATGTCCCTCTCCACCAAAAATCAGCATCCACGCTCAAAACTCTAAACGTCCAGCCCTAGCTCCCACGCCAAAGGTGCCAGCCCCAAAACGCATGCCTGCCCTCAAACCTCCCTCAGCGGCCGTCGCACAGACCCACTCACATTGGGGCTGCGGGCTCGCCTAGCCGAGCAAGGGCTCAACATAGAGCCTTACGTCCCTCTCCACCAAAATCAGCATCCACGCTCAAAACTCTAAACGTCCAGCCCTAGCTCCCACGCCAAAGGTGCCAGCCCCAAAACGCATGCCTGCCCTCAAACCTCCCTCAGCGGCCCTCGCACAGACCCACTCACATTGGGGCTGCGGGCTCGCCTAGCCGAGCAAGGGCTCAACATAGAGCCTTATGTCCCTCTCCACCAAAATCAGCGTCCACGCTCAAAACTCTAAACGTCCAGCCCTAGCTCCCACGCCTAAAGTGCCAGCCCCAAAACGCATGCCTGCCCTCAACCCTCCCTCAGCAGCCCTCGCACAGACCCACTCACATTGGGGCTGCGGGCTCGCCTAGCCGAGCAAGGGCTCAACATAGAGCCTTACGTCCCTCTCCACCAAAAATCAGCATCCACGCTCAAAACTCTAAACGTCCAGCCCTAGCTCCCACGCCAAAGGTGCCAGCCCCAAAACGCATGCCTGCCCTCAAACCTCCCTCAGCGGCCGTCGCACAGACCCACTCACATTGGGGCTGCGGGCTCGCCTAGCCGAGCAAGGGCTCAACATAGAGCCTTACGTCCCTCTCCACCAAAATCAGCGTCCACGCTCAAAACTCTAAACGTCCAGCCCTAGCTCCCACACCAAAGGTGCCAGCCCCAAAACGCATGCCTGCCCTCAAACCTCCCTCAGCGGCCCTCGCACAGACACACTCACATTGGGGCTGCGGGCTCGCCTGTCCGAGCAAGGGCTCAACATAGAGCCTTACGTCCCTCTCCACCAAAAATCAGCATCCACGCTCAAAACTCTAAACGTCCAGCCCTAGCTGCCACGCCAAAGGTGCCAGCCCCAAAACGCATGCCTGCCCTCAAACCTCCCTCAGCGGCCCTCGCACAGACCCACTCACATTGGGGCTGCGGGCTCGCCTAGCCGAGCAAGGGCTCAACATAGAGCCTTACGTCCCTCTCCACCAAAATCAGCGTCCACGCTCAAAACTCTAAACGTCCAGCCCTAGCTCCCACGCCAAAGGTGCCAGCCCCAAAACGCATGCCTGCCCTCAAACCTCCCTCAGCGGCCCTCGCACAGACCCACTCACATTGGGGCTGCGGGCTCGCCTGTCCGAGCAAGGGCTCAACATAGAGCCTTATGTCCCTCTCCACCTAAAATCAGCGTCCACGCTCAAAACTCTAAACGTCCAGCCCTAGCTCCCACGCCAAAGGTGCCAGCCCCAAAACGCATGCCTGCCCTCAAACCTCCCTCAGCGGCCCTCGCACAGACCCACTCACATTGGGGCTGCGGGCTCACCTGTCCGAGCAAGGGCTCAACATAGAGCCTTACGTCCCTCTCCACCAAAAATCAGCGTCCACGCTCAAAACTCTAAACGTCCAGCCCTAGCTCCCACGCCAAAGGTGCCAGCCCCAAAACGCATGCCTGCCCTCAACCCTCCCTCAGCGGCCCTCGCACAGACCCACTCACATTGGGGCTGCGGGCTCGCCTGTCCGAGCAAGGGCTCAACATAGAGCCTTATGTCCCTCTCCACCAAAAATCAGCGTCCACGCTCAAAACTCTAAACGTCCAGCCCTAGCTCCCACGCCAAAGGTGCCAGCCCCAAAACGCATGCCTGCCCTCAAACCTCCCTCAGCGGCCCTCGCACAGACCCACTCACATTGGGGCTGCGGGCTCGCCTAGCCGAGCAAGGGCTCAACATAGAGCCTTACGTCCCTCTCCACCAAAATCAGCGTCCACGCTCAAAACTCTAAACGTCCAGCCCTAGCTCCCACGCCAAAGGTGCCAGCCCCAAAACGCATGCCTGCCCTCAACCCTCCCTCAGCGGCCCTCGCACAGACCCACTCACATTGGGGCTGCGGGCTCGCCTGTCCGAGCAAGGGCTCAACATAGAGCCTTATGTCCCTCTCCACCAAAAATCAGAGTCCACGCTCAAAACTCTAAACGTCCAGCCCTAGCTCCCACGCCAAAGGTGCCAGCCCCAAAACGCATGCCTGCCCTCAAACCTCCCTCAGCGGCCCTCGCACAGACCCACTCACATTGGGGCTGCGGGCTCGCCTAGCCGAGCAAGGGCTCAACATAGAGCCTTACGTCCCTCTCCACCAAAAATCAGCGTCCACGCTCAAAACTCTAAACGTCCAGCCCTAGCTCCCACGCCAAAGGTGCCAGCCCCAAAACGCATGCCTGCCCTCAAACCTCCCTCAGCAGCCCTCGCACAGACCCACTCACATTGGGGCTGCGGGCTCGCCTGTCCGAGCAAGGGCTCAACATAGAGCCTTACGTCCCTCTCCACCAAAATCAGCGTCCACGCTCAAAACTCTAAACGTCCAGCCCTAGCTCCCACGCCAAAGGTGCCAGCCCCAAAACGCATGCCTGCCCTCAAACCTCCCTCAGCGGCCCTCGCACAGACCCACTCACATTGGGGCTGCGGGCTCGCCTGTCCGAGCAAGGGCTCAACATAGAGCCTTACGTCCCTCTCCACCAAAATCAGCATCCACGCTCAAAACTCTAAACGTCCAGCCCTAGCTCCCACGCCAAAGGTGCCAGCCCCAAAACGCATGCCTGCCCTCAAACCTCCCTCAGCGGCCCTCGCACAGACCCACTCACATTGGGGCTGCGGGCTCGCCTAGCCGAGCAAGGGCTCAACATAGAGCCTTACGTCCCTCTCCACCAAAATCAGCGTCCACGCTCAAAACTCTAAACGTCCAGCCCTAGCTCCCACGCCAAAGGTGCCAGCCCCAAAACGCATGCCTGCCCTCAAACCTCCCTCAGCGGCCCTCGCACAGACCCACTCACATTGGGGCTGCGGGCTCGCCTGTCCGAGCAAGGGCTCAACATAGAGCCTTACGTCCCTCTCCACCAAAAATCAGCGTCCACGCTCAAAACTCTAAACGTCCAGCCCTAGCTCCCACGCCAAAGGTGCCAGCCCCAAAACGCATGCCTGCCCTCAAACCTCCCTCAGCGGCCCTCGCACAGATCCACTCACACTGGGGCTGCGGGCTCGTCTGTCCGAGCAAGGGCTCAACATAGAGACTTATGTCCCTCTCCACCAAAAATCAGCATCCACGCTCAAAACTCTAAACGTCCAGCCCTAGCTCCCACGCCAAAGGTGCCAGCCCCAAAACGCATGCCTGCCCTCAAACCTCCCTCAGCGGCCCTCGCACAGACCCACTCACATTGGGGCTGCGGGCTCGCCTAGCCGAGCAAGGGCTCAACATAGAGCCTTACGTCCCTCTCCACCAAAATCAGCATCCACGCTCAAAACTCTAAACGTCCAGCCCTAGCTCCCACGCCAAAGGTGCCAGCCCCAAAACGCATGCCTGCCCTCAAACCTCCCTCAGCGGCCCTCGCACAGACCCACTCACATTGGGGCTGCGGGCTCGCCTAGCCGAGCAAGGGCTCAACATAGAGCCTTATGTCCCTCTCCACCAAAATCAGCGTCCACGCTCAAAACTCTAAACGTCCAGCCCTAGCTCCCACGCCAAAGGTGCCAGCCCCAAAACGCATGCCTGCCCTCAAACCTCCCTCAGCAGCCCTCGCACAGACCCACTCACATTGGGGCTGCGGGCTCGCCTAGCCGAGCAAGGGCTCAACATAGAGCCTTACGTCCCTCTCCACCAAAAATCAGCATCCACGCTCAAAACTCTAAACGTCCAGCCCTAGCTCCCACGCCAAAGGTGCCAGCCCCAAAACGCATGCCTGCCCTCAAACCTCCCTCAGCGGCCGTCGCACAGACCCACTCACATTGGGGCTGCGGGCTCGCCTAGCCGAGCAAGGGCTCAACATAGAGCCTTACGTCCCTCTCCACCAAAATCAGCGTCCACGCTCAAAACTCTAAACGTCCAGCCCTAGCTCCCACACCATAGGTGACAGCCCCAAAACGCATGCCTGCCCTCAAACCTCCCTCAGCGGCCCTCGCACAGACACACTCACATTGGGGCTGCGGGCTCGCCTGTCCGAGCAAGGGCTCAACATAGAGCCTTACGTCCCTCTCCACCAAAAATCAGCATCTACGCTCAAAACTCTAAACGTCCAGCCCTAGCTGCCACGCCAAAGGTGCCAGCCCCAAAACGCATGCCTGCCCTCAAACCTCCCTCAGCGGCCCTCGCACAGACCCACTCACATTGGGGCTGCGGGCTCGCCTAGCCGAGCAAGGGCTCAACATAGAGCCTTACGTCCCTCTCCACCAAAATCAGCGTCCACGCTCAAAACTCTAAACGTCCAGCCCTAGCTCCCACGCCAAAGGTGCCAGCCCCAAAACGCATGCCTGCCCTCAAACCTCCCTCAGCGGCCCTCGCACAGACCCACTCACATTGGGGCTGCGGGCTCGCCTGTCCGAGCAAGGGCTCAACATAGAGCCTTATGTCCCTCTCCACCAAAATCAGCGTCCACGCTCAAAACTCTAAACGTCCAGGCCTAGCTCCCACGCCAAAGGTGCCAGCCCCAAAACGCATGCGTGCCCTCAAACCTCCCTCAGCGGCCCTCGCACAGACCCACTCACATTGGGGCTGTGGGCTCGCCTGTCCGAGCAAGGGCTCAACATAGAGCCTTACGTCCCTCTCCACCAAAAATCAGCGTCCACGCTCAAAACTCTAAACGTCCAGCCCTAGCTCCCACGCCTAAAGTGCCAGCCCCAAAACGCATGCCTGCCCTCAACCCTCCCTCAGCAGCCCTCGGACAGACCCACTCACATTGGGGCTGCGGGCTCGCCTGTCCGAGCAAGGGCTCAACATAGAGCTTTACGTCCCTCTCCACCAAAAATCAGCGTCCACGCTCAAAACTCTAAACGTCCAGCCCTAGCTCCCACGCCAAAGGTGCCAGCCCCAAAACGCATGCCTGCCCTCAAACCTCCCTCAGCGGCCCTCGCACAGAGCCACTCACATTGGGGCTGCGGGCTCGCCTGTCCGAGCAAGGGCTCAACATAGAGCCTTACGTCCCTCTCCACCAAAAATCAGCGTCCACGCTCAAAACTCTAAACATCCAGCCCTAGCTCCCACGCCTAAAGTGCCAGCCCCAAAACGCATGCCTGCCCTCAACCCTCCCTCAGCAGCCCTCGCACAGACCCACTCACATTGGGGCTGCGGGCTCGCCTGTCCGAGCAAGGGCTCAACATAGAGCCTTACGTCCCTCTCCACCAAAAATCAGCGTCCACGCTCAAAACTCTAAACGTCCAGCCCTAGCTCCCACGCCAAAGGTGCCAGCCCCAAAACGCATGCCTGCCCTCAAACCTCCCTCAGCGGCCCTCGCACAGACCCACTCACATTGGGGCTGCGGGCTCGCCTAGCCGAGCAAGGGCTCAATATAGAGCCTTACGTCCCTCTCCACCAAAAATCAGCGTCCACGCTCAAAACTCTAAACGTCCAGCCCTAGCTCCCACGCCAAAGGTGCCAGCCCCAAAACGCATGCCTGCCCTCAAACCTCCCTCAGCGGCCCTCGCACAGATCCACTCACACTGGGGCTGCGGGCTCGTCTGTCTGAGCAAGGGCTCAACATAGAGACTTATGTCCCTCTCCACCAAAAATCAGCATCCACGCTCAAAACTCTAAACGTCCAGCCCTAGCTCCCACGCCTAAAGTGCCAGCCCCAAAACGCATGCCTGCCCTCAAACCTCCCTCAGCGGCCGTCGCACAGACCCACTCACATTGGGGCTGCGGGCTCGCCTAGCCGAGCAAGGGCTCAACATAGAGCCTTACGTCCCTCTCCACCAAAATCAGCATCCACGCTCAAAACTCTAAACGTCCAGCCCTAGCTCCCACGCCAAAGGTGCCAGCCCCAAAACGCATGCCTGCCCTCAAACCTCCCTCAGCGGCCCTCGCACAGACCCACTCACATTGGGGCTGCGGGCTCGCCTAGCCGAGCAAGGGCTCAACATAGAGCCTTACGTCCCTCTCCACCAAAATCAGCGTCCACGCTCAAAACTCTAAACGCCCAGCCCTAGCTCCCACGCCTAAAGGGCCAGCCCCAAAACGCATGCCTGCCCTCAACCCTCCCTCAGCAGCCCTCGCACAGACCCACTCACATTGGGGCTGCGGGCTCGCCTAGCCGAGCAAGGGCTCAACATAGAGCCTTACGTCCCTCTCCACCAAAAATCAGCATCCACGCTCAAAACTCTAAACGTCCAGCCCTAGCTCCCACGCCAAAGGTGCCAGCCCCAAAACGCATGCCTGCCCTCAACCCTCCCTCAGCGGCCGTCGCACAGACCCACTCACATTGGGGCTGCGGGCTCGCCTAGCCGAGCAAGGCTCAACATAGAGCCTTATGTCCCTCTCCACCAAAATCAGCGTCCACGCTCAAAACTCTAAACGTCCAGCCCTAGCTCCCACACCATAGGTGACAGCCCCAAAACGCATGCCTGCCCTCAAACCTCCCTCAGCGGCCCTCGCACAGACACACTCACATTGGGGCTGCGGGCTCGCCTGTCCGAGCAAGGGCTCAACATAGAGCCTTACGTCCCTCTCCACCAAAAATCAGCATCCACGCTCAAAACTCTAAACGTCCAGCCCTAGCTCCCACGCCAAAGGTGCCAGCCCCAAAACGCATGCCTGCCCTCAAACCTCCCTCAGCGGCCCTCGCACAGACCCACTCACATTGGGGCTGCGGGCTCGCCTAGCCGAGCAAGGGCTCAACATAGAGCCTTACGTCCCTCTCCACCAAAATCAGCGTCCACGCTCAAAACTCTAAACGTCCAGCCCTAGCTCCCACGCCAAAGGTGCCAGCCCCAAAACGCATGCCTGCCCTCAAACCTCCCTCAGCGGCCCTCGCACAGACCCACTCACATTGGGGCTGCGGGCTCGCCTGTCCGAGCAAGGGCTCAACATAGAGCATTATGTCCCTCTCGACTAAAATCAGCGTCCACGCTCAAAACTCTAAACGTCCAGGCCTACCTCCCACGCCAAAGGTGCCAGCCCCAAAACGCATGCCTGCCCTCAAACCTCCCTCAGCGGCCCTCGCACAGACCCACTCACATTGGGGCTGCGGGCTCACCTGTCCGAGCAAGGGCTCAACATAGAGCCTTACGTCCCTCTCCACCAAAATCAGCGTCCACGCTCAAAACTCTAAACGTCCAGCCCTAGCTCCCACGCCTAAAGTGCCAGCCCCAAAACGCATGCCTGCCCTCAACCCTCCCTCAGCAGCCCTCGGACAGACCCACTCACATTGGGGCTGCGGGCTCGCCTGTCCGAGCAAGGGCTCAACATAGAGCTTTACGTCCCTCTCCACCAAAAATCAGCGTCCACGCTCAAAACTCTAAACGTCCAGCCCTAGCTCCCACGCCAAAGGTGCCAGCCCCAAAACGCATGCCTGCCCTCAAACCTCCCTCAGCGGCCCTCGCACAGAGCCACTCACATTGGGGCTGCGGGCTCGCCTGTCCGAGCAAGGGCTCAACATAGAGCCTTACGTCCCTCTCCACTAAAAATCAGCGTCCACGCTCAAAACTCTAAACGTCCAGCCCTAGCTCCCACGCCTAAAGTGCCAGCCCCAAAACGCATGCCTGCCCTCAACCCTCCCTCAGCAGCCCTCGCACAGACCCACTCACATTGGGGCTGCGGGCTCGCCTGTCCGAGCAAGGGCTCAACATAGAGCCTTACGTCCCTCTCCACCAAAAATCAGCGTCCACGCTCAAAACTCTAAACGTCCAGCCCTAGCTCCCACGCCAAAAGTGCCAGCCCCAAAACGCATGCCTGCCCTCAAACCTCCCTCAGCGGCCCTCGCACAGACCCACTCACATTGGGGCTGCGGGCTCGCCTAGCCGAGCAAGGGCTCAACATAGAGCCTTATGTCCCTCTCCACCAAAAATCAGCGTCCACGCTCAAAACTCTAAACGTCCAGCCCTAGCTCCCACGCCAAAGGTGCCAGCCCCAAAACGCATGCCTGCCCTCAAACCTCCCTCAGCGGCCCTCGCACAGACCCACTCACATTGGGGCTGCGGGCTCACCTGTCCGAGCAAAGGCTCAACATAGAGCCTTACGTCCCTCTCCACCAAAATCAGCATCCACGCTCAAAACTCTAAACATCCAGCCCTAGCTCCCACGCCAAAGGTGCCAGCCCCAAAACGCATGCCTGCCCTCAAACCTCCCTCAGCGGCCCTCGCACAGACCCACTCACATTGGGGCTGCGGGCTCGCCTGTCCGAGCAAGGGCTCAACATAGAGCCTTACGTCCCTCTCCACCAAAATCAGCGTCCACGCTCAAAACTCTAAACGTCCAGCCCTAGCTCCCACGCCAAAGGTGCCAGCCCCAAAACGCATGCCTGTCCTCAAACCTCCCTCAGCGGCCCTCGCACAGACCCACTCACATTGGGGCTGCGGGCTCGCCTAGCCGAGCAAGGGCTCAACATAGAGCCTTACGTCCCTCTCCACCAAAATCAGCGTCCACGCTCAAAACTCTAAACGTCCAGCCCTAGCTCCCACGCCAAAGGTGCCAGCCCCAAAACGCATGCCTGCCCTCAACCCTCCCTCAGCGGCCCTCACACAGACCCACTCACATTGGGGCTGCCGGCTCGCCTGGCCGAGCAAAGGCTCAACATAGAGCCTTACGTCCCTCTCCACCAAAATCAGCGTCCACGCTCAAAACTCTAAACGTCCAGCCCTAGCTCCCACGCCAAAGGTGCCAGCCCCAAAACGCATGCCTGCCCTCAAACCTCCCTCAGCGGCCCTCGCACAGACCCACTCACATTGGGGCTGCGGGCTCGTCTGTCCGAGCAAGGGCTCAACATAGAGCCTTACGTCCCTCTCCACCAAAATCAGCGTCCACGCTCAAAACTCTAAACGTCCAGCCCTAGCTCCCATGCCAAAGGTGCCAGCCCCAAAACGCATGCCTGCCCTCAAACCTCCCTCAGCAGCCCTCACACAGACCCACTCACATTGGGGCTGCGGGCTTGCCTGTTCTTTTTTTCAAGGACACAATTCTTTTAGTGATGAAACACGCTGCATACAGTGGTGACTTCCGAATCATAGACGTGTTCTGGAGGTGACTGGCTGTTTTCTGCAATGTTCCTGACAAGGTGGGTTGGAGAGTGGGTCTGGATGGAATAGTAGGAGACAAAAGGCAGAGCCTCGGAGCAGGAATGAGCTGCAGTGTCCCTGGGGGAGCAGAGACATTGTAAGGAATGAGAGAGGAGGAAGTCATGTAAGTATGGAGAGCCAGACGCCGAAGAGCGAACCTGAACTTTGGGGTCAGGAGCAGCAGGGTGTACAGGAGGATGAACATGGGAGAGGCTTGACATGGAAAAGGGTTTGGAAAGTCTCAGTGAAACGGTGAATAAAAGCCAGTCTGGAGGGATCCTGAGGAATGAGAAAGGACAGGAACACAGGCATCATCATTTTTAGATAAAAGGAGTTAGGAGAGCATCTGCTCATCAGTGGTCTGGGATTATGTTTACGCAACTCTGGGCACTCTGGCACTCCAATTCAGACCAAGGACTGTCAGAAGATAAAACTATAAGACTAAACCTGCTGCATTTACACCCATCTCCTGTTCTAGATGGGAACAAAAACGTTTGGCGTGTTTCCCTGGCCCAGCCTGTGATGGAAGGTCGCACCAAGACCATCCCCTCTAGGTACACAGAGATGCCCTTTCAATCATCCGAGCTCCTGGACCAGTTAATCTGCAAAAACCTGAACTGACTTGTAAAGACAGAATGTCCTCTGCACACATGAGCGCAAGTGGATGTAAAACAAGGAACATACTATTTTCAGAGAACATAAATTTATCTGCTTTTATTTATTCAAGGTCCTGATCTTCAAGTATCAAGAATCACACTTGGCTTCTTACCATCAAGTTGCTAATCATTACGGAGTGCCTGGGATGGACATGTCTTTGCTAGTCTGATACAACAGTATAATTTTAACAGAAATTTAATGCAAATTTTGTGATTTCTTTTACATAAGTCGATAAGGTTCACCTTGCCTGTCCAGGCTTTTTTCTGAAAGAAAATACTACATTTACCATGTATTTTCTATTTACAGTGTCTTCTTCTGAAGATGGGTTTTGTTATTTCATAGAATTGTTTAGGTTAGAAAAGACCTTTAAGATCATCAAGTCCAACCATTAAACTGAACGCAGAACTTGAGGTGCAGCCTTAGCAGTGCCGAGCACAGGGGGACTGTCACCGCCCCGGTCCTGCTGGCCACACAATTTCTGATACAAGCCATTTGTTAGGCTGTTAAACTCCACACTGATCTAGTATCAAATTCTTGTCTGGAGATTATAACCATTACAAACTGCAACAGCTATCAAGGCCGTCGTCAATTTAAGCACAAAAAGTCCAGATGGATTTTAAGTGTTCCAAATACTAACTTTGTTACTAGAAAGAAAACTTCTTAGCTCAGCATTGTAGGAACACATCAGGAAATGCATCCTTTCTTGATTACATTGTTAGTATAAATAAGAAGTAAAAATTCCAGCTGAAGCTCATGCTCCAAAGGCAGCACAGCTCTTTGCAGGTGCAGGAGAGGGCCACTCCCCCTCAAGGCACCACATCTTCAAGGAATTTATCAGATGTTTTAATGAACTTTGCAGGCCTGGTTCTTGTCTTGGCTGGCTCCAGATGCCAGACTACAGGATGCTACAACTGAGAAAGCACAAGAAGGGAAAGGACTGGCAGCAGTGAAATTTCCTGAACGTTTGCTTTGATTATAGCAGTTTTCACATTCTGACCAGGCTGCAGTCTGGCTTAGTTTGCAGCAGACAAACGTGCAGTTCTGACGAGAGCAGGGCAGAGGAGAACAGGCTTGTGCACGTCACCAAGCAATTGGAACAAGGGAAGAAGCGGCAGCTGCTCTTTTCCCACCACTGAAGCTACATATGGCTTACAGCATCTACCAGCAGAGATTTGGGTGGTCAAGAGCAACAGTGTCTGTCAGGATGTACAGAGTGGTGCACAAGGTGGAGGAGAAACTTCTGAGCCTGCTTTCACATGCATTGGGTTCCTGTGGCTGTAAATCTCCTGCTTTCAAAAACAATTGATGACACAAAGTTCATCCAAGTACAAACACAGGTTACCACAGGATTTCCCAAGCCTTCCACTCCATCCTATGATACCCCAGGATAAACAAACTTCTCATCTGCTGCAATCATTTCAACACTTTCATTGCTGCCTAGGGATGAAGTTCAGGTGGAGGTGGCTGAATCTGGCACCTTGTGCTTTCTGCAAACCAAGACACTGTCACTGATGGAATAAGCTCATTATTTACATCCACATTCTGCCTGCCAGCCTTGCTCTTGCATGAGCTCCACCGTGTGCTCCAGATCAGGAAAAGGTTGGGAAAGCGAGTGAAAAGGGGTCTGTCCTTGTAGGGCTGATGTTCAGCTCACTACATACATGGGCTTAGGAGCTCACCCCTCGGGATAACGGAAACCAGCTCGGGTCCCACAAAGGCCAGAGGCAGCTTCCCTCTGTTAGCTACTCAGACTGCCCAGGAAAGAAGCTGGTAAATAATATCCCATATCAGCTGCAAAGTTGCACAGAAACCTACCAGGACAAGACTCTGAGAAAGTTGCCAGTAGGGAAGAAGCCTTTGATAATTGGTATAAAAATTCCTTGCCAACCTCTTGTTATGATTAGATTCATTACAGAAATCACATAGAAAGTATGCAACATTGTCTTTATCTGCACCCTCATCTGCTTGGCTCAATACAAACATAAAATTAATCAGCTGTACTAAGAAAAGCTTTTAGAATTCACATAATTCAGTCAGACCATCAAAAAGATGATCTAATCATGTCAGTTCAATTATTCAGCTAAAATCTTTCCTGTTACCTAAACTGGAAGCCTTTTGCTCTGCCAGTCCTCTGGTAGCAATCCACTCCTCTAAGGAAGGGATTCATTCAGACTTTATTCTTGCTTTTCAACTTAAATAGCGGGTCTTTTTGCATAAGAAAAATCCTCTAAGTCTGATATTAACCAGAAAAAAAAAAGTATCCTGGACACTACAGACTAGTCTGCAGTGTGGGCTGGGGTTCCTGCAGGTGGAACCAACCGCCTTGAACGTTGGGGCTGGTCAGAGAAGCTGTGCACTCTGCCTGCCCGCCTCAGAGGCATGTTTTGGCAGAGGCCCCTTTGTCCACTTCAGCTTGGCATTGCAAGATTTGGAGGGGGCGATGCCCTTTTCCTGCTGTTCTTGCTGATTTCAAGTTCCTCCGGCCTCACTGCAATCTGCTCCTGTCCTTTCACATGTGCCCCACAAACCCAAACGCAAGACGACAGGGTTTCCCACCATTTTCTGGTCTGGCAGGACTTTCACTGGGGTCACTGGGAGAACAGCTGTACGTGCACATTCTCTTCTCTTCCCCTGCTCTGTGAAAGGACCTGACCTTCAGCTAACCCTTTTCTCCCAGCCCTGCTGCATCTCATTCCTTACTCAGCCTACGCCCACGTACTTGGTCTCCCGTCAATCACATACATCGCTTTGCGGTTAAGGTGCTGTGCTAACACCCTGACTCTTACCGGTGCTTGGTTTCTAGAGACAAAATGCTCTTACACTGAGCAATGTGTCACTACTATTCCTTTTGAAGCTGCCCTGTAGTTAATACATTCTCCCTGAAAAAAAACATTGGAACAAGTGGACAAAGGGTTTACAGACAAGCCTTTCAGGCTCAAGCCTCACCCCTGAAGCCGCCTCAAAGACACGGAGAGTTTAGCCTCGATCAAACAGAGCTATGAGCGCACCGCTTGCACTGTGCTCGGCTATTGCTCTCAAGCAAGTCCCAGCTAGCAGCAGCGATGGCCAGGTGTGAGGAGGAGGGAGCATCCGAGAGCCAGCTGGCGGGGGCACTGTTCATGCTCCTGTTTGCTCACTTTCTCTCGGAGATTCCCAAAAGCCTCTCGCTCCAGCACACCAAATAAATTGCAAGCTGCTGAAGGAATGCTGAAGAACACAGCACAGGGCGACAAGCTGAGTCCTCCTTAAAAGGATGTAAACACGCTCTGTCTGCACGGATCCACACCACCACGTGGGCATTTTTGCTACCCCTGTTTTATTCTAGGGACCTCTGACGAGGAGTTGGAGGCTCAAAGCTGCTCAGATAAGAGTGATGTAGTCCAATTTCTGTTGTTAAATAGCTCCGTAGTGAAAAGTTTTGTCATTGATTAGAAATTAGTCAAGAGACAAAAATCAAAATGTAGGAATAAGAGGCAAACTTTCAGCATAGAAAGAGATTAGCAGCTCTATATCCTAACAATTTGTGCAAGAGACAATTACTGCATATATTTAGTGATGATCCATAAAAGACAGTGAACAGTGGATGTCAGAAAATTATGGCTTACAGAAAATTATTTAGATGTGAGAGTATTTTGGATAGTCCCAGATATGAGAGGATTCTGAGGAACTTTGGTAGGGTGGAAAAAAGATCATCTGGGCAATAGGATGGCAGATTAAAGTCAGCACAATGTGATCCATATGGGAAGAAACAGTTTACACTATTCCTGGTCTCCATGCATTGTAAATCAACTGAAAGGCCTTGGTGTCACTGTAAAGAGCTGTTTAAGAACTATCTGCTCAGCAAAGTGTTTTGATCAGAAAAGCAGTAAGGCATTAGGATATTTAAATATAGGTTTTATGTAATGATGAAAAGATTATAGTGCCATATATTACATTAGTGATGATACCTCCTCATCTTAAACAGTGTGTTCAATCCGGTTCTGTTCCCCTCATTTGGAAAAATATAAATCAAGTTGAAAGAGTGCAAGAAGAAATGCTAAAGACTTGGAAGACTTCCATATGAAAAGATACTGCTTGGACTATTCCAAGTTTATATAAGAAATTAGTAATGGAAAAAACTGAATTTCATTCACTAATGAATGGTGTGGAAAAAAAAAAACACCTTCCAAAATACTCTGTGTTTTACTTCTACCAGAATAAGGAAGCTGCACTGATATAAATTCAAATAACCTTTTTATGTCAAGCACCATTGAAACTCAGATAAGTACTTTTGATCTGGAAACTCATTAATATAGTAATTTGTGCCCAAGAATTTAGCAAGATTCCAAAAAGAGTTACCTCCTCTTCCTATAGACGCTTGCACACAGACAATGCCAATTGCCACACATTCTTGTTAAATACTCAGTCCTCTGGGAGACTCCAAGACTATTTCTCAAGCCAGAGCTCAACCTCCTAATATACCACTGAAACTGGGACTCACTTGACAACGCATTTTCCCTGGGAAACATCCAGAAATGCTTCTGTAATACCAAACCCAGTAAATCTAGGCTGCTGTTATCCACCTGTCGGTTTAGCTACCAACATAACAATTAAGGCATGTAAAATTCAATTCACATGCACATCCTTATTTCAAGCAATTTCAGGTAATTCCCTAACCTCCAACTACTGGTTTTAAAACCTCAAGAAAAAAATCCATCACACTCCAACTCCAGATGCAACCCTGCCAGCCACGTGCCTGGGAACCCTTAAAAGCACTTTGTGGGAAGTCCAGGTTCTGCAGAGGACACCTTCACTACCTTGACACCTTCACTACCTTGACACCTTCACTACCTTGACACCTTCACTACCTTGACACCTTCACTACCTTGACACCTTCACTACCTTGACACCTTCACTACCTTGACACCTTCACTACCTTGACACCTTCACTACCTTGCAAGTAGCCTCAAAGCCAGTCTCAAGGTCAAATTCACCCTCAAGTCTAGACACTGATTTTTAGGAGTGAGCTTAGGGCCAGAGTCAGGGCAAATTAGTACTCTAGAGAACTACCGCAAGGATGCCCTGCATTTAAAGGGTGCTCCAGCTTATACCAGCGGCGCTGGGAGCCAACTCAGCCAGCACAGGCACAACTAAGCTGCAGACACTCACAGTGATACAAGTGGTGTCAGCCACACAAGATGGCCCCAAGGGCTACCTGGAAATTTTTATTCCTCCCCTATTGTGAAGGCAGAAGAAATCCACAGGTGGTTGAAGTTCAGCTTCCCTTCCAGAGCCACATGGCCTGGAGATGGATCCCAGGAGAGCTCTGAAACTTGGGTGTTCCCAAAACCATCCAGGTAAAGCATAAACAGCAACAAAAAGTCCTCTTCTCTCCTTGTGGGTGGGATTGCTCCAGAGCTCCCAAGCGATGGGTAAAGGCTGTGACAGGGACAGTGGGGATTACACAGGAAAGTCTCAAGTGTTATGATTTGGACCAAAACTCATAAACCCTTAAAAGAGTCATCTTTTTTGCAAGCTTCCCCATGTTGCTCCTAGACAATCCTTAAGTATTAGTACTAGAGATTTTAATTCTCAGAGAAATCCACACCTCACAGGACCAGAAAGCTACACTGACAACACATTTCAAACTCAATTGTCCTCCCTGCCAATCTACTGGCTACAAAAGACACTCTCTATCCCAGGAAGTACTCCCAAGCCCTTCTGATGAGTAAGGTTTTTTGGGTTTTGTTTTTCTGTTTGCAGGATACCCACACTCATCTTCAAGACACTGAACGCACACCTCAACACTGCAATTTCAGCATTTCCGTTTAAAGCAAGGAAAATCATCTCAGAAAAGCTCACCATGGGATGTCCTGAGTGCCTGCAGGATTCCTGACCTTACATCTGCAAAGTGGCTGTGGAGAAGAAATCTCGTGTCTCATCCAGCTTTGAGCCCCCAACAAACTGTTCCTAGAGCTGGTAAAACAAACCGTGCATTTAGAAACACTTACAGACTTTTCATGCTGCAATATTTTAAGTGGATACAATTTTCATGTATTTATACATTTTCACATATGTAGTGAAGAAGCCATCTTCTGTTATTAATATAAAGAGAAACTATCATGAAGGAGAAAAACGCAAATTAAAATATGGCTTTTGTAGGCAAGCCCCCAGACGCAACACTGGTCAGGAACTTACAGCAAGAAGCAAAAAAATGGCAAAAAGAAAGAAAGGGCAGAAACCAGCCAGGCTCTGCTCTGGTGGGAGATCTGCTCTGCCCACCTCTACCTTCAATTTAGTGTTTCCCCCAGGCCATGACAGAGCTCAGACATTTTGGGCATCCCTGTCTGATCTCCGCTTCCTCCCAGCACAAGCAAAAAAGGACGTGAAGGAGACACTGGCCAAGTGCCCTGAAGACACCAGGGAGAGCAGCACTGTGCCATGCACCGAGCCGGCCCCTGAGCTTGCCATCATGGTATTTCCAACTGGGTATTACTGGAAACCAGTCTTGAATAGGAGCCACTCCCTTTGCCTTTTACTGAAGCAGCATACTAATGCCTCTGATTTAACCGATGAAGTCATGAATTGAAATCTTATCTGAGCTTAAATGCTTTGAACCAAAAGTTTGGTCTTAAGTGAAACTGAGTTTCACTGTCAGATCTGCAGGGAGCGAGGGAAGGGGAACCGACAATCTCGACCGAGGAGTGTCGGCGGGGACTTCTGCTTGGGACTTGAAACACTTCTACCACCAAATTGCATGCCTCTTAATGCATAAAGTTTTCAAAGTTTTAAAAGCAACACTGACAAAATATCTCTATCTTATACTCTATCCATTATATTTTACAGATTTCGGAAATTGTTTTTGAATACTTGGCACTACCCAAAGTTTGGAGTTTGAAACATTTAATGCATTAAGACAACATCTACATGGAAACTGAAATGTGTGTTTCCTTGGAAATTCTGTAGTTTCAAACTCAATTTTCATTCCAGCGTGAAATGTCATATTTAGAAAGTCAGCACAAAGTGAGATGTTTAAAAAGTTTAAGTTACCTGAAACACTCTGTTGTCATTTTGACAGGCTTCTTTTATATTCTCATTGTGATTTATTACATCAAGTAATAATTCTCATAGCAAACATTATTTTGAAAAGAAAAATGGAAATGTGAAGTTCTTATTTTAAAATGGAAGACGTCAGCGTTATTTGCATGTTTGCATTCAGAATATAATGGGCAAAATGCAACACAATTCTGGTGAAAGCTTAGATTTCAATAAAGCATCGTTTTCTAAAAGGAAAATGTATGAGAATGATGCCCAGCTACAGCACGACTCCACATTGACTCCTTCCCAGTCTGATCCCTCTTGGTCGCTCTTGCAATCCTTTGCCTTAGCCTTGATGTCACTTCAGTGAAGGTACAAGGTGGACAAGCACTCCTTAGAGTGCGGTAGGTGACATTCACCTCAAATTTTACTTATACTTGGTCATCACCAGTGAAGGTCACAAGGTTTTGACCACCTCAGAGAAGCTTTGAGCTGGATAGACCTGGGGAATGAAACATCTCTTACGCTTAGCTGGAGAGTTTAAGATGCCCTGGGGAGCAGGGTGGAGGATTTAAAGCTGCTCACATTAGGGCTGACTTGCACTTGGATGAATCCTTGCTAGAAGAAAACCTAAAAAGACCACTTTAATATTATACATTTCCACTACCAACTATTGCTTATTTAGACATCTCAGGTGTGACAGAAAACTCTTTAATCTTGCTGTAGTCCAAGCTCTCTTTTTCTTAAGAGCAACAACCCATGCTATCCTAATTAAACAGGTGGAAAATAGATGTGCAGACTGAGAAGATCCTTAGAATTACTAATATGTTTATGTTACTTCAGGAATGAAAGGTGCTCTTGCTCTTCCCGCTTTACGGCTTCACTGGACGATACTGTTTGAGACTTACATGTGTTTGCATTACGGTGGCAAACCAGCCACACAGCTTACTTCTATATAAACTCCGTATCTTGACTTTGCAGGCTCTGAACCTGGCATGAGTTTGCTAAATCCTTTCGAGAACTTCATTCCCACAAACATCTGCCTGCTGCAAACACCCAAAGGATGCCTTCTGCTACTGCTGCACCACCGCTAAATGAGCAGGCTCACAGGAAAGGAGAACGACTCAAGTCCTCTCCAGATAAGATCTCCCAGCACCAAAGCATCTATCAGCAGGACCGGGACCACTGCTCTTCTGGGTGCAGCTCCTTCCGGGGGAAACAAATCACAGCCCAGGTGACAAGTTTGGTGAAGAGGAAGGTAATCAACTCACTCATGATCTTTTCAGCCAGGGAAGTAAGAGGTAACCAGCAGATGCTACATGAAGCTGAGAACTCCAAAGCTCCCCCCTCCATAGCACGCTTCTGCCACCTGTGTCATCCTGTCATTCCTAACCTGAAAAAGATTTTTTTCCCTCTATATCTGGAAAAGTTAACTTTTTATTTTTCTAGCCCTTTGTGTTGATTAAATTCCTTTAAGATGGCAAAAGAGATTTTACAAAGAATGAATGTTACGAAACTTTGGATCACTAACAATGATGTTGTTCCCAAAAGCACACCAGGAAATGCACACACAGTCTCTCATGACTCACAGTCTGATGAACCCTCTTGTTATTGCTTCTCCAAGGATATTTGCCATTATCTGTCACTTCTCACAAGGTCGGTCTGTCAGTCCTCATCTTTTGCTCCACACCAAGTGTGATTTGGCCTAGGCAAGGGCTCAGTGCTGTGCTGGGGTTACTGAACTTCGTCCTTCCTCATGCGTGCCAGGTGTAACACAACTCGGACGTGCTGCAGGTGTTGCTGCACACCCCCCAAACTCCACCAAGGTGGGCCACCTCCAAGCCCTCAGATACCCCCAAGGCAGTTGAATGGAGGGAGCACAGAGGGGTTGGCAAGGCTCTGCTGGCAGTGGTTTACCTACTTCTTTAGCCACTCCACGGAGATGAGGAACTGGGAAAATGAGTATGAGGAGCACCAGGTGAGGATGGCCTCACCATGGCCAAGAGCCATCCCGCCCACCCAAAATGGGCAACTCAACACAGGACCATGCTACAAGGCTGCCATTGTTCTGCAGGTCATGCTCTCTGCTGCTCAACCAAGAAGGAAATTTGTGTTGAAGATAGTTTATGTTAACATTACATCACATGAAATGTCATTTAGGCAGGAATTTCTGAGCTGGAGAGAGAGACAGAAAGATGGGAGGTAGCACACTACAGTGATCAGGCTGCTCCAGGGATGCCTGCAAGGAGATGCAAGAGCCTGAAACCCAGGCCATAAACTGCACAGACCACAAACTACGAGGGCAGTGACACTAATGCAGTGACGTTAGTACTGTTGTCTCCCCGCTGCTTGGAGTGCCTCCAGTGAAATCTGGAGCCTTTCCTGCTGATGGAGAGCATAAGGGATGACAGATTTTCCTCTCCCTGCAGGGAATACCCCCTGCAGTAGTGGGTAAGAGCTGGGTGCAAGAAGGGGAATCTGCTCTGCTTTTTTTTTTTTTAAGCTGAGCCAGGGTGACTGCACCTGCATTTCAGGCAGCCACAGCCACCCTGGCATGTGTTACGGCTGGATAAGCAAGGCACCTGCAAATCCTCTGCAAAGCAACAGGACCTGCTAGCACGCTTACACTGTCGGTAAAGATGTGCTAATGTCTCTGTGCTGCTTTAAATGCGGTTCTGACAAGGGAATCCCTCATGCTCCCGCAATGAGAAGAACGAACACGTACCTGACTGCAGAAAAACCGAAAACAGATGTTTGTTATCAAAAAAGAAAATCCCTTCTAAGGAATGCAACGCTAGAAATGCAGGTATACAGGATCCACGCATATCCTTGAACGCTTGACCTTCACATTAATACCTGTCACCACACCCCAACGTATGGGCATCCAGTATAACTTCATGCCGCAGGTGCTATTCTTTCCTCTGTGCAATGAACCAGAATGCCTCTCCGTCTGCTCTTTCCTTGTGTCGGCATTTGTCTCCCCAACCATCTCCCTTCATTATTCCCCTCTTAACCATTTGATTGCTGAGGAGCGTAAAGCACCATGGCCAAATCCAGATCAGGCCTTGAATTTCAGAATTTGTAAAATACAGAGGTGTCTAGGTCTGGGTTTCAGTGTGATCCATCAAAGAAAGAGGGGAGACTAGCTGGGGTTATGAGTCAACAGTTTTCAGGGAAAGCCCAGGATCTGACTTCAAGACCTCCGCTACTCCACCGTACTCACACATCCGCCAACAACTGCACTGTACAATGTGCTTGTGCCTGGGGTAAGGCTGGCCCTTTGTACAAAGAGGGTTTTGAAATGCACCTGTAAAAGAGTTCATCTGGGATTGTGATCTGACAAAATTCCAGGCATTCGTACTGTTTTCTTTCACAAAAGTCCCTTAGACTCTTAATCAGTTATAGGATTTAGTCGTGTTATTTACAAACTGAAAGGAGGAAAAAGAACCACCCAGCAGGTCCTCACGAGACAATGCAGAGCCCCTCCTCACACTGACTCAACTGCGTCAGAGCCAACCTTTCCGAAATTTCCTATTGCAGAGGTATGACACCCAGGCACACCTACCTTTGATAGCCAGTGACTCAGAAGCTGAACTGAGCGAATTAATACCACGATGAAATGGTTCTCGGGGTTTCTGCAAAGTTTACACAAAATTTCTTGTAAGGGAAAGGTGGGCATGAGTGATGAAAGCACATTCTTACGCCTCACCTTCAAATCAAGCAATGCTTCCACCAAGCAATGACTACGATGAAGAGATGGAGCTGTGACCAGTGACACTGGGAGCATCTCCCCTGCCCCATGACTCACCCCCTTGCATCGTCCCAAGGCAGATACAGGCAGTTTGCCCAGTGAAGCCCCTGCAGAGACCCAGTGCAGCTCTGGGAGTAGTGCTCCCCGTTCACAGTGTGGGGCAGCTGACCCATGGTCTCCCAGTCTGTTCCCAGCTGACGCTGTCCCACACCGCCCAGCACGCAATACCATCTCACAGCAGGGCACCACGTCAACTGGCCTCCAGCACAGCTCTTGCTCCACAGCAAACCCCTGAGGGGAAGAGAAAACTCTTGTCAATATCCTAATTTTTCTTTTTCAAAGATCAATTGAAAATAAAATATTTACTCTGCATCCTAGATATTCATGTCCTCAATTCATTGAATATGTCTTGAGGAGCCTCTAAGACAGATCACACACCACAGCTTCACCCTCTCAAGCTGCAGTGCAATGAACTCTATGTGATTGTCTTTGCTCTGCAAATGCAAATTTGATATCCTTTTGTGTTACGGGGTAGGTACTGTTGAATTAAGCCTACCAGAGACTTTTGTGATCTCCCATGTTCAGCAGCAATATCATTGCTACCCTTTAAATGGCCCGGACAAAACAAGATCTCAGGAGCCATTTATGGCTGTTGGTGCTGCTAGTTTGAATCGAGTTTCAAATAACAGGTAAGAAATGGATTTATCTCAATAATTTCCTTTAATCTATTAACTAGTTAGGTTGACAATTTACAATCAAATTATTTTTCCTTTACCAAAACCTTCCTGCATAATAATTTTCTTAAAGTATTTGTCCACATGCATAAAAAAAAAAATCAAGAATTTGTAAATATATGCTACCTGCAAACAATAATTTTCTTAAAGTATTTGTCCACATGCATAAAAAAAAATAATCAAGAATTTGTAAATATATGCTACCTGCAAACAATCCCCATAGGGCTGGCAGCTATGAATGCAACTTTGCTCATAGTCACGCTGTAGTTTTCTGATAGAGGAGTTTAAAATAATTACAAAATTAGCATACGAAAAAAATCATCAACAAAATCCCACTGTTGGCAACCAGCTATTAAGTGGCCAGAAAACAGTAGCATTGTGTGCAATGCTGTGGGAAAGGCTTCAAGATTTTATGATGGGCTGATTCATGTATGAATAAATGCTTATGGTTAACAAAAAAAAGCAGGAAGGAGCATTTAAATATTTTAATCAAGGAAAAATTTACTTCTAAAACCTTTCAACCTTGAACAATATTCCCATCTGTAATTCACTGTAAGTACTTAGTAGGAAACTTTTGAAACTTTAGTGTTTGAATGTCATGTTTGCATAGATACTGAGGGATGAGATTAAGTAAATCTTTAAATTTTGATCAGACATGTTAGTTAAAAAGTTTCATGGACATATCTAGAAGCAGATTTTTTTCAAATCACTATTTAAAGTCAGTGTTACCAATGGCAATTTCAAGGTTGCCATCAGCACCTTGTAGAGTACTAGATTATTAAAATTATTATTGTTGTAATGTAATTAAATCTGAAATAAAAGCTGTAAAGACTCTTAAATATATTTTACGTATAGGAACCCGGGTAATGCATCAACACATGATATTACCACTGTCTTCCTACTGTAAGAGCATTGTCTCACTGTTGTCTTACTATTCTTTATCTGTAAAAATAAGCTTCTCAAAGAGAAAAATAATAAGCCCTCTGCCTTAAAACTTCAGCCTTTCCAGTGCATTGTCTATGGACATGGAAATACACTTTTGGGAAGCTTTAGTATAATTTTCAGAGATGTTTGGAAGGTAGGAGAATCTCAATAAAGGAGTTATTTCATTACTTTATGTCAAAATTACCATCCATGAACAAAACAACAACTCTGAAGATAATTTTTTTTTCTGGTCAAAAGAATGCAGAAACCTGAGCCGCTCTCAGCCCACGCATCTCACTGCAGCCTTTGCTGTTTGAGACACTGCACTGAAAGGACTTTTCATCAGTCTCCTACGGTACGGCATGGATGTAGACCCAGAGAGGTCCCTAGAGCCATGCTGCTGTGAAGTCCTTGGCAGCTTTTCTAGGAGCCGGAACAGAACTAAAGGAGCCTTGAAAGTCCATTGCCTTCAGCCACGTTTCCAAGAAAGTCCGTCTGACATATCCTCACTCCTCAGATGCTGAAAAGAATATCTTCCAGATGCCAAGCCCCATGGCTTTGTGGAGTTATGCTGTCAAAGTCGTGGTGCACAGGATAATCATAAATTGGATTTAGGGATGTTTTCTCCCTAAAGGTCTAACACTAGGGGAACTGAGATGTTCTAGCTGGAGATACTAGGTTAGAAAGGAAACCAAAGGGATTCTCAAAGTCTTTCTTAAATTAGTCTATCCCTCCAGGCAAAAGAAATCATCCGCTGACAAGGAGAAATTACAATTCCCAGTAAGCACAAGCCTACTAACCTCTGGCTTGCTTTTCCCAGAGTTGTTCCACCCTGAAATGAGTTCACCTAAGCCCAGAAACAGCCACAGAACCAGAGCCGAATAAGGAAGCCAGATAAGAAAAGATTCCTAATCCTTCCATAGTCTCCTTTTCTATTAAATCTCTTAGTAATTGGTGAGTGAATCGATCACATAACTCCCCTGACCTCAGGATGGTCACTGGAGCATTAAGGGAAAAAAAAAAAATCTCACTCTTGGGACTGTGCCAAATCCTCCACACCTGAAAGAGGCAAAGACAACCCTTCTCATGGGCTGCACCGTAAACACTACTGCCTCCCCAGCACAGGGTCTGAAAACTGAACTTGCACATGATTTAGATACCGAAATCCTGGCCTCTGACACATTTATTACCCTCCCCTTCGACTACAGCCCAGTACTCAGAGCATTTACCCTAAAATTAAGAGACATGGGTTCATCCACTTGTTTGAGAAGAATCAAAGCTGGTTTGCTCCTCTCCAAAGTCTCTCAAACTCCATAAGAGTAAATGGATGTTCTACCAAGAGAGAAGAGTGGCAGATGCATTATTTGTATCTGCATGACTGCCGTAATGATCATTCACATTAGCTCCATTTGCAATAATTCTATATTTACGTAACAATTTCACACAGTAGTGTGTTTTTAAATACTTCTTTTCACTGCATAGCAGATAACAGCACTAAATGTACTGGGAAAGGGAAATTAGTACAGTCAGAAGCATGTACACTGGGAAGTACATCTATGTGTGCAAAGCCATAGACCAAACGAGTTCAAGGAACAGTCTTTGCCTCCAGCTAAATTGGTCCTTATTTCGTCTAAACATGCTCTGGTAAAATACCATTATTTATCTGCATTGCTTAGCTGATGACACCAACAAAATTCATTGCAATTTTGGATTCTCTCTGTGCTGACTTCAAGGCATTATGTGGTTGGAAATGGCTGTGCATCTCTTTTGTACATCTGCATTTCACAGCACAACTGTTGGGTCTCTGCTGAGCTGGCCCTTGGCAAGGGGAAGAAAAGTCTCAATTTGTTAACAGCAGCATGGAGGATGGATTATTTCTCATCTCTTAAAATTTGTAGAAGCAGCTTCTTTCCTGGGGCCTCACAATCCTTAGATCGTAGCTAGAACAAAGATGTAATAGAAAGATTCAATGGAAGCTTAATGTGAGACAAATATTTTAATTTATAACATTGCAGTTTCGTGATGGTTACTTTTTTCTGCTGAAGGGAAAGACTGGACCAACATGAATTTTTCCTTACAGAAATGTTTTGTTTTCTAACTGAACAATTGCTTTCAGATGGCATTTATATTAACAGCTGTGCAATCAATACATGCACAATTTTCCTTAAAACTAAGAAAAAAAATCTTGTACTTCCATTCCAGATATAAAGAAAAAAACTTGTAGATATTGAAGGTGTATTTAAGTCAAAGCATCTACCAGGGGGATTGTTTTCCTTTCAGTGTTTGTTTTGTTCTTTTTTACTCACACTGACAAACATACAGCATTGTGTTCTGGCCTTGTCATGACTAATTTCAAAGTAAACATATAACTAGCCAAAACAAAGGGCAATACAGAACCTGAATGGTTTATCTCCAATGTTTTTCAAGCTTGTGGTCTGAAACAGAAGAAATGTAGTCGGTGACTCTGGGGGAAGAGATTTTCTTGGACTAATTTTTGTTTTTATGAGCAGAAGTCTAAGAGTAATGTGATATAAGCCAGACTGCTGTTCAACCAGAGAGGAACAAACATCCTTTGATACTGCTTTTATCCCTTAAGTAAATAATGCTAAGAAACTCCAGAGAAGCCTTTAATACATTTCCTGCTTCTTTCTTGGATCATTCCCACATTAGGAACACTCTTCTTTGAATTGAATATATATTTCATTTAATGAGGTAAAAAAAATAAGTTTGAAAGTGTAAAATGGGAGATGAAAACAATACAAACCAGATATATTGACTAATTGCTTTTCTTATACTTTTAAAGCCTGTAATTGCTGAACTACTGTATATTGTAAGAACTGCAAGAGGCAAGAAATATGTCAATACAGTAATTTCAAAAGAGGCATAGCTAGTAGAATTTCTTCAATATTGTCTGAGCAGAACCCTTACATTTGGAGAATGCATTGTTTTCTATATTTACTTATTCTCAGACTTGCACCAGCTGAGCTGTATGGACAACACATGTCCAAGACAAGCCTTAGAATGGCGTGAGAAGACCACGAAGCAAAAGTGTAAAAAAACTGACACAGATTCAGGAGGCTGATTATAGATAAGGATAAGTGGGCCTGCATGGTGGTCTACACTATCAAGTTTTGCTGCTTTCATTATCCATGATTTTTCATGCAAAGCCCCCAAATCTCTATGCGACATTACAGTCTATTATATACACACTGTCTGTGAGTCTTCATTACAGATCGTCAGCACTGGTACCAACTGATGGCAGGGGCTGATGCTCCAACCTGCCTCTCACTCCATTGCAACACCTTTGTCAGATCCACTTAGAGCTGAACCAGACCTCGAAACAGTCGTGCACGCGTTGAAAGAGTTCTAGTTTTAGCCCATTGAGAGTTAAAAATAGGCTGAGGGACCAGGAAGGGATGCAGAACTGAAGCCAAACCACAACACAAAGCTTCTGTGTGACCGAGTTCTGCGCATACATCCCATCCATCAACAGGCAGAAGAGATCTGCATGGTACAGAGGTGTGAGTGCGGGCCCAGCACAAACATCAGCAGGTCGGGTGTTCGACTTACGGCTCCTCCTAGGGAACGAGAGAAGGCTCCCGGGAAGAACGATGAGGGAAAGTTCAAACTGTTTTCACTCTGAGACTAGGAACATTAGGATTAAAAGATCTCCCCTCTTTTTCTTTCAGATGAGAGGTAATGAAAGAGCTAGAAGCCTAAAATAATAGGTCAAGTTCACAACCAGCTTTAGTAAAGAATATCTGCCGTCTAAAATGCCAGTTTTAAGCTTCTCAAAGAAATAGTATTCTTTGGATTAACAATTAAAGATATCAAATGGAACAAAACAAAGACAGCAGGGAATCAGGGCACAGAAAATACATGCATATCTCAGTAAGCGTTATCAGTATGGGAAAGCAAGTGAAAACTCAGCTAAGAAACTTTACCCAATATTCAAGGATGAGGGGAAACACATCCATCTACTGACAAGTGCAGGGATATGAAACAAAGGAGGACAGATTCTCTCCTTCAGCCGTGACACAGCTCCCTCTGCAATTAAACTCTCAGGACTGAAGCAACAATCCCTCGGTTAACTCCCATGATGGAGAGCAGACACTTCCTTTACGAACACAGCCACCGCTGAGCTGAACACGCTTGTGATGCCTACAGCCAGAACAGACCACCTTTGCCATCACGGCAAGACAACAAGGTGGTGCTGAGCATTCCCATTCGAGAGAGAACCCGGCTCTGCAAGGGCTGTGCCTTCTGGAAACAATATAGTTGTTATTCACTACCCAGTAAGAACCGGACTTCCATAGGAGAAGACAAAAATAAATAGATGTTGCAATAAATTGTCCTTATGAGCTGGACAGTTGTCCTGAAAAATATGTTTATTAATGCAATTCTGCTAAACACCCATATGGAAGGATGTTAAGGCAGGTAACTCTTGCCTCTGTAGCCATAAAACAGTCCTCTTCTGAGTACTTATGTACTATTTACAAACTATGTTGTTACTTTTTAGGGCTCATTTCCATTACTTCCTTTGCCAAAGCTGTAGAAAAATGAGATATATAGAAATCAGCATACTAATCTAAGCATATGTACAGGAAAATAGACAAGAATTCACTTCCAGAAACTCCCTCAAGAGAGGCTAAAAGCCTAACACAGAGGAGACCGGGCTACATTTAGACTTGCTCCTAATGACAGCACTATTGTACAAAGCCGACAGCTCTCGGATTCCCCTATCAACTTGGAGTATCCCAGCCTTCTTTTCAACTGCAGAACAGAACTGAATTTTCTATTGTGTCCTTGTCAGGTGTATAGACTAATCCTGGAATCACTACTGCACCAGCTCTTACAACCTGGTATTTTATATTTCATTGGAACAGAGTGGAGGATACAGCTAATACAATGACGTCACAAATGAAAGACTGCATTTTGAACCTTGCTGTTATAACTCATTAGACAAAGTGTTCTTACATTAATTATTCCAGATGATGGCAAAAAAAAATAATTTAATATTCTATACAAAAGATGTCAAGGTTAATGATTCAACCGGGAGAAAAACTGCTAGCGGAAAAAACCTCCATATGACAGAAGTTTTGATTTTAAATGAATAAAAACAGTTAAAACTTTAAGAACTGAAGAATGCACCTACAAAAACCCAACCTCCCCCACCTGCATAATAATAAGGCTGTATTTTACATTGAGGATTTTCCAGTAAACAAACCTTTGCTCTTCCACATTATATTTTCTCCAAACAAATTCACCAAAACCTACATTTATACCACAAAACGCTTGAAAATAACCCCTTCAGACATGAAGCTTATTCCAGGGGGTGGTGTGAAAATCAGCCAGTTCAATGCCAGCATGCGTGTCACCCAATCTGTACCTTGGCACTCTGCCTTTAAGGCGCTGTGTGCAAGAGCCAGGCATAGGTTGATATTTAAAGCTACGATACATCCCACCATCTCTGTACTATAGGACTTGTATGTTGAATACAATGAAGACTTTTTTCTATCAAATCTGACCGTCTGTTTTGCCATGAGCTAAGGAATCACCACATTAAATACACTGAGGGGAACCCCCTCACCCTACGAATTGTGTCTTCTCTAAGTTTGTCACTTTTGCTTGGTATTATTAATTATAAAATCACCAGTAGGATCCTAACTTTAAATGGATGCCTTTAGTAGAGTACTTGAAAGACGTTTAGATGTTTAATGAGGTAAGTATTGAAGACTCACTGAAATAAAATACTGACATGCTCAAGACTGGGCTTTGGCACAGAACCCTGGCTTCAAAAGGAAACATGGGGTTTGCAAGGCCCCTTGAATTTTAGGTTAAGCCTGTAAAAACTGGATGTAAAATGCTACCAGAAGACCTCATTGTAAAGCCCAACTCAGTCGATTGAGCTTAGGTTCCTTGTCGCGTTTTCCTTATGGTAAACTTTTGCCCCTTTCGTTGCAAATTCCTCCTTGTGTTTTATTGCTGCATGGTGACAAGGGCTGACCTCTCCCTCCACTTGTACTACAAAGGCTTTCGTGTTTTACATGTTGCTAGGAAGGAAGACATGGAAGGACTGTACCTTGTTAGCTTTTCCTTTGCCTCCGTCATGCCCCACGGTGCTCTGTGTGACCTCAGTCTTTACCCTTTGGCAGCTTCTAGAAGAAGGAATAGATTCCATACAGAGTTTAATCTGTAGTTAAACAGAAAGACAGAATGGCGTGGTCAGACAGGAAAGGTTTTAAATACTCTCCTATGAAACTGCAACAATAGCAGGTGTAATTGAAGACCATTGAATTTACTAATGGGAGCACAATTTAGTGCAGTGCAGCACCCTTAGTCCATCAGTAGCAAATACTTCAGGAAAAAAACACACCAAACTCATACGGGTGCAAGCAAAGAACAACCTCTCCCAAAAAAACCTGCTTGGTTTGCTTTAAAATTATCTAGACTTTCATTAATCTTTTATTATTCCTTGCTGTTGTCCTTTATTCCTATACGTTTTGCTACTTTATGAGGTATAGTATGGCCTCTAGTGGCCCACATGATGTGCAAGGAGAGACCCTGTTTCGTTTGACTCGGCAGGGCATGCACACAACAAGGACAGAGGCAAACACCGGCCTTGCACAGAAAACAGACTGGACTGTTACTAAACAATCTCCAGACAACAACTCCTTCCCCATGTCAAACATGTAAATATAATAACTTATGAGATGCACTTTTCATCCGGGAAACAAACACGCAGTATTTTCCAGATTAAATTTTATTTCATCTAAGAAATCTGCCTTTGAAAAACAGCTGCCTAATTAGGACAGTAGGGACTCGATCAGATTTAAGGTACATGGTTAGTGTATTGCTTTGGTATGAAATGAGATCACTGATCTCATTCTAGTCCCCAAAGGACACTTCTGAGTGACTCCAGTCCACTACCTGGACATTCAGCTCTCCGGGTACCTGCACATCACCTGCAACAATGGGAGAGGGATAGCTAGAGTTCATTCAGTTCATTGCAACAACACTGGAAATCAGGAGGCAATGTGGTTCATATTTGCACACGACTAATCCCAATTCATCCCTCTATTGCCAGTATAGGAGCAGAAGAGGAGGCAATATGCATCTCACCTCCTCGAGGATCATAGGATTAGCACATTTCTGCCTACAGGCTGGGCACTGTTTATGGTTGATTTGACAATCACAAAACCACGGAGGAGGGATTTTTTTATTTAGCTATTTTTTCCTTTACTTGAGCAAAAGGTGGTGTGAGGAATTGCTCCTGCAAAACCAAATCCTCTCCACTCTGTGAGAGAGTTGGGCGATAAGGGACCCCCTGAGTGACTGCCTCTCTCCCCTTCCACAGTCTAGGCAGTTATGTGTCATCGACACGTCTTCTCATGGTCAATAAAGGTGACATTGCTTTTGGAGACCTCCCTTGGTCCCAACTTGATAAATAAACTTCAGCCCATTTAACCCATTATTTCTTTTTTTTGTCTTTTTTTTAATCCAAATGCTTTTTCATTAATGTTGCCACAAATCCATTTTTGCATACAAAGCTAGGCGATGTGGGTCCTGATGACAGATTTAAATGGATGCACACACATTAACTGCATTTTTCTAACTATAAATCAACACATTGGGTCCACAGTCGTCTTGCCCAGATAACAACAGCTTCTTAAACTAAGCAGGACTTTAAGGTGTGTCAGCTGCTCAGCTAACAGAGCAACATGCTTGCATTACCCGAGTTACTTCCATAACATTTGGAATTTGCTTGCAGAGGTAGCAGAGTTGCGAGGAGCCCGAAGCAATCTCTTGTTTGGAGAAGTAGTCTCAAGGCAACAAAATGACTTGGAAACATTGCTCTATGCAATATTTTATACAAAATATATTCATAGTCTTACCATTTTATTTCACCGTATGCGTGACAGGTAGGATGCACCTTGTGTTATTTCATAGAATGCTCTAGGGAAATTGTAAGTTTTTATAATGAAAGGGGAAGATTTTTTAAAGGGAATTGTGAATGCATATCTATATGTCAAAACTATACATCTATGTCTAACTATATTTAAGCTAGGATTAATAGTAGCAGAGCATATGAAAAAAAATTCCTGGAAAATATATGGTAGTGTTAGGTTTATGGTTAGACTTGATGATCTTAAAGGGCTTTTCCAACCTGTATGATTCTATGATCCTATACCTAACGTGCATACACTACAGAATTCAAGGCAGAACATAATTGAGATATTTTCTAGTAACTGCATATTATTCTGGGAATGAAGAGGAGATAGAAAAAAAGTCCAAAATAGTTAAAACTTGAGCAGCCTATGCAATATGCCCTGTGATGAAAGGTAAGGTTTACTGCATGTTGTTAGCCAGCTGTAGGTGGGGACAGTAACCATGAAGGAGTTTGAACAAATGGTGACTGATACAGTCACGTACACACTTGATCAAAGCTGTACCTTTTGCAATTGGAAGTAATTCTTACCCTTTTCTCCTCTGGATACCAAAAGGAAGGATATCTGAATCTACTTGGTTCAGGTAGCAGTAACGTCCAAAGTTCTAGTAATAATTTAGTGAGACGTTTTTTAACACTGGATGGGATTGTGCCTAAATTCCATTATTTGGGTAAACAGAAAAGCTAGGTCCAGCATCTTCAGTGACTTTTTTTACCCCAGGCTACAAATAACCTATATCTGAGAGTTCAGCACAAGAAAGAAAATGTGTCTGCAATTTCTGCACACATAACCTGTCCTAATGTAGTTCAGCACAGTGCAAGCACTAAAAGGTAAAACTGCAGTTGAGTCTAAGAATACAAACCTAATTTGTGGTGTAAGAAGAAACTTCTGGAAAAAAGGGTTTCAATATTCATTGCATCATTTACAGATGCTCTGTAAAACTGCTGCAGAAGTCCAGAGGGTCCCTTATTAAAATTGGTATGTATCCACTGACTGTAAAAGGAAACCTTAAAACAAAATAAAACCAAACCAAATTGCCCTCTGTTAAAGGTTCTACCAATATCTGACATCCCAAATTGCTAGAATTAGGCAACAAAAGCAACAACCAAGAGGTGGAAATTCAGATTGAAAACATAAGAAGAGAAACTCTTCACATGAGTTTTAAAGCATAGAAAGTTAAAATACCACAATTATCGCAGAGAAACCCTCTGCCTCCTGGGGGGCCACAGAGGAAACACTCCCTCTGCCAAGGATCCTGCACATAGAACCTGCTGTGCCACCCGCTGCGTGTCCTGGAGGGTGGCTTGAACAAAGAGGGGTTGTAGGTCTCTGGCTGGAAGAGTCTTAGCTCTGCTACACACAGTGGCTCTGTTGGGAGTAGACAGATCATGAGTCCTGGTTCAAAAAAGAAAAAAAAAGATATCAAAAGAATACAAAAGCACACTTAACATCTCACAGAAAAAAAAAAGGATTAAAAAAAAATTTATAAAAATCTTATCCTCAAAAGATGCATTTCTTAATTTTTGCTAAGTATTGAGACCTACTTATTTCATCAGCAGGTGCTAGCAGCATGACACATGGCACAAATGAACCAGCAGCAATGGGAGGAATGCTGCAAGAGGCTGAACCCACAGCAGTGGGACTAGCAACAGCTTTGGAGGAGAACCACGGCCTCAGTACAAGCAGAAAGACCACCCCAGAAGACAGAGCCTTGTCTAGGCCACCTCTCCTCAGGCGAGGCACTGCAGATGAAGTGGGCCACCGACCCACCAACACCACAGTGGCACCCACGAAGCCCTCAACCTGCACCCCAAAGCCTGCCATGACACAAACGGCAGACACATCGCTGTCCCCCATTTATGAGGGCAAAGGTACAAACTCTCCAGAGACTTCCTCCCAGACAGCCCCCAATGCTGAAGGCCACTCTCTCACACCAGCCCCCAACAGCTCAAGCGCCACAGCCTCAGGTCTCTGCCACACGTCTCACCCTGCTGTGCCTCCAGATGACAGCAGCAGCACAGAGGCCCCCTCCACAGTCACCATTTTGGCTCTGTCAGATCTCACAGCACCCGGTGTGGAGGGCACAGGGGGGCCTGGAGGGACCCCCTCAGTCCTTGGCCCCGCTCGCTCCATGATGGCTACGTCTGGCAGGACACAGACCTCCATGGCCACTGCGGGGATGACTGGCAGGGCATGGCTAGGCACCATTGCTACAGTAAGAGGTTTTACAGATTATTTGGGTAAGAGTGATCAGCTTTTTCTTTTCTCTCATTTATTAAACAGTTCATTTTGGGTCAGATCATCTTCTTTCAGAGATTTGGTTTTTTCTTTCCTCCACCAGTGTCATCTGAAACGCACTGATATCCCTTATGCTAGGGAGATTTTTGCATCATTTTTCTGGAAGCTCTTCCCATGTGATGCATTAGATATGTCTGTTTACTCTTTAGAAACTCTTTTTTGTGCTGTGGAATTATTTTCATTCACCATTGCAGATACAGCATTCCCCCCCCCCCCGTGCAGACATCAATGGATGCTCCGGTCACTGAGGCCTTCAGGGCATGAGTTTGGGCTGCAGGACAGAGCTAGCGACTTGGCTATAGATTGTGCCCTTCGACAGCAGAAAGGTTTTTGCTTGAGCATTCACTCACAGGAAACGTTGTCCAAATTCTCTATTATACTCAACCACCAATGTTATGTTCTCTTACTGTTTTTAGGCAGTTACCTGCATCAGAGTTGGGTCTTGCGTGTAGGGTAAGCTTGGCAAAGGAGCTGTTCAGAGGATATCTGCTCAGACAAGAGCAAAAAAACTTAAATGATACCCTAATCCAAAAGTAAATTGATAAAATAATATGGAATCACTTCCTTCCACAGCCCTTACCTGGTTTGTGTTCAAAATGCAGTTCTGCATTGATACCAGCAGAAGGAAGCATTCAGTTATAAAACAGACTGGTAAAACCTGACAAATCCATCATAGTTTACCGTAGTGAGTGTTCATTAACACAGGACAGTGAAAGAATGAAATTTATCATGAATTGCTTTTGGAGCTATTTCGAAAAGTACTCATTATTTCCCACTAAGGTTTCCTTTGCCACACCAGCAGAAGTGCAAGAATTATTCCTGTTTCAGAACTGAAGTTCTCTTAAGAAAGTTCATTCCTGGTTAAAATGGCAGGCTTAAAAGGGAAATTATCAACGGCCTTTCTGAAGGTGCTGCATTCTTTCCAAACCAGTCAGGCCTTTCCTTTCACTTTCATTTACAGCTGCAAAATAAGGCGCATACACAACTAGGTGTTCCTACCAGGCACGTACAAACACCCGAGTGCTGCTTAAAAGGAAATGATGCTGGCTTATGCAAACGTTACTAGAGAGACCTCGTGAAAATAACACTTTTCTTTTTCTTTTTTCTTTCCTTTTTTTTTTTTTTAAGGGATTTCTTCTCATCCCATGTAGTGAGCATTGCCTTTCTATCACAAAGATGTTTGTGCCAGGACCTATTTCTAGGAGTAGATTTTGCCTGCAAATTCTATTATTTTTTTAATACTATCAGGCCTGTCTCTTGGTGTATGTGTCTGTGTAGCTCTCCCATCTAGGATTTCGATAGTCAGTGGACTAAAACAATAAGCAGACTCCACTGGCTATTTGTACTTAAAATTCGAAGTGAAAACAGGGGGGTTGTGTCTTTTTGCATACACCTTTAAGATTCTCAGAATTATTCCCAAAGCTCCTTTGTTTCAATTTTATTGACCTCCATGTTTTTTAATACTACATCCCACTCTGTCCAAAAGACTCTACAGCAAGCTGGGAGAATTCTGCCCCCCTCCAATTTTTTTTAACCCTTTTTATGCACAAAGATAAAGCAAAATAAAGCTTGTGCTAAAGACAGCATCTGACCAAGCAGAAAGGAGTTGTGAATCACAAATTGCTTCTCCCTTACTAACACCTGAGGAAAGGTCAAGGATGTGCATTCAACTTACTTAACTGCTTGCACAACCAGGCAAGAACACGTCAAGACGCAATCAGGCAAGACACGTCAGTCCCTCAGACCATGACATATGTGCTTGCTGTAATCTCAGAAACTTTGGGAGGAACTTTTAATCTTTATATGTTATCCAACCAGTGCAAACTAAGCAATCAAGAGTGTCTTTGTATTACATAAACAAACGGAAATTGTATTTTACAGAGAAATAGTATTTATGTGAATGAAAGCATGCTATTTAGTTATTCAAGTAGGATAACTGAATTCACTTTAGTTTTGTCATTAATATATTATCCAGTTTTTACCAGTTATTTACCTGTGAAAAGACCATTTTTCATGTAAACTATCTAAAGCATTTACAGAAAAACCTTGGATATTCAAAGCAGAACTGTACCCTGTAAGTTGTACAACACAACAAATATAACATGATTGATCAATCCAATCAAACTAAGCTTTTCACTAATACTCAAACCAGCTGATTAAATTATAATTGTATGCTAGAGACTTTCTAGGTCTTACAGACAAAACATCTGGGTTTTTTACAGGTCTTGCTAGTTACTCTTTGAAAATTGACCCTCTAAACCTAGAGCTCAGTTGGTAATGAGGCCTCTCCATCAAGAAGCAGGCATTGAAAAGGTGTTGGCCCTTTTCCTAGCCAAAACACATGGTTCAGGGAGAACTCTTAACTAGAATGTAACAGAAAATGCAGATAAGTTTGTGGGTTTTTTTTCTGGGTTCATCTTGAACAAGAAATTTCAGGTTTGGAAGAAGTGTGAGAGGAAAGGGAAACAGGATTCTGGAAAGAAAACGAGGACAGGACTTCAGGGATGAAGGAACCCAAAGCCAAACCGAGTCTGTGGTGTAATTTACACCTGTAGATGTTCATATCCTTTGTAGGTATATCATGATAAAGAATTCAAGAGGCACAAAAACTCATTCAATACTGTCCAAAATACTTGAAAAGCTTTTTAATTATCATCTGAATTCATGGATGTAGCAGTCCTTCCTCCTTAAACTACACTGTTCTCTACTACTCCACTTATCTAGCAGTAGTAGCACGTGAATTCATAGAATCATCATAGAATGATTCTGAATCATAGAATTCACTGAATTTTGCCACTTTATCCATTTGTCTACTTTTGTGTATTCCCTCAAAGATGTTCTCCTGAATCCTTTTGTCCATTCTCTCATTCAGCCGCAATGGAAGAAGTCTCAGCAGTCCCCTGGGATAAAGTGAAGTTGTCTGTTTGCAGTTATGGTAGTAAGATCTAACCTTGGCCCCAAAGAATTTGTACGATTCAGCTAGGATGGATGGGACCAATGAGTTTTTTCTTAACAATCAAACTGGGCCTTTATTCATATGCAGCAATTCACAAAATAGCATCAGGAAATATTTTCTCATTATCCATAAAAAAAGTTGTAATATTGAAACGTAAAACTCAGGAACGCTAATGCTTTCCTTTCTGTGTCCACCCTGAACTTAAATATCTAAGAGATGAATGCGTGATTGTGGCCTTCTAAAGGGTGTAGACTAGTCCCCATTCCTGATCATTTCATGCTCAGATTAACGCACACTGACCTTTTCAAGCAGCAAGTTTCTTATTTACCTTACCTAGAGGGAAAGTACCATATTCTAATTTTAAAATCCTTGGGCTGTGAGGTGCCGGCAGGTGTGTCACTCACCAAACTCTCAACAAAGTGCTGGCATTATGCAAGGTGCTTTAGTTTAAGAACATTTCACCTTGACCATCAGACTCATCTTTTTCACTTGAGAGTTATTTCCGTGTTAGCAAGAGCACAGCAGATACTGAAGGGAATTTTGGACTCAGCTGGTAAAACTATAATCTTGTAAGAAAAAAGATGGATTGGACAACAAATTTATCTCAATATAAGCAGAAGTTTATATATGTTATCATAGCATTATGCTGCTTTTCAGGTAAGTTTAATTTATTCGCTACTTTGACAGAAAAACTTTGTCAGTATATTCTGTAAAGGTTTACATATTTTTCAAGTGAAATTACTACCACTAAGAACCATAACCGAAGATAACCTATTTTATTTCTGAGCACTTCACCAATACTATTGATGAAATTTATTCAGAATTTACCTTGTGGTACAAGTGAAAAACCTTTTGCCAAATACTTTTGAGTGGTATGCTTATCTTGCTCATTGCCTTGTCATTTTTTAGCATTCACATTTACTCGAGTTTTCATCAGTTAAAAGGAGAAAATGAGAGAGGAAGATGTACGGCTTTACAACTTTAGTGGATATAAAAGGGGTGGTAAAAACGAAAGCTGGGCTGATCTAATTTCAGTTAGCAAAAGCCAGAATATAAACTGTTACATTTGTTTTTTAGCAACTGAAGTTAATTTCTTATGTTTTATTAAAAGGAGGAGTGAAATGTTAATATTTACTTGATAAATTGCTCACGTACAATCCTCAGTTAAGTTTTTAGTTCATAAGAAAATAAAGACCAGAGCATAAATGTGTCTACTAAATAATCAAGCTAGAAATACTTGGAAAATTTCACAATGCTTTCAAATTGCGTATTTTATACCCATGAAAAAGTGGTATCTGAAAATCAAGAATGACCTTTTCGATGGCAACAAAATTACATAGATCTGAGGCTGTGGAATACTCAAGTCACTGAAACAGTATTTCTTATAAAATGAAAATTAGCTCTGTAAGTACCTCTGAATTTAAAATCTAGAAGGCATTTAATAATCTAAAAAGTCAAGATTTATTTTTAAATTCAAGTTTGAATTACTTGATTTCTATATGAAAAAGCAGTTTTGTAGTACGAATTACTTGAGTCTAAATCTCATTTTCTAAAATAAGACATTTAGGAGTTTAAGTCGCCTGGACTTACAGAGCTGTCCAAGCACAGAAGGAGAATTAATTCAAATTAATGGAGAAGTAGTTTTAAGTGCATTGGTAAAAACACATAAAATCCCTTTGTTCACACCACCAGTGGCTTAATTGATATTAGTTAATTTTAAAATAAAGGCAATTAAGACTGTTTAAATTTTGAATTAGAGGGGAAACACAGGAGCTAAAAATTGCTTTAAATTATACGGGCTCCAAAAAGCTTGCATAAGACAAAAATTGTATTAATTTAGATCTCTCCCAGTAGCCTTTTGGTTGTTTTCATCTTAGCTGGTGTATAGAAATCTGCGCAAGGATTTCAGCCCATAGCCAGATTTTAAATGGGTAGCATTATACAGAGAGCAAACATTGTTCTACATTACAGGAACATTGTAAAGATACCAATACCAAGGTACAGATACACCATCTAGCACCTACACCAAATGAAGATACAAGACAAAATTAGTTCATGGTGTTTGGTATTCTGAAAAAAGCCCATAGCAAATCTGCTAGAAGTTGCCAGGAATGGATTAAACCCCCCAGATAGTACAAAAAAAGGCAGAATTTTCCCATTTTTAGTATATATACACACAGATAAAACAGGGTACAGGGATTCCAGTATCACATATTTTAGAAAAAAGGTAGAAAAAAGGTATTTCTGATGTTTATACAGATGTGCACCCTTTTTTGTGATGAGAAATTTACTTTCATTTGCTCTTGCCTCTGAACTTCCAAGGCTTTATTTCAGTTTAAGCATTAGCCTTACTATGCTCGTTATTTTTAATATTCTGCAGCCTCCCAAGCCCTCTCATCCACAAAAATGCTAGAGCCTCACTTGACTGAGTTTGGAATCTAGAAAGACAACAAAGATAAAGGAACAGAGCAGGAGCAGGGCATTATTTTTGCCTATAAAGGATAAAGCTGTGCTTTGCTTAGCACTGGATCATAGCTAACAAGTCGTGCTAAGAAGGACTGTTTATTAGTTTGCTTTGCACAGCATGTTAATGTGGCAATATAGCCTCTAGACTGGAGGTGGCTCATGGCCAAGTGGCTCCAGGTGGGTGCACAGCAAGCCCAGCTCTGCATGCAAAAGTCCACCCAAATTCTTCTCTTCAGTTCTCCATCTAGCATATTGTGACAACAAAGAAATTATTTCCTAGGATGCTGGGATATGGTAGTCATTCCTTACATTTTGAATAGGTTGGTCTAAGTACCTCTTCCTTTCACCATTCTTCTTCCTCTCTGTAACAGCACTAAGTGAGGCAGAACATCAGCCCTCCTAGTTTCCTGATGGGTGTCAAGCACAAGTGTTACCTAACCAGGCTGGTATACCTCACAAGAAGAGAATCTTTTGAGATAACACAACCAACCTGACAAGGGAGAGACCACAGAGGCACAGGGTGTGATTCCTGTAAAGGATTATTAATAGAATGAGCCCCTCAGAAACATACCATCTAGATGATTTTGAACATTTGCGTATCCCTCAAGGGAAGAGACTAAGTCTTTTAGGCTGACAAACACACAGGTATTGTGTTGTCATGAATGAAGTAGATAGGGATGAATAGCAGATTTTTCAGGTGCTGCCATCTCAGAAAACCTGCCAAAAATTTTATAGTATTTATATTGTTTACATAAAAAACAGCTTGAAAAGTGTTGCACTTGTTAAGAGTTTGTTTTCTTGACCCCTTTATTGATCCATTGGGTATCTACTACTGCTTTGAAATCTGAGAAAGTAAACATAGCTTAACAGTATGTCCCTCAGTACAACATATTAAAAATCTTGACATAGCTCAGAGTTCTCAAGAAGCTATTCTAGCAGTCAATATTTGACCATATTTTCAATGGCTTATGAAAAACTGGGGAGGCCAAAAAGAATTGGGGACAGGAAGCAACAAGACTTCTCATTGGAAAGGAATGAATTTGGTTTCTGGAGAATTCTCAGCTATCTTTGCTGTATAACGGAAAGAATAGTAGAACTCACTGCTAAAAAATAACAAGGCCATATAAAATAATAAACTGTTGGAAGGAACAAATTCTATCAATTAATTCCCATTTCATTTTTGACAATTGCTTTTGGCCAAAGGGAAATTCTCATCAGGGCCAGCAACTACAATGACAACTATAGTCCATTCCAGCTCTGCTAACACATCAACTCCTGTTCTGGTCAACACCACGGCTTCGGGGACAACAGCCTCAACCACCACGGTCCTTCCAGAAACATCCTCCTCTGCTCCTGGCACAAGCACACCTGCTGCCACAACCTCGACTCTCACTCGGACCACTACTCTGCACACAACTTCCCCAACTCTCACCACAGCTACACCCACCTCTACTCTGCTAACAACATCCCATGCGACCAGTACCAGCACGTCAACTCTTCAGGCAACGACTGCGGCCAGCTCCACCTCAAGGGAAACCTCCAGCACTGCTGCCCAGTCCACGACTCCTCACCACACTACACCTGCACCCTCTTCCACTCCAGCACAAACATCTCCTCTTCACACACTCACCACACTCCTCTCCACCACACCACAAACATCAGGGACAGCAACTGAAACGACCACTGCAATCACTTCCAGTTCAGTTGAACCATCCACTGCTGCCCCTGGCACCACCCTACCTATGGAGAGAGAACTCAAAACCATCACAGTCCTTCCAGAAACATCCTCCTCTGCTCCTGGCACAAGCACACCTGCTGCCACAACCTCGACTCTCACTCGGACCACTACTCTGCACACAACTTCCCCAACTCTCACCACAGCTACACCCACCTCTACTCTGCTAACAACATCCCATGCGACCAGTACAGGCACATCAACACTTCAGGCAACCACTGCGGCCATCTCCACCTCAAGGGAAACCTCCAGCAATGCTGCCCAGTCCAGGACTCCTCACCACACTACACCTGCACCCTCTTCCACTCCAGCACAAACATCTCCTCTTCACACACTCACCACACTCCTCTCCACCACACCACAAACATCAGGGACAGCAACTACAATGACCACGGAAGTCCCTTCCAGATCTCCTGGAACATCAACTCCTGTTCCGCTCACCACCACAGCTTCGGGGACAACAGCCTCAACCACCACGGTCCTTCCAGAAATATCCTCCTCTGCTCCTGGCACAAGCACACCTGCTGCCACAACCTCGACTCTCACTCGGACCACTACTCTGCACACAACTTCCCCAACTCTCACCACAGCTACACCCACCTCTACTCTGCTAGCAACATCCCATGCGACCAGTACCAGCACGTCAACTCTTCAGGCAACCACTGCGGCCAGCTCCACCTCAAGGGAAACCTCCAGCACTGCTGCCCAGTCCACGACTCCTCACCACACTACACATGCACCCTCTTCCACTCCAGCACAAACATCTCCTCTTCACACACTCACCACACTCCTCTCCACCACACCACAAACATCAGGGACAGCAACTGAAACGACCACTGCAATCACTTCCAGTTCAGTTGAAACATCCACTGCTGCCCCTGGCACCACCCTACCTATGGAGAGAGAACTCAAAACCATCACAGTCCTTCCAGAAACATCCTCCTCTGCTCCTGGCACAAGCACACCTGCTGCCACAACCTCGACTCTCACTCGGACCACTACTCTGCACACAACTTCCCCAACTCTCACCACAGCTACACCCACCTCTACTCTGCTAACAACATCCCATGCGACCAGTACAGGCACATCAACACTTCAGGCAACCACTGCGGCCATCTCCACCTCAAGGGAAACCTCCAGCAATGCTGCCCAGTCCAGGACTCCTCACCACACTACACCTGCACCCTCTTCCACTCCAGCACAAACATCTCCTCTTCACACACTCACCACACTCCTCTCCACCACACCACAAACATCAGGGACAGCAACTACAATGACCACGGAAGTCCCTTCCAGATCTCCTGGAACATCAACTCCTGTTCCGCTCACCACCACAGCTTCGGGGACAAGAGCCTCAAACAACACGGTCCTTCCAGAAATATCCTCCTCTGCTCCTGGCACAAGCACACCTGCTGCCACAACCTCGACTCTCACTCGGACCACTACTCTGCACACAACTTCCCCAACTCTCACCACAGCTACACCCACCTCTACTCTGCTAACAACATCCCATGCGACCAGTACAGGCACGTCAACTCTTCAGGCAACCACTGCGGCCAGCTCCACCACAAGGGAAACCTCCAGCACTGCTGCCCAGTCCACGACTCCTCACCACACTACACCTGCACCCTCTTCCACTCCAGCACAAACATCTCCTCTTCACACACTCACCACACTCCTCTCCACCACACCACAAACATCAGGGACAGCAACTGAAACGACCACTGCAATCACTTCCAGTTCAGTTGAAACATCCACTGCTGCCCCTGGCACCACCCTACCTATGAAGAGAGAACTCAAAACCATCACAGTCCTTCCAGAAACATCCTCCTCTGCTCCTGGCACAAGCACACCTGCTGCCACAACCTCGACTCTCACTCGGACCACTACTCTGCACACAACTTCCCCAACTCTCACCACAGCTACACCCACCTCTACTCTGCTAGCAACATCCCATGCGACCAGTACCAGCACGTCAACTCTTCAGGCAACCACTGCGGCCAGCTCCACCTCAAGGGAAACCTCCAGCACTGCTGCCCAGTCCACGACTCCTCACCACACTACACCTGCACCCTCTTCCACTCCAGCACAAACATCTCCTCTTCACACACTCACCACACTCCTCTCCACCACACCACAAACATCAGGGACAGCAACTACAATGACCACGGAAGTCCCTTCCAGATCTCCTGGAACATCAACTCCTGTTCCGCTCACCACCACGGCTTCAGGGACAACAGCCTCAACCACCATGGTCCTTCCAGAAATATCCTCCTCTGCTCCTGGCACAAGCACACCTGCTGCCACAACCTCGACTCTCACTCGGACCACTACTCTGCACACAACTTCCCCAACTCTCACCACAGCTACACCCACCTCTACTCTGCTAACAACATCCCATGCGACCAGTACCGGCACGTCAACTCTTCAGGCAACCACTGCGGCCATCTCCACCTCAAGGGAAACCTCCAGCACTGCTGCCCAGTCCACGACTCCTCACCACACTACACCTGCACCCTCTTCCACTCCAGCACAAACATCTCCTCTTCACACACTCACCACACTCCTCTCCACCACACCACAAACATCAGGGACAGCAACTGAAACGACCACTGCAATCACTTCCAGTTCAGTTGAAACATCCACTGCTGCCCCTGGCACCACCCTACCTATGGAGAGAGAACTCAAAACCATCACAGTCCTTCCAGAAACATCCTCCTCTGCTCCTGGCACAAGCACACCTGCTGCCACAACCTCGACTCTCACTCGGACCACTACTCTGCACACAACTTCCCCAACTCTCACCACAGCTACACCCACCTCTACTCTGCTAACAACATCCCATGCAACCAGTACCAGCACGTCAACCCTTCAGGCAACCACTGCGGCCATCTCCATCTCAAGGGAAACCTCCAGCACTGCTGCCCAGTCCACGACTCCTCACCACACTACACCTGCACCCTCTTCCACTCCAGCACAAACATCTCCTCTTCACACACTCACCACACTCCTCTCCACCACACCACAAACATCAGGGACAGCAACTACAATGACCACGGAAGTCCCTTCCAGATCTCCTGGAACATCAACTCCTGTTCCGCTCACCATCACAGATTCGGGGACAACAGCCTCAACCACCACGGTCCTTCCAGAAACATCCTCCTCTGCTCCTGGCACAAGCACACCTGCTGCCACAACCTCGACTCTCACTCGGACCACTACTCTGCACACAACTTCCCCAACTCTCACCACAGCTACACCCACCTCCACTCTGCTAACAACATCCCATGCGACCAGTACCAGCACGTCAACTCTTCAGGCAACCACTGCGGCCATCTCCACCTCAAGGGAAACCTCCAGCACTGCTGCCCAGTCCACGACTCCTCACCACACTACACCTGCATCCTCTTCCACTCCAGCACAAACATCTCCTCTTCACACACTCACCACACTCCTCTCCACCACACCACAAACATCAGGGACAGCAACTGAAACGACCACTGCAATCACTTCCAGTTCAGTTGAAACATCCACTGCTGCCCCTGGCACCACCGTACCTATGGAGAGAGAACTCAAAACCATCACAGTCCTTCCAGAAACATCCTCCTCTGCTCCTGGCACAAGCACACCTGCTGCCACAACCTCGACTCTCACTCGGACCACTACTCTGCACACAACTTCCCCAACTCTCACCACAGCTACACCCACCTCTACTCTGCTAACAACATCCCATGCAACCAGTACAGGCACGTCAACTCTTCAGGCAACCACTGCGGCCAGCTCCACCACAAGGGAAACCTCCAGCACTGCTGCCCAGTCCACGACTCCTCACCACACTACACCTGCACCCTCTTCCACTCCAGCACAAACATCTCCTCTTCACACACTCACCACACTCCTCTCCACCACACCACAAACATCAGGGACAGCAACTGAAACGACCACTGCAATCACTTCCAGTTCAGTTGAAACATCCACTGCTGCCCCTGGCACCACCCTACCTATGGAGAGAGAACTCAAAACCATCACAGTCCTTCCAGAAACATCCTCCTCTGCTCCTGGCACAAGCACACCTGCTGCCACAACCTCGACTCTCACTCGGACCACTACTCTGCACACAACTTCCCCAACTCTCACCACAGCTACACCCACCTCTACTCTGCTAACAACATCCCATGCGACCAGTACAGGCACATCAACTCTTCAGGCAACCACTGCGGCCAGCTCCATCTTAAGTGAAACCTCTAGCACTGCTGCCCAGTCCACGACTCCTCACCACACTACACCTGCACCCTCTTCCACTCCAGCACAAACATCTCCTCTTCACACACTCACCACACTCCTCTCCACCACACCACAAACATCAGGGACAGCAACTACAATGACCACGGAAGTCCCTTCCAGATCTCCTGGAACATCAACTCCTGTTCCGCTCACCACCACAGCTTCGGGGACAACAGCCTCAACCACCACGGTCCTTCCAGAAATATCCTCCTCTGCTCCTGGCACAAGCACACCTGCTGCCACAACCTCGACTCTCACTCGGACCACTACTCTGCACACAACTTCCCCAACTCTCACCACAGCTACACCCACCTCTACTCTGCTAGCAACATCCCATGCGACCAGTACCAGCACGTCAACTCTTCAGGCAACCACTGCGGCCAGCTCCACCTCAAGGGAAACCTCCAGCACTGCTGCCCAGTCCACGACTCCTCACCACACTACACCTGCACCCTCTTCCACTCCAGCACAAACATCTCCTCTTCACACACTCACCACACTCCTCTCCACCACACCACAAACATCAGGGACAGCAACTACAATGACCACGGAAGTCCCTTCCAGATCTCCTGGAACATCAACTCCTGTTCCGCTCACCACCACAGCTTCGGGGACAACAGCCTCAACCACCACGGTCCTTCCAGAAATATCCTCCTCTGCTCCTGGCACAAGCACACCTGCTGCCACAACCTCGACTCTCACTCGGACCACTACTCTGCACACAACTTCCCCAACTCTCACCACAGCTACACCCACCTCTACTCTGCTAGCAACATCCCATGCGACCAGTACCAGCACGTCAACTCTTCAGGCAACCACTGCGGCCAGCTCCACCTCAAGGGAAACCTCCAGCACTGCTGCCCAGTCCACGACTCCTCACCATACTACATCTGCACCCTCTTCCACTCCAGCACAAACATCTCCTCTTCACACACTCACCACACTCCTCTCCACCACACCACAAACATCAGGGACAGCAACTACAATGACCACGGAAGTCCCTTCCAGATCTCCTGGAACATCAACTCCTGTTCCGCTCACCACCACAGCTTCGGGGACAACAGCCTCAACCACCACGGTCCTTCCAGAAACATCCTCCTCTGCTCCTGGCACAAGCACACCTGCTGCCACAACCTCGACTCTCACTCGGACCACGACTCTGCACACAACTTCCCCAACTCTCACCACAGCTACACCCACCTCTACTCTGCTAACAACATCCCATGCAACCAGTACAGGCACGTCAACTCTTCAGGCAACCACTGCGGCCAGCTCCACCACAAGGGAAACCTCCAGCACTGCTGCCCAGTCCACGACTCCTCACCACACTACACCTGCACCCTCTTCCACTCCAGCACAAACATCTCCTCTTCACACACTCACCACACTCCTCTCCACCACACCACAATCATCAGGGACAGCAACTGAAACGACCACTGCAATCACTTCCAGTTCAGTTGAAACATCCACTGCTGCCCCTGGCACCACCCTACCTATGGAGAGAGAACTCAAAACCATCACAGTCCTTCCAGAAACATCCTCCTCTGCTCCTGGCACAAGCACACCTGCTGCCACAACCTCGACTCTCACTCGGACCACTACTCTGCACACAACTTCCCCAACTCTCACCACAGCTACACCCACCTCTACTCTGCTAACAACATCCCATGCGACCAGTACAGGCACATCAACTCTTCAGGCAACCACTGCGGCCATCTCCACCTCAAGGGAAACCTCCAGCACTGCTGCCCAGTCCACGACTCCTCACCACACTACACCTGCATCCTCTTCCACTCCAGCACAAACATCTCCTCTTCACACACTCACCACACTCCTCTCCACCACACCACAAACATCAGGGACAGCAACTACAATGACCACGGAAGTCCCTTCCAGATCTCCTGGAACATCAACTCCTGTTCCGCTCACCACCACAGCTTCGGGGACAACAGCCTCAACCACCACGGTCCTTCCAGAAATATCCTCCTCTGCTCCTGGCACAAGCACACCTGCTGCCACAACCTCGACTCTCACTCGGACCACTACTCTGCACACAACTTCCCCAACTCTCACCACAGCTACACCCACCTCTACTCTGCTAACAACATCCCATGCGACCAGTACAGGCACATCAACTCTTCAGGCAACCACTGCGGCCAGCTCCACCTCAAGGGAAACCTCCAGCACTGCTGCCCAGTCCACGACTCCTCACCACACTACATCTGCACCCTCTTCCACTCCAGCACAAACATCTCCTCTTCACACACTCACCACACTCCTCTCCACCACACCACAAACATCAGGGACAGCAACTACAATGACCACGGAAGTCCCTTCCAGATCTCCTGGAACATCAACTCCTGTTCCGCTCACCACCACAGCTTCGGGGACAACAGCCTCAACCACCACGGTCCTTCCAGAAATATCCTCCTCTGCTCCTGGCACAAGCACACCTGCTGCCACAACCTCGACTCTCACTCGGACCACTACTCTGCACACAACTTCCCCAACTCTCACCACACCTACACCCACCTCCACTCTGCTAACAACATCCCATGCGACCAGTACCAGCACGTCAACTCTTCAGGCAACCACTGCGGCCAGCTCCACCTCAAGGGAAACCTCCAGCACTGCTGCCCAGTCCACGACTCCTCACCACACTACATCTGCACCCTCTTCCACTCCAGCACAAACATCTCCTCTTCACACACTCACCACACTCCTCTCCACCACACCACAAACATCAGGGACAGCAACTACAATGACCACAGAAGTCCCTTCCAGATCTCCTGGAACATCAACTCCTGTTCCGCTCACCACCACAGCTTCAGGGACAACAGCCTCAACCACCACGGTCCTTCCAGAAATATCCTCCTCTGCTCCTGGCACAAGCACACCTGCTGCCACAACCTCGACTCTCACTCGGACCACTACTCTGCACACAACTTCCCCAACTCTCACCACAGCTACACCCACCTCTACTCTGCTAACAACATCCCATGCGACCAGTACAGGCACATCAACTCTTCAGGCAACCACTGCGGCCAGCTCCACCACAAGGGAAACCTCCAGCACTGCTGCCCAGTCCACGACTCCTCACCACACTACACCTGCATCCTCTTCCACTCCAGCACAAACATCTCCTCTTCACACACTCACCACACTCCTCTCCACCACACCACAAACATCAGGGACAGCAACTGAAACGACCACTGCAATCACTTCCAGTTCAGTTGAAACATCCACTGCTGCCCCTGGCACCACCCTACCTATGGAGAGAGAACTCAAAACAATCACAGTCCTTCCAGAAACATCCTCCTCTGCTCCTGGCACAAGCACACCTGCTGCCACAACCTCGACTCTCACTCGGACCACTACTCTGCACACAACTTCCCCAACTCTCACCACAGCTACACCCACCTCTACTCTGCTAACAACATCCCATGCGACCAGTACAGGCACATCAACTCTTCAGGCAACCACTGCGGCCATCTCCACCTCAAGGGAAACCTCCAGCACTGCTGCCCAGTCCACGACTCCTCACCACACTACACCTGCATCCTCTTCCACTCCAGCACAAACATCTCCTCTTCACACACTCACCACACTCCTCTCCACCACACCACAAACATCAGGGACAGCAACTACAATGACCACGGAAGTCCCTTCCAGATCTCCTGGAACATCAACTCCTGTTCCGCTCACCACCACAGCTTCGGGGACAACAGCCTCAACCACCACGGTCCTTCCAGAAATATCCTCCTCTGCTCCTGGCACAAGCACACCTGCTGCCACAACCTCGACTCTCACTCGGACCACTACTCTGCACACAACTTCCCCAACTCTCACCACAGCTACACCCACCTCTACTCTGCTAACAACATCCCATGCGACCAGTACAGGCACATCAACTCTTCAGGCAACCACTGCGGCCAGCTCCACCTCAAGGGAAACCTCCAGCACTGCTGCCCAGTCCACGACTCCTCACCACACTACATCTGCACCCTCTTCCACTCCAGCACAAACATCTCCTCTTCACACACTCACCACACTCCTCTCCACCACACCACAAACATCAGGGACAGCAACTACAATGACCACGGAAGTCCCTTCCAGATCTCCTGGAACATCAACTCCTGTTCCGCTCACCACCACAGCTTCGGGGACAACAGCCTCAACCACCACGGTCCTTCCAGAAATATCCTCCTCTGCTCCTGGCACAAGCACACCTGCTGCCACAACCTCGACTCTCACTCGGACCACTACTCTGCACACAACTTCCCCAACTCTCACCACACCTACACCCACCTCCACTCTGCTAACAACATCCCATGCGACCAGTACCAGCACGTCAACTCTTCAGGCAACCACTGCGGCCAGCTCCACCTCAAGGGAAACCTCCAGCACTGCTGCCCAGTCCACGACTCCTCACCACACTACATCTGCACCCTCTTCCACTCCAGCACAAACATCTCCTCTTCACACACTCACCACACTCCTCTCCACCACACCACAAACATCAGGGACAGCAACTACAATGACCACAGAAGTCCCTTCCAGATCTCCTGGAACATCAACTCCTGTTCCGCTCACCACCACAGCTTCAGGGACAACAGCCTCAACCACCACGGTCCTTCCAGAAATATCCTCCTCTGCTCCTGGCACAAGCACACCTGCTGCCACAACCTCGACTCTCACTCGGACCACTACTCTGCACACAACTTCCCCAACTCTCACCACAGCTACACCCACCTCTACTCTGCTAACAACATCCCATGCGACCAGTACAGGCACATCAACTCTTCAGGCAACCACTGCGGCCAGCTCCACCACAAGGGAAACCTCCAGCACTGCTGCCCAGTCCACGACTCCTCACCACACTACACCTGCATCCTCTTCCACTCCAGCACAAACATCTCCTCTTCACACACTCACCACACTCCTCTCCACCACACCACAAACATCAGGGACAGCAACTGAAACGACCACTGCAATCACTTCCAGTTCAGTTGAAACATCCACTGCTGCCCCTGGCACCACCCTACCTATGGAGAGAGAACTCAAAACAATCACAGTCCTTCCAGAAACATCCTCCTCTGCTCCTGGCACAAGCACACCTGCTGCCACAACCTCGACTCTCACTCGGACCACTACTCTGCACACAACTTCCCCAACTCTCACCACAGCTACACCCACCTCTACTCTGCTAGCAACATCCCATGCGACCAGTACAGGCACATCAACTCTTCAGGCAACCACTGCGGCCATCTCCACCTCAAGGGAAACCTCCAGCACTGCTGCCCAGTCCACGACTCCTCACCACACTACACCTGCATCCTCTTCCACTCCAGCACAAACATCTCCTCTTCACACACTCACCACACTCCTCTCCACCACACCACAAACATCAGGGACAGCAACTGAAACGACCACTGCAATCACTTCCAGTTCAGTTGAAACATCCACTGCTGCCCCTGGCACCACCCTACCTATGGAGAGAGAACTCAAAAACATTACGGTCCTTCCAGAAACATCCTCCTCTGCTCCTGGCACAAGCACACCTGCTGCCACAACCTCGACTCTCACTCGGACCACTACTCTGCACACAACTTCCCCAACTCTCACCACAGCTACACCCACCTCCACTCTGCTAACAACATCCCATGCAACCAGTACAGGCACATCAACTCTTCAGGCAACCACTGCGGCCATCTCCACCTCAAGGGAAACCTCCAGCACTGCTGCCCAGTCCACGACTCCTCACCATACTACATCTGCACCCTCTTCCACTCCAGCACAAACATCTCCTCTTCACACACTCACCACACTCCTCTCCACCACACCACAAACATCAGGGACAGCAACTACAATGACCACGGAAGTCCCTTCCAGATCTCCTGGAACATCAACTCCTGTTCCGCTCACCACCACAGCTTCGGGGACAACAGCCTCAACCACCACGGTCCTTCCAGAAATATCCTCCTCTGCTCCTGGCACAAGCACACCTGCTGCCACAACCTCGACTCTCACTCGGACCACTACTCTGCACACAACTTCCCCAACTCTCACCACAGCTACACCCACCTCTACTCTGCTAACAACATCCCATGCGACCAGTACAGGCACATCAACTCTTCAGGCAACCACTGCGGCCAGCTCCACCTCAAGGGAAACCTCCAGCACTGCTGCCCAGTCCACGACTCCTCACCACACTACACCTGCACCCTCTTCCACTCCAGCACAAACATCTCCTCTTCACACACTCACCACACTCCTCTCCACCACACCACAAACATCAGGGACAGCAACTACAATGACCACGGAAGTCCCTTCCAGATCTCCTGGAACATCAACTCCTGTTCCGCTCACCACCACAGCTTCGGGGACAACAGCCTCAACCACCACGGTCCTTCCAGAAATATCCTCCTCTGCTCCTGGCACAAGCACACCTGCTGCCACAACCTCGACTCTCACTCGGACCACTACTCTGCACACAACTTCCCCAACTCTCACCACAGCTACACCCACCTCTACTCTGCTAACAACATCCCATGCGACCAGTACAGGCACATCAACTCTTCAGGCAACCACTGCGGCCATCTCCACCTCAAGGGAAACCTCCAGCACTGCTGCCCAGTCCACGACTCCTCACCATACTACACCTGCACCCTCTTCCACTCCAGCACAAACATCTCCTCTTCACACACTCACCACACTCCTCTCCACCACACCACAAACATCAGGGACAGCAACTGAAACGACCACTGCAATCACTTCCAGTTCAGTTGAAACATCCACTGCTGCCCCTGGCACCACCCTACCTATGGAGAGAGAACTCAAAAACATTACGGTCCTTCCAGAAACATCCTCCTCTGCTCCTGGCACAAGCACACCTGCTGCCACAACCTCGACTCTCACTCGGACCACTACTCTGCACACAACTTCCCCAACTCTCACCACAGCTACACCCACCTCTACTCTGCTAACAACATCCCATGCGACCAGTACAGGCACATCAACACTTCAGGCAACCGCTGCGGCCATCTCCACCTCAAGGGAAACCTCCAGCACTGCTGCCCAGTCCACGACTCCTCACCACACTACACCTGCACCCTCTTCCACTCCAGCACAAACATCTCCTCTTCACACACTCACCACACTCCTCTCCACCACACCACAAACATCAGGGACAGCAACTACAATGACCACGGAAGTCCCTTCCAGATCTCCTGGAACATCAACTCCTGTTCCGCTCACCACCACAGCTTCGGGGACAACAGCCTCAACCACCACGGTCCTTCCAGAAACATCCTCCTCTGCTCCTGGCACAAGCACACCTGCTGCCACAACCTCGACTCTCACTCGGACCACTACTCTGCACACAACTTCCCCAACTCTCACCACAGCTACACCCACCTCCACTCTGCTAGCAACATCCCATGCGACCAGTACCGGCACGTCAACTCTTCAGGCAACCACTGCGGCCAGCTCCACCACAAGGGAAACCTCCAGCACTGCTGCCCAGTCCACGACTCCTCACCACACTACACCTGCACCCTCTTCCACTCCAGCACAAACATCTCCTCTTCACACACTCACCACACTCCTCTCCACCACACCACAAACATCAGGGACAGCAACTGAAACGACCACTGCAATCACTTCCAGTTCAGTTGAAACATCCACTGCTGCCCCTGGCACCACCCTACCTATGGAGAGAGAACTCAAAACCATCACAGTCCTTCCAGAAACATCCTCCTCTGCTCCCGGCACAAGCACACCTGCTGCCACAACCTCGACTCTCACTCGGACCACTACTCTGCACACAACTTCCCCAACTCTCACCACAGCTACACCCACCTCTACTCTGCTAACAACATCCCATGCGACCAGTACAGGCACATCAACACTTCAGGCAACCACTGCGGCCAGCTCCACCTCAAGGGAAACCTCCAGCACTGCTGCCCAGTCCACGACTCCTCACCACACTACATCTGCACCCTCTTCCACTCCAGCACAAACATCTCCTCTTCACACACTCACCACACTCCTCTCCACCACACCACAAACATCAGGGACAGCAACTACAATGACCACGGAAGTCCCTTCCAGATCTCCTGGAACATCAACTCCTGTTCCGCTCACCACCACAGCTTCGGGGACAACAGCCTCAACCACCACGGTCCTTCCAGAAATATCCTCCTCTGCTCCTGGCACAAGCACACCTGCTGCCACAACCTCGACTCTCACTCGGACCACTACTCTGCACACAACTTCCCCAACTCTCACCACAGCTACACCCACCTCTACTCTGCTAACAACATCCCATGCGACCAGTACAGGCACATCAACTCTTCAGGCAACCACTGCGGCCAGCTCCACCTCAAGGGAAACCTCCAGCACTGCTGCCCAGTCCACGACTCCTCACCACACTACACCTGCACCCTCTTCCACTCCAGCACAAACATCTCCTCTTCACACACTCACCACACTCCTCTCCACCACACCACAAACATCAGGGACAGCAACTACAATGACCACGGAAGTCCCTTCCAGATCTCCTGGAACATCAACTCCTGTTCCGCTCACCACCACAGCTTCGGGGACAACAGCCTCAACCACCACAGTCCTTCCAGAAATATCCTCCTCTGCTCCTGGCACAAGCACACCTGCTGCCACAACCTCGACTCTCACTCGGACCACTACTCTGCACACAACTTCCCCAACTCTCACCACAGCTACACCCACCTCTACTCTGCTAACAACATCCCATGCGACCAGTACAGGCACATCAACTCTTCAGGCAACCACTGCGGCCATCTCCACCTCAAGGGAAACCTCCAGCACTGCTGCCCAGTCCACGACTCCTCACCACACTACACCTGCATCCTCTTCCACTCCAGCACAAACATCTCCTCTTCACACACTCACCACACTCCTCTCCACCACACCACAAACATCAGGGACAGCAACTGAAACGACCACTGCAATCACTTCCAGTTCAGTTGAAACATCCACTGCTGCCCCTGGCACCACCCTACCTATGGAGAGAGAACTCAAAAACATTACGGTCCTTCCAGAAACATCCTCCTCTGCTCCTGGCACAAGCACACCTGCTGCCACAACCTCGACTCTCACTCGGACCACTACTCTGCACACAACTTCCCCAACTCTCACCACAGCTACACCCACCTCCACTCTGCTAACAACATCCCATGCAACCAGTACAGGCACATCAACTCTTCAGGCAACCACTGCGGCCAGCTCCACCACAAGGGAAACCTCCAGCACTGCTGCCCAGTCCACGACTCCTCACCATACTACATCTGCACCCTCTTCCACTCCAGCACAAACATCTCCTCTTCACACACTCACCACACTCCTCTCCACCACACCACAAACATCAGGGACAGCAACTACAATGACCACGGAAGTCCCTTCCAGATCTCCTGGAACATCAACTCCTGTTCCGCTCACCACCACAGCTTCGGGGACAACAGCCTCAACCACCACGGTCCTTCCAGAAATATCCTCCTCTGCTCCTGGCACAAGCACACCTGCTGCCACAACCTCGACTCTCACTCGGACCACTACTCTGCACACAACTTCCCCAACTCTCACCACAGCTACACCCACCTCTACTCTGCTAACAACATCCCATGCGACCAGTACAGGCACATCAACTCTTCAGGCAACCACTGCGGCCAGCTCCACCTCAAGGGAAACCTCCAGCACTGCTGCCCAGTCCACGACTCCTCACCATACTACACCTGCACCCTCTTCCACTCCAGCACAAACATCTCCTCTTCACACACTCACCACACTCCTCTCCACCACACCACAAACATCAGGGACAGCAACTGAAACGACCACTGCAATCACTTCCAGTTCAGTTGAAACATCCACTGCTGCCCCTGGCACCACCCTACCTATGGAGAGAGAACTCAAAACCATCACAGTCCTTCCAGAAACATCCTCCTCTGCTCCCGGCACAAGCACACCTGCTGCCACAACCTCGACTCTCACTCGGACCACTACTCTGCACACAACTTCCCCAACTCTCACCACAGCTACACCCACCTCTACTCTGCTAACAACATCCCATGCGACCAGTACAGGCACGTCAACACTTCAGGCAACCGCTGCGGCCATCTCCACCTCAAGGGAAACCTCCAGCACTGCTGCCCAGTCCACGACTCCTCACCACACTACACCTGCACCCTCTTCCACTCCAGCACAAACATCTCCTCTTCACACACTCACCACACTCCTCTCCACCACACCACAAACATCAGGGACAGCAACTACAATGACCACGGAAGTCCCTTCCAGATCTCCTGGAACATCAACTCCTGTTCCGCTCACCACCACAGCTTCGGGGACAACAGCCTCAACCACCACGGTCCTTCCAGAAACATCCTCCTCTGCTCCTGGCACAAGCACACCTGCTGCCACAACCTCGACTCTCACTCGGACCACTACTCTGCACACAACTTCCCCAACTCTCACCACAGCTACACCCACCTCTACTCTGCTAGCAACATCCCATGCGACCAGTACAGGCACATCAACTCTTCAGGCAACCACTGCGGCCAGCTCCACCACAAGGGAAACCTCCAGCACTGCTGCCCAGTCCACGACTCCTCACCACACTACACCTGCACCCTCTTCCACTCCAGCACAAACATCTCCTCTTCACACACTCACCACACTCCTCTCCACCACACCACAAACATCAGGGACAGCAACTGAAACGACCACTGCAATCACTTCCAGTTCAGTTGAAACATCCACTGCTGCCCCTGGCACCACCCTACCTATGGAGAGAGAACTCAAAACCATCACAGTCCTTCCAGAAACATCCTCCTCTGCTCCCGGCACAAGCACACCTGCTGCCACAACCTCGACTCTCACTCGGACCACTACTCTGCACACAACTTCCCCAACTCTCACCACAGCTACACCCACCTCTACTCTGCTAACAACATCCCATGCGACCAGTACAGGCACATCAACACTTCAGGCAACCGCTGCGGCCATCTCCACCTCAAGGGAAACCTCCAGCACTGCTGCCCAGTCCACGACTCCTCACCACACTACACCTGCACCCTCTTCCACTCCAGCACAAACATCTCCTCTTCACACACTCACCACACTCCTCTCCACCACACCACAAACATCAGGGACAGCAACTACAATGACCACGGAAGTCCCTTCCAGATCTCCTGGAACATCAACTCCTGTTCCGCTCACCACCACAGCTTCGGGGACAACAGCCTCAACCACCACGGTCCTTCCAGAAATATCCTCCTCTGCTCCTGGCACAAGCACACCTGCTGCCACAACCTCGACTCTCACTCGGACCACTACTCTGCACACAACTTCCCCAACTCTCACCACAGCTACACCCACCTCTACTCTGCTAACAACATCCCATGCGACCAGTACAGGCACGTCAACTCTTCAGGCAACCACTGCGGCCAGCTCCACCACAAGGGAAACCTCCAGCACTGCTGCCCAGTCCATGACTCCTCACCACACTACACCTGCACCCTCTTCCACTCCAGCACAAACATCTCCTCTTCACACACTCACCACACTCCTCTCCACCACACCACAAACATCAGGGACAGCAACTACAATGACCACGGAAGTCCCTTCCAGATCTCCTGGAACATCAACTCCTGTTCCGCTCACCACCACAGCTTCGGGGACAACAGCCTCAACCACCACGGTCCTTCCAGAAATATCCTCCTCTGCTCCTGGCACAAGCACACCTGCTGCCACAACCTCGACTCTCACTCGGACCACTACTCTGCACACAACTTCCCCAACTCTCACCACAGCTACACCCACCTCCACTCTGCTAACAACATCCCATGCGACCAGTACAGGCACGTCAACTCTTCAGGCAACCACTGCGGCCATCTCCACCTCAAGGGAAACCTCCAGCACTGCTGCCCAGTCCACGACTCCTCACCATACTACACCTGCACCCTCTTCCACTCCAGCACAAACATCTCCTCTTCACACACTCACCACACTCCTCTCCACCACACCACAAACATCAGGGACAGCAACTGAAACGACCACTGCAATCACTTCCAGTTCAGTTGAAACATCCACTGCTGCCCCTGGCACCACCCTACCTATGGAGAGAGAACTCAAAACCATCACAGTCCTTCCAGAAACATCCTCCTCTGCTCCTGGCACAAGCACACCTGCTGCCACAACCTCGACTCTCACTCGGACCACTACTCTGCACACAACTTCCCCAACTCTCACCACAGCTACACCCACCTCTACTCTGCTAACAACATCCCATGCGACCAGTACAGGCACATCAACTCTTCAGGCAACCACTGCGGCCAGCTCCACCACAAGGGAAACCTCCAGCACTGCTGCCCAGTCCACGACTCCTCACCATACTACATCTGCACCCTCTTCCACTCCAGCACAAACATCTCCTCTTCACACACTCACCACACTCCTCTCCACCACACCACAAACATCAGGGACAGCAACTACAATGACCACGGAAGTCCCTTCCAGATCTCCTGGAACATCAACTCCTGTTCCGCTCACCACCACAGCTTTGGGGACAACAGCCTCAACCACCACGGTCCTTCCAGAAACATCCTCCTCTGCTCCTGGCACAAGCACACCTGCTGCCACAACCTCGACTCTCACTCGGACCACTGCTCTGCACACAACTTCCCCAACTCTCACCACAGCTACACCCACCTCTACTCTGCTAGCAACATCCCATGCGACCAGTACAGGCACGTCAACTCTTCAGGCAACCACTGCGGCCAGCTCCACCTCAAGGGAAACCTCCAGCACTGCTGCCCAGTCCACGACTCCTCACCACACTACACCTGCACCCTCTTCCACTCCAGCACAAACATCTCCTCTTCACACACTCACCACACTCCTCTCCACCACACCACAATCATCAGGGACAGCAACTGAAACGACCACTGCAATCACTTCCAGTTCAGTTGAAACATCCACTGCTGCCCCTGGCACCAACCTACCTATGGAGAGAGAACTCAAAACCATCACAGTCCTTCCAGAAACATCCTCCTCTGCTCCCGGCACAAGCACACCTGCTGCCACAACCTCGACTCTCACTCGGACCACTACTCTGCACACAACTTCCCCAACTCTCACCACAGCTACACCCACCTCTACTCTGCTAACAACATCCCATGCGACCAGTACAGGCACATCAACACTTCAGGCAACCGCTGCGGCCATCTCCACCTCAAGGGAAACCTCCAGCACTGCTGCCCAGTCCACGACTCCTCACCACACTACACCTGCACCCTCTTCCACTCCAGCACAAACATCTCCTCTTCACACACTCACCACACTCCTCTCCATCACACCACAAACATCAGGGACAGCAACTACAATGACCACGGAAGTCCCTTCCAGATCTCCTGGAACATCAACTCCTGTTCCGCTCACCACCACAGCTTCGGGGACAACAGCCTCAACCACCACGGTCCTTCCAGAAACATCCTCCTCTGCTCCTGGCACAAGCACACCTGCTGCCACAACCTCGACTCTCACTCGGACCACTACTCTGCACACAACTTCCCCAACTCTCACCACAGCTACACCCACCTCTACTCTGCTAGCAACATCCCATGCGACCAGTACAGGCACATCAACTCTTCAGGCAACCACTGCGGCCAGCTCCACCTCAAGGGAAACCTCCAGCACTGCTGCCCAGTCCACGACTCCTCACCACACTACACCTGCACCCTCTTCCACTCCAGCACAAACATCTCCTCTAAACACACTCACCACACTCCTCTCCACCACACCACAAACATCAGGGACAGCAACTGAAACGACCACTGCAATCACTTCCAGTTCAGTTGAAACATCCACTGCTGCCCCTGGCACCACCCTACCTATGGAGAGAGAACTCAAAACCATCACAGTCCTTCCAGAAACATCCTCCTCTGCTCCCGGTACAAGCACACCTGCTGCCACAACCTCGACTCTCACTCGGACCACTACTCTGCACACAACTTCCCCAACTCTCACCACAGCTACACCCACCTCTACTCTGCTAACAACATCCCATGCGACCAGTACAGGCACATCAACACTTCAGGCAACCGCTGCGGCCATCTCCACCTCAAGGGAAACCTCCAGCACTGCTGCCCAGTCCACGACTCCTCACCACACTACACCTGCACCCTCTTCCACTCCAGCACAAACATCTCCTCTTCACACACTCACCACACTCCTCTCCACCACACCACAAACATCAGGGACAGCAACTACAATGACCACGGAAGTCCCTTCCAGATCTCCTGGAACATCAACTCCTGTTCCGCTCACCACCACAGCTTCGGGGACAACAGCCTCAACCACCACGGTCCTTCCAGAAATATCCTCCTCTGCTCCTGGCACAAGCACACCTGCTGCCACAACCTCGACTCTCACTCGGACCACTACTCTGCACACAACTTCCCCAACTCTCACCACAGCTACACCCACCTCTACTCTGCTAACAACATCCCATGCGACCAGTACAGGCACGTCAACTCTTCAGGCAACCACTGCGGCCAGCTCCACCACAAGGGAAACCTCCAGCACTGCTGCCCAGTCCACGACTCCTCACCACACTACACCTGCACCCTCTTCCACTCCAGCACAAACATCTCCTCTTCACACACTCACCACACTCCTCTCCACCACACCACAAACATCAGGGACAGCAACTACAATGACCACGGAAGTCCCTTCCAGATCTCCTGGAACATCAACTCCTGTTCCGCTCACCACCACAGCTTCGGGGACAACAGCCTCAACCACCACGGTCCTTCCAGAAACATCCTCCTCTGCTCCTGGCACAAGCACACCTGCTGCCACAACCTCGACTCTCACTCGGACCACTACTCTGCACACAACTTCCCCAACTCTCACCACAGCTACACCCACCTCCACTCTGCTAACAACATCCCATGCGACCAGTACCAGCACGTCAACTCTTCAGGCAACCACTGCGGCCATCTCCACCTCAAGGGAAACCTCCAGCACTGCTGCCCAGTCCACGACTCCTCACCATACTACACCTGCACCCTCTTCCACTCCAGCACAAACATCTCCTCTTCACACACTCACCACACTCCTCTCCACCACACCACAAACATCAGGGACAGCAACTGAAACGACCACTGCAATCACTTCCAGTTCAGTTGAAACATCCACTGCTGCCCCTGGCACCACCCTACCTATGGAGAGAGAACTCAAAACCATCACAGTCCTTCCAGAAACATCCTCCTCTGCTCCTGGCACAAGCACACCTGCTGCCACAACCTCGACTCTCACTCGGACCACTACTCTGCACACAACTTCCCCAACTCTCACCACAGCTACACCCACCTCTACTCTGCTAACAACATCCCATGCGACCAGTACAGGCACATCAACTCTTCAGGCAACCACTGCGGCCAGCTCCACCACAAGGGAAACCTCCAGCACTGCTGCCCAGTCCACGACTCCTCACCATACTACATCTGCACCCTCTTCCACTCCAGCACAAACATCTCCTCTTCACACACTCACCACACTCCTCTCCACCACACCACAAACATCAGGGACAGCAACTACAATGACCACGGAAGTCCCTTCCAGATCTCCTGGAACATCAACTCCTGTTCCGCTCACCACCACAGCTTCGGGGACAACAGCCTCAACCACCACGGTCCTTCCAGAAACATCCTCCTCTGCTCCTGGCACAAGCACACCTGCTGCCACAACCTCGACTCTCACTCGGACCACTGCTCTGCACACAACTTCCCCAACTCTCACCACAGCTACACCCACCTCTACTCTGCTAGCAACATCCCATGCGACCAGTACCGGCACGTCAACTCTTCAGGCAACCACTGCGGCCAGCTCCACCTCAAGGGAAACCTCCAGCACTGCTGCCCAGTCCACGACTCCTCACCACACTACACCTGCACCCTCTTCCACTCCAGCACAAACATCTCCTCTTCACACACTCACCACACTCCTCTCCACCACACCACAATCATCAGGGACAGCAACTGAAACGACCACTGCAATCACTTCCAGTTCAGTTGAAACATCCACTGCTGCCCCTGGCACCACCCTACCTATGGAGAGAGAACTCAAAACCATCACAGTCCTTCCAGAAACATCCTCCTCTGCTCCCGGCACAAGCACACCTGCTGCCACAACCTCGACTCTCACTCGGACCACTACTCTGCACACAACTTCCCCAACTCTCACCACAGCTACACCCACCTCTACTCTGCTAACAACATCCCATGCGACCAGTACAGGCACGTCAACACTTCAGGCAACCACTGCGGCCAGCTCCACCACAAGGGAAACCTCCAGCACTGCTGCCCAGTCCATGACTCCTCACCACACTACACCTGCACCCTCTTCCACTCCAGCACAAACATCTCCTCTTCACACACTCACCACACTCCTCTCCACCACACCACAAACATCAGGGACAGCAACTACAATGACCACGGAAGTCCCTTCCAGATCTCCTGGAACATCAACTCCTGTTCCGCTCACCACCACGGCTTCGGGGACAACAGCCTCAACCACCACGGTCCTTCCAGAAATATCCTCCTCTGCTCCTGGCACAAGCACACCTGCTGCCACAACCTCAACTCTCACTCGGACCACTACTCTGCACACAACTTCCCCAACTCTCACCACAGCTACACCCACCTCTACTCTGCTAACAACATCCCATGCGACCAGTACAGGCACGTCAACTCTTCAGGCAACCACTGCGGCCATCTCCACCTCAAGGGAAACCTCCAGCACTGCTGCCCAGTCCACGACTCCTCACCATACTACACCTGCACCCTCTTCCACTCCAGCACAAACATCTCCTCTTCACACACTCACCACACTCCTCTCCACCACACCACAAACATCAGGGACAGCAACTACAATGACCACGGAAGTCCCTTCCAGATCTCCTGGAACATCAACTCCTGTTCCGCTCACCACCACAGCTTCGGGGACAACAGCCTCAACCACCACGGTCCTTCCAGAAATATCCTCCTCTGCTCCTGGCACAAGCACACCTGCTGCCACAACCTCGACTCTCACTCGGACCACTACTCTGCACACAACTTCCCCAACTCTCACCACAGCTACACCCACCTCTACTCTGCTAACAACATCCCATGCGACCAGTACAGGCACATCAACTCTTCAGGCAACCACTGCGGCCATCTCCACCTCAAGGGAAACCTCCAGCACTGCTGCCCAGTCCACGACTCCTCACCACACTACACCTGCACCCTCTTCCACTCCAGCACAAACATCTCCTCTTCACACACTCACCACACTCCTCTCCATCACACCACAAACATCAGGGACAGCAACTACAATGACCACGGAAGTCCCTTCCAGATCTCCTGGAACATCAACTCCTGTTCCGCTCACCACCACAGCTTCGGGGACAACAGCCTCAACCACCACGGTCCTTCCAGAAACATCCTCCTCTGCTCCTGGCACAAGCACACCTGCTGCCACAACCTCGACTCTCACTCGGACCACTACTCTGCACACAACTTCCCCAACTCTCACCACAGCTACACCCACCTCTACTCTGCTAACAACATCCCATGCGACCAGTACAGGCACATCAACTCTTCAGGCAACCACTGCGGCCAGCTCCACCTCAAGGGAAACCTCCAGCACTGCTGCCCAGTCCACGACTCCTCACCACACTACACCTGCACCCTCTTCCACTCCAGCACAAACATCTCCTCTTCACACACTCACCACACTCCTCTCCACCACACCACAAACATCAGGGACAGCAACTGAAACGACCACTGCAATCACTTCCAGTTCAGTTGAAACATCCACTGCTGCCCCTGGCACCACCCTACCTATGGAGAGAGAACTCAAAACCATCACAGTCCTTCCAGAAACATCCTCCTCTGCTCCCGGCACAAGCACACCTGCTGCCACAACCTCGACTCTCACTCGGACCACTACTCTGCACACAACTTCCCCAACTCTCACCACAGCTACACCCACCTCTACTCTGCTAACAACATCCCATGCGACCAGTACAGGCACATCAACACTTCAGGCAACCGCTGCGGCCATCTCCACCTCAAGGGAAACCTCCAGCACTGCTGCCCAGTCCACGACTCCTCACCACACTACACCTGCACCCTCTTCCACTCCAGCACAAACATCTCCTCTTCACACACTCACCACACTCCTCTCCACCACACCACAAACATCAGGGACAGCAACTACAATGACCACGGAAGTCCCTTCCAGATCTCCTGGAACATCAACTCCTGTTCCGCTCACCACCACAGCTTCGGGGACAACAGCCTCAACCACCACGGTCCTTCCAGAAATATCCTCCTCTGCTCCTGGCACAAGCACACCTGCTGCCACAACCTCGACTCTCACTCGGACCACTACTCTGCACACAACTTCCCCAACTCTCACCACAGCTACACCCACCTCTACTCTGCTAACAACATCCCATGCGACCAGTACAGGCACGTCAACTCTTCAGGCAACCACTGCGGCCAGCTCCACCACAAGGGAAACCTCCAGCACTGCTGCCCAGTCCACGACTCCTCACCACACTACACCTGCACCCTCTTCCACTCCAGCACAAACATCTCCTCTTCACACACTCACCACACTCCTCTCCACCACACCACAAACATCAGGGACAGCAACTACAATGACCACGGAAGTCCCTTCCAGATCTCCTGGAACATCAACTCCTGTTCCGCTCACCACCACAGCTTCGGGGACAACAGCCTCAACCACCACGGTCCTTCCAGAAATATCCTCCTCTGCTCCTGGCACAAGCACACCTGCTGCCACAACCTCGACTCTCACTCGGACCACTACTCTGCACACAACTTCCCCAACTCTCACCACAGCTACACCCACCTCCACTCTGCTAACAACATCCCATGCGACCAGTACCAGCACGTCAACTCTTCAGGCAACCACTGCGGCCATCTCCACCTCAAGGGAAACCTCCAGCACTGCTGCCCAGTCCACGACTCCTCACCATACTACACCTGCACCCTCTTCCACTCCAGCACAAACATCTCCTCTTCACACACTCACCACACTCCTCTCCACCACACCACAAACATCAGGGACAGCAACTGAAACGACCACTGCAATCACTTCCAGTTCAGTTGAAACATCCACTGCTGCCCCTGGCACCACCCTACCTATGGAGAGAGAACTCAAAACAATCACAGTCCTTCCAGAAACATCCTCCTCTGCTCCTGGCACAAGCACACCTGCTGCCACAACCTCGACTCTCACTCGGACCACTACTCTGCACACAACTTCCCCAACTCTCACCACAGCTACACCCACCTCTACTCTGCTAACAACATCCCATGCGACCAGTACAGGCACATCAACTCTTCAGGCAACCACTGCGGCCAGCTCCACCACAAGGGAAACCTCCAGCACTGCTGCCCAGTCCACGACTCCTCACCATACTACATCTGCACCCTCTTCCACTCCAGCACAAACATCTCCTCTTCACACACTCACCACACTCCTCTCCACCACACCACAAACATCAGGGACAGCAACTACAATGACCACGGAAGTCCCTTCCAGATCTCCTGGAACATCAACTCCTGTTCCGCTCACCACCACAGCTTCGGGGACAACAGCCTCAACCACCACGGTCCTTCCAGAAACATCCTCCTCTGCTCCTGGCACAAGCACACCTGCTGCCACAACCTCGACTCTCACTCGGACCACTGCTCTGCACACAACTTCCCCAACTCTCACCACAGCTACACCCACCTCTACTCTGCTAGCAACATCCCATGCGACCAGTACCGGCACGTCAACTCTTCAGGCAACCACTGCGGCCAGCTCCACCTCAAGGGAAACCTCCAGCACTGCTGCCCAGTCCACGACTCCTCACCACACTACACCTGCACCCTCTTCCACTCCAGCACAAACATCTCCTCTTCACACACTCACCACACTCCTCTCCACCACACCACAATCATCAGGGACAGCAACTGAAACGACCACTGCAATCACTTCCAGTTCAGTTGAAACATCCACTGCTGCCCCTGGCACCACCCTACCTATGGAGAGAGAACTCAAAACCATCACAGTCCTTCCAGAAACATCCTCCTCTGCTCCCGGCACAAGCACACCTGCTGCCACAACCTCGACTCTCACTCGGACCACTACTCTGCACACAACTTCCCCAACTCTCACCACAGCTACACCCACCTCTACTCTGCTAACAACATCCCATGCGACCAGTACAGGCACGTCAACAATTCAGGCAACCACTGCGGCCAGCTCCACCACAAGGGAAACCTCCAGCACTGCTGCCCAGTCCATGACTCCTCACCACACTACACCTGCACCCTCTTCCACTCCAGCACAAACATCTCCTCTTCACACACTCACCACACTCCTCTCCACCACACCACAAACATCAGGGACAGCAACTACAATGACCACGGAAGTCCCTTCCAGATCTCCTGGAACATCAACTCCTGTTCCGCTCACCACCACGGCTTCGGGGACAACAGCCTCAACCACCACGGTCCTTCCAGAAATATCCTCCTCTGCTCCTGGCACAAGCACACCTGCTGCCACAACCTCAACTCTCACTCGGACCACTACTCTGCACACAACTTCCCCAACTCTCACCACAGCTACACCCACCTCTACTCTGCTAACAACATCCCATGCGACCAGTACAGGCACGTCAACTCTTCAGGCAACCACTGCGGCCATCTCCACCTCAAGGGAAACCTCCAGCACTGCTGCCCAGTCCACGACTCCTCACCATACTACACCTGCACCCTCTTCCACTCCAGCACAAACATCTCCTCTTCACACACTCACCACACTCCTCTCCACCACACCACAAACATCAGGGACAGCAACTGAAACGACCACTGCAATCACTTCCAGTTCAGTTGAAACATCCACTGCTGCCCCTGGCACCACCCTACCTATGGAGAGAGAACTCAAAACCATCACAGTCCTTCCAGAAACATCCTCCTCTGCTCCTGGCACAAGCACACCTGCTGCCACAACCTCGACTCTCACTCGGACCACTACTCTGCACACAACTTCCCCAACTCTCACCACAGCTACACCCACCTCTACTCTGCTAACAACATCCCATGCGACCAGTACAGGCACATCAACTCTTCAGGCAACCACTGCGGCCAGCTCCACCTCAAGGGAAACCTCCAGCACTGCTGCCCAGTCCACGACTCCTCACCACACTACACCTGCATCCTCTTCCACTCCAGCACAAACATCTCCTCTTCACACACTCACCACACTCCTCTCCACCACACCACAAACATCAGGGACAGCAACTACAATGACCACGGAAGTCCCTTCCAGATCTCCTGGAACATCAACTCCTGTTCCGCTCACCACCACAGCTTCGGGGACAACAGCCTCAACCACCACGGTCCTTCCAGAAATATCCTCCTCTGCTCCTGGCACAAGCACACCTGCTGCCACAACCTCGACTCTCACTCGGACCACTACTCTGCACACAACTTCCCCAACTCTCACCACAGCTACACCCACCTCCACTCTGCTAACAACATCCCATGCGACCAGTACCAGCACGTCAACTCTTCAGGCAACCACTGCGGCCATCTCCACCTCAAGGGAAACCTCCAGCACTGCTGCCCAGTCCACGACTCCTCACCATACTACACCTGCACCCTCTTCCACTCCAGCACAAACATCTCCTCTTCACACACTCACCACACTCCTCTCCACCACACCACAAACATCAGGGACAGCAACTGAAACGACCACTGCAATCACTTCCAGTTCAGTTGAAACATCCACTGCTGCCCCTGGCACCACCCTACCTATGGAGAGAGAACTCAAAACCATCACAGTCCTTCCAGAAACATCCTCCTCTGCTCCCGGCACAAGCACACCTGCTGCCACAACCTCGACTCTCACTCGGACCACTACTCTGCACACAACTTCCCCAACTCTCACCACAGCTACACCCACCTCTACTCTGCTAACAACATCCCATGCGACCAGTACAGGCACATCAACACTTCAGGCAACCGCTGCGGCCATCTCCACCTCAAGGGAAACCTCCAGCACTGCTGCCCAGTCCACGACTCCTCACCACACTACACCTGCACCCTCTTCCACTCCAGCACAAACATCTCCTCTTCACACACTCACCACACTCCTCTCCACCACACCACAAACATCAGGGACAGCAACTACAATGACCACGGAAGTCCCTTCCAGATCTCCTGGAACATCAACTCCTGTTCCGCTCACCACCACAGCTTCGGGGACAACAGCCTCAACCACCACGGTCCTTCCAGAAATATCCTCCTCTGCTCCTGGCACAAGCACACCTGCTGCCACAACCTCGACTCTCACTCGGACCACTACTCTGCACACAACTTCCCCAACTCTCACCACAGCTACACCCACCTCTACTCTGCTAACAACATCCCATGCGACCAGTACAGGCACGTCAACTCTTCAGGCAACCACTGCGGCCAGCTCCACCACAAGGGAAACCTCCAGCACTGCTGCCCAGTCCACGACTCCTCACCACACTACACCTGCACCCTCTTCCACTCCAGCACAAACATCTCCTCTTCACACACTCACCACACTCCTCTCCACCACACCACAAACATCAGGGACAGCAACTACAATGACCACGGAAGTCCCTTCCAGATCTCCTGGAACATCAACTCCTGTTCCGCTCACCACCACAGCTTCGGGGACAACAGCCTCAACCACCACGGTCCTTCCAGAAATATCCTCCTCTGCTCCTGGCACAAGCACACCTGCTGCCACAACCTCGACTCTCACTCGGACCACTACTCTGCACACAACTTCCCCAACTCTCACCACAGCTACACCCACCTCCACTCTGCTAACAACATCCCATGCGACCAGTACCAGCACGTCAACTCTTCAGGCAACCACTGCGGCCATCTCCACCTCAAGGGAAACCTCCAGCACTGCTGCCCAGTCCACGACTCCTCACCATACTACACCTGCACCCTCTTCCACTCCAGCACAAACATCTCCTCTTCACACACTCACCACACTCCTCTCCACCACACCACAAACATCAGGGACAGCAACTGAAACGACCACTGCAATCACTTCCAGTTCAGTTGAAACATCCACTGCTGCCCCTGGCACCAACCTACCTATGGAGAGAGAACTCAAAACCATCACAGTCCTTCCAGAAACATCCTCCTCTGCTCCTGGCACAAGCACACCTGCTGCCACAACCTCGACTCTCACTCGGACCACTACTCTGCACACAACTTCCCCAACTCTCACCACAGCTACACCCACCTCTACTCTGCTAACAACATCCCATGCGACCAGTACAGGCACGTCAACTCTTCAGGCAACCACTGCGGCCAGCTCCACCACAAGGGAAACCTCCAGCACTGCTGCCCAGTCCACGACTCCTCACCATACTACATCTGCACCCTCTTCCACTCCAGCACAAACATCTCCTCTTCACACACTCACCACACTCCTCTCCACCACACCACAAACATCAGGGACAGCAACTACAATGACCACGGAAGTCCCTTCCAGATCTCCTGGAACATCAACTCCTGTTCCGCTCACCACCACAGCTTCGGGGACAACAGCCTCAACCACCACGGTCCTTCCAGAAACATCCTCCTCTGCTCCTGGCACAAGCACACCTGCTGCCACAACCTCGACTCTCACTCGGACCACTACTCTGCACACAACTTCCCCAACTCTCACCACAGCTACACCCACCTCTACTCTGCTAGCAACATCCCATGCGACCAGTACCGGCACGTCAACTCTTCAGGCAACCACTGCGGCCAGCTCCACCTCAAGGGAAACCTCCAGCACTGCTGCCCAGTCCACGACTCCTCACCACACTACACCTGCACCCTCTTCCACTCCAGCACAAACATCTCCTCTTCACACACTCACCACACTCCTCTCCACCACACCACAATCATCAGGGACAGCAACTGAAACGACCACTGCAATCACTTCCAGTTCAGTTGAAACATCCACTGCTGCCCCTGGCACCACCCTACCTATGGAGAGAGAACTCAAAACCATCACAGTCCTTCCAGAAACATCCTCCTCTGCTCCCGGCACAAGCACACCTGCTGCCACAACCTCGACTCTCACTCGGACCACTACTCTGCACACAACTTCCCCAACTCTCACCACAGCTACACCCACCTCTACTCTGCTAACAACATCCCATGCGACCAGTACAGGCACGTCAACACTTCAGGCAACCACTGCGGCCAGCTCCACCTCAAGGGAAACCTCCAGCACTGCTGCCCAGTCCATGACTCCTCACCACACTACACCTGCACCCTCTTCCACTCCAGCACAAACATCTCCTCTTCACACACTCACCACACTCCTCTCCACCACACCACAAACATCAGGGACAGCAACTACAATGACCACGGAAGTCCCTTCCAGATCTCCTGGAACATCAACTCCTGTTCCGCTCACCACCACGGCTTCGGGGACAACAGCCTCAACCACCACGGTCCTTCCAGAAATATCCTCCTCTGCTCCTGGCACAAGCACACCTGCTGCCACAACCTCAACTCTCACTCGGACCACTACTCTGCACACAACTTCCCCAACTCTCACCACAGCTACACCCACCTCTACTCTGCTAACAACATCCCATGCGACCAGTACAGGCACGTCAACTCTTCAGGCAACCACTGCGGCCATCTCCACCTCAAGGGAAACCTCCAGCACTGCTGCCCAGTCCACGACTCCTCACCATACTACACCTGCACCCTCTTCCACTCCAGCACAAACATCTCCTCTTCACACACTCACCACACTCCTCTCCACCACACCACAAACATCAGGGACAGCAACTGAAACGACCACTGCAATCACTTCCAGTTCAGTTGAAATATCCACTGCTGCCCCTGGCACCACCCTACCTATGGAGAGAGAACTCAAAACCATCACAGTCCTTCCAGAAACATCCTCCTCTGCTCCTGGCACAAGCACACCTGCTGCCACAACCTCGACTCTCACTCGGACCACTACTCTGCACACAACTTCCCCAACTCTCACCACAGCTACACCCACCTCTACTCTGCTAACAACATCCCATGCGACCAGTACAGGCACATCAACTCTTCAGGCAACCACTGCGGCCAGCTCCACCTCAAGGGAAACCTCCAGCACTGCTGCCCAGTCCACGACTCCTCACCACACTACACCTGCATCCTCTTCCACTCCAGCACAAACATCTCCTCTTCACACACTCACCACACTCCTCTCCACCACACCACAAACATCAGGGACAGCAACTACAATGACCACGGAAGTCCCTTCCAGATCTCCTGGAACATCAACTCCTGTTCCGCTCACCACCACAGCTTCGGGGACAACAGCCTCAACCACCACGGTCCTTCCAGAAATATCCTCCTCTGCTCCTGGCACAAGCACACCTGCTGCCACAACCTCGACTCTCACTCGGACCACTACTCTGCACACAACTTCCCCAACTCTCACCACAGCTACACCCACCTCTACTCTGCTAACAACATCCCATGCGACCAGTACAGGCACATCAACTCTTCAGGCAACCACTGCGGCCAGCTCCACCTCAAGGGAAACCTCCAGCACTGCTGCCCAGTCCACGACTCCTCACCACACTACACCTGCACCCTCTTCCACTCCAGCACAAACATCTCTTCACACACTCACCACACTCCTCTCCACCACACCACAAACATCAGGGACAGCAACTGAAACGACCACTGCAATCACTTCCAGTTCAGTTGAAACATCCACTGCTGCCCCTGGCACCACCCTACCTATGGAGAGAGAACTCAAAACCACCACAGTCCTTCCAGAAATATCCTCCTCTGCTCCCGGCACAAGCACACCTGCTGCCACAACCTCGACTCTCACTCGGACCACTACTCTGCACACAACTTCCCCAACTCTCACCACAGCTACACCCACCTCTACTCTGCTAACAACATCCCATGCGACCAGTACAGGCACGTCAACTCTTCAGGCAACCACTGCGGCCAGCTCCACCACAAGGGAAACCTCCAGCACTGCTGCCCAGTCCACGACTCCTCACCACACTACACCTGCACCCTCTTCCACTCCAGCACAAACATCTCCTCTTCACACACTCACCACACTCCTCTCCACCACACCACAAACATCAGGGACAGCAACTACAATGACCACGGAAGTCCCTTCCAGATCTCCTGGAACATCAACTCCTGTTCCGCTCACCACCACAGCTTCGGGGACAACAGCCTCAACCACCACGGTCCTTCCAGAAATATCCTCCTCTGCTCCTGGCACAAGCACACCTGCTGCCACAACCTCGACTCTCACTCGGACCACTACTCTGCACACAACTTCCCCAACTCTCACCACAGCTACACCCACCTCCACTCTGCTAACAACATCCCATGCGACCAGTACCAGCACGTCAACTCTTCAGGCAACCACTGCGGCCATCTCCACCTCAAGGGAAACCTCCAGCACTGCTGCCCAGTCCACGACTCCTCACCATACTACACCTGCACCCTCTTCCACTCCAGCACAAACATCTCCTCTTCACACACTCACCACACTCCTCTCCACCACACCACAAACATCAGGGACAGCAACTGAAACGACCACTGCAATCACTTCCAGTTCAGTTGAAACATCCACTGCTGCCCCTGGCACCACCCTACCTATGGAGAGAGAACTCAAAACCATCACAGTCCTTCCAGAAACATCCTCCTCTGCTCCCGGCACAAGCACACCTGCTGCCACAACCTCGACTCTCACTCGGACCACTACTCTGCACACAACTTCCCCAACTCTCACCACAGCTACACCCACCTCTACTCTGCTAACAACATCCCATGCGACCAGTACAGGCACGTCAACACTTCAGGCAACCACTGCGGCCAGCTCCACCTCAAGGGAAACCTCCAGCACTGCTGCCCAGTCCATGACTCCTCACCACACTACACCTGCACCCTCTTCCACTCCAGCACAAACATCTCCTCTTCACACACTCACCACACTCCTCTCCACCACACCACAAACATCAGGGACAGCAACTACAATGACCACGGAAGTCCCTTCCAGATCTCCTGGAACATCAACTCCTGTTCCGCTCACCACCACAGCTTCGGGGACAACAGCCTCAACCACCACGGTCCTTCCAGAAACATCCTCCTCTGCTCCTGGCACAAGCACACCTGCTGCCACAACCTCGACTCTCACTCGGACCACGACTCTGCACACAACTTCCCCAACTCTCACCACAGCTACACCCACCTCTACTCTGCTAACAACATCCCATGCGACCAGTACAGGCACATCAACTCTTCAGGCAACCACTGCGGCCAGCTCCACCTCAAGGGAAACCTCCAGCACTGCTGCCCAGTCCACGACTCCTCACCACACTACACCTGCACCCTCTTCCACTCCAGCACAAACATCTCCTCTTCACACACTCACCACACTCCTCTCCACCACACCACAAACATCAGGGACAGCAACTACAATGACCACGGAAGTCCCTTCCAGATCTCCTGGAACATCAACTCCTGTTCCGCTCACCACCACAGCTTTGGGGACAACAGCCTCAACCACCACGGTCCTTCCAGAAATATCCTCCTCTGCTCCTGGCACAAGCACACCTGCTGCCACAACCTCGACTCTCACTCGGACCACTACTCTGCACACAACTTCCCCAACTCTCACCACAGCTACACCCACCTCTACTCTGCTAACAACATCCCATGCGACCAGTACCAGCACGTCAACTCTTCAGGCAACCACTGCGGCCATCTCCACCTCAAGGGAAACCTCCAGCACTGCTGCCCAGTCCACGACTCCTCACCACACTACACCTGCACCCTCTTCCACTCCAGCACAAACATCTCCTCTTCACACACTCACCACACTCCTCTCCACCACACCACAAACATCAGGGACAGCAACTGAAACGACCACTGCAATCACTTCCAGTTCAGTTGAAACATCCACTGCTGCCCCTGGCACCACCCTACCTATGGAGAGAGAACTCAAAACCATCACAGTCCTTCCAGAAACATCCTCCTCTGCTCCTGGCACAAGCACACCTGCTGCCACAACCTCGACTCTCACTCGGACCACTACTCTGCACACAACTTCCCCAACTCTCACCACAGCTACACCCACCTCTACTCTGCTAACAACATCCCATGCGACCAGTACAGGCACGTCAACACTTCAGGCAACCACTGCGGCCAGCTCCACCTCAAGGGAAACCTCCAGCACTGCTGCCCAGTCCATGACTCCTCACCACACTACACCTGCACCCTCTTCCACTCCAGCACAAACATCTCCTCTTCACACACTCACCACACTCCTCTCCACCACACCACAAACATCAGGGACAGCAACTACAATGACCACGGAAGTCCCTTCCAGATCTCCTGGAACATCAACTCCTGTTCCGCTCACCACCACAGCTTCGGGGACAACAGCCTCAACCACCACGGTCCTTCCAGAAACATCCTCCTCTGCTCCTGGCACAAGCACACCTGCTGCCACAACCTCGACTCTCACTCGGACCACGACTCTGCACACAACTTCCCCAACTCTCACCACAGCTACACCCACCTCTACTCTGCTAACAACATCCCATGCGACCAGTACAGGCACATCAACTCTTCAGGCAACCACTGCGGCCAGCTCCACCTCAAGGGAAACCTCCAGCACTGCTGCCCAGTCCACGACTCCTCACCACACTACACCTGCACCCTCTTCCACTCCAGCACAAACATCTCCTCTTCACACACTCACCACACTCCTCTCCACCACACCACAAACATCAGGGACAGCAACTACAATGACCACGGAAGTCCCTTCCAGATCTCCTGGAACATCAACTCCTGTTCCGCTCACCACCACAGCTTCGGGGACAACAGCCTCAACCACCACGGTCCTTCCAGAAATATCCTCCTCTGCTCCTGGCACAAGCACACCTGCTGCCACAACCTCGACTCTCACTCGGACCACTACTCTGCACACAACTTCCCCAACTCTCACCACAGCTACACCCACCTCCACTCTGCTAACAACATCCCATGCGACCAGTACCAGCACGTCAACTCTTCAGGCAACCACTGCGGCCAGCTCCACCTCAAGGGAAACCTCCAGCACTGCTGCCCAGTCCACGACTCCTCACCATACTACACCTGCACCCTCTTCCACTCCAGCACAAACATCTCCTCTTCACACACTCACCACACTCCTCTCCACCACACCACAAACATCAGGGACAGCAACTGAAACGACCACTGCAATCACTTCCAGTTCAGTTGAAACATCCACTGCTGCCCCTGGCACCACCCTACCTATGGAGAGAGAACTCAAAACCATCACAGTCCTTCCAGAAACATCCTCCTCTGCTCCCGGCACAAGCACACCTGCTGCCACAACCTCGACTCTCACTCGGACCACTACTCTGCACACAACTTCCCCAACTCTCACCACAGCTACACCCACCTCTACTCTGCTAACAACATCCCATGCGACCAGTACAGGCACGTCAACACTTCAGGCAACCACTGCGGCCAGCTCCACCTCAAGGGAAACCTCCAGCACTGCTGCCCAGTCCATGACTCCTCACCACACTACACCTGCACCCTCTTCCACTCCAGCACAAACATCTCCTCTTCACACACTCACCACACTCCTCTCCACCACACCACAAACATCAGGGACAGCAACTACAATGACCACGGAAGTCCCTTCCAGATCTCCTGGAACATCAACTCCTGTTCCGCTCACCACCACAGCTTCGGGGACAACAGCCTCAACCACCACGGTCCTTCCAGAAACATCCTCCTCTGCTCCTGGCACAAGCACACCTGCTGCCACAACCTCGACTCTCACTCGGACCACGACTCTGCACACAACTTCCCCAACTCTCACCACAGCTACACCCACCTCTACTCTGCTAACAACATCCCATGCGACCAGTACAGGCACATCAACTCTTCAGGCAACCACTGCGGCCAGCTCCACCTCAAGGGAAACCTCCAGCACTGCTGCCCAGTCCACGACTCCTCACCACACTACACCTGCACCCTCTTCCACTCCAGCACAAACATCTCCTCTTCACACACTCACCACACTCCTCTCCACCACACCACAAACATCAGGGACAGCAACTACAATGACCACGGAAGTCCCTTCCAGATCTCCTGGAACATCAACTCCTGTTCCGCTCACCACCACAGCTTCGGGGACAACAGCCTCAACCACCACGGTCCTTCCAGAAATATCCTCCTCTGCTCCTGGCACAAGCACACCTGCTGCCACAACCTCGACTCTCACTCGGACCACTACTCTGCACACAACTTCCCCAACTCTCACCACAGCTACACCCACCTCCACTCTGCTAACAACATCCCATGCGACCAGTACCAGCACGTCAACTCTTCAGGCAACCACTGCGGCCAGCTCCACCTCAAGGGAAACCTCCAGCACTGCTGCCCAGTCCACGACTCCTCACCATACTACACCTGCACCCTCTTCCACTCCAGCACAAACATCTCCTCTTCACACACTCACCACACTCCTCTCCACCACACCACAAACATCAGGGACAGCAACTGAAACGACCACTGCAATCACTTCCAGTTCAGTTGAAACATCCACTGCTGCCCCTGGCACCACCCTACCTATGGAGAGAGAACTCAAAACCATCACAGTCCTTCCAGAAACATCCTCCTCTGCTCCCGGCACAAGCACACCTGCTGCCACAACCTCGACTCTCACTCGGACCACTACTCTGCACACAACTTCCCCAACTCTCACCACAGCTACACCCACCTCTACTCTGCTAACAACATCCCATGCGACCAGTACAGGCACGTCAACACTTCAGGCAACCACTGCGGCCAGCTCCACCTCAAGGGAAACCTCCAGCACTGCTGCCCAGTCCATGACTCCTCACCACACTACACCTGCACCCTCTTCCACTCCAGCACAAACATCTCCTCTTCACACACTCACCACACTCCTCTCCACCACACCACAAACATCAGGGACAGCAACTACAATGACCACGGAAGTCCCTTCCAGATCTCCTGGAACATCAACTCCTGTTCCGCTCACCACCACAGCTTCGGGGACAACAGCCTCAACCACCACGGTCCTTCCAGAAACATCCTCCTCTGCTCCTGGCACAAGCACACCTGCTGCCACAACCTCGACTCTCACTCGGACCACGACTCTGCACACAACTTCCCCAACTCTCACCACAGCTACACCCACCTCTACTCTGCTAACAACATCCCATGCGACCAGTACAGGCACATCAACTCTTCAGGCAACCACTGCGGCCAGCTCCACCTCAAGGGAAACCTCCAGCACTGCTGCCCAGTCCACGACTCCTCACCACACTACACCTGCACCCTCTTCCACTCCAGCACAAACATCTCCTCTTCACACACTCACCACACTCCTCTCCACCACACCACAAACATCAGGGACAGCAACTACAATGACCACGGAAGTCCCTTCCAGATCTCCTGGAACATCAACTCCTGTTCCGCTCACCACCACAGCTTTGGGGACAACAGCCTCAACCACCACGGTCCTTCCAGAAATATCCTCCTCTGCTCCTGGCACAAGCACACCTGCTGCCACAACCTCGACTCTCACTCGGACCACTACTCTGCACACAACTTCCCCAACTCTCACCACAGCTACACCCACCTCTACTCTGCTAACAACATCCCATGCGACCAGTACCAGCACGTCAACTCTTCAGGCAACCACTGCGGCCAGCTCCACCTCAAGGGAAACCTCCAGCACTGCTGCCCAGTCCACGACTCCTCACCACACTACACCTGCACCCTCTTCCACTCCAGCACAAACATCTCCTCTTCACACACTCACCACACTCCTCTCCACCACACCACAAACATCAGGGACAGCAACTGAAACGACCACTGCAATCACTTCCAGTTCAGTTGAAACATCCACTGCTGCCCCTGGCACCACCCTACCTATGGAGAGAGAACTCAAAACCATCACAGTCCTTCCAGAAACATCCTCCTCTGCTCCTGGCACAAGTACACCTGCTGCCACAACCTCGACTCTCACTCGGACCACTGCTCTGCACACAACTTCCCCAACTCTCACCACAGCTACACCCACCTCTACTCTGCTAACAACATCCCATGCGACCAGTACAGGCACATCAACACTTCAGGCAACCACTGCGGCCAGCTCCACCACAAGGGAAACCTCCAGCACTGCTGCCCAGTCCACGACTCCTCACCACACTATACCTGCATCCTCTTCCGCTCCAGCACAAACTTTTGGTCTTGTGTCAACTTCCACAGTTCTCTCTCTAAGAGCAGAATCATCCAGCACAGTTTCTGCAACAGCCACTGCAGTCTCTTCCAGGTCAGCTGGACCATCCACTGTGCCTCCTGTTATAACACTGACATCTGTTAGCATTTCTTCAGATGTTCGAAGTGCCGTTTATTCTGAAACAGCACCTACATTTCATGTTAGTAGTGAGCCGAAAACAAGTAAGTCTTGCGACAATAAGTAAATTTCACTAAAAATTAAAATGTTTTTTTATACGGGATGGACTATTTTGTTGCTATCGCCAAAAATTTTAACAATTTTTTCTTTAATATTGAACATTTAATTGATTCTTGTATGGTTTTCTCTGAACTTCTTGTCCTTCCATGAGAAAATTAAGATAAAAGGCATTAAAAAACTACATAGACAATGTGCCCTTTTGGGGAAACTAAGTGTTACCCATCCAATTCAACTACATAACGTCATTTAAGATAAAGTATTATCTATATAGAATTATATCCAGTTCTGAATTAAATGACTGCATTAGTCCAATAATTATACATCTGTGAAGGTATAACACAGATATAGGCATTAGGCATGCTCTGTCTTAGTCAAGACAGAATACTCCAATTCCCCATCTGTGCTTCTTGCAGCTCCCAGCCATCCATCAACCACGGCTCCAGCCCTCGAGCAATTCACCATCAACTTCACCATCACCAATCTCCCCTACAATTCCGACCTGGCGACTCCTGGCTCGGCAAAGTTCAACACTACGCGGAGAGTCATGGCCACCTTGGTAAGCGGCCTCCCGCACAGCAATGGCCGTGCCCCCGGTGGCCCCAGAAACTTGGGCAGAGTGCAGGGAGACGGCCAGGGCTTAAGCGTGAAACCTCTCTTCTCGGCAGCTCGACCGCCTTCTGAAGGAAAGCAGCATTGGCCCCGCTTTCCTTGGATGTGAAACGACAGCCTTCAGGTATGGGTCGCACCAGAGCGTGCCTTTGCAGGTCTCGCAAACCAGCCAGGGGGCTCCTCACGCTCCTGCTCTGCTGCAGCCTAGACTACGGAGGCATGGCCTTCTCCCTGTGCCCTCCTGCGTCGGGGTAGTGATGGCGTAGCCCCGGGACAACTCCAAAGTCCTGCCTGGCCCCGCGCTTCCTGAACAGCCCCAGGGCCTTAGTGGAGGCAGGAGAGCAGTGGCCGGCCACCACGCATGCACGCACGGCTTGGGAACGCAGAGCTCGCGTTCCCGCACAGGGACGGCTGCGGAAGCCCCAAGGCCTGGCCTTGCAGCGAGAGGGCGCAGAGGAGGGGTGCTCAGGCACGGCGCTCTGTTTTCCAGGCCAGTGAGGCAAGGGGACCACACGGGGGTGGACGCCATCTGCACCTACAGGAAGGAGCTCTCCACCCCACCCTTGGACAGGGTGCGCCTTTACCACGAAGTGAGCAACAAGACCAGAGGCATCACGCGGCTGGGCCCCTACAGCCTGGACAAGGACAGCCTCTACGTCAACGGTGACCTATGCTCCTCTCTCTGCCTCCTCTGCTGTCCCGTGACAGCCTGCCCCAGCCCTGCTCCGGCCACGTCCCCGTCCCCAGCTCATCACCCTCTCTCTCCCTCTCTCTTTCCCAGGTTACAACGAACAGCCAGTCCTGCCCAGTGAGTACATTGCAGGAGCGAGCTGGGCTCAGAAGGCAGAAAATGCCTTGCAGGGATCTTCTCCCAGGCAGAGGCGCCTGGGGGCCAGGGCTCGCGATCCCTGGGGCAAGCGGGGAGCCTGCCAGCCTCCCGCATCGAGACCGGGGCCGCGAAGGAGGGGTGGCTGGCAGGAGACCTCTGCCTTTGGCCAGACAGAGCCTTGACACCCTGCTCTTGCACCTCGTCACTCCCCATCTGTGCTTCTTGCAGCTCCCAGCCATCCATCAACCACGGCTCCAGCCCTCGAGCAATTCACCATCAACTTCACCATCACCAATCTCCCCTACAATTCCGACCTGGCGACTCCTGGCTCGGCAAAGTTCAACACTACGCGGAGAGTCATGGCCACCTTGGTAAGCGGCCTCCCGCACAGCAATGGCCGTGCCCCCGGTGGCCCCAGAAACTTGGGCAGAGTGCAGGGAGACGGCCAGGGCTTAAGCGTGAAACCTCTCTTCTCGGCAGCTCGACCGCCTTCTGAAGGAAAGCAGCATTGGCCCCGCTTTCCTTGGATGTGAAACGACAGCCTTCAGGTATGGGTCGCACCAGAGCGTGCCTTTGCAGGTCTCGCGAACCAGCCAGGGGGCTCCTCACGCTCCTGCTCTGCTGCAGCCTAGACTACGGAGGCATGGCCTTCTCCCTGTGCCCTCCTGCGTCGGGGTAGTGATGGCGTAGCCCCGGGACAACTCCAAAGTCCTGCCTGGCCCCGCGCTTCCTGAACAGCCCCAGGGCCTTAGTGGAGGCAGGAGAGCAGTGGCCGGCCACCACGCATGCACGCACGGCTTGGGAACGCAGAGCTCGCGTTCCCGCACAGGGACGGCTGCGGAAGCCCCAAGGCCTGGCCTTGCAGCGAGAGGGCGCAGAGGAGGGGTGCTCAGGCACGGCGCTCTGTTTTCCAGGCCAGTGAGGCAAGGGGACCACACGGGGGTGGACGCCATCTGCACCTACAGGAAGGAGCTCTCCACCCCACCCTTGGACAGGGTGCGCCTTTACCACGAAGTGAGCAACAAGACCAGAGGCATCACGCGGCTGGGCCCCTACAGCCTGGACAAGGACAGCCTCTACGTCAACGGTGACCTATGCTCCTCTCTCTGCCTCCTCTGCTGTCCCGTGACAGCCTGCCCCAGCCCTGCTCCGGCCACGTCCCCGTCCCCAGCTCATCACCCTCTCTCTCCCTCTCTCTTTCCCAGGTTACAACGAACAGCCAGTCCTGCCCAGTGAGTACATTGCAGGAGCGGGCTGGGCTCAGAAGGCAGAAAATGCCTCGCAGGGATCTTCTCCCAGGCAGAGGCGCCTGGGGGCCAGGGCTCGCGATCCCTGGGGCAAGCGGGGAGCCTGCCAGCCTCCCGCATCGAGACCGGGGCCGCGAAGGAGGGGTGGCTGGCAGGAGACCTCTGCCTTTGGCCAGACAGAGCCTTGACACCCTGCTCTTGCACCTCGTCACTCCCCATCTGTGCTTCTTGCAGCTCCCAGCCATCCATCAACCACGGCTCCAGCCCTCGAGCAATTCACCATCAACTTCACCATCACCAATCTCCCCTACAATTCCGACCTGGCGACTCCTGGCTCGGCAAAGTTCAACACTACGCGGAGAGTCATGGCCACCTTGGTAAGCGGCCTCCCGCACAGCAATGGCCGTGCCCCCGGTGGCCCCAGAAACTTGGGCAGAGTGCAGGGAGACGGCCAGGGCTTAAGCGTGAAACCTCTCTTCTCGGCAGCTCGACCGCCTTCTGAAGGAAAGCAGCATTGGCCCCGCTTTCCTTGGATGTGAAACGACAGCCTTCAGGTATGGGTCGCACCAGAGCGTGCCTTTGCAGGTCTCGCAAACCAGCCAGGGGGCTCCTCACGCTCCTGCTCTGCTGCAGCCTAGACTACGGAGGCATGGCCTTCTCCCTGTGCCCTCCTGCGTCGGGGTAGTGATGGCGTAGCCCCGGGACAACTCCAAAGTCCTGCCTGGCCCCGCGCTTCCTGAACAGCCCCAGGGCCTTAGTGGAGGCAGGAGAGCAGTGGCCGGCCACCACGCATGCACGCACGGCTTGGGAACGCAGAGCTCACGTTCCCGCACAGGGACGGCTGCGGAAGCCCCAAGGCCTGGCCTTGCAGCGAGAGGGCGCAGAGGAGGGGTGCTCAGGCACGGCGCTCTGTTTTCCAGGCCAGTGAGGCAAGGGGACCACACGGGGGTGGACGCCATCTGCACCTACAGGAAGGAGCTCTCCACCCCACCCTTGGACAGGGTGCGCCTTTACCACGAAGTGAGCAACAAGACCAGAGGCATCACGCGGCTGGGCCCCTACAGCCTGGACAAGGACAGCCTCTACGTCAACGGTGACCTATGCTCCTCTCTCTGCCTCCTCTGCTGTCCCGTGACAGCCTGCCCCAGCCCTGCTCCGGCCACGTCCCCGTCCCCAGCTCATCACCCTCTCTCTCCCTCTCTCTTTCCCAGGTTACAACGAACAGCCAGTCCTGCCCAGTGAGTACATTGCAGGAGCGGGCTGGGCTCAGAAGGCAGAAAATGCCTTGCAGGGATCTTCTCCCAGGCAGAGGCGCCTGGGGGCCAGGGCTCGCGATCCCTGGGGCAAGCGGGGAGCCTGCCAGCCTCCCGCATCGAGACCGGGGCCGCGAAGGAGGGGTGGCTGGCAGGAGACCTCTGCCTTTGGCCAGACAGAGCCTTGACACCCTGCTCTTGCACCTCGTCACTCCCCATCTGTGCTTCTTGCAGCTCCCAGCCATCCATCAACCACGGCTCCAGCCCTCGAGCAATTCACCATCAACTTCACCATCACCAATCTCCCCTACAATTCCGACCTGGCGACTCCTGGCTCGGCAAAGTTCAACACTACGCGGAGAGTCATGGCCACCTTGGTAAGCGGCCTCCCGCACAGCAATGGCCGTGCCCCCGGTGGCCCCAGAAACTTGGGCAGAGTGCAGGGAGACGGCCAGGGCTTAAGCGTGAAACCTCTCTTCTCGGCAGCTCGACCGCCTTCTGAAGGAAAGCAGCATTGGCCCCGCTTTCCTTGGATGTGAAACGACAGCCTTCAGGTATGGGTCGCACCAGAGCGTGCCTTTGCAGGTCTCGCGAACCAGCCAGGGGGCTCCTCACGCTCCTGCTCTGCTGCAGCCTAGACTACGGAGGCATGGCCTTCTCCCTGTGCCCTCCTGCGTCGGGGTAGTGATGGCGTAGCCCCGGGACAACTCCAAAGTCCTGCCTGGCCCCGCGCTTCCTGAACAGCCCCAGGGCCTTAGTGGAGGCAGGAGAGCAGTGGCCGGCCACCACGCATGCACGCACGGCTTGGGAACGCAGAGCTCGCGTTCCCGCACAGGGACGGCTGCGGAAGCCCCAAGGCCTGGCCTTGCAGCGAGAGGGCGCAGAGGAGGGGTGCTCAGGCACGGCGCTCTGTTTTCCAGGCCAGTGAGGCAAGGGGACCACACGGGGGTGGACGCCATCTGCACCTACAGGAAGGAGCTCTCCACCCCACCCTTGGACAGGGTGCGCCTTTACCACGAAGTGAGCAACAAGACCAGAGGCATCACGCGGCTGGGCCCCTACAGCCTGGACAAGGACAGCCTCTACGTCAACGGTGACCTATGCTCCTCTCTCTGCCTCCTCTGCTGTCCCGTGACAGCCTGCCCCAGCCCTGCTCCGGCCACGTCCCCGTCCCCAGCTCATCACCCTCTCTCTCCCTCTCTCTTTCCCAGGTTACAACGAACAGCCAGTCCTGCCCAGTGAGTACATTGCAGGAGCGGGCTGGGCTCAGAAGGCAGCAAATGCCTCGCAGGGATCTTCTCCCAGGCAGAGGCGCCTGGGGGCCAGGGCTCGCGATCCCTGGGGCAAGCGGGGAGCCTGCCGGCCTCCCGCATCGAGACCGGGGCCGTGAAGGAGGGGTGGCTGGCAGGAGACCTCTGCCTTTGGCCAGACAGAGCCTTGACACCCTGCTCTTGCACCTCGTCACTCCCCATCTGTGCTTCTTGCAGCTCCCAGCCATCCATCAACCACGGCTCCAGACCTCGAGCAATTCACCATCAACTTCACCATCACCAATCTCCCCTACAATTCCGACCTGGCGACTCCTGGCTCGGCAAAGTTCAACACTACGCGGAGAGTCATGGCCACCTTGGTAAGCGGCCTCCCGCACAGCAATGGCCGTGCCCCCGGTGGCCCCAGAAACTTGGGCAGAGTGCAGGGAGACGGCCAGGGCTTAAGCGTGAAACCTCTCTTCTCGGCAGCTCGACCGCCTTCTGAAGGAAAGCAGCATTGGCCCCGCTTTCCTTGGATGTGAAACGACAGCCTTCAGGTATGGGTCGCACCAGAGCGTGCCTTTGCAGGTCTCGCGAACCAGCCAGGGGGCTCCTCACGCTCCTGCTCTGCTGCAGCCTAGACTACGGAGGCATGGCCTTCTCCCTGTGCCCTCCTGCGTCGGGGTAGTGATGGCGTAGCCCCGGGACAACTCCAAAGTCCTGCCTGGCCCCGCGCTTCCTGAACAGCCCCAGGGCCTTAGTGGAGGCAGGAGAGCAGTGGCCGGCCACCACGCATGCACGCACGGCTTGGGAACGCAGAGCTCGCGTTCCCGCACAGGGACGGCTGCGGAAGCCCCAAGGCCTGGCCTTGCAGCAAGAGGGCGCAGAGGAGGGGTGCTCAGGCACGGCGCTCTGTTTTCCAGGCCAGTGAGGCAAGGGGACCACACGGGGGTGGACGCCATCTGCACCTACAGGAAGGAGCTCTCCACCCCACCCTTGGACAGGGTGCGCCTTTACCACGAAGTGAGCAACAAGACCAGAGGCATCACGCGGCTGGGCCCCTACAGCCTGGACAAGGACAGCCTCTACGTCAACGGTGACCTATGCTCCTCTCTCTGCCTCCTCTGCTGTCCCGTGACAGCCTGCCCCAGCCCTGCTCCGGCCACGTCCCCGTCCCCAGCTCATCACCCTCTCTCTCCCTCTCTCTTTCCCAGGTTACAACGAACAGCCAGTCCTGCCCAGTGAGTACATTGCAGGAGCGGGCTGGGCTCAGAAGGCAGAAAATGCCTCGCAGGGATCTTCTCCCAGGCAGAGGCGCCTGGGGGCCAGGGCTCGCGATCCCTGGGGCAAGCGGGGAGCCTGCCAGCCTCCCGCATCGAGACCGGGGCCGCGAAGGAGGGGTGGCTGGCAGGAGACCTCTGCCTTTGGCCAGACAGAGCCTTGACACCCTGCTCTTGCACCTCGTCACTCCCCATCTGTGCTTCTTGCAGCTCCCAGCCATCCATCAACCACGGCTCCAGCCCTCGAGCAATTCACCATCAACTTCACCATCACCAATCTCCCCTACAATTCCGACCTGGCGACTCCTGGCTCGGCAAAGTTCAACACTACGCGGAGAGTCATGGCCACCTTGGTAAGCGGCCTCCCGCACAGCAATGGCCGTGCCCCCGGTGGCCCCAGAAACTTGGGCAGAGTGCAGGGAGACGGCCAGGGCTTAAGCGTGAAACCTCTCTTCTCGGCAGCTCGACCGCCTTCTGAAGGAAAGCGGCATTGGCCCCGCTTTCCTTGGATGTGAAACGACAGCCTTCAGGTATGGGTCGCACCAGAGCGTGCCTTTGCAGGTCTCGCGAACCAGCCAGGGGGCTCCTCACGCTCCTGCTCTGCTGCAGCCTAGACTACGGAGGCATGGCCTTCTCCCTGTGCCCTCCTGCGTCGGGGTAGTGATGGCGTAGCCCCGGGACAACTCCAAAGTCCTGCCTGGCCCCGCGCTTCCTGAACAGCCCCAGGGCCTTAGTGGAGGCAGGAGAGCAGTGGCCGGCCACCACGCATGCACGCACGGCTTGGGAACGCAGAGCTCGCGTTCCCGCACAGGGACGGCTGCGGAAGCCCCAAGGCCTGGCCTTGCAGCGAGAGGGCGCAGAGGAGGGGTGCTCAGGCACGGCGCTCTGTTTTCCAGGCCAGTGAGGCAAGGGGACCACACGGGGGTGGACGCCATCTGCACCTACAGGAAGGAGCTCTCCACCCCACCCTTGGACAGGGTGCGCCTTTACCACGAAGTGAGCAACAAGACCAGAGGCATCACGCGGCTGGGCCCCTACAGCCTGGACAAGGACAGCCTCTACGTCAACGGTGACCTATGCTCCTCTCTCTGCCTCCTCTGCTGTCCCGTGACAGCCTGCCCCAGCCCTGCTCCGGCCACGTCCCCGTCCCCAGCTCATCACCCTCTCTCTCCCTCTCTCTTTCCCAGGTTACAACGAACAGCCAGTCCTGCCCAGTGAGTACATTGCAGGAGCGGGCTGGGCTCAGAAGGCAGAAAATGCCTCGCAGGGATCTTCTCCCAGGCAGAGGCGCCTGGGGGCCAGGGCTCGCGATCCCTGGGGCAAGCGGGGAGCCTGCCAGCCTCCCGCATCGAGACCGGGGCCGCGAAGGAGGGGTGGCTGGCAGGAGACCTCTGCCTTTGGCCAGACAGAGCCTTGACACCCTGCTCTTGCACCTCGTCACTCCCCATCTGTGCTTCTTGCAGCTCCCAGCCATCCATCAACCACGGCTCCAGCCCTCGAGCAATTCACCATCAACTTCACCATCACCAATCTCCCCTACAATTCCGACCTGGCGACTCCTGGCTCGGCAAAGTTCAACACTACGCGGAGAGTCATGGCCACCTTGGTAAGCGGCCTCCCGCACAGCAATGGCCGTGCCCCCGGTGGCCCCAGAAACTTGGGCAGAGTGCAGGGAGACGGCCAGGGCTTAAGCGTGAAACCTCTCTTCTCGGCAGCTCGACCGCCTTCTGAAGGAAAGCAGCATTGGCCCCGCTTTCCTTGGATGTGAAACGACAGCCTTCAGGTATGGGTCGCACCAGAGCGTGCCTTTGCAGGTCTCGCGAACCAGCCAGGGGGCTCCTCACGCTCCTGCTCTGCTGCAGCCTAGACTACGGAGGCATGGCCTTCTCCCTGTGCCCTCCTGCGTCGGGGTAGTGATGGCGTAGCCCCGGGACAACTCCAAAGTCCTGCCTGGCCCCGCGCTTCCTGAACAGCCCCAGGGCCTTAGTGGAGGCAGGAGAGCAGTGGCCGGCCACCACGCATGCACGCACGGCTTGGGAACGCAGAGCTCGCGTTCCCGCACAGGGACGGCTGCGGAAGCCCCAAGGCCTGGCCTTGCAGCGAGAGGGCGCAGAGGAGGGGTGCTCAGGCACGGCGCTCTGTTTTCCAGGCCAGTGAGGCAAGGGGACCACACGGGGGTGGACGCCATCTGCACCTACAGGAAGGAGCTCTCCACCCCACCCTTGGACAGGGTGCGCCTTTACCACGAAGTGAGCAACAAGACCAGAGGCATCACGCGGCTGGGCCCCTACAGCCTGGACAAGGACAGCCTCTACGTCAACGGTGACCTATGCTCCTCTCTCTGCCTCCTCTGCTGTCCCGTGACAGCCTGCCCCAGCCCTGCTCCGGCCACGTCCCCGTCCCCAGCTCATCACCCTCTCTCTCCCTCTCTCTTTCCCAGGTTACAACGAACAGCCAGTCCTGCCCAGTGAGTACATTGCAGGAGCGGGCTGGGCTCAGAAGGCAGAAAATGCCTCGCAGGGATCTTCTCCCAGGCAGAGGCGCCTGGGGGCCAGGGCTCGCGATCCCTGGGGCAAGCGGGGAGCCTGCCAGCCTCCCGCATCGAGACCGGGGCCGCGAAGGAGGGGTGGCTGGCAGGAGACCTCTGCCTTTGGCCAGACAGAGCCTTGACACCCTGCTCTTGCACCTCGTCACTCCCCATCTGTGCTTCTTGCAGCTCCCAGCCATCCATCAACCACGGCTCCAGCCCTCGAGCAATTCACCATCAACTTCACCATCACCAATCTCCCCTACAATTCCGACCTGGCGACTCCTGGCTCGGCAAAGTTCAACACTACGCGGAGAGTCATGGCCACCTTGGTAAGCGGCCTCCCGCACAGCAATGGCCGTGCCCCCGGTGGCCCCAGAAACTTGGGCAGAGTGCAGGGAGACGGCCAGGGCTTAAGCGTGAAACCTCTCTTCTCGGCAGCTCGACCGCCTTCTGAAGGAAAGCAGCATTGGCCCCGCTTTCCTTGGATGTGAAACGACAGCCTTCAGGTATGGGTCGCACCAGAGCGTGCCTTTGCAGGTCTCGCGAACCAGCCAGGGGGCTCCTCACGCTCCTGCTCTGCTGCAGCCTAGACTACGGAGGCATGGCCTTCTCCCTGTGCCCTCCTGCGTCGGGGTAGTGATGGCGTAGCCCCGGGACAACTCCAAAGTCCTGCCTGGCCCCGCGCTTCCTGAACAGCCCCAGGGCCTTAGTGGAGGCAGGAGAGCAGTGGCCGGCCACCACGCATGCACGCACGGCTTGGGAACGCAGAGCTCGCGTTCCCGCACAGGGACGGCTGCGGAAGCCCCAAGGCCTGGCCTTGCAGCGAGAGGGCGCAGAGGAGGGGTGCTCAGGCACGGCGCTCTGTTTTCCAGGCCAGTGAGGCAAGGGGACCACACGGGGGTGGACGCCATCTGCACCTACAGGAAGGAGCTCTCCACCCCACCCTTGGACAGGGTGCGCCTTTACCACGAAGTGAGCAACAAGACCAGAGGCATCACGCGGCTGGGCCCCTACAGCCTGGACAAGGACAGCCTCTACGTCAACGGTGACCTATGCTCCTCTCTCTGCCTCCTCTGCTGTCCCGTGACAGCCTGCCCCAGCCCTGCTCCGGCCACGTCCCCGTCCCCAGCTCATCACCCTCTCTCTCCCTCTCTCTTTCCCAGGTTACAACGAACAGCCAGTCCTGCCCAGTGAGTACATTGCAGGAGCGGGCTGGGCTCAGAAGGCAGAAAATGCCTCGCAGGGATCTTCTCCCAGGCAGAGGCGCCTGGGGGCCAGGGCTCGCGATCCCTGGGGCAAGCGGGGAGCCTGCCAGCCTCCCGCATCGAGACCGGGGCCGCGAAGGAGGGGTGGCTGGCAGGAGACCTCTGCCTTTGGCCAGACAGAGCCTTGACACCCTGCTCTTGCACCTCGTCACTCCCCATCTGTGCTTCTTGCAGCTCCCAGCCATCCATCAACCACGGCTCCAGCCCTCGAGCAATTCACCATCAACTTCACCATCACCAGTCTCCCCTACAATTCCGACCTGGCGACTCCTGGCTCGGCAAAGTTCAACACTACGCGGAGAGTCATGGCCACCTTGGTAAGCGGCCTCCCGCACAGCAATGGCCGTGCCCCCGGTGGCCCCAGAAACTTGGGCAGAGTGCAGGGAGACGGCCAGGGCTTAAGCGTGAAACCTCTCTTCTCGGCAGCTCGACCGCCTTCTGAAGGAAAGCAGCATTGGCCCCGCTTTCCTTGGATGTGAAACGACAGCCTTCAGGTATGGGTCGCACCAGAGCGTGCCTTTGCAGGTCTCGCGAACCAGCCAGGGGGCTCCTCACGCTCCTGCTCTGCTGCAGCCTAGACTACGGAGGCATGGCCTTCTCCCTGTGCCCTCCTGCGTCGGGGTAGTGATGGCGTAGCCCCGGGACAACTCCAAAGTCCTGCCTGGCCCCGCGCTTCCTGAACAGCCCCAGGGCCTTAGTGGAGGCAGGAGAGCAGTGGCCGGCCACCACGCATGCACGCACGGCTTGGGAACGCAGAGCTCGCGTTCCCGCACAGGGACGGCTGCGGAAGCCCCAAGGCCTGGCCTTGCAGCGAGAGGGCGCAGAGGAGGGGTGCTCAGGCACGGCGCTCTGTTTTCCAGGCCAGTGAGGCAAGGGGACCACACGGGGGTGGACGCCATCTGCACCTACAGGAAGGAGCTCTCCACCCCACCCTTGGACAGGGTGCGCCTTTACCACGAAGTGAGCAACAAGACCAGAGGCATCACGCGGCTGGGCCCCTACAGCCTGGACAAGGACAGCCTCTACGTCAACGGTGACCTATGCTCCTCTCTCTGCCTCCTCTGCTGTCCCGTGACAGCCTGCCCCAGCCCTGCTCCGGCCACGTCCCCGTCCCCAGCTCATCACCCTCTCTCTCCCTCTCTCTTTCCCAGGTTACAACGAACAGCCAGTCCTGCCCAGTGAGTACATTGCAGGAGCGGGCTGGGCTCAGAAGGCAGAAAATGCCTCGCAGGGATCTTCTCCCAGGCAGAGGCGCCTGGGGGCCAGGGCTCGCGATCCCTGGGGCAAGCGGGGAGCCTGCCAGCCTCCCGCATCGAGACCGGGGCCGCGAAGGAGGGGTGGCTGGCAGGAGACCTCTGCCTTTGGCCAGACAGAGCCTTGACACCCTGCTCTTGCACCTTGTCACTCCCCATCTGTGCTTCTTGCAGCTCCCAGCCATCCATCAACCACGGCTCCAGCCCTCGAGCAATTCACCATCAACTTCACCATCACCAATCTCCCCTACAATTCCGACCTGGCGACTCCTGGCTCGGCAAAGTTCAACACTACGCGGAGAGTCATGGCCACCTTGGTAAGCGGCCTCCCGCACAGCAATGGCCGTGCCCCCGGTGGCCCCAGAAACTTGGGCAGAGTGCAGGGAGACGGCCAGGGCTTAAGCGTGAAACCTCTCTTCTCGGCAGCTCGACCGCCTTCTGAAGGAAAGCAGCATTGGCCCCGCTTTCCTTGGATGTGAAACGACAGCCTTCAGGTATGGGTCGCACCAGAGCGTGCCTTTGCAGGTCTCGCGAACCAGCCAGGGGGCTCCTCACGCTCCTGCTCTGCTGCAGCCTAGACTACGGAGGCATGGCCTTCTCCCTGTGCCCTCCTGCGTCGGGGTAGTGATGGCGTAGCCCCGGGACAACTCCAAAGTCCTGCCTGGCCCCGCGCTTCCTGAACAGCCCCAGGGCCTTAGTGGAGGCAGGAGAGCAGCGGCCGGCCACCACGCATGCACGCACGGCTTGGGAACGCAGAGCTCGCGTTCCCGCACAGGGACGGCTGCGGAAGCCCCAAGGCCTGGCCTTGCAGCAAGAGGGCGCAGAGGAGGGGTGCTCAGGCACGGCGCTCTGTTTTCCAGGCCAGTGAGGCAAGGGGACCACACGGGGGTGGACGCCATCTGCACCTACAGGAAGGAGCTCTCCACCCCACCCTTGGACAGGGTGCGCCTTTACCACGAAGTGAGCAACAAGACCAGAGGCATCACGCGGCTGGGCCCCTACAGCCTGGACAAGGACAGCCTCTACGTCAACGGTGACCTATGCTCCTCTCTCTGCCTCCTCTGCTGTCCCGTGACAGCCTGCCCCAGCCCTGCTCCGGCCACGTCCCCGTCCCCAGCTCATCACCCTCTCTCTCCCTCTCTCTTTCCCAGGTTACAACGAACAGCCAGTCCTGCCCAGTGAGTACATTGCAGGAGCGGGCTGGGCTCAGAAGGCAGAAAATGCCTCGCAGGGATCTTCTCCCAGGCAGAGGCGCCTGGGGGCCAGGGCTCGCGATCCCTGGGGCAAGCGGGGAGCCTGCCAGCCTCCCGCATCGAGACCGGGGCCGCGAAGGAGGGGTGGCTGGCAGGAGACCTCTGCCTTTGGCCAGACAGAGCCTTGACACCCTGCTCTTGCACCTCGTCACTCCCCATCTGTGCTTCTTGCAGCTCCCAGCCATCCATCAACCACAGCTCCAGCCCTCGAGCAATTCACCATCAACTTCACCATCACCAATCTCCCCTACAATTCCGACCTGGCGACTCCTGGCTCGGCAAAGTTCAACACTACGCGGAGAGTCATGGCCACCTTGGTAAGCGGCCTCCCGCACAGCAATGGCCGTGCCCCCGGTGGCCCCAGAAACTTGGGCAGAGTGCAGGGAGACGGCCAGGGCTTAAGCGTGAAACCTCTCTTCTCGGCAGCTCGACCGCCTTCTGAAGGAAAGCAGCATTGGCCCCGCTTTCCTTGGATGTGAAACGACAGCCTTCAGGTATGGGTCGCACCAGAGCGTGCCTTTGCAGGTCTCGCGAACCAGCCAGGGGGCTCCTCACACTCCTGCTCTGCTGCAGCCTAGACTACGGAGGCATGGCCTTCTCCCTGTGCCCTCCTGCGTCGGGGTAGTGATGGCGTAGCCCCGGGACAACTCCAAAGTCCTGCCTGGCCCCGCGCTTCCTGAACAGCCCCAGGGCCTTAGTGGAGGCAGGAGAGCAGTGGCCGGCCACCACGCATGCACGCACGGCTTGGGAACGCAGAGCTCGCGTTCCCGCACAGGGACGGCTGCGGAAGCCCCAAGGCCTGGCCTTGCAGCGAGAGGGCGCAGAGGAGGGGTGCTCAGGCACGGCGCTCTGTTTTCCAGGCCAGTGAGGCAAGGGGACCACACGGGGGTGGACGCCATCTGCACCTACAGGAAGGAGCTCTCCACCCCACCCTTGGACAGGGTGCGCCTTTACCACGAAGTGAGCAACAAGACCAGAGGCATCACGCAGCTGGGCCCCTACAGCCTGGACAAGGACAGCCTCTACGTCAACGGTGACCTATGCTCCTCTCTCTGCCTCCTCTGCTGTCCCGTGACAGCCTGCCCCAGCCCTGCTCCGGCCACGTCCCCGTCCCCAGCTCATCACCCTCTCTCTCCCTCTCTCTTTCCCAGGTTACAACGAACAGCCAGTCCTGCCCAGTGAGTACATTGCAGGAGCGGGCTGGGCTCAGAAGGCAGAAAATGCCTCGCAGGGATCTTCTCCCAGGCAGAGGCGCCTGGGGGCCAGGGCTCGCGATCCCTGGGGCAAGCGGGGAGCCTGCCGGCCTCCCGCATCGAGACCGGGGCCGCGAAGGAGGGGTGGCTGGCAGGAGACCTCTGCCTTTGGCCAGACAGAGCCTTGACACCCTGCTCTTGAACCTCGTCACTCCCCATCTGTGCTTCTTGCAGCTCCCAGCCATCCATCAACCACGGCTCCAGCCCTCGAGCAATTCACCATCAACTTCACCATCACCAATCTCCCCTACAATTCCGACCTGGCGACTCCTGACTCGGCAAAGTTCAACACTACGCGGAGAGTCATGGCCACCTTGGTAAGCGGCCTCCCGCACAGCAATGGCCGTGCCCCCGGTGGCCCCAGAAACTTGGGCAGAGTGCAGGGAGACGGCCAGGGCTTAAGCGTGAAACCTCTCTTCTCGGCAGCTCGACCGCCTTCTGAAGGAAAGCAGCATTGGCCCCGCTTTCCTTGGATGTGAAACGACAGCCTTCAGGTATGGGTCGCACCAGAGCGTGCCTTTGCAGGTCTCGCGAACCAGCCAGGGGGCTCCTCACGCTCCTGCTCTGCTGCAGCCTAGACTACGGAGGCATGGCCTTCTCCCTGTGCCCTCCTGCGTCGGGGTAGTGATGGCGTAGCCCCGGGACAACTCCAAAGTCCTGCCTGGCCCCGCGCTTCCTGAACAGCCCCAGGGCCTTAGTGGAGGCAGGAGAGCAGTGGCCGGCCACCACGCATGCACGCACGGCTTGGGAACGCAGAGCTCGCGTTCCCGCACAGGGACGGCTGCGGAAGCCCCAAGGCCTGGCCTTGCAGCGAGAGGGCGCAGAGGAGGGGTGCTCAGGCACGGCGCTCTGTTTTCCAGGCCAGTGAGGCAAGGGGACCACACGGGGGTGGACGCCATCTGCACCTACAGGAAGGAGCTCTCCACCCCACCCTTGGACAGGGTGCGCCTTTACCACGAAGTGAGCAACAAGACCAGAGGCATCACGCGGCTGGGCCCCTACAGCCTGGACAAGGACAGCCTCTACGTCAACGGTGACCTATGCTCCTCTCTCTGCCTCCTCTGCTGTCCCGTGACAGCCTGCCCCAGCCCTGCTCCGGCCACGTCCCCGTCCCCAGCTCATCACCCTCTCTCTCCCTCTCTCTTTCCCAGGTTACAACGAACAGCCAGTCCTGCCCAGTGAGTACATTGCAGGAGCGGGCTGGGCTCAGAAGGCAGAAAATGCCTCGCAGGGATCTTCTCCCAGGCAGAGGCGCCTGGGGGCCAGGGCTCGCGATCCCTGGGGCAAGCGGGGAGCCTGCCGGCCTCCCGCATCGAGACCGGGGCCGTGAAGGAGGGGTGGCTGGCAGGAGACCTCTGCCTTTGGCCAGACAGAGCCTTGACACCCTGCTCTTGCACCTCGTCACTCCCCATCTGTGCTTCTTGCAGCTCCCAGCCATCCATCAACCACGGCTCCAGCCCTCGAGCAATTCACCATCAACTTCACCATCACCAATCTCCCCTACAATTCCGACCTGGCGACTCCTGGCTCGGCAAAGTTCAACACTACGCGGAGAGTCATGGCCACCTTGGTAAGCGGCCTCCCGCACAGCAATGGCCATGCCCCCGGTGGCCCCAGAAACTTGGGCAGAGTGCAGGGAGACGGCCAGGGCTTAAGCGTGAAACCTCTCTTCTCGGCAGCTCGACCGCCTTCTGAAGGAAAGCAGCATTGGCCCCGCTTTCCTTGGATGTGAAACGACAGCCTTCAGGTATGGGTCGCACCAGAGCGTGCCTTTGCAGGTCTCGCGAACCAGCCAGGGGGCTCCTCACGCTCCTGCTCTGCTGCAGCCTAGACTACGGAGGCATGGCCTTCTCCCTGTGCCCTCCTGCGTCGGGGTAGTGATGGCGTAGCCCCGGGACAACTCCAAAGTCCTGCCTGGCCCCGCGCTTCCTGAACAGCCCCAGGGCCTTAGTGGAGGCAGGAGAGCAGCGGCCGGCCACCACGCATGCACGCACGGCTTGGGAACGCAGAGCTCGCGTTCCCGCACAGGGACGGCTGCGGAAGCCCCAAGGCCTGGCCTTGCAGCAAGAGGGCGCAGAGGAGGGGTGCTCAGGCACGGCGCTCTGTTTTCCAGGCCAGTGAGGCAAGGGGACCACACGGGGGTGGACGCCATCTGCACCTACAGGAAGGAGCTCTCCACCCCACCCTTGGACAGGGTGCGCCTTTACCACGAAGTGAGCAACAAGACCAGAGGCATCACGCGGCTGGGCCCCTACAGCCTGGACAAGGACAGCCTCTACGTCAACGGTGACCTATGCTCCTCTCTCTGCCTCCTCTGCTGTCCCGTGACAGCCTGCCCCAGCCCTGCTCCGGCCACGTCCCCGTCCCCAGCTCATCACCCTCTCTCTCCCTCTCTCTTTCCCAGGTTACAACGAACAGCCAGTCCTGCCCAGTGAGTACATTGCAGGAGCGGGCTGGGCTCAGAAGGCAGAAAATGCCTCGCAGGGATCTTCTCCCAGGCAGAGGCGCCTGGGGGCCAGGGCTCGCGATCCCTGGGGCAAGCGGGGAGCCTGCCAGCCTCCCGCATCGAGACCGGGGCCGCGAAGGAGGGGTGGCTGGCAGGAGACCTCTGCCTTTGGCCAGACAGAGCCTTGACACCCTGCTCTTGAACCTCGTCACTCCCCATCTGTGCTTCTTGCAGCTCCCAGCCATCCATCAACCACGGCTCCAGCCCTCGAGCAATTCACCATCAACTTCACCATCACCAATCTCCCCTACAATTCCGACCTGGCGACTCCTGGCTCGGCAAAGTTCAACACTACGCGGAGAGTCATGGCCACCTTGGTAAGCGGCCTCCCGCACAGCAATGGCCGTGCCCCCGGTGGCCCCAGAAACTTGGGCAGAGTGCAGGGAGACGGCCAGGGCTTAAGCGTGAAACCTCTCTTCTCGGCAGCTCGACCGCCTTCTGAAGGAAAGCAGCATTGGCCCCGCTTTCCTTGGATGTGAAACGACAGCCTTCAGGTATGGGTCGCACCAGAGCGTGCCTTTGCAGGTCTCGCGAACCAGCCAGGGGGCTCCTCACGCTCCTGCTCTGCTGCAGCCTAGACTACGGAGGCATGGCCTTCTCCCTGTGCCCTCCTGCGTCGGGGTAGTGATGGCGTAGCCCCGGGACAACTCCAAAGTCCTGCCTGGCCCCGCGCTTCCTGAACAGCCCCAGGGCCTTAGTGGAGGCAGGAGAGCAGTGGCCGGCCACCACGCATGCACGCACGGCTTGGGAACGCAGAGCTCGCGTTCCCGCACAGGGACGGCTGCGGAAGCCCCAAGGCCTGGCCTTGCAGCGAGAGGGCGCAGAGGAGGGGTGCTCAGGCACGGCGCTGTTTTCCAGGCCAGTGAGGCAAGGGGACCACACGGGGGTGGACGCCATCTGCACCTACAGGAAGGAGCTCTCCACCCCACCCTTGGACAGGGTGCGCCTTTACCACGAAGTGAGCAACAAGACCAGAGGCATCACGCGGCTGGGCCCCTACAGCCTGGACAAGGACAGCCTCTACGTCAACGGTGACCTATGCTCCTCTCTCTGCCTCCTCTGCTGTCCCGTGACAGCCTGCCCCAGCCCTGCTCCGGCCACGTCCCCGTCCCCAGCTCATCACCCTCTCTCTCCCTCTCTCTTTCCCAGGTTACAACGAACAGCCAGTCCTGCCCAGTGAGTACATTGCAGGAGCGGGCTGGGCTCAGAAGGCAGAAAATGCCTCGCAGGGATCTTCTCCCAGGCAGAGGCGCCTGGGGGCCAGGGCTCGCGATCCCTGGGGCAAGCGGGGAGCCTGCCGGCCTCCCGCATCGAGACCGGGGCCGCGAAGGAGGGGTGGCTGGCAGGAGACCTCTGCCTTTGGCCAGACAGAGCCTTGACACCCTGCTCTTGCACCTCGTCACTCCCCATCTGTGCTTCTTGCAGCTCCCAGCCATCCATCAACCACGGCTCCAGCCCTCGAGCAATTCACCATCAACTTCACCATCACCAATCTCCCCTACAATTCCGACCTGGCGACTCCTGGCTCGGCAAAGTTCAACACTACGCGGAGAGTCATGGCCACCTTGGTAAGCGGCCTCCCGCACAGCAATGGCCGTGCCCCCGGTGGCCCCAGAAACTTGGGCAGAGTGCAGGGAGACGGCCAGGGCTTAAGCGTGAAACCTCTCTTCTCGGCAGCTCGACCGCCTTCTGAAGGAAAGCAGCATTGGCCCCGCTTTCCTTGGATGTGAAACGACAGCCTTCAGGTATGGGTCGCACCAGAGCGTGCCTTTGCAGGTCTCGCGAACCAGCCAGGGGGCTCCTCACGCTCCTGCTCTGCTGCAGCCTAGACTACGGAGGCATGGCCTTCTCCCTGTGCCCTCCTGCGTCGGGGTAGTGATGGCGTAGCCCCGGGACAACTCCAAAGTCCTGCCTGGCCCCGCGCTTCCTGAACAGCCCCAGGGCCTTAGTGGAGGCAGGAGAGCAGTGGCCGGCCACCACGCATGCACGCACGGCTTGGGAACGCAGAGCTCGCGTTCCCGCACAGGGACGGCTGCGGAAGCCCCAAGGCCTGGCCTTGCAGCGAGAGGGCGCAGAGGAGGGGTGCTCAGGCACGGCGCTCTGTTTTCCAGGCCAGTGAGGCAAGGGGACCACACGGGGGTGGACGCCATCTGCACCTACAGGAAGGAGCTCTCCACCCCACCCTTGGACAGGGTGCGCCTTTACCACGAAGTGAGCAACAAGACCAGAGGCATCACGCGGCTGGGCCCCTACAGCCTGGACAAGGACAGCCTCTATGTCAACGGTGATTAGTTTTTTCTTTTTTTCATGTTTTGCTCTATACATTTAGAATTTCATTTCTCATTGTATTTTTTCATTAAGTTATTCTTTTCCCCCTACTGTTTTTGTGTGCTTTCGGTCCCCCTCATCCTTTTTTTTTCTATTGTGTTTTACCCAATATTTCCTGCACTGGCCTATACTTCCTCCTCTTTCATATCTGTTTGTATTTTATTTAATATATTCACCTTTTTACAATATACTTTATTTTTCAGCTATTTTTAGTATTCTGATCTCCCTTGTTTTGGGGGGGTGGTTTGCGCCTCACTCTCCTGTTCTTTCTGTTTATCTTTAACGAACACGTTCTTTCATTTCAGAGTACCATGAAGCACATCTTTTGTCAGGTAAATCTACAAAATTTTTTATATTCTGAATAGAAACCTGTAGTATCTCATGTAAATATTGGCATGTATCATAGTTTATCCAATAGTGACAGTGTGTTTCTTCCAGAAAGAAGTATAAGTACAACTATGTTGGGGTTTTTTTACATGATTATCTTCCTCCTCCTTTGTATAAGGTAAAAATTAATTCCTATTTATCTTTCACATTTTCTTGTGTTGTGCTTCCAGGTACAGCTGTATCTTCCAGAACTGGGAATTTCACAGTGAATTTCACCATAACTAATCTCCAGTACTCTAACAGTCTCGGAAATCCATATTCTGCCAAATTTAGTGCTACAGCAAGAGTCTTGACTGCTCTGGTTAGTGTTGTATAGTCCTTTTTTTTCTTTTCTTTGTGATATTATGCTCTTCTAAATATGGTTGACTTGTAAAACATTCTTTTTCAGCTCAATCAGCTTTTCAACAAGTCTAGTATTCATTCTGTGTATACGGGCTGCAAAATGATGGCTTTCAGGTAAGCATAATTATTTAGCTTTAGAAAATGGGGGGGTTCATGATTTTGTATGGTACACAAATAGATCCTAATCCCTTAATTCACTTTTACATCTTTTAATTTATCACCTGATTCAAGAAACCCAAGAAATCATTACACTTTTTTCAACTATTTCTTCATGAATTTACTTGATTTCATACTTGCATCATCTGAAAGGTCAATTATATTCTCACCATTTTGATAACAGACATGAAAGAATCATCACTGGAAAAAACATTATTTTTTTTTCTACCTGGCAATATTGTTGAATTAAATAAAAGCCCCATGAGTATGTATCATGAATTTTGAATTCTGTAACAGAACATGATATATCCTAATTTTCCTAGACCTGCACAAAAAATTGAAGACACTGGAGTAGATGCTGTGTGTACCTACACAACAGATTCTGCTGCTTCCCAGTTTGATCGAGTGATTGTTTACCGTGAAGTAAGGAACAAGACAAATGGCATCACCAACTTAGGAATCTACAGCCTGGACCAGGAAAGCCTGTATATCAATGGTAAAGTGTTGATTTCCATGTGGATGTGGGGATATTCATTGGCTAATAGTACATAGCTGTGTTGTAGTTAAGCACAGTAATGACTAGTGTGCAGATGGAATAGCATTTGCAACATGTATACTCGGGCTCAACCTATGTGCTAGATAATTCACGAAACTCCATCATCTGCACAAATCCTCCTCAAACTAGCTCCTTTTACCTTCAGAGGCTTTTCATTGTCAGTAGCAGCTTTTTTAAAAAATTTTAAATAACATCTACTAAATTACCAAAACATGCAAAGCAGTATATACATCATTAAAAGTAAAGGCAACTAGTTTCAGCACAAATTGGGAACCTTCCTCCACCATTTACAATAGAGCTTTCTTCAAAATAACATGTCACTGCAATAGTTTAAGTGACTGCTCAGAAACAGCAAATCTATTATCCTTCTGTGACATTGTTCACCTATACAAATATCCAATTCAACTATTGCCTCATTAGTAGCATAATTCATTACTACTTTTTCCTTTCTCCTTCCAGATTACCATGAAGCCCATCTCATGCCTTGTAAGTACTTCTAAGTAATTAAAAAGCCATAATGCCTTAAGTGACAATATACAAGATAGAAATTAATGCCAATTCAGATACCTTCTCTTTTTTTAGCTTTTTAATAGAACTAGAAGTAAAAATAAGGTGCAGACATCTAACAGTGAGAGGAATTAAATACTAAGCACCATCAGTATCCATGTCTCAGCAATCATTTGAATTAGATCAGGATTACATAGGAGGTCAGAGGAGACTGTGTGAGGAGACCTGTTTGCAGAAACACAGAATCATACTCTTGGAAGGCTAAAGGGTAATTGATGTTGACATGCAGTTCAGTCTTTCCTAAGAGTAACACTACAAGTAAACAGAATCTGAGGCTGAAAAAGCTAGACTGTCAGGCCAGTGTGGTTAAACATCAGGTTTTGTACCCAGCAGGATAAAAGGGGAGATGGGGTTAACCTCAGCTCCTCAGATGAAGTGGTCAGGTACCTGTTTACAGCCTGCTCAGCTATGACTGGCCTTCTGTAGGAATCTGGATGAGCTGGAGAGCCCTCATCTGCTCCGCAGCTGTATGCCCTATGCTGTTGCTGGCATGATCATTCCATACTGAGCTGTTCAGTGTAGTGCCTATCCATTCCAACTGATAGGAGCTTCTTTATGCCTGGCCTTAGCAGGTTCATGAGTATTTCTTTTCTTGTTGCAACAAATTTTGCCCTTTTCTTGCAGCAACATCTCCAGCTCCTCCTCTTGCAACAGAGGGACATTTCACAGTGAACTTCACTGTGACCAATCTCCTCTACACATCAGCATTAGGAAATTCAAATTCTAAAAAATTTATTGCTACAAAAAAAACTCTGGCATACTTGGTGAGTGTCAGTCAGGTTCCTCTTGTGGCTGTGTTCTTGTTGGTTTTATTATTTATTCACTGTGACTTATCAATTGCTTTTTTCTTGGCAGCTTGATCATGTGCTCAAGAATAGCAGCAGTAGCCCTGCTCACACTGGATGTACAGTGGTGGTACTAAGGTAGGCACATCCTGGAAGCGTTACAGAAGACAAGGACAATTCAAATTGTGACTGACAATAGGATTATGCAGAAATCTTTGCATGTAATTCCTTCCTCATCCTGTTTCCTCCTGGCCTGGTAGAGCACGTTAAGTTCTAGAGTGCCAAGTAGAATTACACCTCATTTATGATCCCTTGTGATGGGGTGGTTATTACATAACTTCTTCAATTTCTTCTGTTTGTGCTTGCGTTGATCTCACACCAATTTCACACTAGATGAAGAGGGTAATCCGACTAATTTTAAATGCATTTGTTAGATGATAGGAGTGCTGTTCCAATTGTATAAAGCAGCATAATACTAAATTTTCAGAATTTGAGGGCGTTCTTTCATTCAATAACCTTTTACAGTATTTTAAGGCAAAATCCAATTCTATGGTAGTGTGTAAGCCAACTCAAACAAATGCACAGAAGCATCATTCAGGCCTGTAAACGTGTGTGGTTTTCCAGGTCTGCAAAGAACAGAGAGGGCACTGCTGTGGATGCAGTCTGCACATACAGACCCAGTGCTACCACTGCTGAATTCGACCGAATCAAGGTCTATCATGAGTTCAGCAAGATGACAGCCAGCTGCACTGAGCTAGGACCCTACCAGCTGGATGCAGCAAGTTTTTATGTTAGCGGTAAGTGGCCAAGCTGATGTCAGGAGTCTCCTGACTTAATTTGTTATCAGGAGAAATTGAGTTACTACATAACTACAGAAGCAACAAAACCTGGGGAGCAAGAACAAATGCTAACCAAGGCTGAGGAGCCACTGTCACTGCCTTTGCACCTTGTTATTCCTTTGAAATAATTAACTTAGCCAAATACAACATGTCATATCATAATACACCATAGGTCATTCTCCAGAAAAGCTAAATATCGACCCCTCAAGGTACACTATGGAATGCGTTCCCCTGAACGTCACTGGAACTGGACACCACTTGACAAAAGTCATACTTAAATTGTCAATGTAGAAGTAAAATTGGATTTAGGGAATGGGTAAATTCCCTCTCAACATCCCTAAAGAAGGGAGAATTCTGTGCGCTGCTGTAAGAAAAGCAGCAGATTGCCAACAACATACAGCAGTGTAAATGTGCATTTATGCCTAGACAGTCATCAAATCAGTCTTTCCTAGTAAATGTTTACACAGGATCTCTCAGATAAAAACAATTCAAGTTCTGTATTCCACTGTGTGCCAGACCTTCCAAATTGTAAGCCAGTTTCTCAAATACCGTCCTTTTTCTTCCCCACAGGTTATAATGAACTGCAGCCTGGACTATGTAAGTACCTTTAAATAGCAATTGAGGGCAAGATTTTGCTAGTTAGCAACAGCTTAAAAAAAAAAGTTGCACTAACCAAGAGCACTACTAGACTTATAAAAGAGTGTTAAGAGAATTTTGGAGCCTGTTAGGGAACTGCAGCTGCTATGACCCTGAAGCCAACTAGAATATCTGAGAATTTTTCATACAGTGCTTTTTCTAAGGATGATGATCATAAATTGTATTTTCAAGCAATAATTTGCCTTCCTTGTTACAGCTGTTGATCAAAGCACACAACCTCCATCACTAGTAGTGAGGAACTTCACATTGAATTTCACTATAACCAACCTCCAGTTCACTACAGATCTTGCAATGCCAAATTCTAAAAAATTCAAGTCAATGGAAAAAGTCATGTACCATTATGTAAGTCTGGCAAAATGATGCCCTGCTTGGACACAGTTCTTTTAGTATCTCTAATCTCTTACTTTTACCATGAAGTTTTACTTAAATCTTATTAAATTTCTAGGTTGACTCTTTACTCCAAAAAAGCAGCATCGGCCCTACTTATATTGGCTGCAAAGTAACCGCTTTCAGGTAAGAGCCATATCTGGGAAAAGTCTGTATCACCTGCTTCTTAAAAAATTGCCTCCCATTTCTCAGCTTTCAACACATCTGAGTGGTTTTCTTATATGGTAGCAATGTCTCCAAGTGGTTTTCTTTACACATCTTTGATCATATACTAAGACTTAAGATTGACTTCTCAATAATGGCTAAAACATCCTAAAACAATGCCTCATTTCCTAGGTCAAAGAAGGACAGGGATGACACAGGAGTAGATGTCATCTGCAGCTATAGAGATGAGCCTTCAGATCCCAAGTTCCACAGAGAGAGAGTTTACCATGAGCTGAGCAATATGACAAATGGTATCACCAAGCTGGGACACTACAGCCTTAACAGCCAGAGCCTCTACATTAATGGTAACGAGACCACCCCAAGGTGACACAGACTATTTTGATATGAGAATGAAGACGATCAAATATACCTCAAAACAGATAAAAAGTAGAGGGGACAAAAAAAAAACATCAGAGTCACTAAGTTAAAACAGTCATGAATTTAGTAACCACGATCCTGAATCTTTTGTGATAAAAACATGTGTTTAGTGCTGCTGATACATTCTTGGATTATTTTCCTAATAATTGTCCATTTGTTTTCCAGATTACAATGAACTGCATAGTCTGTCATGTAAGTGTAATGTTAAAAACGGATACTTGTTAAAGCTATTCAAAGGCATAAGATGATTTTGTTTCCCCCTGATTTGGCAATGCTCATGAGATTGCAAAGTATTTGAAGCATGTGATCGTGTTCATATGTTTTTCTGCTCTAAATGTAAAGAAAAATAACAGTACTGTCTAGGTCTTATGAAGATCCTGTTCGTATTTTATCTGTGTAATTTTTGTTCTCTCTTACAGTGGTGAAGCCAACCACCACACAAAGCCCAGGACCAATAATAGAGCAATTCACACTGAACTTCACCATAACCAACCTCAGGTTCACAACAGACCTAGGGACACCAAATTCTGCTAAATTCAATTCTACTGAGAAAATAATGCAACATTATGTAAGCCAAAGTCACACTGTTTTTTACTGAAATCACTCAGTATTTTGGGTTTCCCACACTCAAAGACCTTTCCTTGTCAGATTGACTCCCTGCTTCAGAAGAGCAGCATTGGCCCCTATTTCACTGGCTGCAAAGTAACAGGATTCAGGTGAGCAGTATAGCTGAAAGATTAACTTTCAACTTTAGCAAATGGATTTCCTTGTGTTTGACTGACTTTAATAACAGTTCTTTTCCTTTTTCAAGAAATCAGTATCATCATCATAAAAGTTCTATGCACTTTTGTATGATCCTTATCTTAAAAAGCCTTTTTCTTTGTAATACCATGTCTTAGTAATTCCTGCAGTTCATTTGAGAACTGTGGACAGATTTTAATAGTTTGGGGATTTTTTTTAATCACATCAGAAAAAAAAACAAACAGATTTTTTGGAATAACTAACAGAACCTTCATGACACTCAATTCCTCAGGTCAGTGAGGAATAGAGATAACACAGGAGTAGACACCATCTGCAACTATGGAAATGGCTCCCAGGTGCCCAAGTTTGACCAAGCTAAGGTTTACCAAGAACTAAGGAACATGACAAATGGCATCACCAAATTAGGAATCTATAACCTGGACAACAAGAGCCTCTATATCAATGGTAAGTGTTTGATTTTTCTCATTCCTCCAGGTACTAGAGCAATTTGGAATCACATTGGGTCCTAGGAGTCACTTCAATGTAAAAAAAATCTGACCTTAAGGAAAAGGTGGTCCCACTGGATTTTACTGCATAACTTATATTCATAAGATGAAGTGTATGCTTCCAACAACATTTTCACATAGACATTTTTGAAGATTTTAATTTCTATAATACATTGAAGAATGACTTAATATTAGTCAACCTCAGTCATTCACCTGCATATGAGCATTTCACCTGATTTCTATCCCACCAGTATTTAATTTAATCAGTAGCACATGTATTTTCTCATTGTAGTCTTTGCTATTATAAAAGCACCTTTGTCTGCTTAAGCAGTAGGTTAATAGATTCACACCCTTGGGGACTGGTTCCGATGATTCATTCCCAAGTCATCCATTTAATCATCCCCTTTCCTCTTTCATTCTCTTAAGTGTATAGTTCTCTTACATAATGCTTCTCTTGCATTTCCTTTCCAGGTTACAATGAACCACTTGAGAGATCATGTAAGTATTTTGCCAAACTCATTCCAGGGAAAGCTATGAAAGGAGTGGTGCACTCAGAAAATAAGAGGGGAAGAGATTCTTCAGAGTAGCCTTGGAGTGTACTAGGATTGGGAATGTCTTTGAAAGCAAAGACAGCTTTTTTATAGTAAGATCATAATCCTTTTCCCCTTTGATTATAGCTCTGAGTATAACTACTGCACCAAGCCCAACATCCAGGCATTTCACACTGAATTTCACCTTGACCAACCTCCAGTACACAGCAGATCTGAATGCACCAAGTTCCCCCAAACTCATTTCCACAGTAAAAGTTATCAACCATTATGTAAGTCTGGCTCTGGTTTAGCCCATTTTGTGTTACAGTGGTTACGTGCGTTCAAGTTCTCAGTTGTACTTTTTTTTTTTTGCAGATTGACCCTCTTTTCAAAAGCAGCAGCATAAGGTCTGTGTACACAGGATGTCAAGTGATGAGATTTAGGTAAGATTCCTGAAAACACAATTAACCATTTCTTTATCTGCTCTTATACACCTTACATTTGCATAAGTTATCATAGTTATTCTGATGCCAGAAAACATAAGCCAATGACACCTCCCTGTTCATTCATTATTTTCTTTCTGGTAAAATTACTTTGGTATTTAAGTGTCATTGCCACAATTCTTGAGAATCTGCTGAAAGATGTAGGAGCCCAATTGCACTGAAAGGTTTCAGTGCCTGTTGTTCTAGTCATATAAATTACACAGGGTGTTCTGTAAGCATCACAGTGTCCTAAAAAAACATGTCTGATTTTTACTTAGGTCTGGGAGAGACAGGGATAACACAGGCATAGATGCTGTCTGCAGCTACAAAAATAATATCAGCCTTGCCAGGTTTGACAGAGAAAAGGTTTATCATGAGCTGAGCACCATGACAAATGGTGTCACCAAACTGGGTCACTACAGCCTAGAGAAGAACAGCCTGTACGTCAATGGTAAGCATCTATGAACAGTGTCAAAATATGATTTGGGGATCACTTGGAGATCATTCCTCATTCTTCCACTCCATTGGGTCTTGAGCACTAATGAACTTCCCCTTTGGTTTGTTGGTATTCTGTAGGTTTTGACAGTGACAAAAATCAATCCAGCATATTGCCATTCTAGAAGCATTTCCATCCCTTAAATCATACAAATTCCTGGAGAATGTTGCTGTTGTTACATTATATAATCTGAACAGGGACATACCTATATTGTTTTTGTGGTATGGATAGATCTGATGTAAAAATAAATACACTCTACCTTTTTTATTTAGGTTTCCCCCTCACAGACACAGCTATCACCAGAAAGCCTTTCCTGACTGAAGCTCCAGCTAAATTGGGCTACAGATTGAGCTTTAGAATAGTCAATGAAAATCTAACCAACCCAGACTCTCAGTCTCCAGAATACAAAGCAGCAGTGGAAAGCATCAGTAACAAGGTAAGGAGCTGCAGCTCAACTACCATCATGTCTGCACAGGTCAATTTTTGCAGCAACTGCCATAGATTTATTTTTTTAATTCAAAAAAAAAATCAACATTTGGGAACAAAAATTTCTAGAATCTAAAAGATGAGATCAGCCTTCATGTCACTTGATTTTATTATGTTACATGTGATCTCAAGACAACATACATTACAAAATGCAAGAGGTTTGGGTCATCTGTTAAATGCACATTCAGCATTTCAGTCCCATCTCCAGAAGTGTATACAAATCTCTGCCAACTCAGGTCAGCACATACATAATTCATTGCTCAGAATCCAACACATTCTCTTCAGCACCAATCTACCAACATATAGATAAAGCCTTAATTAGGTCAGTTTTGCTTTTTAGATGAGGATGTAGCATTCCATACTTTGAGTTCTGAGTCTGTGCTGCAAAACGTGGCTCACGATGACAGCTGTCAGTCAGCAGGTTGTGCTGTTTAACACTGGCAGCTCACTCAGATAAGACAGAAGGGCTTGCCAAGCTGGAAGCCAGACTCCATCACCAGAAGGCATATTCTGAAGTAAAAAACAACTTCCATGAAATCCAAAAACCCCAAAACTGGTGTTTCTCCAAACTTAGAGACCCTTCTGCTGCCCTAAAGTATCAACCATGAGGCCCAGAACTCATTAATATTTAACATGACATTTTTATTTCAGATGAATCAACTATACCATCAGAGCAACCTGCGAGACCAGTTCCTGAACTGCAGTATTACAAGGCTGAGGTCTGTGATACAATCTGATTTTGTTTAAAAGGTTGCCACACCCTGGCACCATTCCCCAGTGGCCAAGTGCCATTGTCCCCTGCAGAATTCCTCCCCTCCATTCTCCTGTTGGAAATTATTTGGTTCATGCCCTAAGTCATTTCCAGACTTCCCAGCATTCAGTTTGAATATTTCCTGACTTAGTATCAACTGACATTTTTCTAAGTCTCAGTCAGGATTTCTCTAAGGTGCTCTTAGGTCTCTGAATATCCCAGTAATTACCATCAACAATCTTACCTCTTAATGAGGACCAAATAATGGCCCTGCAACCTCTGCCCTCCTCCCAACTTGGGCTCCACTAGGTTTTAAAAGTAGGCTTCAGATATAACTGTAATGTCCTACTCCAGATGGGAAGAAGCTTGGACAAGGGACCCTCACACATGATAAAAGCTTTTTTTTTAAAAAAGTGCTGATCATTGTACACATGCAGTTCACAGAGAGAAGAGGTAATGGTATTTAATTTGCTGTCCCTGGCCAAAGGAAAAGCCCAAAACAGCCTGTTCCATGTTTCTAAACAGCACCACATTAGCTTAAAACACTTCACACTCAGAATAGCAGGAACCCTTTAGGAAATCCTTTCCCACATGAAGTTTTATGATCAGCCTATTTATCTCAGAACATCTGTTTCTCTGTCCACAGGACTGGATCCATAGTGGTCGACTGCAAGTGCTTCTTCCAGCCAGAGCCCAGCATCAACAGGGCTGTGGTTGAAAGGGCTTTTCAGGATGGCACTTTCAATACAACCGGACTATGGCTGGGGAGCAGTTACCAGCTGCAAGGATTCTCAGTAGAGAGTATGTAGACCTCGGATCACTGCTACCCAGTTTCCACCCAGATCATCCCACTTTGCCATAACATACTCAGAATTCCCCAAATTCTGGTTTATGGGGGAGGTGTGTCAGTAACATGGAAATAAATCTACATTATCCAAGTTGAATCACTGAACTCAGGTCAGAGTTGGGCTGGTCCTTTGCCACATTGGGTCTGTGTAGCCCTTTAGTCCTCAATGGCTTAAGGTGTTAATGTTAAATAATAAGAAAATGAACTGGTAACTACTCACCATAACTTCACACATTAGAAATAAACAGGCTTTTAGCTTTTTTCAAATGTACAACTTCCCAAAGAAATGACTGGCCTGGTACATTGCTGAAGGACTGATTTAAAGGGTAGACTGGGAATTTGTTATCAGACCCAAATGCAACTCAAGTTCTCTTTATCTATTAAGACTTAATAAAACTTAGGTTTTCCCAGCTAAAAGTCTGCAGATCAATGCTGCTTCACAGAAAAGCCTCTGTTTTTCTCTGCTTGAATTTATCTTGACCTTTTCTCTCAATTTCCAGGCTTGGAACTAGCAATTGAGGCAGCAACTTACAAAACACCCCTCAGGTCTGGGAAAGAAAACTTCCAAGTAAGCTTCAGGATCTCCAACTTTCCCTACTCCCCAGAACTGCAGGATTCCAGGTCACAGATGTACCAAGTGAACAAAGAGAAAATTGAGAAGAAGGTAAAACTAACAGCAATAGCTGGATTTCCCTGTCCAAATTAAAGATGTATTAAATGTACTCAATTTTCCTCAATTGTTTTTCTTTCCATCAGCTTGATGTATTCAGAACTAGCAGCCTGAAGGACTACTTTGCTGGTTGTACTGTTGAGAGCTTTGGGTATGTCCTGCTTCAGAAGTCGGTTTTTTTTTTTTCCTTGAGTCCCAGAAGAGCAGTTAGCAGAAAAGGCATTCAGAGCCACAGCATGGTGTTTATGCCTCATTGCCAACCTTTGTGCTCTGGATGACGCATAGGAGGCACCTTCATTCAACTCTGTCAGTTTTGCCTTTACCACAAAAGGTTTCTGTCCAAATGAGAGGTGGTTTTGTTTCCATGCTAGCAAAGCTATTTTCACACATAAACAATTCCAGAGTAAAAAAACCTATGTTCTCTCATTTAGCTTATTTGAATAAGCTAGAAATGCACTGAAACACATTAGCAAAACAATCATCAGATCTGACCAGCTGGAGAGCAAAATCTACTTCTGTGTGTCTTCTCCAACACCTCTTTGGAGGAGCAAAAAAAGCTGATTTACCCCTTAGAAATGCCTTGCCTGGGATTAAATCAGTGGGTGGATTTCACTGCATGAGTTCCTGTCACACCTAGCATAAACTGCAAAAACTGATCCCTTGCTAATAAAACATTGCTTAGACATCTGCAAAGTTGAGCCTGAATCTGAATCCCTCTCCCTGCCTCTACTCAGCTCTATTTTTTCTCCTGTCCCTTAATGACAACTCTGGCTCTCATCCTCCAGGCCTGTCCATGGGAAAGCTTACACAAGTGTTGCCTCCATCTGCAAATTCACACCGGACCCCTTCTCAGGGACTTTACAAAAGCAAAAGGTGTATGAGGAGCTGAAACGCCTGACACATGGGTTCACCAAGCTGGACCCCAGCTATGAGCTGGAAGATCAGAGTCTGACTGTTGAAGGTGAGAGCTCCCGAAGATTACTTTAAAACAAAACTAATAAACATCCCCTCACTCACCTCTAGAGCACTCTCTCACCTGTCCCACCCTTTATTTTCAGGTTATTCTCCACTCAAAACAGATGAACAGGAGTCTGAAAGATCTGGTAAGTGCTTTTCAGGAGTAATTCACCCTGCAGCCACTGTGAATACTTGAACTACAACAAATTAGCATCACGTACCTTGAAACTGGAGACTAGACCTGTGCAAGAGCCCAGAAACCTAGAGCTCTCAGGAGGCTGGCAGCAAACAGCAGGGGCCAGAGCCAGCCTGAGGAAAATGGAAGTGAAGGACAGGCAAAACAATGCAATTTGGGAAGCTGTTTTGAAGCTCTGGCACTAATAAATTTTGATAACAAAAATCTAGATACAGTGCTGTGAGCATAGCCACAACCCCAGAACTAACAGTAAATGGAAGAAAAAAAACATACTCTGAACTGTTGCTTTTCCACACACCACAAACATGCTGGCAAAAGTAACTACAGATTTTGCTGACAACCTTAACCCTGTTCCCTTCCCCAAAAGAGTCCAGCTGGCAGCTAAGACAGAACTTTGTCTCTCTGAACATCCCTGAAACCATCCGAGGGCTCTGATGCTGAAGTGGCATTTAAAGTTGTAGATCCTCAGACCCTCATCCCATTTTACCAAAGTTTCTGTACATCCTGTCCATCCTCACATTGCTGGGGCACATTTGCCCTGCAGCCAGGGAAGGCTGGATGCCACCTTTTTTTGCCTCACCTATGCACTGTACAGTACTTTTGAACTTTGCCAGGGTGAGATGTCCCCCTCTCTGTCCTACGTACAGGAATTCAAAAAACTGATGTGCCCTTATTTTAACTTTGCAGAGGTTCAGTTCTGGGCAATTATCCTCATCTGCATTTTCGCCCTGCTTGGCTTCATTCTCCTCATCTTGTTATGCTTCCTGGTAAGTGGCCCCTTTGCTGTCCTACCTCTAACATGTCTATGGCAGTGCCCACCCACCTGGGGAGCTGCCGCAGGGACATTCAGACACATCCCCAAGAAGCCCAAGGGAAGCAGTACCTGGCACACACAGTAACAACAAACAGCATGCCAAATCCTCCTTCAGTTACTGCCAACTCTTCCAAGGACTCATGCACAGGAAGATGGGGAAGGGTATTCACAGTCAGCTAGTAGATTTCTAGGAAAGGAAGCAGTGGATCATGAATGAGATCTCTCTTTGCCAAGAGAAAAGTGTAAAACCAAAGGTAAGGCAAGCACCAAGATAACAAGCAGGTTGAATTAGAGGATCTCCCACAGCATTTCTTAAACCTCTTCTCTGTCTAAATACAAGCAAAATTATCAGGCTACAGAAGACAACATTTTTAATAACCTGCTGGAATCACATCCAGAATTTTGTGTCCAATGCTCTTAACACAACTGTAGCAGCCTTGCAGGGCTGCACTCCAGCTGCATACCCTTGGAAAGAGCAGAGCAGATCCTCTTCTGATATCTGGTCCTGATTTGATGGGGGAACAGCATCTTAATAGCACTGTTTCAAAAGCAGCTGTGTTTGCTTTGCACCAGCTAGAAGAGAACAGCTAAATCTACAGAGAACATGGATTAGTGTCCTTGGAGGTTCAAGAGTAAAAACTACAGTCAGGAAGATTTAGAAGAGGAAAAATCTCAGATTCAAAACTGAGGGCTGTGCTAAGTGTCTGCCTTTAGGCAAGCATCTCATTCACAGAGCCTCTCCATCCCCACCTGGAAACATGGTCTGGGGGCATCTAATGAAGAGCAAAGCCCAGACTTGGGTTTTGTTGCCATTAACATTTTCTTTTCCCACCAGATCATCTTCTGCCTAAGAAGAAAGTCAAATCTATACCAGGTTCAACAGGGCATGTACGGAGTGTACTTCCCACATCTGAACACGAGAAAAGTGCATTGACATAACAGATGAAGTCTGTCCTCAGACTTGTTCGTCCATTGATGAAAAATGTTTACAAGTACTAGAAAAATGTTTCTTCAATAAATTATGTTTAGCATTTTCTCTTGTCTTGAGGCAAATCTTTGCACTATTACCATAACTATTTTCATACTATGGGAAACTGCCAACAATGCAGACGTTGAGGAAAATATTTTTTTAAAGCACTGCAGTATTTTATACAAATACCACACAACCAACAGAAAATAAAGACTACCAGGAACTGCAGTTTGCAAGACTCTTCAGTGTTAATGTCAGTTTTCTGAAATAGGCTTAAAATTATACTAATTTATAGATTCGGAGGGACTGACTATTATAAAACTAAAAACTTCCCCTAGATTTTAGCTTTTTCCCCAGTTTATCTTTTAAAACGTAAACATCTCAAACTGATTGAAACATTTTGTCTATTTAAAATGACATCAAGAGATTATGTAAAGATACATCATCCGAGTGCGACACAGTCACTCTGTCTTTTGAGATTGATACTGATTTCAGTTGAATAAATGCCACGTTTGTTGCCATGAAACTATTTCCATGTATTTCCTCTGTAGCAACACTTTTCATCCCAAAAGAGAAAATGCTTTTGCCCTACTGAAATCCCTGAGCTTTTGCTCCTCAGTTGTCTTGGGCATCCCGTAGCACAGGGTCCGATGTTACAGGGATCAGGACCTTTCACTGCCCCTCTGGACCACCTGAGCCAGATTTGCCCGAGAACACCTGTTGTTCACCTCAATTTTCTGCACAGCACAGGAGATGATGCTGATCTCTACGTAATCATTTGATACTATCATTAGATGAACACTCTGCTGAAAGTGAAAGCACTAGAATTAGAATTAATGAAACCACGATTAGTCATTAATCCTTCCACTGCAGGCAACATTTCCACGCAATCAAACTGGCTTTTTACTTTCAAAGTAAAGCACCATGGCAGGTTGGACCAGTTCATCCCCCAGGTCAGGTTCCTCAGTGCAGAGTGAAGTTTCACACACAGAGGATTAGAAACCTGTTTGCTCAATCAAACAAAAGTTTTCAGGCATCCAATATTATGTCAGCAACATCAGATTAAAAGCTTTCACAGCCGCTTGCAAATGACCTTTGTAGGTTTCTGTGCCACCCTGCACGCCCTGGCTTCAACAACCATAGCATGACAGAAGCACCGTGAGCAGAAAGGACTTCACATCTCAGACTTTGATGGCAGGCACTCAAGCTGCATGACAGAGCAGGGCTGGTGGGGTCCAGCATTAGAGCAGCAGCTCCTGCCATGGCAGTCCTGGGCAAAGCCCCAGCTGTTCAGCCAGCTGTCCCTGCTGCACCTCCGTTTCCTTCATCCTGGCAGTCTGGTGCCCTGCTCCCCTCTCACCATGGAGCTCCATCTCTTACACTCAAACACACGAATGATGCTAATAACAGCACAGAGTGCAGAGATGTAACAGCTGGAATGTGCTGGGAGAGGAACATGTTATTTTGTGGAGCCATTTCCTAGGGGTATTGAATTTTCCTTTCTACACAATGACCACAGGATAAAAGCTGCCCCTCAGCACCATGCGCCACACCACCACCACCACCACATCCCCCAGGCTCTGCCCACAGGCGTGCTGGGAACACAAGGAGCCCAACACACATTGCAGACCAGACCAGCAGCCCCTGTGCTGGCACTGCTGTCCTGTTCAGCCCCGGGGAAAAAAGGGAAGGCAGAAAATACAGGGATTTCCCAGGGAAGCTCTGAACAGCACCTCAAGCTCCAGGACAGAGCTGAAAGCAGCAGAGCAAATTTGCATCTGCTGAGAAAGGCACACACAGCTGATCTAGTTTAGAAAAGCTTTAGCTTAGATGCAGCACAGCAGCACCCAGCTCTGCCCAACCTGCTTGTGTGGGCTCCAAAGAGCCAAGATGACCTTCCAACACCGCACTTCCTAAGGGGCTGTTGCATGCATGCCCTTCTGCACAAACAGCATCCCCCTCTCCGTGGCACAGCCACCAGCGCTCACTGGTAGATCAGGATGTGCCGCGTACATCCGACCCCACACACCTTTGCCACTGCAGGCAGGGGAGTCAAACCCCAGCCCTGCCAGCTGGTCTCCCATACCCAACCCCCAAAACTAAAGCTGAAACACGCTGCAGAAGGGGGGGAAGACAACCAGGAGGGAAAAAGAGGCTGAGCATCTGAGAAAGCAGCAGCTTGCAAGGAGAAAGGGCCAAGCTGGAGCATGCTATGGGGATGGCTGGCGGCTGTAAACCTCCCTGCGGGGCTGCTTTCCAAGAGGAAGGAGCCCTCACATACCACAGTGCCTCTCAGCATCCCCTACACCATGTCGCAATGCGCTTCGTGTTATGGTTGGACACCCGCCCACATTTGCTACAGAGCTGCTGTTTGCAAACAGGCCCCCCCAGCAAGGCTGCTGGGGCCGGGTCAGCTCAGCAGTGACGCAGGTGGCTTAGCCTCTGGCACGGTGACCCAGCCCCAGGCAGGGATTGGGTCTGGGGAAAGGCAGAGTAAGTGGGCAAAAAGGCTACACTTGACCTCAGGGATCTGCCCTGGACCTATCAACACCTGCCTGCAGCACCACGATCTGTGGCTGCTTCTCTCCAGCACAATCTTCGGCCTCCCAGTGCCTCTGCAGATGCACCGGGGCTGTTGCTCGGTGTTTCTGTCCTTGCTGCTACCAGTTTGCAAACTAGCATCTGGCAGCACCTGGTCACCTCTTTTCCCAGCACAGGGCTAGGTGGACTTGCCCAGCACTGCCTTGGTAATTGCTGCTCAGTAAGAGACAGTTTACCAGTCCCCTTTTCAGCTCTTTAAACATTTTGTGCTGAATGCTGGAAACAAGCCTGAATTGCAGTGATAAAAGATTCAGCTGCTTATCATTTCCCCCCATCAATTCCTATTCAGTTTGGCTCTTACGGATATAAAAATACTCCGTCTGCTTTGGAAGCAGTCATCAAAAAGCCCTTTGTGCAGCAAGGGCACCATTCAGCCACCTCTCTAACCTCCTGTTCTCAACATCAACCCAGCACCATTTCCCAGCGGCAGAACTCCATCCTGTTCTACCTTCAACAGAGAAGAGAACCTAAACAACCTGAGTTGCTTTGTCCAGAGCAGGATCCAGACCACCCACCCCATGCACAGACAGCAATAGCACCTGGCCCCAGCTTCTCCGCCAGGATTTATAGTTCCGTAGGCAAGGGTACATCTTTCCTGCTCATCCTCCTCACTGATTCATCACTAATTGCACCTCATCGGCCTTTCTCCTGCCCTGCTCCACTGAGGACCTTAGCCTGGGGCAGCTCCTCCTGCACCCAGCCATGAATTTAATTTGTGAAATGGTTGCTTTATCAGGAGCAAAAGCTTTATTCTGTCAGCACCACAATTGCTGAATTGTGTTCCCCCACCCCCAGCCTGCAAGAAAGAAATACAAATTTCCCTCTGAGCCACTGCTGGGCCCTATGGCTCCTCTTTCCTCTGCACAAGCACATTTGCCCCTCTCCAGTAAAAAGCACCAGATACAGAGGCAGCAGGAGAAAGAAAATTAGGAAATTTATTTTTATACTTCAGCTTGCAGTTTGGCCAATGCATCAGTGAAAGAAGCTTTGAGGCAATGCAACATTTCATCAGCTTTTGTGCCCACAGTACAGCCCAGCGCTCTCAGCTGCTGCCTCCCTGGTGTGAAAGCAAGCCAGGTCCGTGCTGCAAACCGCCAGACAGCAGCTACACCACGGAGCCATCCGGTCCTGCTGCATGAGGTCACCTGCACGTTATTCAAACAGCCCTGACAGAACTTACTTCAATCACAGCAACTCAGCAATGCCCACCTCGAGCAGAGATGAACAGGCTGCGGGCAGAGGCTGCACAGTGCCAGCTGGCTCATCGCAGGCTGTCACCTCTGAAGAGCATTAACCAGGATTTTAACAAGTGATGAGCCCTGCAGGAAACGAGGAGTTGTTTTCCTTGGGTATGCAACCACAGCCACAAAGCTCTAGGCACACTGTGCCCAATGAGGGATTCCCTGGGGCGCTGGCTTCTGGCCAAACAGCATTACAAGAAACAGCAACAAAAAAGGCCAAAAGGAGACCACACCGCACACACCCCCCCCCCCAGGACAAATGCGCTGGCATAAACCAGAGCTGGGCAGCACCATTCACTTCATCACACTCCCACCAAAGAGCAGATGATACCGTCAAGCATTGTGGCATCACTAAACTTGCCCAGGATACAGAAGCAAAAAATCCCCTGTCAAAGGGGCCAGAGGTGCCTCCCTGCTCTCTTTAACCACCACTTTCCATTTGATCTTACCTGGTCTGAAAAGTCTCACTGCAGTCCAGGACCTCGACCCCCGCACTGGGACGGCACCACTAGATCCATGTTTTTATGCAAGACTGAGCAAAGAGCTCGATGTGTCACGCTGCAAACACAGACCCTGGTCCCAGGGACATTTCTGTGTCTGCAGCAATGTTCCTCCATCCACCACTAATCCGTTACTCAGAGGGTGCCAGGCTGAGCAGCAGCGGCTGCAACTCCCCTCCAGCATTTTGGGGAAGGCACCATTTCACTGGGAAAAAACACCCATAGTGATGGAGGGGCTTCACAGGGCAAAGATGGAGCAATTCAATCCTGTTTGCAAAGCAGGGCAGTGGGATATTTGCTCAGGACCTCCACAGCCAGGCAGATATCTGTCCTTTTTGGGGCAGGACAGAGGCCAGGCAGGGGGCCCTGGTGAGACCCCAGGACACGCAGTAGCCAGGGGGGATCTGCTGCCACCAACTCGGACCCAGCTGGTGTCACAGTTCCCTCTGTCAGTTACTCTGCCCAAATGCACTCAGGAAGGAGGGGGACCCCACGGGCTGAGTTTCCCCTGAGGGGGGGACTGTACTGCTGCCCAGCTCTGCAGGGACCCTGGGATGGGGGCTCCCAAAACCAGGGACCAGGACCATCCAGGACCAGAGATTCACCCCCCAGCACTGCTTAAACACCACCAGGACCACCATATGGTGGAAGACATCAAGCACAAGTGCTGCTACGTTGCTTCCAACTTTGAAAGCAAGTGCCAGCTCCCGACAGTCAGCTGCACCCTGGATTTTCCCCTGCCCGATGGCCAGACCATCAGCCTTAGCACGGAGCAGTTTCATTGTCCAGAAGCACTATTCAACTCAAAGTGGGGTATTTCCTATGTGGGCCTCTATGAGATGGCCTGGAGAAGTCTTGACAAATTTCCAGAAGAAAGCAGGTCAACAACGTACAAAAGCATCCTCCTGTGTACGGGGTCCCCTCTCTTTGGGGGTCTAGAGAGGAGGTTTTGCAGCAAGCTCCTCCAAAGCCTGTCCCCCAACACCAAGGCTGGTGTGGCCACTGCACCACTGCAAAGGTGCTCAGCATGGATAGGGGGGTCCATCGTCACCTCCCTCAAAAACTTCCAGACACAGTGGATCCAAAGGGGCGAGTATGATGAAGAGGGGCTGAACATTGTCCACCAGAGATGCTTACTGAGGTGACACCCACACCAAGCCCAGGCAGCAGTTACACAGTTTTCTTATGGCTACAGACCAAGCAGCAGAAAGCAATAATAAATGATTTTGGGCTATCAAGCATCATCTGCTCCCCAGCCCTGCACTGTGCCCAGCTGAGGGCTGTTTAGGTAAAAGCCACAGACTCAGGCTGCAGCTACAGATGAAGCCAACAAGTGCTGCTCCTCAGGGATGCACCATCCACCAGAGCACTGCCTCCACAGGGAAGAGGCAGCCCCACCACCAGCCCAGGGCAAAGGCTCAGAGGTGATGCTGAAGCCCTGCCCTAAGCCACCTGGTCCCCAGGCCCCACCTGTGCTCTGCTGCCTGCCTACCTGGTGGCCCCAGGTCCACATGGTCACTTACCCTTCCCTGTCCCCAGAACCCCTTGTGTAACCCCACATAGCCAAGCCGACAAGACAGATCATGGTGTCCCCAACTGGGGCCAATGCAACAGCATCAAGGTGACATTGCCACCCATGCCAGGAGGTCACCAAAACACAGGAATGGATGCAGGGGTCCCACAGCAGCCCAGGCTCACATCTAGCAGAGCTGGGCAACAGCTCAGCCAGCAGAAAAGCCACTCCCTTGGAGCTGCAGCCCACATACCCTGCAAAGGTCCTTTGCTCCCCACATGCAACCCCATGGGGCTCCCATCAAGCAACCAGCCCTTGCAGTCACCTCCAAGCACCAAAAGCTGGCCATAAACATCTTTATTCAGGCAAAAACTAGGTTCTCAGAGCAGCCTGCCAAGGCACAGCAGACAAAGCAAAAAACCACAACATCACAACACCTCTCCCAAACCATGTAAAGGGTTTTCTTACCTCAACCAGGAAATGGACTGCCATGAGCCAGGTACTGCCCAGCAGAGAGGAAGGGGCTTTCCACCCTTGATGCTCTCTTCTAGGAAAGGGATCTACTCCCACCCTTCTGGGTTTTATAGGGTTGAGGGTTTATGTGCTGCAGCTGCAGCTCTTCTACCACCTTGCACCACTCCTCAGGACTTGATTGCCCTTAGCTGTGATCCCCAGCAGGGAACTGGGAGCATCCCCCCAGCATAGGTGGGAGAGGCTAAATTCCCCACAGCTGCATTTTGTATCAAGGACAGGAGTTCCCCATCTCCTACCAGGCTTGGGGAACCTGCACCCACATTTGTCATCCTCTCCCAGTCCTCATTCTTCTCTGTTCAGCCCCAAGGTCTCTATGTCCCATGAAGACCCCTTATTTCATGCTTTCCACTGGGCCAAGTTAAGGGTACTGTGGCAGGTTTAATCACTGGTCTTGAACAGCAGCGCGGCAGATTTTATTTCCTTTTAATGCAGCGGAGGTGTCTGCTCCCTGCTCCAGCGCTGAGAACACGTGCGGGCTGGAGCAGTCTTGGTCCCCCCGCTGCGGCTGTTGCCTGTGAACACCAACACCTGCACATGTGTGATTTGCTCACTGCAGAGAGGAGCAGGAGCCACGGAAAATATCGGAAATAGTGTCAAGCTCAGCACTAAACCCTCCCTCAGACAATCCCCAAAATAAATCATGCCAAATTTAACAAACTTTTGAGAAACTCCCCCTGATCTTTTGAAGCTGACACAGGGTTTGGCGGGAGGGATATGGGATGCTGCAGGGATGCAGGAAGGATGTTACAGGGACACTGCAATGATGCAGAGCAGATGCTGCAGGGATGGTGCAGGAACGTGGGAGGGATATAGGAGGGATGATGCCACAAGGATGCTGGAGGGATGCAGGGGGAATGTTGCAGGGATGCTGCAGGGATGCAGGGGGGATGTTGCAGGGATACTGTAGGGATGCTGCAGGGATGCAGGAGGCATCTTGCAGGACACTTTCCCACGTCTTTCTGACAAGCAAAGAGTGTTTGGTTCTCAAATTGACTCAAACTAGCCACTTCATTTCCCCTGAAACTTTCCGGAGAAAACAAGTTCTTATCTCACTAGAAACCCAGGCCACAGATGCTGGGCTGCCTGGGAGGAACAAGCAGCTCATGTAAGCCAACAGTGGCACTCTCAGCCTTGGACAACTGCTGGCTGCTGCCTCCCCAGGGATGCGCTCGAGGACAGGGCTGCACCTGAGGGGCTGAGCTGCTGGCACCATATGCCCGGTGCAGCTGCAAACCACAGTCCCATGTCCTGCGGAGAAAAGAGCTGCAAATTTGTTTCCTGTGAGCGGAAAGGGGAAACACAGGGGGACCCGGCACAACACAGGGGTGTTATTCTGTATCACTGGTATCAGCTGAAAAATCAAACACTTGGCTTTCAGCCTATACCTTTTTCTGCTAAAGGCTTAACAGAGGGACAGGACTCTAATTCTGGCTTTGGTTAAGTTTGTGGTGAGTGCAGCCCTCTGAGCGGGCACTGCTGCGGCCCTCAAAACAGCTGGCACATCTGCAGCGTTTATAGCCCAGTAAATCCCCCCTCCTCCTGTTTCTGCTCAGCAAGAAGCGGAGCGGCAACGTCTCTCCCTCCCGACTCACCCCCCGCACAGCTCATGGTGATGGAGAGCAGAAAGGCAGAGATCAGCTCCCCTCTCCTGCCTCTGCCCACACGGTGAAATCCTGCAGTGCCTGCCAGCGCTCTCAAAGGCAACTCATCTGCCCACTCCATGACGTCCTCTGCTCCCCCGGACACAGCACAAAGCACAGCCACCACATGGGGAAGAAATTGCTCGGCAGTTAATCAGAAACTTCCATCCCCCTTTTATTCTCCCAGAGGTACTTTCTGCCACTCATCAGCTTTTCCCCGTGAAGGAGGACGGCTCCTTTCACCAGCTCGAGTGTTCAGGAAGGGGCTCCACAGTGGCAGTGATTGCACAGGGGCTTTTGCCGAGAGTGTGAATTAAATCACTGTCAGAGCCCTCCTGGACCACGGCCACCCTGTCCGCTCTGCACCAGCGCTGGGGAAGCTCCCGTGTTAAAATCTGCGTTTCACAGTGCTGCAGAAACACCTGCCTGCTGATGCTCTGAGGCCCAGGGTGACACAGCGCATCAACGGCCCCACCACATTTTGCAGATGTGCAAAGTTACCGGTGAATATGGGGGGTGCCTGGGAGACTGGCACGGCCGAGCCGGATGCCAAAGACTGGTGCTCAGCTCCAATGTACTGGTAGTAGCTCCCAGGATACCATCAACATACACCATCAACAAGTCACCCTTCAGCACATCACAGGCTCGGGGTCTGGAGGGGACAGGGCAACCCTACACGCTTGTGCTGGAGCCCTGTGCTCCTCTGTCGCAGCAACGCACCAGGACTCCACACGTGTGTGTTAGTGGGATGCAAAAACCCCTCGTCCGCACATCTCATGGAAGTAAGGGACCAGGAAGAAAGGGATGGTATGATTTTGAGGTTAGTCAAAACACTGTGGTAATTTAGCGGAAAGTATTCTTCTGCCGCAATCTCATTCTCATGTCGTGCCAGGTTTTTCTTGCTGTGTTAAAGAAACGCAATGAGTGTGGGAGGTGTGAACTAATGCTACCACACTGGGAAGGTGGTGACGACCTGAGATCTCACAATGTTGTTCATCAGACTCCCTACTCAACAGGGGTGTGAGCAAGTACAGTGGAAAAAAAAAGGGACATAATTGGTCTTTTAAGAAAAAACCCAAACCAAATAACTGTGAGACGACCTCGTCAGCAAATGCTATTTGAGAGCACAGACATTTGCCTCCTCTCTCCTGGGGCAAGTGTTAACCTTTAAATACAGCCTTTCTGCTCCCTTCCCTTTCACTCACGTGTTTTCTCCTCCACTTGTTCCCCACTTGCCAAAATCACTTGTGTTTCCGCATCGAGCGCCCACAGCTGTCGTGTGCCGCTGCGCCACGATGCACCGCACCAAGAGCTGCTCCGTCCCCACCTGCCACCACCCCATCCCTGCGCAGCCACGGGCTTTGAGGCAACAGCTGGCGTTATTTGGTAGAAATGTTTCCCAGCAGCAAAAATCTCCCTGTGATTTGCACACACCTGAGGCTTGGACATAAGCCTCTTTTCTTGCCATTCCTGGGCCAACTCTCCCGTGGAGGTGGCTAGAGCTGAACCTCCCCAGTGTGTGTGCGAGTGGGGAGCTGGCCATGAGCATCGACCCCAGTTGTGCTGCAGGCAGCTACCCCGTTGTTATGGGCTCTTGCATGCACAGAGCTCCCCCCCCGCTGCTTGGAAAGGTTTTTTCCCCACTGCAGGAGAGCCCCGCTGGTGTGGTGGTCCCAGCACTGAGCCAGGTGGGAGATTTTTCGAGGGAGAGCGACTCCCATCCACGCCGCCGCTTCCTGCCCCGGCTGCAAGGGCAAGAACAAGAGCTTGCGGTGACGTGGGAGCCTTGCGCAAGAAACGACAGGGGAAATGCAACTTGCTACTTTCCAGAGAGCACCTCATGCTCATCGGCGGTGAGTGGAAACAGCCCTGCAGGAAGAAGGAGCGCTGAGTGCTGCAACTTGCTTTAACGTCCCTCACATCACATCTTCACCCTTAATCTGCGCTTCCCGGTGTTTGGAGTTCAGGGTGACAAGGCTGGGGCATGGGGCAGAGGAAGGTCCCTGTTCGGAGAATGAGGGCTCTGCGGCACACAGCCCATCACAGCCCAGGAGCACGCTTCCCAGTCAGGCTCCGGCACCAGCTGGGGATGGCTGCTGGGAGCATCACAGCCCCCGTCCCATCCCTGCATTCCCCCCAGAGTGCCACAGTCTAGAGGAAATGAATGTGTCTTTGCACACCCTTTACCCAATCTGCAGCAATTTAAAGAAAAGCAGGATGAGGTTGAGCTGCAAGTGCAGTTCCTCCACCTGTGCCTCGTCCTGCACCCAGGAAGCTCCTTCCAGCCAGGAGGCTACGATGAGGGGCTGAGCCCCATGGGAGGAAGGGCAGGTGTAGAAAGCAAGGAGGATCCCTGAGATGCAGAAGAGAGTTGTGCAACTTCTTGCTCACAACCCGCCAGCACTTCCTGAGGGAGGACCAAATGTGGAGAGGGGGCTGTGCGAGCCCCCCCGGTGGGGAGGCATCGCTGCAGCTACCCACAGTGCTGCGGTTCCCCCCATCTTCTAACTTCCCCACTCTGGGTGCCCAGCTCCCTGTTTACTCGCTTTAAAAAAATAATAAGAGTCTTTTCTTATCAAATTGCCTTTTAACTTCTGACGTTGCAGTCACTGCTTCAAAAGCATTAATAACAGAAATAGCTTTTTTTCTGATAAAAGTGGCTCTGACTCACTAAGGGTCTTTGACTGCTGCTCTAGTGCCAAGGACTGCCAGAAAGTAAGGAGAGGAAGCTGCCTGTGCTGCTGACTACGAGGCAGCCAGAGCAACTCAGCTCTCGGCACTCGTCAGCAAAAGTCCCCAAAGACACCCGTGTCCTACTCACCAGAGCAATGAAACCCAGCCCCAGCTCTTTAGGATCGGGGTCAAAAAGATTATTACAAACCTAAATAACTTAAACCTTACAACTTACTGTATTCATAGCCCCAAAGAGGACAGAGCATTAATATTTGCACCCCAAATCCAGCTCAGCTTCTTTAGCTTTTGCAGCAAAGGCTAAACAGCAAGGACCTGCAGGTGGGATGTTGGCTTGGATTTAGACTAATAAATAAATAAAAAAACCCATTGTGTGTTTACTGGACGTGAATTTCCCAGGTGATGTCCAAGCTGTGGGTACGTGGTCAGAGTGAGATGCCGCAGGCACCACCTGCATCCCTGCCCCTGTCTCTGCGTCCCCCGCGGTGCAGCTGCACTCTTCATCCTCTGCATCCCCAGAGCATCGACAGCATCCTCCAACCACCGAGGCAAATGACAAATTTTAAATGAAATCTCAAAAATTCTACCCAGCTTGGTAGGGAGAGTCCTTGTTACCATAGTTCAGAGCTCAGGAGCTTTGAACACAGTGGATTTTTCTCGTGGTTGAACTGTACACATAATTAATCATCTTGTAACAAATACATGGCCACCTGGAACTCTGTAGCTGCATTTCTATTATTAAGAAGTTATTAAGAAGTTATTAAGAATTTCAGAGCTATAGTGGGGCTAAAACACAGGTCCCCCACTTCACTTTCACAGCAGCCTGGGGCGCAAGCTGTGGGCAGATGCTTGTGAGAACAGATCATGCTTAAATTTCACAGTGGTGTTCACCAAAAAGGATATTTTTTTCTGTTTCTTCAAGGCATGAAATAAATAATGCAACAGCGTCTTCTGTTCCCCTTCTGGATTTTGTGTATTGCTGTTCCTTTTTCTCCTAATTTGCAAGCTTTTTTATTCCCAATACATACCAATGCTGAGCAATTCAGGAAGACTACCTACATTTTCACCAGTTAGAAAAATGTTGAAACAGTGAGGGAAATTGCCTGGATTATATCAAAACTTTCTTATTTTGTCTAACTAGTGCATTAACACAAGCAGATCAGATAGAGAATAAGTCCCTGGTACCTCTTGGCCTTGTTTCCACACCGATGCACCCCTGTTTGGTCCAGAGGGAGATTAGCAAAGGCAGGTACAGGGGGAATTAGGGAATATATAAAATAATCCCAGCCAAATCCTGGCTGCCTGGGTGTGTCTAGCAAAACATTTCCTAGGAAAGGTTAGTTTTTCCTTACCAAAACCCCAACTTTTTGTCAAACAAATTGTAGTAAAGAGATCCATCCCTTTCATCTTGGTTAAAGAAACAAGAAATAGGTGCGACTTAAAATTTAAACCTTTGACATTTGGCAGGGAGGGAGGGAAATGCTGACAAAATGAAAACCATTATCAGATCACGGATCTTTCTCACGTGCAAGGGAGGAAAAAGTAATTCTCTAATCAGCTCTAATTGCTGATGTGCGGGGAAAACTGCCCAGGAGGGAATTCCCTGTCCTTTAGCTGGAGAGTGAGGGGTGCAGAGGCGGCACAGCCAAGGACCGATGATGGCAGCACCGTTGCGCGTCCTGGTTCCGTGCATGCCCAAATGATCACGGTCCCCATAGCCCGTCCCCTCCCCGTCCGTCCCCCTGCGAGGGGTCCCTGCATGACTGCCGCTGGTGCTGACGAACATGGCAAATCGGAAGGAAAAGGGCTGATGCTGGCGAGCATGGTGGTTGGAGCCTGGTCACACCTGGACATTATCCTTTGTTCCAGGCACATCTGGAGCTGGGGGTGACCAAGAGGCCACATCTGGATTGCTGCATTGGCATCATGTGGCTGTATGCCATAGGAAATCAAGTGGGATCAATAAACCCCTGATTTTATTTTTTTTTTTCATTCTGATCCATTCCATAGGAGTAACCTCCGGCAGCCAACACAACCACTTCTGCACTTTCCTTGTCACCACTAAATACTCAGTTACAGATGTGGAAACCAAACATAGGTCTTAGACTCAAAGGATGCCCAGGGCAGCTCTCGCAGTAAGTGGAGCTGCTCCCCAGCCCACGCCCTGATGGCAGCTTCATCCCAACGAGCTGGGCAGAAAACAAGCACAGGAAAGCGTAAACCTGAAAATGTCACAGGGCCATCAATTTCTAACAACCGGAACCTCCTCTCGTGTGCTTGGCATCCCTCCTCTCATGCAGCAATGTGGTTAACACGGGTGTTTCCTCCTGTTCAGAGGGATAGGGACACAGATGCACAATGACAGCGCTCCTCACACCTCTTGCCACAATGCAACTTGTTCATCTGCAAGAAAGAAATCCTCTGTCAGGCCCCTCTGCCTGGGCAACATTTCCTTCTCATGTGGCACACAGAAGACAGAACTGCAGCCAGAGAATACAGCTGGGCATCAAAAAAAGCAGAGTTTTGTTGAACCATAGCAGCACTTGCACATCCAATATTATCCTCCACACCTTTATAACCATTCCAGCTGTGCACCAGATGTGATGGTGGGTGTTGATCTCTGCGGGCAGCAGTGCTGAGCCAGCCCCAAAGTTCTGGATCTGTGCAAAGAGGGGATAGAATAGCAGCACAAAAATAGCAGGCAATTTCCAGGTTTAACTCAACACAGGAAGACTTGAGTTCTGGGGAGATCTGGGGAATTTTACCCAGAAAAATGGCATTTCAGGAGGTTCTGTGAAGGCTTGGTTCACACTTTAGTCTAAGCTAATGGATGCAGCCATCACTGAGTGAAGGGGTTTTGGCAGAAAGAAGCAAAAATAGAGATGGCACAACCCTGCTTGATGACTGGGAAGTGGAGCTCAGCTCTCTGCTCTGCCGCAGCACAGGGTGGGGAATCAGGAAAAAAATCCACCCCTCCTCACCAGGGTGCTGGGACTGTGCCTGCACCAGCGAGTGAGGGCTGCACCCAGGATGAAGAGCAGTCGGGGTAGAGGCACCTGGTTCACTTCTTGCTAGAGGTTTGGGGACTGACGTTGAGTTTGGGAGCAGGTTTTGGTTAGCTGCTATTTTACACACACCCAGCCCTAACACATCACAACTGCAAAGACTTTTAATGTCTGATAAAAAAAAAAAAAATCAAGCAAGCTTTATTCATCCTAGAGTGTTGCTATTTGAGTAGTTTGTTTGAGGTCAAGGAGTTGTCAAACCTCCCCAGTTCCCTCTGATGTTTTAGCACACTTATCAAGTATGAGTAATGCTACGTGCGAGAAGTGAAAGATTGTGGTCTTCAGAAGAACTGATATCAGAAAGCCAGCTTAAAGATGAATAGCTTAGTGTATTCACACTTCTTCAGTTGCTTTTACTACATCATATTTACAGGCTAATGTAAGGGTGTATACTTTCTTTTTCTCTTCTCTTTTTCTGCATAGTTGAGCACAAATTTAAAAGACTGAGTATCTGATAAGAGAAAGATATAAGCTGGAAGGCAGCTACATAAATACTGACTCCCATGCACCCAAGATACCTCTAATAATCGCTTCATCTTAACACACTGCTGAGCATTATTGCACATAAACAAAGGTATTTGGCAGCTCTCAGTGTTTTGCCTTAAAGGGAGCTAGATTGAATAACCTGCTTTATCCTTTTGCAAGCCACAGGATGAAGCTCCAGTTAAAGTGACACAGGAGGCTGAAGATTGCCCCAGATGATGGCCAGTGGGTATCTCAAAACCATTTCTCCAGCTGTATTTCAGCTTGGTCTTGCTGTGCAAGGATGGACAGACCTGACAGACATTTTAAAGTTTATCATCCCTTAGGATAATTCCGGTCAAGAAGCTCATGGCCATGTACATCTCCACCATAGGACTTAGTCCCCTGGAAGCCCAAGCCCACAGGCACCGAGACTCTTTGTTGTCCAATTTACAGGGCACTAACCTCTTACTGGGGCTCTGATCATCAGCTTCTGCCTATTCCTGCTAAAAGTGCTGCAGGTGGGTATGAAAAAACCTGCATGTTTTCCTGGTGGTGTTTCCTAAACAATCTCTAATACACTTCCTGTTAAACTCAGCTTTTCAAAATAGTTTTCCATGTCTGCACAGATGGTGCCCAAACAGCAGCAGAGTATCTAAGCTAGGAAGAGAACTAAGACCAGGTTGCGCAACTGGTAAAGCATGGTCAGGGGATTTACACACAGGGCTGCCTGCCAGAAGTGCAGGAGACAGAGCACTGCAGGAGAGCATGTAAAGAAGGCACCTGGATATAAAGATAAGGGCAAGGTTCGCAGGAAAGACATAGATGTGCAATCCAGGCAGCTCAGAGCACAGCAGGCAGATCATGTGAGGAGCAGCTCTCTTGCTGTTGATAAGGCCAGCAAGAGATAAGGGGCATAAATGCTCTCGCTGCCTGTGGTTGCTCAATCTAGCCCCACGCAATCTCTCTGCATAGGGAACAATAAAAAAACCAGCCCTAACTCCAACGTCCAGAACCTGCAACTCACCACAAGGGTCAGAGCATCACTAGGAATGCAGAGAAGCAATGTCACATCCTCCTTCCTCCACTCCTGCCCAGCTGACCACTGCTCGCCTGGATGCCAGCATGTTCCCCCTGCGAACAGCCCCCCAGGCACTGGGCACTGGTCCCTGTTTGTAAAGAAACTGAGCCCTCTGCCCTCAGGGGGATTGCAAACCCGCTACGCCTATGCAAGCTGGTGTTGCAGGCACTGACGCTGCCAAGGTCACCTGGGGTTTCTGATGGTGGAAATGCCAACCAGAAACATGACAATTATTTTCTTTTCCACAAGAAAAAAAAAAACCACCCAACCCGCTTATCTAGAAATAACGTTCTAGGATTGACACAAGAATAAATTGGAAGAATCCTATAGGATGGGAATGGGGGGATTCACTTTGAGTCTGAGTCTTGGCTGCCCATGGCAGTGTCTGGTCTCCTACGTAGGTGGAGATGCGAAACAGGGAACAATTCATTTCACAGATGATTAATATTGCTAGTTGTGTACGGCTTGGAATTTTCCCCTCTAATTATTTTATAATGATGGAAATACAGCCAAGATTAAGTTTAAAATAGATTTTTGAAATGGCATTGCCCTTACAGATACACCCTGGGGCTAAACAGTCTGTCAGGCAGTAGGGTACTCTAAATGCAGCATCTGTTTCCAGAAGTCATTGCTAACTTTTCCTACATCAGTAATGATTCATGTTTGGTCCTTAGCCGAAGCTAAAGGTCATCATTAACTCATGCTCTTAAGGGAAGTAGTCATCTCTCCGCCTAACTGTACAAAGGTGTGAAAAATAGTGCCTGAAATGTGTGAGATTTGTTGGGGGATTTTGGAGTGTGCAGTGCCTGGCAGCAGGGAAATTTTCTTGTCAGAGGCACAGGGATGGAGAAGCATTTGGATCAGACTTCAGGTCCATCCAGCCTTGCTGCTTGTCTCCAAAGCTAGTGGATGCTTAGCAAAAACCCGTGAGAGCAGCATCAGCATCGCCTGTCCTCCCAGCTCCCCTGGCTGTGCTTCGGGGACGGCCTGAGCCAGAGTCTTGCCAACACTCCATGTCCAACTGCTCCTGACAGACTAAATCTCCTTGAAATTTTCTCATTGCTTTTTGATCTCACTTATATCCACAACATCCTGTGGTAATAAGTTGCATGGTTTAACCATGTGCTGCATGAAAAAATACATCCTTTGGCTTCTTTTTTAAGCCTCTACCCACTTTCACTCAGCTCGTTCTGTGTTATGGAAACCAGTGAGCAATTTTTCCCTGTTCAAATTCTGCAGGTCTCCCATGTTGTATATTTAGATACCCATAGCATGTCCCTCTCTTCCCAGCTCAAAATCCCAGGCTCCATACCGGAGCCATTCTGCATCTCTGCTCGCTGTCATTGCCCTCTCTTTGCTGCCTCTTCTTGGAGGCAGGAGGAGCAGAATGGCGAACGGCTTTGAAGATGTGAGCTCAGCAGGACAGCAGATCTGCCTTGGAGAGTGCTAGTTGTTACTTACCAGTTACAACATGATTTGTTGAGGTCATGGCTTTCTCCTTTGTGCATTAATTTGTATTTATCAACATTGAATTGCTCCTGCATTATCTTCTGCAGTCTTTGAGCGTCACAGTAATTTTCAGCTTTTGCCAGCCTGAATAACTTTATAATGCCAGTACCTTTTTAATTTCATTTTTTCCCTCTTTTCCTCAACTCCTTACTAAATGCGTTGACTAGAAAACAGATGCCACCGTGGTGTCTCTCAAATTAGCAGCTAGCTTTTGAGCACTTCTCGCTGCAATCAGTAAAATTGTCATCTGAAAATTTTATAGCAAAATGGCTATATTTCTTTAATTTGAGAAAAATATATTGATTGTGAAGGCTGGAGATGTGAAGAGGTGGAAATCCTGCTTTAAAAATACACATTGAAACAACTGCAGGAGTCAGAAAGCCAGACTCACCTGTGACCGACAAAAGCATTGAGATCTGAAAGCAAGCGTGGTGAAAAGTTTAAATGCTGCAACACGCTTCTCCTCTGCTGCAAGGAGGGGAATGTCACAGTCCCTGGTTCCCTCTCCTTTCCCTTTCCAGCCTGCAGCACCCCAAGTTCGCATCCACAGGGGGAGTGCTAGTCCCGGCAGAAGGAGGAGGGTGCCCCATTCTGCTCAAGCTGCCCAACCAGGCAGTTTCCCTTCTCTCGGGAAGCAGTTTTGAATCCCTGCAGCCAGCGAAGGGAATCGAAGCGAAGTCTCTCATTTCCTGGGGAAGTGCTCAAACCACCAGCTCCTATGCAAAACAAAAGGCTGATATTTATATACCATTTCTTCCTCTGCTGGTTGTGCTTTCAAATGAAAATGTTCGCGGTGGCTGTGCTTCGAGGGAGTCCAGGCTGGCCACATGCACCAGGACTTGCTCGCTGGAGAAGGTCTGTGCTGGGACCACAGTCATGCTCCTGACCCCACAAAAAGGAGCAAGGGAGAGCTGCAGCAGTAGCTGGGCTCGGCTCCCATGGGATATCGGGCTCTCTGTGTGTGAGAGTGATGCTCTCAGGCTCAGTCGCAGATGAAGGTGCCAAAGGAGAAGCCACGCATCTCAGACCTGTCCCTGCCCCCAGAAAGCTGCCAGTCTGCACCTGAGACTCCGTAATGATGCAAAAACCCTCCAGGGAGGGGGACATTCTCCTGTCAGCTATCACAGCAAGCAAAACTACATTTTTGATTTTATAAATAAAACATCTCTGCCTGAAGGAGCTGCAAAACGGTGGAATTGTGCAGTGCAGAGCCAGATTTAATAGCTTCTGCCTTCAAATGTCCTGCCCCTTGGAATTTCTAAGTTTCATCTCTGCCCTAAGAATAAACATCACCAAGTGGTACTGATAAACACAGGCCTGTGTTTGCCAGTGTAAATAATGATGCTATTAAATCTGTGGCATTGGTTTACATGTTTGACCATGGGTTGAATCAACAGTATACTCTTAAATGCCAGTTAGTACTGAATTAGGCTGTTGCTTTTGACCTTTCTGTTTTGGTAGACAGATAAAAAAATACCAGAATACGTTTCCAAAGAGATACAGGTAAGAAATATCTTCCTCACCTTCCCCTCTTAGGACACATGCACAGTTTTTTTGGTTATATAACATTCACCCTGGTAATTAACCAGCTTGAAAACTACCTGAGATTACTTTGGAACAAAGGCTGGTGAATGAATTTACTTCTAAGCCTGAGCAGGAGTGGAAATAGTTCATCTCCCTTGAAGGCAAGCCTTGCAGCTATCATCATCTGAAACCATCAGTACAATAATGGCTCTCATTTGAAGATGTTATTAAATGTTCAACTTGGGGATGGGATAACCGATACAGATGGTTGGATCTCCCCCGGGTACTGGTAGGAAACTCTCCCAGACAAGGCAGCAAAGGAGAAATGCAAGTGTGGAGGGAGGGGAAACACCCTCCCGGTCTCCATCCCCTCCAGGTGAGCAGCCCCGGAGGGGAGGCAAAGCAAAACCTGGAGCAAGTGGCAGAGGGGTTTCAAGAAGGTGTGAGGTGAGCCAGGTGTGGGGCCAGGGCTGCCTTACTTCACACCCTTTCATGTTCTCCTGCTGCTTTTCCTGCTGCTGTCGCACCCTTCCGCTCCCTCCATGGGGGTCTGGCAGCTTACACCGCCATGAACCCCAGCTCCAGGTTTGGCCCTCAATTTGTGCAATAGCAGGGACACAACAAACAGGAAACATTACTCATTTCTTCATCGTCTTCAGATGAACCATGCCTGCTCCCCACACAAAGTCACTTTTGGGCACCTGCAGGTTTAAATCTCTCAGGGTCGTCTCGCCCTGGGCCCCAGGCAGCAGGGCTGGGAGGGAAGGAAGATCCTGGGGGCTCCCTGCGAGCACCAAACCCATCCTACATAGCATGGTGAGCTGACCTAACCCCAGCTCTGCCACCATGGCCAGGCTGCTCCCTGCACCCCACATCGCTCGCTCACAGCTGCTTGCTGCATCCTGAAAAGGCTTCAGGTGCATGGAGCCACAGAAGGGCCCTGCACGGCGGTGAGGAAAGCTGGTCCAGCAGTGACGGGAAAGGCAGGAGTAGGGAGGAGGCAATTTCTTATAGTAAAATAATTTCTAAGCCGCCTTCTTGCTATGGGCTGTCCCTACCTGTTCTGAGGGGAAGAGAGGACAGGGGGAATAGGACAGGAAATAGAACCACATGCGGTTTCTTTTAATGTGAAAGCATCACTACATCAAGTTTCACACCTGAAGAGCGGTTGCTGCGCTCTGGTTTCCCTTCATGCCAGCGAGTACAGTAGAGCTGCCCCCGCCTCATGCTGCAGCCCCGGGGCTCCGATCTCGGCAGCTGCAAGCATGAAGGTCTGCCCATTTCTCTGCACTGATCTCAGCACAAAAGTGCCAGAGATGGGCAGTCAGCAGGGCTGACCCTTGTGGTATCACTATAAACAGTGGTGAGCTGTACGAGCACCACCACACCAGCCCCTCTGCCAGCACCCCAGCAGTGTGGTAGCTGCAGGAGGACTCCGCAGTGGAGAACTGAGGTTCCTGCTGTGAGCAGGTAGGCACAGACAGGGGAAAAAATTTATGGACAGAGGAATCAGGAAGGTATGTGCCCCACAGCCTGCTTAATATGTGCCCATGACTGCAGCCACCTGTGCTCCTGCTGAGCAGGACTTATCTCCATGGGTATATTTATCATGCTGGCTGTTTCTGACGAGGACAGTTCGGTGCAGATGATACAGTCCCAACAGACAGGTCAATATACCTTTCGCAGCTTCTGGAAACAGAATTTTATTAGGCACAACATGTTGATATACCCCCCACAGTTCAGATGACCCTATGTACAGCTTACATTAAGGGCCATCTTTTCCAAACTGATTTGAGGATTACATCTCATGTCAGGTGGCATGGTCCGTCCTTTTACACGGTCTTATTATTTGTGCATTTCTTTATTACCTATAAAATGATTTCTAGAAAAATACTCTTGACAATTGTCCTTATTCTCCGGAGCCTGAAATTTTAGTGAGAACAGTGTAAGATGAAAAGGAATGGGGCAGTCCCGTGAGCAGCAGAACCGGCGAAGCGGAGACTCACAGGGATCTGAGCCAGGAGGTTGGGCTCCCACCGTCATCTCTGGTTTCCGGTAAGGCTGAGCTGGCAATGCAGTTTTTCTATCAGTGGGGACATGGTAGATGAAAATGCATGGTTGGGACAGAGGAGAACAATTTGAATCAAACATGTCAAAAAATGTTTAGGGCTGACAGACAAACACAGAATCATTGGAACTGCATTAGCCTCCTTTCTTTAGGAAAAGAGACAAAACATGAAAGGAGAACTGAGGACAAGTTACAGGTATACCTGGAATACATCTCTGAGAACTGTCTTTGGCTTGTAAACTGAAATGACTGAGGACAGCATAAAGTAGGCTTTAGACACCTTCATGAGGCTACTGCTCAGTGACGCTCAGCTGGCTTTCAGCTCAACGTAGCTACAGCTCAAGGTGTCTCCTGCCTTACACTGAGCCCTGAGCTACATGGTCGACTGGATTAAAGTTCTCCAGCTGTATCGCACCTACTCCACACTCACTGCCGTGGCTACAGAGCAGGCTTTCCCAAAGGCTAAGCAGTTGGAAGGCAGGATGGACAGGGAAAGTGTCCAAGCAAATATCCCAAAGAATATATACACTATATGCAGCATCTGCATAGGTAAAAGGGAGCAAAATGCTTTCAAGAGGGAAAGAGGCTGAACCCAAATGGATTAGATAAAATGAAACAAAGTCTGGAGATCTGGAACAGAGCAGTCTCTTGAGTCACAGGATGGAAACCCCTGTCACCAGGAATAGCTAAAACGTACATGGAGACGATGCTTGAAATGTCTTAGCACAGACACTCCTTGAGTGCTTGGGGATGAAGCAGAAGCATCACGAGAACCAAGTAACAGCTTGCCCCGCCTGAGAGCAGGTTTCCAGTAATGATGCTTTGCTGAAGCTTCCCACCATATCCCACTGTACAAATTCGGTTTGGAGGGAGCATTTCGCACAGCCCAGCTGACATGGGTGAAGCCTCAGGACGGGAGTGAGCTGGTAGCGTTATATCCATAAAGGGGACCCACCTGCAGAACATGTTGGGACATCGCTTTCCCTGCCCTGGTCACCATACACTTCTAAGTCTCCTCGCTCTTTGACAGCGGGATGGAAATCAGTGCCTCCATGTCCAGGAGATCTCTGAAGGAGCAATGTGGCCTTTACTGTTTTAGCAAAGTCCAGCCCATTCTGTTCCGTATCTGCAGTTCATCCAGTGGTGCTGCACACTCTGTGACAGCAGGGACCCAAAAGGCTACGGTTACGAATATTATATTACTGTATTATTTCTGAGTGCTGCAAATATGCCAGGCACTGAAACTGAAGGGATACCTTCAGTGCTAGGTCTCCAGTTCAGTCCCTCCAGCTTGCACAGTTTGGTAAATAGAAATACTCAATGAGTACATCAAATGTGAGTCCAGCATTGGGCCGGTGGAGATTTACCTTGATTAATATAAACAACCAGATGTTAACTGAGCTTGCTCACTTGCATTTAAAGCTGATAAAATAATTTAAAAATCATATAAAAAATATAAAATGTTGAAATGCTTTTTACCCAGTTAATTAACAATTTTGGTATAAATTGTCTGATTTTTTTTTATTTTTTAAGCAATTCATTTCTAAAAAAGGAAATGGTTCAGCCAACTCAGAAAAAGGTGAGAGAATGTTTTATAAAGGCAATTTCCAAATATCAAAACACAATTTCTGAAAATGCCTTATTTAAAAAGAAGGAAATGAAACTAAAAAATTTTTTGCATCTTACATAAAAAACAAATATTCAGTCCTCCAAAATAATTGTTGCAAAGATAAATGAAACTATCTTCTGGACCACACTGTGTCTGGTCAAAGACAAGAGTTCATTCTCTCTGAAGATAAATTATGACAAACTGGGAATAAAATGGACTAGGTTCTGCTCTCATTTCATATCAGTGAAAATCCATCGCCTTTTTATCGTTATCCCTTTTTCTTGCTCCAGACAGCTGGGAGGTCTGAAACTCTTTCCATCAACAGTTTCCCATGTCAAGCGATGAAGACTTCAGGCGCATTCGTGGAGATGAAGGCGATGATGAAGCAAAGGCAATTAAAATGTTGCCACCCCAAGCAGCTGTAGTTGTGTTACACGGCGTGGGCACCACCTCCACTGTCTTAGCCTCTTCCTGCCTCTGGTCCCTTCACACCTCAAATTTTAGCTTGGTTTGTAAGCAGAGCAGCCAGATGAAACTCAGACTTACTCACACTGTCTGAGTGAGAGACATAGGGTCTGGCAGGTCTCACCCAGCCCATGAACATCATGGCCAGCTGCAGTTGTGCTGTAGTGATGCAGCCCAGCCCTATAAACTCCCTTATCATTTATACAAAGCAGAGAAAATGACTTCCCTCTTTGAAGCATAAGACATTTCCCCACCCAACCCCCTCCTTCCAAACCCTTCATGTCTTTGGAAGGTCTTGCATCGGCCCCACAGCGGGCCATTCCTCTGCTGTCTCAGTGGGAGTCCAGACCATTCTCCTCCAAGCTGCTGAGGGCTTTGGTCTTAATGCGGAGCTTGTGAGGTAGGGCAGCATAGCTTCGGCCCTTCGAATGATCTTCTGAAGGGCAGGGCAGGCTGCATGGGGGTAGAAGAGAAGTTTTGGGCACTTGTTGCTCATCATCTTCATCTGAGACAGTTGTGGTTCTTTCTTTGCTCGCCTCAGCTGGACAGAGGGAAGGGCACAAGAAGCAGGCACTGTCTGACAAAGGCAAATGGAAAGCATATTTGTCCAGGCAGTGGTAATTGAGCAATGGAGAGCAAACTGTGGATCTGAAGGCTGCATCAAGCCTCTTTGGCTGCTGAAGGCCAGGTGTGTCCATGGGAGCTGGTTTTGAGTCACAGCCGAGGATGTTTCTGGATGGGCCAAAGGTTTTGCAGGAAAAGTCCGCTGGCTCCAGCACCTTTGGCACAAAGCTCTTTGTTGTGAAGAAGCAGGACTCCCCAGCAAAGGGCTCAGCCTCGAGGAGTGGGGAGGCCGCTCTGTGGCCTCTGAAATAAACTCCCAGGAAGTCCTGGAGGGAGTGGCCCTGGTAGGTGCTGGTGTCTGGGCTGATGAGCCCAAAGCGCAGCTTTAGGGACAGCAGCTCCGTCCTGAGGATGGCATTCTCCTCGCTGAGAGCAGCCAACTGGCTCTCCATGGCGAAGTCATTGAGGCGCCTCTTCTCCCGTGAGCGCTTGGCTGCCTCATTGTTCTTGCGCCTCTTCTCCCAGTACATGTTGTCCTTCTTCTCATCCGGCATGAACTCCCGCTTCCGCCGGGAGGGACCGCTCACCTTGCTGTGGAGGAACTTAGCCTTGCTCTGCTGAAGCGCAAGCTCACTGACGGTGCTCAGCGGTGCCATGAAGTTTTCCATGGTCGTGAATACAGCCGGAGTTCTGCCAGAATTAGAACATAAAACTATTACCACTAAAGGTGCTATTAATTAATACCAACAAATAAATTAATATAGCCATGTAATTGTTTTATCTCTGTTGCAGTCACACCAGGAACACTGAGTACAGCACTGTATGCACACATAACCTGAGGACAGTTTCCCTCAGCTATTTCTATCATTCTGGAGCCACGTTTTCAAAATACTGTCAGGACATCAATGCACTCACATCTCACCGGTGCCTGCAAAGTACATCAAGGGGTACAAAAAAACACGTGTATGACTGAGCAGAGTTAAAAAGGACATATTTTGCCAACTCAGTGAACAATCACAAATATTTTGCCTAACTAACTTCAATCAGGATAATAAAAATTGCTCTCACATACTACTTATCTCCCACTGATCTCAGACTGCCTTGCAAAGGAAATAAGTCTCATCGCCCCTGTTTTACAGATAAGGAAGGCACAGGGAGAACTGATTTACCTCAGTCACATACCTTAGTTACCAGCTGAAGCAGGGTTACAAATCTACTTACTGCATCTACTCAGTCCTCATTTTTCCCTAAAACCCCTTGTCCCACCCTGGAAAGCTGGATTTGATGAAGCTTGTGATTTTGAAAGGCCTGCAAGAAAATGTGGATGAACGCTATGAAAGTGCCCTCTAGGAGCTTGCAAGTACTTGCATGGCAGGTTCTGAGCAGTGATATGGCACCAAGTCTTGGCACAGAAGTGTCCATCTAAAGACAATGACCACGGTACGTTCCTGACTATGGGAAGAAGCTAGCAGAGATGACCTGAGTTGTGAATTAAATTAATAAGACATCACACTCCAGACATCCCCATCTAAGCTACAAGCTTCCTGTAACATGTCAATCTCCCAGGAAAACCACTTCAGCCCTCTTGGCTCTGGGCAGACTCGGAGGGAATGTGCTGATCTAGTTTGTGCCTAGAAGTAGGCACCTGCATGAGGTGGTCACCTCAGACACCCTCTACACTTCACAGAGACCTAGTGAGGGAGCTTAGCATGATATATATCTTACCCTGAAGTAGTCATTTACATTTGATCATCTGAGCTCCCTGGACTGTTGTCTATTGATTGTAAGAAAGCCCAGAGTGACTACTTCTGATTTAGACCTTGCAGGCATCTTAGATCTGGTAGAGAGGAATCACATCTTCTGAGCCTAACCGAAATTTTGGGAAACTACTTTGTAGAGTCAAGAGGAGACAGCTTGTTATGACAGTTCTACAGGATAGATAGGGAAGGAGCAGAGAAAGGATCCCACTCAGAAATGCTTCATTGCCAGACTGCTCAGGACCTAGGTCCCGTCTAACAGAAAGCTCGACCAGAGGGAGCAGCCAGCACTGCCCCTGATAAGCAATCAATCACCTCTACAGGATTACCCCAAACTGGTAAAAAGGGGCATAATTGTTTCACTTGTATTAGCAACTAATGCACAGAAGCTATGGTATTTGCCACATTTCAATCCCCACAGCCCTTGCACAAGGCCTTTCATTTTAGCCTCATGACTACGTGACTGTTGGGACCCACAAAGACCAATGTACAAGTAGTGGTCAAGATGCCCTCCACACTGCCTGGAGGGTTGCAGTATGCTTTACTAGCACTGCAATGCACTCGTGGCTCACCACATAGCAGGAATAATAATAGTACCTGTTTATATAATTGCAAAGTGCTTTTCTGAGTCATGGGGACAACATCACCAAGGTTCCTGGCAGGGCTAGTCAGAGTGTTGCAGGGAGGAGGGCTGGCTGACATTTTCAGCTGAAAACATTTCCCCTTCCCCCAAGAAAAAAATGTTTCAGGCTGAAAATTGCCCAAACTCAGAGGCAATAAAATGAACATAACATCCAAAAGCCAATTATTATTCATTTTTTAGCCAGAAACATTCAGTTTGAGCATTTTTGGCTTTCAAATAGCTATTTAGGAATCAAATTAAATGGACATATTCAGAGCTACAGGTGAAGTAAGAAGTCAAACTCCTTCAGAAAGCCTGGGCTGTATATGTTCATGCAGTCAGATGCTGTGAACTCATGAAAATCTGGCATGTGACCTTTCTGAAAATCAACACAGCTAATAATCAGCATGACTAATAGCCAACATTCTTGCTAAAACAATTTATTGCATGAGTGACATGAATTACTCTTTTCTTGATGACTGATAACCATCTACAAGCAAAAGGGGAAACTATAATTCAAAATCAGTCAGGACATCACTTTGGGCAGGGACTGTGTGTCCCCCTGAACACAGAAGGGCACTAGTTCAATGAAGGACATACAGAAACAGAAGTGATAAGAACCATGTCTGGGTGCTCCACTTGCTCTTCATGAGTATTCACATCAACACTAATCAAAAGAGCTCACACATCTGGAAAAAAAACCAATTCCTGAACATTGTCCGGTTGTAATTTGTGACTAGAGGTTTGGAAAATTTCCAGTGTTCTTCACTTTCCAAGTTTCATGTGAAAGACCACATTTGAACGGTCTAGTTTTCCAAGAATGACTAGTGATTTCTTAAGAATTGAACTCATAAGTCATAGAGAGGACAACATTTTGGAAGCAAAGTACTCTCTCTGTTTTCTCACATAGCTTTCTGAAAATCAGATCCCTTTTTATGGTTACTCAAGCTAGCACCCAACAAATGAGGCATAAAAGATCACTAGAGGATTTTGAAAATCAAACAGTGCGAGAATGTATGTACAGGAGTTCCATCACATACACAAAGAGTTACATATACATCATAGAGCAGAAATGTGAACACTGAGCCTAAAAATGCCAATCTTCTGTAGAAGATATTTGATTAAATATTCTGCTGCTTGCAGATAAAATATCAGCTATTTATTTTTACAGATTTAGAGACCTTCAGTAGTGGCAGGTTGTCATCAGCTGTGATCTCTGCGCAATGCAGATCTGCAAAATAGACAAATCCACATCTATTTGCTATCCGAGTTTGCTCAGCATGACCAGAGTTTTGTTCTGGTTTAAAATGGGACAAGTTCCATGAAAGTATTCTCTGTCCAAATCAGTGTGATTTTGTAATTAAATACATTTGGAATGCATTTATTTTAATTTAGTCATAAGTCTTCGAGATCTCTAACAGTATGCAAAGGTTCTGAGAGTAACTAAAAACCAAAACAAAGAATGCCCTTTAGCATGAATATGTTTAGGGTAATTCCTCCAGCTTTTGATCAAAATTACTTCTGATCTCAAAGCATCAAAGAGAGAATTTCAGTGAGTGTACCTGTGGTTTCTGACAGCGTCAAGAGGCAGAAATACGCTATTGTTTCAGGGCTTAATCACTTACCAGGAATTTTTCAGGTTAGTATTTGACGTGACTTCTTTGTTGAATGAGTCAAAAGATCAACAGGTGGCTTTTTCACTGTGTAAACTCATCACCCGCATTGGGCAAAGTAGTTTGTTTTCTCCCTGTCCTTCTCTTGCTCCTGGTGCCTGTCATAAGGAGATCCTATAAGAAGTTTCAAGATTATTGTAACCAGCACTCACTCTCCAATATAGCTGGGAAGCATGGGAAATAAAAGGTACCCAAAATGGGCATTTGTGAGACAGAACAAAAAAAAGTAATGATGAACTTGAACTCTTCCTTCCGGCAAATTCATTTCAGCACATTTGTTTAGTCTTTCCCACATTTATTCGATCCCTCACACTCTAATCCATTGTGCCAAGGTGGGAATTTCCTTCAGACCCCAACTTAACGTTGTGTGAATTGAAGCAGATGGAAGCGAAATAGTGAGAAGCGAGGGTTGAATCCAGGAGAAGGCAGGAGTCAAACCAGAGGGAGGGCACTGTTACACTTACTTGGAGGTGAGAAAGGTTTGGAAGGAGGTTGGGTGTGAAGTGGGAGGCAGGGGAAGTACTTATCAGAGGCATGATCTGGCCTTTTAAGGGCAAGGAATGAAGATTTAGCTGGGCCAATATGTGAAAGCATCAAGTTTTAGGCCACAGAGTCTAAACTCTACCTGTTATTTATATCTGCAGCCCACAAAGTCGCACATATACCCACACGACATTTGTCTTGGGACTCTTGATGAGTGCAGACTGTAGCAATCAAGCACACAAGGTGACACACAGCTTGTATCCACAAGGACAAGTGGAAACATTAATATTAGTAAGGACGATAAAACCATTTTGGTCAAGTGCATTACGCAACCAATATTTCCTAAGGTGCATTGGTATCTGTTGTTTCTGTGGCTATAGATGTAGAAGACAATTACTAATGTCCTTCCAGAACATCAGCCATGTTCTGTCCTATTTGCATCCTGAAGGGAAGAGAAAGCACCAAAACATGGTAAAATGATGGTGTTCCTTCATTTTTCGCCTCTGATTTGCACTGAATCTGCTAGTTCCGTTCATACAGAACATCTTTCCAAAGTGCAGCTTCTCTAGAGAGAGCAGCCTTTGAACTTTTCCAGTCTCTTACCTTTCTGAGCAGGCAGAAAGCAAGCCACATATTTTATGCAAAGACTATTAAATACATGAAGATATGCAATAAAAACTATCCTTACCACTTCTACAATGCATCTGATCAACTGCGAAACACTAAATGTGTAATGTTCTAGTTTAATGCTGACGCAAAACCATTTACACCTCTGTGAAAATGAGGGCATGTTGTATTGAGGTTTTTGTACATGCACTCTATCTACCTGGTCGAAAGATCCTCATTTCTGGTAAAATTGCTTTTTCCACTAAGAGAAGACCATGTTAGGGCTCAGGCTTCAGAGATTTGGTTCAGACCTATCTCCCCTTCTTTCTCCTATCTCCCCTTCTTTCTCTTATCTCCACCCTGAGCAGCATCAGACTCTGATGAATTGTACTTTCCAGCAGATTGTACAAAGCCCTCCAGGAAAAACTTATATCTGACAGGAACTGATTCACTGCAGATCTACAAGATGATATACACTTTAATCAAAACACACTGCCTCATAAAACAGCTGGTGAGTCTCACTTTTCTGTGGTCCTAAGTCAAGCCCTGAATCCTCAGGTTACTCTTTTTCCCAGGGATCTAGTAAAATTAGAATAGATCCTGCAAAGGGCAACCAGAACAGCCATAGATACAGAACAGTTTCTGCAAACAGAAATGCTAACTCATTATTTCTCAAGAATAAAGAACATGCACTGGAACTATCAAGCAGTGGATTTCAAAGAAACAAAAGGAAGCACGTCTTCATACAACATAAAATTAAAATTTGGAGTGTGTTGCCTCAGGATAATGTAGTCATCAAAAATAAAAAGGCAATCACAAAAAATATTAGGCCAAAGATCAGGTCAGGTGGACCTTTAAGCTGACTCAGTCTGACCATTCTTACGTCCTAAAAATACTGTGTGAATTTGAGTATTAATCAAATTTCCAGCAAGCGGGTTATAGATGCTGTGAAACCATAGTCATGGGTCTTACCTTTTCTTCCGATTAGAAGAGAGGATGAACTGGATAACATACAAAATTCAATCATTTTACTATGGTGACTATATTTTATTCTTCTCAATTTAGTAATTTTAATGTATGGATCTAAATTTTACTGCCTCTCAGTATGACTTCCCTTTCTATAATTTGCAAACTTTTTCTTAAATGTGTTTCTTTCCCCCTATTTAGATCATAAATTCATATCTACAACCACCAGTAATGTTTGTGAATTTGAAGTCTCATCTAAAAACACAGCTGAGAGGACTATTCTAAACTAAAACCTAAAGAATGAAAATCCAAGCATAAATCTACATGTATTTTAATTAAATAGGAAAAATCAATGTAATATAGGAATGCATAGAGTGCCTTGGCCTATCTTCCCTACGTTAGAGATATTTTTTCTTTACTCTGAAGTGAAAATGGTTGATTTGCTGTGGTATCCCCATGACACAGAATCATAGAATCATAGAATCATAAAATATTTCAGGTAGGAGGGGACCCATAAGGATCATTGAGTTCAACTCCCTTCTCTTTGCAGGACTACTTAAAACTAAACCATATGACATGCACAGATTTCAGCACATACTGTATACTTGATTTTCAATATAACTTTAAACAAACAAAGGGAAGAAAGCTTCCAATTATTTTTCATAAAACACATAATTCCATTATAAAATTAACTACCCTACAGACAATTTTTGGATCAAACTTTGATTCCCGGCTCCCTTATCGCACTTAAGAGCCAATCCATGGAAACATTACTGGAGCTTACCTACCTTAATTAAACTGGGAACAGAATTTAGGATTTAAGGAGTTTAAATCAGCACAAAGTTTGAACCAAACTACCCTTGCTTTATGCTAATATAAAGGAGCTTGATAGCTGCCTATTTTTTCACTCTTAAATTATATCATCTTAAACTAAATCAGAACTCAGATGTTAAATCTCAAGCCACTCTTGTACATCAGTATCTAACCCAAAGGAATTATTCAGTATTTAAACTGATAAAATGAGATAATAAACAGGCCCCAGTGGGCATGGCATGATTTACAACAGAAACCTCTGAAAACTTCGACCAGGAACACTGCGCCGTACAAACACTACACTGCAAGCACCTTAGTAAACAAGTTTTGATCCTTGCTGCTGCTTCTTCACCTTAGTAATAAAATAAAATTATCTGTGGTTTGGTACTATCTTACAATACTCTCTAAACCTAGTGGCCTATTTAAGATAAAAGGACATCATTCTAATTGCTCATATTCCTGAGTATTTCACATTCATGCTAAGGCAGGGGTTAACAGGGGCTATTGAGGAATAGATATTACTCACTTTTTGTAATCTCAGTGGGAAATAGCATGGTCTATTAATTAAAGCAGGCAGAAAAGGAGAAACCAGAGCAGAACCTAACGACCTGTATGCCTGAACTCTGGGACAGTTACTTCCGTGGCTGCTACTGATGGAAGAATCGCTCTTGCTGGTGAAGCTTTAAACTCAAATTCAAAGCAAAGCTGACTCAAAAACAGCTACGGTATGCCAAACTCACAATTTTGCTGTGTGTGTATTTTGAAAACACACAAACGATTGTTGGCTTAGAGCGCCAAATGTTGCTGCAAGTCTGTCAATGTATTGCAGTGCCTTTCCAGACGGATTTTCAAAATCAATCATTTTCACCATCGGGCCAGGTTTTTTAAAGTGTGGTTTCCATTGAAGCTTTGCACTCACTTGGGCACTTGTTTGAAAATCAGATTCCAAGACCCCATAAGGATTCTTTGGAGTAGATCTCTTTTGAAACCTGGCCACAACCACAGATGCTAAATTCCTGGAAATCAAGTTTTTTCTCTACAGATTCAGAGTTTGAAGGATATATTGAACTTTCTGGTGTACTAAAATTCTAGGCTCAAAGATATTAAATCACTGTCTCTGCAGCTTAATCACAACAGGTTGTTTGTTAGGGGCTTGGTAGAATTAGTTTGGTCTTTTGGTCTTGAGGTAGGAGACTTCAAACCATGTGAATCTACCCAAAATTACCTAACCACCTGCAGCAGAACTGCTGGGTGTTGTAGCTTGTAAGCTGTATAAGCCTTCCTTGATTCCTCAGTCCTTGTGGTAAAAGCCCACATCACTGAGGCTGCATTCTTCATGGTGACTCGCCTCAAAACCAGCTCAGATGTTACTCTGCTTGGAACAAACTGACCTCTAAATTTTGCTGTGGGTCTACAACAGACCGTAAGACTGGAAATGTACTACAAAACCTTTTAAACCCCTAAGTTACTAATAATTCCTTGCAAGTGACAAAGTTTTGCATTTCTTGGTCTGAAAATGCCTCAGTGCGTGCTGCTGATGAATAATGAAGGCTTCATGGTGTTTGCTCCATCCAGCTTGCCTCTGCGCCCAAGAAAGCTGACTCCATCACACTGTGGCTCAATGCAAGATACTTCATAAATGCGGGGTTTTTTCCTCTGGGAAAGGACTTTAAAGAAATCCTTTTTCTTCCTCTGCTGTATTTCATAGTTTGGGTCAAAAGGATTGACTTTTAAACAGATTATGCTTGTCAGGGATAGTTTAGTTGAATTCTGAAATACTGGAATCAGAAACTCAAGTGTTTCAGCTGAAAACGCAGGAGAATTAAGATCTTAGTATTTTCAGATAATTTTTGCTGATTTTTTTTAAACAACTAAAAGTTTCCTTGGAAAGCCGACTATGTCTGGAAAATGGTCTCGACACTACTGAGTATTTTACTAACATTTATTTGTCTCATTCCTTCTCTTTCATCACCTACTTGGTGGACCCTGCTCCAGGAGCATATAAAGCACAAATAACCGAATTGTTCTTTGTCCCCTTGCCATTTCTTCACTGCAAAATGCAAGCTAGCACAGAGATATCTGAGCTGTTTCATTTGGATGCAATGATGCTAGGACAGACTGGAATTCCCCCAAGCTAACTAATGCCACCAAGCTCAATTTGGAAAAGCCACCATGACCAGACATTTTCTACTGAAGGTGACTTACTGAGAGCACGCTTAAGCACAATCATAGTGCAGAGATTTGCAGGACCAGGCCATATCAGATCTGTGTCACATCATTTATAGAAAAGCAGCAAATAACACACAAAAACCATTAAGCTACACAGCAGAGTAGATGGAAGGTATGAACTTGTTAATTCTTGTGCACGGATATTTTATATGGCAGCTCTTGGTGTGCTGTGCTAATAGGAACCGGCAAGGTGTGGCTGTATTTACCTTGGTGTAACTCAGCAGTAAGTCTTTTCCAGTCACTAGATCTTCACTCATGCAACTGATGGGAGAAGAGAACCAGCCCAGGAGCTCACACGTCTGGCTCTGGTTGAACGAGTAGATGGATGCTCGTGCGCAGTGTGCCGCTGGCAGTACGTGCAGCCCTGCATATGCTCTCCACCTCTCTCTGCCTACCCAGAGGGATGGAAAATTCCATCTGGTTCATACCGAATCTGACGAAAACTGCTGTCACAATAGTTTTTTTTAAAAAGTGATCAATTCACAAAGATAAAGCTTATAACTATCTGAAGTCTACCCCAGATATTACGGTGATGCCTTATCATGAGGAAGAAGTGAGAGGTGGTCTAGATCCAAAGGTAAGTCCCTTCCTCTCCATAGCACGAGAATGTCATTGCAGGCTATGAAATCAATGAAACCTAAGCCTACGTTTAAAATTAAGCAGAGGCTAAGAGATTTTTCTGAGACAAGGCCAGAAATGCCGGCTTAAGCAGAGCCGCCATTGATGATAGCAAGTTAGTGGCTTTCTATCTTGGAAATTAGAAGTCAAGAATCAGCGGAAAAGAACTGAACACATTTCTAATCTTTCCTAGATGCAATCATCCATGGTCTTGAGGGCACATGAAATCCCTATTTTAAAAACAGAGTGGAATCACTTGCAAATGACAAAATCCCCTGCTCTGTAGAACCTGTAAAGACACCACTCTCACAAAGTTCGTAACTGTACTTTAAGAGGAAAAGCAGAACAAATCCTGATAAAAACAAGGACCTCCCACCCATTTTCAAAATATATTCCCCAGCAAACACCAGTTGTCAGGAAAGACAGCCTTCTCATGCATTTGATATTCCCGATTCCTTTCTTCATCTTTTCATATATCTATTTCAAAATGTCCAACCCAATATATTTTGTGCAGCCAGTAAAACTTCCAGGACCTACTTCATTCTCCATTCTCCTGCTCATTGTGCAATCACTTACAGCAGAAGTTGCAAATTATTCCTTCTTTAGAAAACTGAATTACACCCTTAGCTTATCGCTGAGCCATAGAGACATATATACGCAGTAGAGCTCCATCGGGTTTTACTAACCCTGCAGTGCTGTCATCCAGATTCCAGCCCTAAGAAATTATTTTGCTTTAAGTAGACAAACCGAAGCCAACGTCTCCCACCTTTTCTCCCAGTCTTTTCTTGCTCCTAGCTCCAGCACGAGCACTTCCAGATTGCAGAACTGATAGCATCCTGTTTACAAAAACTTTTGCAGAACCTAAATAAAACTCATTGCTTACCCTCCTGTTTCAGAACGAGAAACTGATGATGACAAAATAGAAACCATTCACATTAAGATGTACAGAAATATTTAGCAGATCAGGAGTGGAGCATATCAAGGACCACACAAATTTCTGCGCAAAGTGCCTTTCTCATTGTTTTCCGGTAGGAAGACTCCCGTGCTTGTGTTCTTTAGCAGAAGTCCTGACAAAGGATCCGATGCTCTCTAAAAGCTTTCCTTTTTCTTTTCAAAGGAAGTAAGCCATGGCTACTGGCTTGTCTTGAAGACTGCCAGGCCTCCTCCACTCATATGCGTGTGCAAAGGGCACTCACTGCAGACCGTGACCACATCTCTCATTCACTAATTGTTAATATCAAGATTTTCTGTCAGAGGTTTCCCTTTCATTCTGCTATCGCAGGAAATAAATGACACTTTTGAAGATTTTGCAAGGCAGAGTCATGCATCGGCCACTTCTGCCTGAGTTTCTATAATACACAGAACTGGTGACAACCCACTTGTACTAAAGATGAAACTCCTAATTTCAGTCCTAAATCATTGAGTTTCTCTGTGCCCAAAGCAACAGGGTGATTATCAGGGCTTTATCAGATCCAAAATACTTACTTCTGGGTATCTAAAGTGAAACACTCATGTAAACTCACATGGTCCAGTCCTAGAAATAATTTTTCCAGATTTAAACTGATTGCTGCAGTTTCCTTTTTAAATCATCAGAAAAGAAGATAAAGCTCTAAATTAGGACTTGGGTTTTGTCTGAAACTACACTAGAGTCAAATCTGGAGTGCCTCCACTAATGCTGTACAATTCATTCCAGATTTCTGCCAAAACAGCAGAAATCATCAGCCAGATTATAATAGTCTTTACAGCAACCAGCAAAAGATGGTGAACTATCTCTTCCATCCCTTGGGTTATTCCTTGCAATACTAATATTCACAGTACACTTTCACTAGATGGAAGCAGTGGGAATTTCAGCCTAAACTGCTTGACTCCACAAGAAAATAAAGATACTCTTCATTCTCAAAACACAAAGCCGAATTCTGCTGTTAACTGCATCTTATCTGACTTTCTGCTATTAATTGCATCTTACCTGGTTATTGCACAGGTTTGAAAAAGGAGGGAGCTGTGACCTTGGCACTGACTTCAGCTAGACACACATCAGGTTACTCACCAAAACCTTTTCACCTGCCAGAGCTCTTAGGTCTGAGAGATCCCCAGGAGCATGGGACCAGTCCTCGACTCCCCAAAGACAGAACTCAGGGGACACTTCACTCCCCCAGTTGCCGCGGTCACATTGACATGGTAGCACTTTAAGAGCTCACGTCAAACTAATACTACACAATAACCTAGCCAGGAAGCAGAGAACAACACTGCAGCCAGGGGAAACTGTGACACAAATTACAAGGAGTGAGAAAGGCTAAACAGCAAAAACTGGATTGTGCTCTAGAGGCTTGTGTTTCAGTGGAAAAAGTCAGGGCAGGAATCACAAAGGTGAGTCCGGGTTCTTGGGTCATTGCTTGCAGGTGGACAGATGTTTCAGAGACGCTCAGGCAAAAAAATCCTGAGGCTTACTAAGACTTGCCTAATATCTGTTGTTCTCCTGAAAGCCTCTGCTAGCTGAAGTTACCTCGTTAGGTAGGAGTCTCAGCTTTTGATTAGAGAAAAATGTGTTTAGCTCTCGTGTATGCACAAGGATGAAAAATGTAACATTGAGGAGTCTCGAAAACAAGACAAATAGAAAGCTTCCCTTCAACAACAACAAAAAACCCCCACAAACAAACCAAAACAAAAGCAAAAGTTCTTCACATTTTTATTTTACCTCTCATCAGTTGAATTTAGCTTTTAAAAACATCCTACAAAGAAGACATCTTTTAAAGTTAGAACTGGAATGTTTTCTTAAGATAGTTCATGATTTAGAGTTTCTTTACTAGAGGACTGCAGTTCTGAGACATCTTGAACGATGTACAAATTTAAAAAGCGATCTTTTTAAATGAAGCCTGTTACATTTTGCCATCAGAAATGTCAGAGTCTGGAGTCATTAGTCTTTTCTGAAATACCGCCTGATATCTGCAGATTATTCCACTCATGCTGGCATGAAAGTCATCCCACAGTTAATTATTGCAATAATTATTTCTGATAAGCAGAGATGCTAGATACAGGATAATTGGCATGTAGTACACTTACGAACTCCATTTTCCTTCTCCGAACAAATATTTGAATGTCCCCAAGAAACTTTGCCTGTCATAAGTCACAGCACAGCAAAGTTCAAATTTAGAGCGGTAAAAAATTGACCATACCTAGATATTTCAAAAATTTTAAGCTTGTATTCTGTATGATACAGCACGGGCATTTGTCGCAGGCAGAAACAGGAGGTTCCTACCTTTGGGTGGGGACCCCATGCTTGCTTCTTGGTTTGGGAGGACCCAAGAAATATCCTTCTCAAAGTTTCTTTTAATCAATAGAATAGCTATTTACTGTCACACTCTCTTTAAATCAAAAGCAATGCTGGCTACTAATTATTTTCAATATTATACATGGAAGGGATTTAAAAACAATCATCTTGTTTAAAATGTCCACACCTCATATATAAAGTAGTTTTGGGGAATGGCTACTTGAATGTTTTGGCTACATTGACATGACAAGACTAGTGTCCTTCATTCAAAGCTCCATTCTCTCCCACCCCACTGGAAGACTGCGGCAAACTGGAATTTCATATTTTACACTGCTCGGACCTCTATACTCACAATATACGAGATTTTGCATGTGGGTGCAAAACCTGCACTCAGGCATCATCATTATTTTTCAATAGGAGAAGCAAATCTGCTGCCCACATCCAAATTCTGCTATGTAGATATTAGCTATACAGAGCGGAAGAAATGGTTTTGCTGGGAATGTAAAAAATATACGAAATTGTGTTGTTGTCTCTGAAGCTGCAGTTTTGATCTCATTAGACTGTCTGCATGACTCTTGTACCTCTATTTATTTCTACACCTGAATTCCCTCTTCAGGTGCAGAGTGCAGCTGATGTTGGAATGCCCTACAACAGTTCTTTCCATGGCTGAATTGAACAGCTGCAAAACTGTTTCTCTGGGATAAAGAGAAAGCATTTTGGTTTTATTTCAAATTAAACGTTTCAAGGATAGTTCACCGTTTTCTCTCATAAGGAATCAATCAATTTCAGCATGAAAATGACTTTTTGAAATGACATTTGCATGGTAAATTTTAAGTAGAAGATTCTTAGAAGCATTTTGAGTCTCCCTTAAAACAGCTTCTCTTTTTTTTTTTTTTTTTTAGTCAAAATTATTTGCCAGTGGACCTCTTAGAAAAACAGTTTTAGGGTCACTAATATGTTGTTGTTTCTTGAATGTAATCTCTTGCAAAAAAATTCACTCGGTTGTAATCTGTGAGGTCTAAAAATACCCAAGGACCAATTTTCTTTCCTGTCTTTGTAGTTCTTAATACACTGTCAAACAATATGGATGCACATTATCGTATACGTTATGTTCATTTAAATTTGCTTAAATAAAGAGTGCAACTTATGAACTGGTTACTTCCACTAGACCAATCTGCTGCCTAAAATCTGTAATGACAAAAAATACAACTTGCAAAAGCAATTGAAAAAAAATCTTACTCCCATTCTCAAAAATAACTGGTGAAATTTAGGAGCAAAATCTACAAAGACTGTAAATGGGATGTGGCATTGCAGCGGTAACAACTTCAGGTATCTACAACCTATTTTCTAAAACTATTTAGAGATGTGCGTATCTAAACCGCACTGAAAATTAATGAGCACTCTAAATTTGGTGAGATGAAAATGTGAACTGTCTTATGATGCAAGAAATTCCAGAGCCAAATGGGCATGAAGGTGAGCTGGAGTATCAGGTACAAGGGTTGGGCGGCTGGGAAGAGGAATAGACATCAAAAGGTTTGGAGGCAATAGCATGAACTAGTAAAGAAAATTAGAAAAAGTCAGAGCTGGTGCTTTTAAATCCTTTTCTAAACCTCATCGAAGTTCCCTGCTAAATGCTTAAATCCAAGGAGATTTTTCAAATTTGACTTTTAAGGAAAAAAAATGCACCTTTTCATTTCTCAACCTAGTAAGCACTGAGAAATGCTTTCTCATTGAAAGTCAGAGAATGTGAGAGTTCCTCCCACAGTCTTAACTTATTTATCTAATGATATAACTTTTCAGACAATTTCATTAAAAATCTTCAGAAAGAGTTTTTTAGCATGCATTTGATATTAGTTTACTGTAAGTACATGTCTGCTAGCAATAACAACATTCTGTAGCTGGAACTGCATTTTACGTTGCTTATCTAAATAGCCAAGTGATTATGAACAGCAGATTGAGGTTTGACAGATTTGCAACATCGAGATAGATAGGCATCTCTCTCATATGAGACTCTCTAGCTTTTTCAACCAATGTACACTGTTTCATTAACTTGCATTTTATATCTACAATCTTGACACTTATGTAGAAGAGGAAATTTGGTTAATTCCACAGAATTTATGATGGCCATTTCATTTTCTTTTGCATATCAGTTTTTCTCTCTAGAGTTTCCTCTACTGCATATTACTTGCAATGAGTATAAAGTATACAATTTAACATTAGACAAAAAGCAAAGAAAAGGCCATTGCTACCACAGCAACCTGAAAGAGTTTGAAAGTACCATGATTTTTGCACGGTAAGGGATGCACAGTGTGCCTGGGGGAGTCCATTACTCCAAGGCAGCAGGATCTCTTTCCAGGAGTAATTCTCAAGGCTTATTGACAGCACATTCCCAATTCTCCTGTATTTTAATTAATGGTAACCACATTAAAGAGAAACTCGGGGGATATTTTTGCCTGCAGAGGAGGAAATGCTGTGATTTGGAGTTCACTGAAAGCCAGTAGGAAAAGTGACTTCAAGACACAGCCTTCGGTTTTGTGCTTACAGACCATGCAGTAGTGCTCAGCCCTGGCTGCAGATTTCTGTGCCACTTTAAAGTGCTTCTAACACCAAAGACTGCCTCTGAAGTGGAGGTTAGCGAATCCTCTAAGTTCATGACAGCTGTCAGCTTTGAAATTCGAAGCAAGAACTATTTCACCACAAGCTTCAGAAATAACACAGGATAATTTTACACCTTCCTTCAGGTATAATAAATATGTATCACCTGTCTTTATGTAAATCCTGCATGCCTTCGGAACAGTTTTCTCTCTTTCTCTCTCAAACATGCTACAGAAGGGGAAGTCTGAGAGGGACAGGGGGAAATGACAACAACCCCTCCCTGTCTTTGAAATTAGATGCAAAAGTTTTTTCAAAGCAAGAGAGGAAAAGGCTTGTCCCCAGAAGCTCTGTGAACTGAAGAAACTACATTACAAGCTGAGCAATGATAGAAAGAAACAAATAGTCCTACACAGTGTTAATAATTTTTTAACAGTTTTCAATGCCTGGATTATTTGTATTTTCTATCCCGGTTCTCAGTGCTTCTGATATTGTAAGGGACATAGTGAAGGACATAAACGTCAATATCTTCCCGATACAGAGTAAGCAAAGGGAAAGTCAATTTTCAAATGTTATGTTTTTACACAGTCTTTGACATAAAGGATGTTTTCAGAAAAGGTTTGCATCTAGGGACTCCAACACTGTGCAAAACCAGCCAAAAGTGTCATAGGAGAAATTTAGACCAGGAAAAGAGAGGATGAGGAGACAGGGAGATGGAAGCAAAAGGTTTGAAGCACATACAGACCAGCTGGAACAAAAAAGGTTGTGCTTTCAGTGCAAGCTCACAAGCTTAGGAAATTCACAGCTGAGTGCCACGGTTAAAACATAAAGTTGAGCAAATGCCGATATCATACAGGGACCTTCATGACAGGAGTTGTTCTTGGCTGAGGCAATCATTCACTCCATACTAACTACTGGTATCACTAAGGCCATCTGCCTTCGCTGGCCTCATCATCTCTGCAAGCAAAGCTTTGTGCAAGACATGCAAAGGGCTCCATTGGCTGAGACATGGGTCCTTCTGCCAGGGTGGGAGCTGCCAGCAGAAAGTCCTTTCCAAGAAGCCACCTTGCTACCATGGCTCCTCCACGGAGATGGTGCTGACCCCTCTTTTCAGGGCTGCAAATCCAGCTCCTTACGTTCGCTGTTATTATCAAGCTCTACTGCCGTGCTGGCTGCCATAGAGACACCAGGTGATGCTCTAGAAACAGCAATGTACCCAATGCAGGGAGAAAATTCTTCCTTAATCACACAGCCAGGCATGTGCAAGTGCATGAATGTTGGTGTTTCTAATGTGAAGAAGAGATTGAACCAAGATTAGCACATAGCAACAAAAATGTCCAACTTTGACAACTAGGCAAACATAGTAGAATCATACAACAAAATCTACAAATATAACCACTCCATCACTCCCTCTGAGGATGGGAAGAGAAATTAGAGAGGAAGATATCAGGCATTGCAATATGGTGAGTGTGAGTGAATCCATGTGTGTGCACATACAGGTGTCAGTGTGTTGGCAGGTGTGGCAAGGAGCAGTGCTGAATGGCAGAAGTTTAAAGAAAGAGATAAATTCAGGGACAGACAGGGGGGAAGCATAGAGATAACATATAGGGGAGAGAGAGAAAGAAAGGAAGGAGAAAGAAGAAAAAAGGAAAGAGAAAAGTGAAAGAAGGGAGAAGAAAAAAGATGGGAAAAGGAAAAAGAACAAAGATAAAAAAGAAAAAAGATAAAAAAGAAAAATATTTAGAAATATTTAAAAAAAAAAAAGATGAATAAAGAAGAAAAAAAGATGAAAAAAAAGCCAACAATTTTCATGCCAAAAGTCATTCATTTTTCAGGAAAGCTAGCAGAGGTCTAGGGACAAGCATAGAAATGGTCTTCTGGTAGAGTATTGCTGCTGCCTTTGCCCACGAGACCTGGAAAAGCCCCAACGCCATGAACTCCCTCTCACCAACCTGGCAGGACTTACCTTGTGGATCGGACACGACACCTGGAGTCATCCGGCATCGGCTCCTCACCCAAGAGCCACCCAGGCAAGGCGAGAGGGGGACGATGAACTCCTCTTCTGCTGAACGCTGCCTCACTGCACACCCGCTCGTGGCAGCCCTGCACTGAGAAACATGTCAGTGGGTCAGTGAAGATTTTTTTTCACCTTTTTTTTTTTCTTTTTTTGCATAACCAGGTCCCAGGAAAGCTGGAGTCATGTAGTGATTACGTAAGAGGTGGTGAGATGTGGTGGCAGAGCAGGCAGCATCACTGGCGGGGGCGGGGGTGTGTGGGGGGGGGGTGTGTGTTAGGTGGCTCCCGCCAACAACACAGCTGCTTTCGAGCTTCCCGTTAGCATTTACACTGAAAAAGCATGTCAACCCCGGCAGTAGCAGTAAGGGGGGGTGGGCCTCCCTGCTGAGCTTGATGTTTTAAAAGCCTTTGCAGGTGTTGAGTCAATCAGAAAGCCAAGCAAGGAGCAACGTGCCCGGCCAAGCTGAGGGAGGTGGGAGCGACGGCCTGAGGCAGAGAGGGTGGTACAGGGACCCCCATGGGGCAGCAGGCACTGGTGAGATGGAGAGGAGGAGGGCTCGATGGATGCAGCCAGATAAATCTTGCTTTAAATAAGAGGCAGAGCAAGTCAGCACAGCACAAATAAACATGGAGATTCAGGGCTGTGTCCCCTCTGCCACAAGGGACCTCTGGCAGACCATCCTCCCCGCCAGGCCCCCGCACCCAGGACCTGCCCTCTCCCACCGCCTCACCCCTTCCTCCACCCTCTCCCACCTCCGAGGTTTGCCCACCCCACCTGTGGCAACAAGGAGCCCCAGAGAAGCAGCTGTCCTCACCTCAGGGACTGGGCTCCATGGAGGCCTCAGCGAGGCACCTTCCCTCAGAAGAGACATATCCTGACGCAGCCACGCTCACAGCACCAGCCGGCTCCTTGGGAACCAGGGGGACAATCACCACTGAACATGGCAACCCAGCTGCCTGGGCCCATCTTGCCAGGGCTGGGATTTGCCTTTAAATCCCCAGAGGCTGCTAACCCTGAGGGCTGCACTCAGCTGCCGCCTGCCCTGTCAGCTGGCCCAGGAGAAGAGTGGCTCCCTCGCTGAGGCAGCTGTGCCTTAACATATGTGAAAAGTTTTAATATACCATTTTTAGAGCATGTTGGAGTATTTATGGCACTCTTCCCTCTCATAAGAATGAGTTTGCACAACACCAAGGCAGGAGTGGAGGAGGCGCCAGGGTCATGGGGGGCCTGGTGGGAGGCAAAGGCGGCCCTGCTCCCTGCCTGGGCAGGCACAGCAAGGCTCAGCAGGGGACAGCTCAGGGGACAGGCTTCCATCATGAGGGGGAGCTGGAGCCGTTATTGTGACACTGATACTTCTTGTGCCTCATCTGCGATGTGGGAGAGGTTACATACTTATGTGCTGTGTAAAATCCTCCAAGTGTTGGTCTATAGGACCTAGAAGTTGTAACCCCTCCAAATGCTGGGACAACTTACAAAGTTTTGTGCAGGAACTTTAAAATCCTTGTGGAGAATACAAGGAAAAACAGTTATCTGGAGGCAGCAGTCAGTGTGACAGACCTGCGACTGCGGGCGATGCTGGAGACTTGCTCTTCCACACAGGATGGGCCTTGGTTCCTCGCCTCCCTCCATGGCTCTCCCTCACACCATTGCTTTCAGATACGCTTCATTATTAAGTGAAATATTAGCACACAGCAAAATACTGTGCTAAAGACAGTCACGGTTAATTAATTGATTCTAATCAATTAAATTCTCCCTCTGAATTCTTCAACATAGCAGATTACGGCATCCTTCATTGATGTTTCTGCTACTGTTTTAAGCAGGTGCTATATCCTGTGCTCCTCAGCTCATGGAAGGTTTGCTCATGGGTGGTAGTTTAGAATGAACCAGCTTCTTCCCTTGGAGAGGAAATCCAGCTACAAAGCAGGCAACAGTTTGCTTTGGACCAGGACTCACCCTGCAATGCGTATCACAAAGAAGATGTAGACAATGGGCGCAGGTCTGAGACTTCAGGCAAGTCAGTGGTACCTCTCTGTAGATTTAAATTCCAGATCAATAAAGTGAAGATGATCATTGTTTAGATGGCAGATTTCATGGTGCACGTATGGGACATGCTGCATCTGCCTTGGCAGCACTAGGATCTTACTTGTGCTTTTGTGTTCTGTTGTAATAGAATGATGAAACTCTGTTGATACAGGCGTGAAACTTGGCATGCGTAACCCCAAGGACAGAAAAACAAGGATCTAGCTCTGCTGAGGAGTCAGCGCAGTCCAGAAAAGCAGAAATCACCTTTGTGGTCTGCTGCCCCATTACGTGTTTGTAAACCTGCCAGGAGCCTGTGCCACCTGGTGGACACCAAAGAGGAAACACTGAGCTGCACTGGAGTGAAATAAATGTTTGGTGAAAGCACAAATACTGCCCTGGCTCCCAGGTGTCCAACCCAGCCCGCTCCCATCCTTTGAGACAGAGTGTAAGAGCAGTGAGGGCTGAACCTCCCAGCTGGAGGGATACGAATGGGATTGGAGACATGCTGGTATCAGCTTTTAAAAGCAGCAGTATGGAGAAGATGGCCCCTTATGCCATCAAGGTGAACTGTTTTGCAGTAAAAATGAACATGCCTCTTCCCAGGCAAACGTGTCTGGCCGTACGTGCAAGCCCGTGCACAGACACACGCTTGCAGTGTGCAGTGCCTTAGCTACCAAAGTCCTCCAAGTACAGGAAGGGACAGGAGTCTTACCAGAAGTCCTGTCTTGTATGATTGGGCTTGAACTATCCCAGCTGCAGTGAAAATTTTTATTCATTCCAATTTCATTCATAGCAGTGGGTGTTAGCTTTTATAGAATCTTGCTTTTCAATCAAATGAAGTTAAAATTGCCAGAGTATAGTTTGTTTGCCTTTTTAACTTATTTGAATTAAATTTTGCAAAAGCATCAAAGGAAGCAAGGAACCGAGGTCTTAGTCTTCTGGGTAACATATTTTAAAGTCTCTCTGGATGTTTAGCTTGATTTTATTTTTAAACTGACTTTCCTTTAGCCTTCAGCAGTAAAATTTCAGCCTGAGGGACACAGGCACTTGTATATCTGAAGTGTCTGTTAAGGGCCTTTCTCTCTAAGTTTGGCTTAAATCTTCTGGGATTTTTTTGGTTTTGTTTTGTTTTGTTTTTCCTGGTTGTGACAGGATTAGTGTGAGCAAAAGAGAGAGCGAATCCTTCCTCCCAGGACAGCAGGCCTGGGAAGGGGCTGAGCTGTAGAGGTCACTCTTCTCCCTCATTGCTCCTAAAAGTGGGAATTGGGATACTATTGATCTCATTTAGCTTTAGGTATCTCCAAAAGCAGTGTTTCTACATATGGACCTATCCTCTAAGATTCCTTTTATGTTGAATGGAGAGAAACAGACTTTTGTAGGGTGTGAGCGATCTGATCTATTTTAGATTATTAACTTGAGAAGAAAAAAAAAAAATCTTAGCATCTTTCTCTGCATTGGGCATAAAGGCAGTGTAAGGCGAGTAGTCTGGCTGAGAGCTACAGTGCTACCAGATGGATCTGTGCTCCTGCTGTAAGCCTAGAGCTAGGAGTGCCAGTCAGAAACAGCAAAATACCTTTTGTGAGCAGGCTGTTGTGGACGCGAAGCCCCCTCAGATTGCCCCAAATAGGAAAATAAACTCAGGACTCAGCATTTGCAAGTAAGTTGTAGGGTCTGAAGATGTATCCATTGCTATTCTGTTATCACTCACAAAACTCTTTTTTGCACAGACCCTCTAAATCGTGACCAACCTTCACAGATTTTTTTCAACACTAACATAGCACACTTCAGGAGTATGTATTCAGTGATCACCTCCAACTCATTTTTTTTAATTGCAACAACACACCAACATTGCCTCAAATCATTGGCAGTACGTATCAGCCGCACGCATTCAACCCAAGCATGAACCAGCATAGGTGCTGAACGCTCCCTTATGCACTGCTGGATATATAACATATATCATGTCACTTTTGCACATAACTATTGCAGATGAATTTTACTGTGCAGTTCCCAAGGCAACATCCCATTCACAAGCGGGTTTTCCTGAAATAGCCTGTCATGGGAATCTGGTGCCCTCATATCCCTGTTCTCTGGGGGCTGGCTTCCTCAGCAGGCTTCGTTCTTCATTGTGCAACGTGATGTAGTGTGGCTGCCAACCCGCCAGGGATCTCTGCCAAAAGGGGAACGAGGGTATGAGGCATCTGCACCAGGACTTATTAATGAGCAATGACCACTGCACATGGATGCAGTTCAAAGCAAAGTGGAACTGAAAATTAATACTTCAGTCGGGCTTGACAGATCAAACAATATTCATTTTAACCATGCTGAGAATAAAAGAGTTTGCTTCATTTTTTCCACTGGGAAATAATGCTGGGGGGGGGGGGGGGCGCTTGCCTGGCACGATAGAAATTTTCCCTCAGAAAATGCTGATTTTGCAAGAACTGTTTTTTATCTGTGAAGAAATGAGATTCTGACATAAAGATCCTTATTATCTCTAGAAGTTAGAGTCAAAATGCTACGTGTTTAAAGTGGATTGTTAGTTATGAAAAGACACAGGAATAAAAAGCATTTTTAAGGATATGCATAGCAAACAGGGATTAGCCCATCACATCAGGTTGTAAAATCAGGCAGCGTTTCTCTAGCTGATTGCCTACATTTCAGATTTTCAGAGATCAGGTAATTTTATCCCATGGCTCCCCTGTTGCAGTCTGTTGTGTGCTGTGAGCATGAAAAGAGATGTGTGAAATGTTTTGTTCAAACCATGTTTTCCACAGAAATGTGTGTTTTCATCAAGTAGAAGTTTTCCACAGCAAATATCATTTTTCAATTAAATTTGAATTTTCATAATAGAAGTTTGGAAACCTCTCTTATTTCTTCTCCCTCTCCCCAGTGGTTTTCAGCTTGGACAATCAAAACATTGCAGCCAAAAGATCCCCAAATAGTTTTTACTTTTCAGACATGTAGTTTTAAGAATGCCTCCAAAGGTTGCGAAGAAAAACATCTCAAAAAAGCCAAAACCTTTTTCTGTTTTCTGTTGTTAAAATCATTGCCAGGGAACAGAAAATTTATAAACAGCTCTAAATACATTGTTGTGGGGCCACTAGACTTTTCGCTGCAAGGACAACATCTGCCCAGCTTCCCTGGGGGCTCTTTTGTGCCTCCCAGACATGCAGTTCCCCTCTGTTTCTCTTACTAACTCAAGGTAGATCTGAGCACACTTACTGCTCTTACCAGAATAGCAGGAAACCTGCAAATGTCGAGTTAAGTCTCACCTTTCCTGGTGAGATGCTGTATCCAAACCTCATCTTCAAAACCTCACCTCACTCATGAGCAACCACAGAGTGTTCCTCCTTTGCACTCAAGACTGTGAACTTACCTCCCTTTCGGCTTCTTTGCGTTCTTCCCCTGAACCCCAGCAAATAAATCACTGCTCTGCCACCACTTTTATTCCAGCTGAGCTGTGCTTTACCTGTACAGACATTTTACTGACTTCAAGAGGAATTACTTGCACGCTGGCAGCAGAGAGGGAGAGGGAGTAGAAAGGGCCACAACAGCATTTTTAAGGGATAGATGCCTTCAGTGCTCATTCACCCCAGCTACCAAGAAGAATAGACCCTGTCTACAGCTCCTCATACCATTCTGCCAATTACTGCAGGGACTTAATAACGAGACACTACACATTTTAGCCTAAATGAAGTTAAAACCTTCATATAAGAGTAAGCTCTGGAACTCGCTGCCACATGAGATAGGAAAACTCAGCCAGAACTGGAGAAGGATGGATGGTGATTTGGATTTGGACTGCAAGGATGATAACACTTAGCTGGGTTCTCACCACTCTGGTCTTGGAGGTTTTTGGAATTGGGATGGGTTTTGCTTCTATCACTGCAGTCCTGCGCATTCAGTCAAAGATTTTGGCAGGATTCATCCCTGGGAAGTAGTTGGCCCAAGGGGCTGGAAAGCTCCTTGGTCCCTTCTGTCATGCCTGAGCCATTGTTCAAGAGTTGGCAGGAGCTTGTGGTATTAAAACACTCTGACATCTGTAGTGTCAGCGCTCTCACTCTGGGACCAGGGTGTGCCAGCATTTTACCATTTCGTTCCTAGGCTAAAGGATGATGCTATTCAAAAAATTCAAGATGAAATGGGGGCAGCACAAGAGGCATGTGGTTTTCTGACTGCAGCAGGCAGCTCTTGGAGTGAGGCAGAGCAGAAGGAAGATTTTTCACTGGATTATTCATACCCACAGGACACCCAAAGAGTCCCCTTTGCCATTTCCCAGCAGAGAGGACTTTGTGGGCTGGGTGAGACAAGAACGAAGGTGCTGCAGGAAGCTTGCAAACTACAGGGAGAGGGACTAAAGCTGCTTCACATGTGTCAGACCCAAGCAAAATCAGACTGATTGCACTCTTCCTCTTCTTATTCTCTTAGGCAACTCTTCTTCCATCCTCCCTGTACCTGTCCTCACCTTTTTGGCTTTCCGAGACACAGACTACACTTTCTGCTCAGCAGAAATGCACTCATACTCCAGTAATGACCGTAGGCTGAACTGAGAACTTACTCCTTCCATGTACTGAGAGAGAGTCACATTCGAAAGCCTACTTAAGGGTAGATGTTTAAAGGAACAGATACTTTAAGAGCCTCTTGATGTGGGAGCTGAGGCCTGAAGTTTCATTTATGGTTCTGCAATTCTCCCCTTGAAGTCAAAGCACGAAATTAGAGCATCCCATCTACATAAATCAGCATTTCTGTGCCATTACTGAAGTTTGTACATGTATGCACTCATGCTGATGTGAAGTAGGAATTTCACTGCATGTTTTATGGCCAGCAAAAATGACAACCATCAGAATGGTTGCATGGAGAATGGTCAAAGATGCTAGGCAAAAGAGTTCGATGATAAACATCCAAACATCAGTATTTGTGACACTACTTTCTAGGGGCAAATTAAAGCAGGCATTCCTTGTGGTAGTCATACATAGGTGGGATAACAGACCTTCAAAACTGCACAAATGAGAACAGAATGGGACAGGGAAAAATACTCAGACAGATGAAGCAGTTATTCAAGGTCTCATACCAGGACTAAGAAAAGTGGATAAACAAGTCTTCGACTTCCTTTCCTCTCTAATAGCAAAGGCTAGATTTTCAGAGGAAGCCAACTGCCAAAATGACATTCATAAACTTTTTGTTCATGACAAGCAAAACTTGTGAGTGTGGGTGCAGAGCTGTTCTGCAAACCTTTTCCCTATGTTTGTGGCTGAAAGTGTTGCTGTTCTGAAAACCGGCCCCATCTGTGTAGGAGGTACTGTACAAAAAGCCGGCCCTGAGTACTTCCAATAAGACAGCTATATGGGAGAAAGGATGCTGCTGTGGTTAAGGTATAAATCTGGCATGTAGTAATTTCGATGCACTACGCGATACACATCAAGGAAGTTAGCCTCTGACTTAGTTCCCATTTTACTATTGTTTGATCTACCCAATTTCCCAGAATCTCTACCTGTTGTCTTGCATATTTCGATTCATGAAATTGCAATAAAAATAAAAACAATAAGCTTATAGACAGTAAGTAGACTTGTTCTGTTCCTTGAGAAATATCTCCCATAGCCCAATGCTTGGGCATGTACACAATACAGTACTGGAGTCTATAAGAGAAGAATCTGGGTGGATAAAAGGATTTTTTAAGGTTACTTTGTGGATTTTTAAATGACAATAGTATACATCTATTTCCAGTTGGTGATATCTTCCCGTGATTCACTTAAATCTTTCCTGCACTTCTCACTTGAACAGCCTATCGAAATTCTTGGCTATCTTTCTACCTTGTTGTGACTTTAGTGCTACAACACAGAGGCCAAATTCGGCTTCCACTTGCAGCACAGAAGAATTAAGGTTTTCTAGAGATTTTGAGCTCGGTGGGAAGTGGGGACCTGAACCTGGAGCTCTGACTGTTCTCTCAGACAGAACTGTAGCATAGTGGGTGATGGCATGAATATCCCCTCTGTATGTTTGCAAGTAAGTGCCAGCATTTGTCCACTTCTGAACTGGGATTGATATCATTTAGCACTTCTTTTAAATGCTAAACAGCTGAGTTTACTCGCACATTTTACTGCTACAGTACTAATAACAGTATTTGAAATATGCTGCCTCATTCTGTGCAGTATATTGGTATAATAAAAAGGAGACACAGACTTTTTCTTACTTGCATCAGGGCAGTTTATTAATCAGTTCATGCAGCTCAATAAAGTAAACAGGGTTTTTTTAAAAAAAAAAATTTAAAAAAAAAGAATAGGTTGGGAAGGAGACAGGCATATGTGGGGAAACAAATAGGTTTTCTCATAAAAATTAAATCACAGACACCAGGGACAGCCCAGGAGCTCACATCCACTGTAGTGATGAGGTTGAAAGGATGAGGAGGTTTCCACTTTGGGTAGATAATAACTAGTGTACGAACAGTGCAAACCAAAGTACAGACTGTTATTGTGTGCATGAAAACACAGACCTGCACACATGTGTCCTCGTGTTTATGTGTATATAGGCACACACACACACAAAATGTTACCTACGCTAGCCAGGGCATGGACATGCCCGACAATTTCTGCACATGCACAAAGTGCCACAGAGATGTTATTCTATGGTTAGAAGGGTCAAAAACAAAGTGCAGAAAGGGAAAATGAAGATTAGACTCTTAGTCATACTGTCCTTTGGAGACTGTTCAAAAGGAACATTTACATCCTCCCTCCGTTGACTCGCTGGGAAGAATGACCTCCACAAATTCCTATCACTTAATTCCCTCTTCATTTGAACTCTGCCTACGAAATCTATTTTCCCTTACGTTGGTCTTCTGGAGTCCAGGACTGTGCTAAGGCATCCTGATTCCAGTGGCAGAGGGAGAACTATGGATGCCGTATCCTTCTTTGCCATCAGCGTGAGCTTCCGTTTCCATCTTGTCAAGCTGACTTACTCCATCCTCTTCTGGGCTCTGACCCCTTCGTAGAGGAGGGCAGAACATGTGGGATATGGGAAGCAAACGGGCCCCTGTTGGGAGCATGGCCTTTGCTTGCTCTCCTGCCAGTATACGAAAATCCCTACATCATAGTGAAAAAAAAAGCAGGAGTTATTGATTAGGGGAAGCCGCAGTCAGGTGGGGTAATTGATTTAGAAAACCTAATTAAGAAAACATAGAGGGCAGATTTTTTTGTTGATTTCTAAAGTCGTATTAACAGAGACAAAACAGATGATTTTACGTGAAATGGAGGATTAAAGATGGCAAAGTGGAATTTAATATCACCTTTAAAATGTGGTTCCTATAGTTTGTACTTGCCTCGGAATATAATCTGAAATTTTCACTGTGCCAATGTCTTAACTGCCCTTTGCTAAATTCTTAGCCCTCTGTGAGAGTAGATTGTTCTGAGTTTATTATATTATATCACAAAAAGGCTTCCTTACCTTTCACTTTCTGTATCTGAGACCACGTAATTATTTCTGTTCCTACATCGTAACTTCTCTGACCCTTTTCCCCCTTTGCTATACCTTTGCAGCTCCTCCCAGTGTAAGTATAGTTGTGATTTTTTTTTTTCCAAATATGCCAAAAGAGCACCGGAGGTGTTAAAACTGGCTGCTCTAAATATCAGGTCTTAGGCTTCTGTATAGTTTCTTTCCTTGCCACTTCTCTGCTGCTTTTTATTTGGGAAAACGTATGCTGTACTAGGTGAACTACTAGCATGATTCAGTATCTGTCTTCCTGTGTTTGTTTTTTAACCCATTTATGGTCCATAAAGCACTTTTTCCATCCTTGTTTCTCTTCATATCAGTCGAAGCACAAACACACAAAACATACCACTTTCCCCTTTTCCGCTGATTGTATGATATGTTTTATCTTTTATTAATCATTGTCATTTTTTTCCATATCAGTACTTTTATTTTACTTTGTCAAAATGTTTGAATATCTACTAGTTAATTTTTGTGTATTTTGTGATTCTCTTATTTATTGCCCCCAAACTCTTGAGTTCTTTTTTTAAGATATGATAGAATCACAGAATGATGTGCATAGGTGCATAGTATGGCTTGCATCGGTGAAAAGAGATCACTTTATCGCTTTCAGCATAGCATCTGTGTAATATAAGCACCTGCACAGAAGTGGGACTAAACTGTCCTGGTTTATGAAGCTGTTAAACAATGCAGTTGTATACACGTTTGGAAGCATGCTGTTCAAAACTGTAACATAAACAGTTGCACTGGTGCAAATATTACACTTAAAACTGGTGTCAGAGTTGATAAAGGACCGAGTTTGTGATCCTTGCTTTAAACCACTGGTTGAGCCAGTTTACTTATTAATCTTCCCTGTTAGAGGAGAAAGCAACAATTCTGCTTCCCAGCCTGGAAGTTAGAGCCTGCCCTTGATAGCATTTCCCACGCAGGTACTTGCTGTGCTTCTTACTTGCAAATAAAACCATCGCTTTCTGTAAGGTTCGCTACAGTAGAACATACTGGGTTACAACTGCAAAGGAGCAGGGCATTGCCACGTAACAATGAAGCAAATTCGCAAAGAATTAGGTTAACTGTACATTTCTGGAAAGCGCTGCTCTGGGAAACAAAGGCAGCATTGGGATAGCTGAGAGGCTGAGATGGATGTCCACGTACTTCTCCATGCCTAGCCAAGAATTCCTATTCATTTTAGGTCTAGGGTTCTTGACTGTTTGTCATTCCAGCCTATTTCCCAAAATTCACTGACACATGGCCGAACTCAATTTCTTAAGTTTCTCCAGGATGACACGGTACACTGATGCTGTAGGTCTGGGGAGGGACCTGGTTCTCCATCACCTGTTGCACCACATCCCTATTTACATCATGCCAAAGGATGTGGCAACTGCTACATCTCTGTCATGACCCTGCTTTACACCCACATTATACTCATTTGCCCTGGGAGTAAATGACTTGAGTTGGATGGAAATTTTCCTATAGAAGAGTTTTCCATCCGAAAATGCTGATTAGACTGAATTGAAATCTTCCGTGGAAAGGTTTTGATTCCGTCAATGCTTTCAGTGGAAACAAAGCAAGCCTTGGCCAGGCTGCCTGATGGGTGAGCCTGCCTCCACTCCTGCCAGCTCACCCATCTGCCTACTTGTCCCTGGACTTTCTGGCTCTGTGGCTACAAGTTTTCCTGCCTGCCTGGCTCATGGAGGCCAGGACACCCGTTAGGTACCATCTTTCACAGCTCTGTCCCTGCATCGAGGCAGCGCTGGGACCAGACACTCTCTGACTCTCAGAGTTGGATGTTTTATTTTTAAAAATCTCTTTTGATTCCTTTGTCATGATTTTTCATCTCACTGAAATTGTCCATGTTTTATTTTGCCATTCAGTTCAGAGTTATTGTTGTTATAGATGTTGGTAGTGCATGTTTTTTGCAAAAGAAGGTGGTGTCCATTCATCTGTGTTGGTAACGTGATTTCCAACTCCAGGAGCAAGCTCTGAAAATAAAGCATGGGGACTTTGGGGTTTTTTCCCCCCATTTTACCCTGCCTGCTCACACCTGCTCACAACTGCCACCTACAGTATGTCCACTAATGCTTTGGTCCTTTCTGTCCTGCATAGCCCTGCTCCGTACTTCTGCTCTGTTGCCAGTGGAAGTTCAGACGTGCACACAGAGGTTGGTGCTTCTCATCCTCAGTGGGAGAAATATTTGAACCTCACCACAATGCTGAGTCTTCCCAAAAGAGGGACTGAGTTTCTGTGGATTAGTCAAATTCCAGCCCCAGAGAAAATAACAAAGAACTTGCCGTTCTGTGGCCCGTACATAACCAGTGTGGAGGGCAAGGTGCTGCCTCCTGCCAGCTTCTGTGAGTGGAGGCAGCTGCCAACACTGTGTTTGAGTTGTGTTCAAGCCTGATGAGACTACGGACCTGCTGCAGGCCTGTCCAGGGGAGAAGGCAGCCCATAGGTCTTGGCTGTGAGAGGCACCAGGCTCATGGAGAAGCAGGAATCGCTGGCCACCAGCAGTGGTTACTGTCTCTGTTCATACTGCTGAGTGCCAGCCTGCCTCACTCACCCCTTGCCAGGGTCCATCTGCCACCTTCTCATGGTGGGATGCAGGTCCTGAGCAGAGCAGCAGAGAAGAGCCGCCGTACCAGGCTCTGCCTCAGCTGGGAGGGGACGGTCAGCAGCTGCTCAGCTGAGCTCCTCTCAGCTCTGACAGGTCTCTCAAGCCCCAGCCATAGCTCAGGGAGGTGCTGGTAGCTGCTTTACCGTCAGGGTGCCTTTGTGGGCCTGCACGCTGATCTAAACTGGGAACTGCCACCCAGCACTTGAGAGATGGGTTTGAGTAACATTGTCACTTGACACTCCATCCTTCTGCACGTCAGAGGGACCGCAAGTGTTGCAGCAGGCCGCCTAGCTCTCCCCTGACCAAAATGGGCTCTGCAGCCAAGCTTAGGGCTTCAACAGTGAGGGCAAGGACAACAAGCTAAGCTCAGCCTCAGGCCAGATGTGCTGCATGGTCGTAGCCTTGCCTTTCCTTCGTGCACCATGCCAAGCCCACCACCATTTCTGAATCTGCAAAGGATATATTCCATTTTTGATGCAGGGTGCAGGTGGGCTCCCAACAGCAAACATCCGCAGCCTTAGGACAGACTGCGAGACCACTGGCTGCCTTCTCTCGAGGACAGTTGGACTTAAAATCGCTTTGCAGACAAGACCACGCATGTACGAGATTTAGGAGGAGCGCAGCCAAGCTCTGAATGACAGGAGTGTTTGGGAGGACACAAAACGACCACATCGATTAGTTTATTGGAAGAATGCTGTGAGTAATAGCAGTAGTGCAGCTGCTGGGCCCGCAGCGTGTGGTTTCGTTCTGGGGAAGCAGTCGCTGCACAGCCCCGCACGAGCTGAGGTCACTTGGGGAGCGAGGTGCAGAAGGACTCTGCTGGAGAGTAGGACCTTGCAGGGGATGTGCTCAGGCTTTGATCTGCAAGGGGAAGCACAGATAAAGAGTCCTCCAGCCCATGAAGACCAGAACACAAGTTCCTTCAGCCACAGTAGGGCTCTCTGCAGCCATGCTTTGCTGGCAGAAGGAAACTGCTGTCATTTTCTCTGCCAGCTCCGTTGCCCTTCCTGGAGACTGCTGCCCTTACTGGCCTCCGCACAGCTGGAATGTGCTGAATGTACCTACAGACAGCATCCAGACAATCCTATATTTTACCCTTTTTCAACATTTCTGACAAAATTTGATTTAAAAAAAAAAAAAAGGACAAAAATGGGTCAAATGTCATTTTAGTTTTTAAAGCTTCTTTCTGGAGGTGTTTTTTCTTTTGTTGCCCAGAGAATGTAGCAGATACCCTAATACCCCAGCCAGGCTACCAAAGAAGAAAAGCAATCCTCTTACAGCAACAGCAACAAATTGGTTGGTTACTTAATAGATTAATAGTAAAATACATTTACTGTAATTGCTTATTTAACCTTTCAACACCCAGTTACTCTGGGCCGTGATTTCTTTGCTCTGTGAGAGGCTGCTTCCACCCTGCCCAGGGCTGCAAGTGGAAGCACAGGCTGGAGGTCAGAGGCAGGGAGGGCCCGTGAGTTGAGGAGATGATAGGCAGAATGGGACATAAGGGGACCTCAGATCAGGAGCCAAATTGCTGGGTACCCGCAAGTCCTCCAGGCTTTATGAGCAAGGCTCTGAAACTGCCATCTCACCAGAGCAGAAGCCTTGAAGAGGCTGGGAATGCCAGCCACCGTACCCTGATTTACCTGTGCAAATCGAACGGAGCGACGTCTTACATCGACCAAAGCTGATCGCTTAAGGCCACAAAAAAAAAGACACAGAGAATTAGCTGCTGAAACCACCTGTCATTGTTTGTGCTGTTTGCTAGCAGTTAGGGACAAAAATAGCCTCTCATCATGACCTAGTGTGTGTCTGATGCCTCTCTGCACCTCTGTGCTCGCTGCAGGGCCTGACCCTATGCCGTGGCTCCAGCTGGTCAGGCAGGGAGGGTCCCGGTGCCCGTCCACACACCATAGGTGTGTTTCTGTCCTCAGATGGGATCATGTGAAGTTGGAAGAGATGAGCAATGCTGAATTTCCTACCGCTCCCCCACAGCCCTTCAGCCAGTACCAGAATCTCTCTTATTTTCCAAGATTTCTGTTGCTGATCAAAAAAAAAAACCACTTGTGAAGACATGTTTGCAGTTTCCCTGCCAGCACAGACATATCTATCTGACAGGAAAAACCAAGGTAACATTAAAAAAAACTAGAGACGAGAGGCCTTTTGGCTCAGTCCAAGTCTCACCTGCTCTACCAGATTTCTTCATGGGAAAAATAAGTAATTTCCTCCTACTGTGAAAAGAGAGTTTCTTCTCCTCAGGACTTGGATACTTGTTAATACCTAAACCAGCCCCGTCACTTGCACTCCCTTTGTCACTGAAGAGCATCTAATTTTGCACCTAGGTTTGCATCTTCCAGTGCCTTGCACATCTTTTCTCTTCACAGGCAATGGGTTGATGGCAAAAGCCCCTACAATAAGCCTTGGCTAATTCTGGGCCACTGCTGAGTGACTATGCTGATGCATGTGATGGCATTCTTTGTGCTGGGGCATCATTTGATTTGTTCAGCTTCTCTGAACCATGAAGGCCTTTAAACATAAAAAGAAGACATCATCTGGAGATGAAAGTATAAAAACAGAAAAAGGTGGATGGGAGATTTTCTTCCAGGCCCCTGTGCAATCACTGACAAGTCATATCCTTCCCTTGTCTCCCTTCCCTCTGCTGTAATTAAAAACAAGCTGATCCCCTATCTTGGAGGGAGGGAAGGGGACAGTGTAGTATCAGTGATTCACCTGGCTTTTATGAAGAAATCTGTTGTTTTAAGGTGCATTTTATCAGGGCACGACCAAAGCATTCTGTGACCTCACAGTTGCCAGACATTTCATAACAAGAAGGGTGATGATAGTGAGTAGGTCTGTGCCCTGCCCTTGCAGTGTCTCCAAGTCGTCAACAGCTGCGGCCATCCAGCAGGACAGAGATCTCGAAAATGCAAACCTGCCCTTTCCTCAAACACAGAGCAGGTCTGAGTGCTGCGGTAGGTCATCTCAGCAAGGGCTGCATGGAGACGGCTGCCGTGGAGCCTGCCAGTGCTCTTCCCTCGGGCTGGTCCCCTCTCTCTGCCTAGTTTAGTTCTGCTTTATTGTTTATACAGAAATATCTAAGGCCCTGAAAGCAGCCAAAACTGAGCAGCTTAACTGCTGACCAGGCTCATGGGAGAGTGGACAGCCCAGCAGCAAAGCAGGATTTCCCCTGAGCCATGCCCTGAAGAATCTCATGGGCAGCACTTCTTGGGGGGGGAGAGGGGAAAATACCCAGCGCTAGCTTTGAAATATACTTTTGCATTGGTTCAGTAAATTACTTTGGGGTAGGATACAAAGGTCAGTGAGCACAGAGCTGTGTTAGTCACGTAGCTGCTGTGCTGATGAACAAAATGAAAGTACCTAGATAGCTGAAAGAGATAGAAAGGTCAGTATGTGCTTGTGATATCACAGTACAATTGATAAATAGGCGTGTACTGGTGATAAGATAGGCTTATTGGTGATAAGATAGGTTGGAATGAGATAGATCTGCATTGGTGATATGATGGAGTGTTAAATACTGTTGATCAGACATGATTACCAATACTTTATCATGTCTCATGTTATCATTGCGGTGCTTAGTTAGAAGATGAAGTTCATCTTTTCCTTTGCAAGATGGAGAGTGCAAGAATCAGAAGAACTTTAAAGATTCAGGTAAAACAGAGGGAAATGGGGCAAGTGGAGAGGAGGCAAGGAGAGGTCAGCAAGAAAAGAGAGGATTTGAGGAAGTTTATGGGAGAGCAGAAGCAGCCATAGAGCACTGAGCTCTGAGTCTGTGCTAACTACAGCCTATGCCTTTATGTTATTGGTGACGCAGCTCTTGCGTGAACACCCAGTGCCTCTGGGATCAGTCAGCGAAAGGACTGAAAGGTCCAGCAAAGTGTTTCAATACTTGGACCTGCCAGCAGTGAGAGAGGACAGAGCTGAATATATCCACTCTGTGATGGGGAAGAAGAGAGGCTGCTCTGGTCTGCAGGGCCAGGCGATGTGTCGTACTGAGGGTGCCGAGCCCCTTCTGCCATTGCGGAGTGGGGATGCCCAGGAGGGAGGCAGTGCCTGAAGTCAAAGGAGATTCCCCTCGGGGGGGGGGGTGACTGTCAGACCTTGCACATGCCAAAATCAGGAGTCACAAAGGAGGATGAGTCACGGAGCCTTCTGACTTTAGGTCCTGGTTTTCTCACTCCCTTTTTCCCCCACAGCAAGTCCTGACATTTTGCAATGCTCTTGGAACAGCCAGAGCAACATCCACAGCCTAGGTGGCTTTCTGGAGAAGGCCCTGCCCCTTACTCTTGTGGCACGATCTTGAGGTATTTACATTCTGTCTGTCGGGGTGTGTGCAGACACACTTGCTTGAAATTGTCTCCAACTAAACCAGAAGCTGTGCTGGGGATACAACTTCTCTGGTACTTCCCCTCCCCATTTGAAAAAATACCAGCAACCAGTTAGCTGAAAATGTAATATGAGAAATCATTTCAAACCGGAAAATGGATTTGTTTCGAAAGAAAAGTCTAAACAAATGTTTTGGCAGTGGTTTTCAAGCAGAAAGCACATCAAACCTTCTGTTTCACAGCAAAGTATCTGCTTTCTCTGGGACGAAAACATGCCACAGGAGATAATTTTTTTCCTGTCTCTGCCACTAACTCACTGAACAAACAGGAACAGGCCCCTTTCTCCTCTGATACCTCTGTTTTCCCTTCTGCTGGTAGGGATAATATGTCCATAGTTCTCAAGCACACAGGACAAGCTAATGGGATTGAGAGAGAAAAATGCTTTGGCGCATAAATAGTTGGTATCACCAGAGGCCATAGTCTAAGCGAGGAGGCGGTCACTCTCTTGTTTTTAATCAGACCTAGGTTCTCTGAATACTTAAAAAGGCTGTACTGAGAGAGCTCCCGAGAAACCATTGCCTTCAGATCAAATCCACCTCCCATTAAGGTTTTAGATAAGGGCTGTGCCCTGGCCTGGGCTGTAGTTGTTTATTTTACCTCCAGGACAAGGTACTCTGAGCTACTGTGTGGCTTTCGGATACCAGCGGATACCAGGAGATTGTGAGAGATAAGCTTGTCTATTCACTGTATCTCAGGGCTCAGATCTGCTTCCCCCCTGCTCGCTTCCCCAGCCTTCACAACCACTCTGCTCTCTGCAACAGTGCAGATCACAGTCCCCCAACACGGGTAATCCACTGCATCTGGGGGGGGGTGCATAGACCAGTACAAACCTTGATGGGTGGGTTTCCACGGTGGACTCAGCTGAGCAGCTGTACGTGCCATTAGCTGCAAGAAAACTGCAAGAAAGCTCCAGCTCTGCAATGAAGCCAGCCCAAGGGTTACCAGGTTGGTGACTCTGCAGAGTCAAGGAGGGAAACCCTGGCCTAACAGAGGGAAATTACAATTATTTTCTTGCAGTTGCAAACTTTTATCACAGTTCAGTAGTCTGAGCCATAGGTATGTTAAAAAATATAGAATAGTTTATTTACAGGGTGACCAATTTTCAGACTTGCAAAGCAAGATGCTTTTTTCAGTAGCACAAAGGGGCCAGATGGGATCCAGGAGGTGAGCAACGGGTCCTGGGAGTTCAGTTGTTTCAGGAGCCATAACCAGTTTGGAGGGCTATGGCAGTGCAAGGGGGATGTAGACTGTGCTCTGTGCTCAACGGGCACGTGGCAGCGCCTTGGGCTGTGAGGAGGACAAAGCAGTGGCACTGTACCTCCAGGAGTGAGCAGCGCACCAGCTGCTTCCTGCCCTAAGCCAAGGGGAAGGGGACTGGATGGCTCCCTGTCCTGTGTCCCACCCCATGTAAAGCCTCACCAGAAACGTGTACTCGGCAGTTTCCTGCAAAAGAATTGTTTTTTAAGGGAACTGAAAAAATCTGGGTCTGCTGGAGCCAATGCAGTTCATCCTTAGTGAGTCTGGTAGGCATTAAGCTCTGAGGTCCTGGGATAGTTTTGGAAGTGGGTAAGAAGGAACTATAATACTGCCTGTACTGTCCTGTGCTGGGTCAGGCTGGAGGTGTAAATCATGGCCGGCTGTTTGGAGACACAAGGCACAGCTGAGTGCCCTTGTCTGCTGTGACAGCATCGTCTCCCAGGTTCTTAGTTCTGGAACTACTTGAGAAACCAGTGTTTAAGAGGTTAAAGCAAAAATTCACAAAGAGCCTTTCCAGGTCCCATGCAGGAAGGGTGTGCGTTCAGGAGCAGAGAGGGAAACTCAGGGAAGAGTTGCTTTTGCCTTGTCCTCTGTCTCTGGCCCATTTTCTGTCTTGGTAGCAATACTGTAGTAGTAGGAGCGGATGATGTTTTCCACAGAAATAAATCCTGGACGCTCTTCCCATCTGCAAGGGCAGAAAGGAACAAATAGAGTCAACAGAAGGGACAAAAGTGGATTGATGCAATGAGAACATACCGAAGAATAGAAGAACCTGGGGGAGAACAGCAGCCTGGTTGTACCAGGGCTTACGAGGGCAGCTGAGACTTTTCTGGGATGGAGAGGGGAAAGGCGCAGAGGCTCTGATACCTTTCAGTGTTGGTACAGACAAATGGAGGAGTATGATAATAAAGAAATAGGTGCATCATTCATCATAGACTGGGGAATGAGACCAAGGCAGAAGACACCATTTGCTTTGTGTTGCCACCATCCAGACCATGTGTGCTGTTCTGATGGACCTGCCACCCAGCAAAGAGTTGAGCTAGTGAAAGCCTTACCTGTAGGTCCAGCATTTCTGCATGAGGGTGTACATTTCTGCCGGGCAGTCCGTGGGGCAGTCCATGCGCTTCCCTTGCTCTATGAAGCTGATGACCTCTGGGCCTTTCATTTTCTAGGATAGGATCAAGTGGGGAAATGCTTTAATGTTTTTGAAGCTGGAAACAGGGTTAGAAAAGACAGATTAGAGCTGAGCCTGGGGTAATTCTTTGGATCCATGCACCACACACCCCGTACGGTCACCGTTTTCAAGCCCGGCACCCAGCAGCGATGTCTTGTGTTGCACCAGCCCAGCCTGCAGACCCCATCCCAAACCTGGGCAGAGCAGTGGCTGAGCAACTGATTTTTCAGCTCTGCAAGTAAACTGAAGGATCAAAGAGAAGAACTGCTTTGATTCAAACCCAAATGAATTTGTTTTGTTTTGTTTCTTCTCCCTTAAATGAAGCCAAAGCTGCAGAATCCAATCAATCTAATTTGTGCCTTTTGTAAAGTGGAAGTAAGCCTGTCTCCTTTCCCCCTTGTTCAACAGTGGGAAGAGCACTCACTCAAGGAAACAGAAATTGTAGTTTCAGTGTGTGTCAGCCTGTCATAGAGTGGTAGACTAGACTGTGGCATCCATCTGTGATGGACCCAGCTCTGCCTCACCTTGTACGGTTTCTGCCCATAGCTGAAGGCTTCCCACATGGTCACACCGTAGCTCCACACGTCGCTCTTGCTGGAGAACTTGTGATAGAGGATGCACTCTGGGGCATACCATTTCAAGGGCCACTTTCCTGCTGTCCTGGCCTGTAGCAAAGCAGAGAGGATCATTTCCACTCTGAGACACAGACTGCTCTGAGCTGAACCAGGATTCTGCTTTGCTAAATTTTTTTGTCATATGCAATCCCACACTGCTGAAAAAAATCCCCTTGCCCTGGGCTAGGAGCTCCAGGTCCCAAGCCTTGAGCCCAAAGCCCTGAGCCCCAAAAACTGGCCGAGGCCCTGCTGTCTCACTGGCCCTGCTTAGCTGTCCCTGAGAGCAGGATGCTGTCCCACGGTGCCATCCTCCTCCTTGCACCCCAGTCCCGGCACTCAGCGCAGTCATGCACTGGCACACGCTGCTGGGAAGATCAGCCCTGGCTCACTCTTCATCACCTTCTCTTCCCTGCTCTCTGCTCTGGCTCCTCTCCTGTGTCCTCTCTCCTGTCTTCCCACCGCAGTGCATCCCCCTCCCTGCCTCTGCATCTGCCTGAATTTCCTCCTTGCTGCCTGGACCTTTGCAAAGCCCCTTTTAATGTCACAGCATTGAGGTCAGCCAGGATGTGATGTCGTCATACAGCAGGGCTCCTGGGAAGAGCCCAGAGCCTCTACACCTGGGGGTCTCAGTCCTCCAACCAGGAGGGCTCCTGCCCTATCTGGATCCTTTGCTGTACTTACAGCTACTTACCTTGTAGTAGCTGTCATCAGCGCCAAGAGCCTTGGAGAGTCCAAAGTCACTGATTTTGGCATAATGCTGGTTGACCAGCAGGACATTTCTGGCTGCCAGGTCTCTGTGGACAAAGTTTTTTTCCTCCAAGTACTTCATCCCCATGGATACTTGGTGCATCAGCTCCACAATATTGGTGACAGTAATCTCGTCTCTGGGGAAAATGAAAGGACAATGCAATAATAAAGGACCTGCCATTACTCTGTACACCACAGTCCCCTCCAAACTTTCTAGCTGCACGTGAGGATGACACCTCTGCTCCAGAAGCATCAGTCCCTCTTATCTCACATGAAAAGACATCTTTCTGCTGTTATCAGCTTCCCTGTACCTACAAAGCCAGGGTCCCCTAGCAGAAGAGAGTTTGATGAGAAGTGCAGAAAATCAACCAGCCACAATTTATTCAGTACTCACTTCTTGGAAGCCAGGAACTTGTTGAGTGGCCCTCCAGAAGCCATCTCCATCACGAGCATCAGGGACTCTGCCTCACAGACCCCAATCATGCGGACAATGTAGGGGTTGTCCAGCTGATGCATGATCTGGGCTTCCTTCATCATTTCATCCTTCACTGTTTTCTCATTGTTGTTCTTCAGCACCTTTATGGCCACGTCAATCTGCTTCCTGCACAGGGCGCAAGAGGAACACACATGGGATCAGCTAAGCAGCCGGACTCATGTATCACAGCCAGGAATGAAAACCACTTCTCATGTGGTACTGTTTGATCTCTCAATGGATATCTCAGTAGCCTGTTTTGGCAGACTCTTGCAAAACACTGGCATCTCAGGCCTGCTAGAAGGCCAAAGAGAAAAGGATCACCTCACCCTTGTAAGCGTAGACCAGTATTTGCCATCTGTAGATCTGAAGGTGCATCACCTCACACACTGAGATCTGCATCAGCATTGCTGTATTTCAAGGGGGAAATTCAGGCACAAAGTGGGCAAAGGCCATCTTTGTGGACTCATGGACAACCAGTGACAGAGCCAAGGATCACACATCTCCTCAAGTCTCACTCCTTTGCCCTGACGTGGACCAAGATGACCTCAGAAGCATGGACTTGCTCCTCTGAGCCCAGCAAATGCCTTTCGAAGTGGCAGTCTCATGCCCAGGAGTGTGCAGTGCAGATCACTGACCTTCCAGAGTATCTCTTATACCTCCACCCCATTATCACTTTAGGGTCCCTCTAGCTAGAAACAGGATAGCTGGGGACACCTCTGAGCTCAGCCTGGAGCACCTTCCTCCTGCTTGCTCAGCATCCTTCAGGGCAGCACTCACTTTCTCATTTTGTAGACTCCTTTCTTGACGCAGCCAAAGTTTCCTGCCCCCAGTTCCACTTCATCAATCATCAGGTGGTCCCTCTTCAGGAAAAGCTTCTTATCCTTCAGTTCTTCAGGGTCACTGTACGGGCTCTCGTAGACACTCGTGTCCATGGGTAGCAGGCGTGACTTTCCTGCACCTTCCCAAGAGATACAGGTTTTTATAGCTGTAACCAACATATCATTCCCCATCCCTCTGTCCCTCACCGGTTGGGAAGGTTTTCTCTAGTCTCTTGGCCAATCTTCCTTCAAGCTCCAGCATTCAAGCCTCCCTCCTGGGCATCTCCCTTCCTTTCACAACCCATGGCTTCTCCTAGTTACAGCTGCTGGCGGAGCCAGGATGGGGAGAGGTGTTTGCGCATTCCCACTCCACGCATTAGACCCTGCAGGACATGGGCACATGCATGGCTTCACCCCACTGCAGTGTAACTAAACACACTGAGTATTTGGAAGGCAGGATGGAAGATGGGGAACAGGACAGGGCTTGATTTACTGGGTGCCAGGTGTGGGCAAACAGTTTTGCAATATTGTTGTCTCAGGGCCCTGAAATGAATGGGATGCTCCTGGGTGCCTTTGTAAGAAAGAGGCTTTGTAGCACAGCTTTTTGACCAGAAGGTGATACAGATGTGTCAGGTAACCCCTGTGGTTCTTGTGGCATCCCCAGGTCCTGTTAGGGCTTTCAAAGATGCTCACCTACAGGCTCTGGTGTGTATCCGTCTGCATTGAGAGGCCCAAGGTTTCTCTGGAAAAGAAACGGGGATAAAGTGGATCCTGAGGTGGGCACAAGAGATTGGAGTGACATCAAGACGACTTTTCCCTTCCAGTCCCGGCTGGCAGGTACCTCCACTGCAGCTGCACAGCAGGGATCAGACCCTGGGGGGGATTCCCTGTGATGGAGCCTGAACGCAGCGTCGCCCCTCAGTAACCCAGCCTGTGGGCTGTGCAGGGTGAGGTGCTGAGGGCTCTGGGTTTGCCTGAGCAGTGAGGGGCATGCACACGGGGCTGCGTTTTGCTCTCTGCTCCCTCTGCTTTCCCCATCCCAAAGTCTACTGCAGCAGCAGGAGTCATCCCAGCCAAGTCTCTGCAGATTGTTTTGAGACAGGGAGCGAAGGCAAGGCTGGAGGCAGCTCAGCTTGCAGCCAGCCTACCTACCTGCCCAAAGAGCGGCCTCCACGAGCACACACGGATGCGGTATACAGTCACCATCCCAAAAGCAGGCAGCGACAAAGCAGTATGGTACATATTTTTCCAGCACAGCTTTGAACGCCAGTGCTGCTTGCAGCAGAGTCGCCACAACATGGGATCCCACCACAGCTTGTGAAAGCTCTCTGAGAAGATGGGTGAATGCTCAGGCCTTTATTTAGCCTCCGCTGGGCTCTGGGATGGGCTGCTCGTCTAGCCCAAACTAGCTGGTTTCAACACCGCTCGGCACACGGAGCAGTAACGGAGCGCAGACGTACCCCGAGGCCAGGGACTCGGAGCACAAAGACCTGGCTGGTGGCCAGTGACCAGCAGCAAGGCTGAGTGTTCCCAGAATCCGACCACGTCTTCCTCGCTCCTGCCTGGCAAGGAGGGCAGGGGGGAGAGGGCTCCCCGAGGACAGGCCCACATGTTGCGAGGAGCACAGTATGAATGGAAACCATTTTCAGCTCTAATGGTAGCTGTGCCCAGCTATTCCTTGTCGCCATCCAAGCTGGAAAGGGGACAACATTGCAGCTGGGCTTAATATATTCCATTTGAGTTATTGCCTTTTAGAGAACAGCAGAGTTTGATCAGCGAGCTTGAAATGCAATAACATTAAACCACTGAGGTACCAATAAAACAGACCCTCCCCAAAACTTACGCTCACGGAAGGGTGGGTTGGTGGAACCGGTGCTGCAGATGCTGTGAATCAGGAGAGAGAAGTTGTTATTAGGAGTCTGCCTCCGCCCCAAGCAGGATCAGAGCACCAGTCCTTGAAGGACTGTGTGGATGCCTGGGTTTGATCCCCCCCGCCACCCCCAAAGGCCAGTTTCCACAGTTTTAGCCAAAAAAAGGTGTAGAAATGTGCCTGGATGTGGGCATTATTCCCAGAGCAGCCTTCAGAGGAGGTGCAGGCCCACTGGAGAGACCTACAGTGTCCATCAGTCCCGGAGCAGGGACTAGCTGAGCTGTACCCCAGAGCCCCCTGCCCCAGAGAAGGGGGGTCCCACGGGCAGGCTCTGAAGTGACATTTGTGATACTTGGGCCAGGACAAAGTCACCCATGGACCTGAACTGACCCACCAGGAGCCAGACTTGCAGGACACGTTGTTTCCTGCTGCCTAAGACGCAGGTCACTTTTCCAGAAGCCGTCTGGCACCAGAAGTCCCTAATTCATTTGGAGCACTGATTCCCCAATCTGCTCCTGTCTATGGGCCACCCTGGGCCAGGCCTGGAGAGTGGCCACTTTCAGCAGGCAACGTGACGTGAGACTTGTCCAGTTTGCCAGAGAAGATCTCCACTCCCTCACCACCAGGGTCTGAGCAAGGTTGGAAGGCAGGGATGGCACTGAGAGACGTCGGCTCACCTGGCATGTTGGGGTTGGGGCAGGTTTCCTTCAGGTAGAAAATCAGCCCATCTGGTTTGAGTTTTAGGTACTCTACCAACTAGGAAAGGAAGCGGAGGAAAAAGAGATTATTGGAAGGAGAAGATAATCTTTTTTTGCAGCAACTTGTGTGGCTTATGGTAATGATTTCTCTTAGATCTATGGCAGACAGGGACATAACTATTTCTTTCTCTCCTCTCCTATCCTTGCACTCGGGGATCATCTAGAGCAAGCACTCGCATACCTAGATATCTGCCAGAGCTGGGAAGAACTTGGGAAGTTAGATAAGGACCAAAGAAAGACAAAAGGAAAATCTCCAGTAGGAGAGCTGGGTAGGGCATTTTCAGTGTAATGTTATTGTTGTCCCAGCCAGAAAGATTTTTAAGTTGTGTTGTGTCTGATAAAGCCTTAGAGAAATCTTTTGCTTTTCCAGGGGAACCTCAGGGTTAGCTCTGGGATCCCGGGCAGTTTTTCACTGCAGCAACCACTGGTTCGAGCACAGTGGGGACTTGACTCTGGCTGGAGACAACCAGCCCAGGCCCTGGCCATCGGACCGCAGGGGAGATGAAGCTTTCTCCTCCACTTCTGCCTGGCTCAGATTTCATCTGCAATTGGGAGCCTGGCACAGTTCTGTTTCCATAAAAATGCCCCAAAGCCTTTGTTTTCAATCAAATTCAGAGTGAAAACAGTCCTGAGAATTTGAGAAATTCAGCAAAACAGAGTTACCATCGCCCAGACAGCCCTGTCCAGGAGGAAGCGCTGGTATGCGTTCCCTGGACAGGTCCAAGGTGTGTGCCATGGGGCAGAGCCAGGCTCGGGGGGGGTCTGTGACTCCCCAGCAGTGCCAGGAGTTGCTGGACCATGTGTCACATTCCCTAAAACCTTGGTCCACCCTCGTGAGGACTGCTGGGACATTACAGCTGTCTCCGCTTCCCAAAGCCCCTGACTCTCAGGCGTGATAGGATGCGTCTCCTGGCAGCTGGATCTTCAGTCATGTAAAGATTTTGGCAGCTGGATCAAGACTTCTGGCCTCCCCCTACTCTTTGCACAGAAATCAGTCACTTGGAAAAGAAAGTGGCAATCTGCACACAACAGTTTTGCTGGTCCAGGAGCAGCGTGGGGGACGCAAGGGAGGAACAGCCTGGGATGAGCAATCTCATCGGGGCTTGCTGCAGGCAGAGGTCCGAGGCGCAGGCTGTGGCTGAATGTGTGAGGTTTGCTGATGGGGTGCAAGCGTAATTAATATAACCAACTCAAGTATCCTGGCTTAAAGCTAGAAATTAAAAGCACTAATCCTCTTGTTTCCTTGGAGAGGCACCAGACTGGTGTAAGGCATGAAGGCAGTGGTAAAGGCAGCACTATTTCAGAGCTGCTGTGATATCCCAGACTTAGATCTACTTAGCTAGGAGTGCACAGAAATGGATGCAATGAGTTGAGCTGATAGCCAGCCAGACCCAGGGAATGTAAGGGTTTTCTGGAAGGGGCTACAACCACCCACGAACAGTGTTAAAGCCTTTAAAGCTCCACATGGCCTTTCCTGTCCCTCAAGGCATTGGCAGCTATAACAAGGGAAAAGTGCCTTTGCTTTATTAGGACACCAGTCATCAGCATCCCACAGTACGGTACCTGCCATAGCGTGTCGAACTTGGTCCCCTCGGGGATGGAGTACTTGCCGGACTTGTCCTGGTCTATCCGATAGTGATACACTGTTTTGCCATAGACGAGGGAGAGGGCGTAGGCACCGTTTTCCTTCCTTTCTCTCAGCCTGGTAGGGAGGAGAACTATTAAAAGCAACTCTAGGTTTTGCCCTGCAAATTATCATGGCTGCAGTGGTGGTGGGGCACTGGGTGGGCACTTGGTAAGGTGACCCTGCACACCACTGCTGGAATTGCCACCTTCGTGACACCCCTCTGCGGAGGCTGAGGAGGGACCCTTCACCTTTGGTCTCTTGTCCCTCTCCTCCATCCTCTCCAGCCAATTCTTTCCTTCCCTAACTAATTCAGGAGATAATTAAATGAAGGGCTGTCTCATCTCAGCAGAGATACAGAGCAAATGCTTTCTCCTGTATTTTATGGGCCATACATTGTGTACATGTCCGTGTTAAATGTTTTCACCCACTGAACCCTATATCTCATATCATCCAGCCCATTAACTTCATAGAGATATCAAAACATGAGAAACAAATAAAGCTCAAGATTGGCTTTTCATGGAGGCCAGACACTGTCTGGACAATAATAGGTTTGGGGTGTCAGAGTTTGTCTTTGAAAGATCTGTAACCACAGACTGACCATATTCAGCTAAACCTCCTCTCAGGAGCTATCATGCAAAACAAATAACTACAGGGTAGCGGAGGTGGGGAACTGGTAAAAAGTACAGGGATCACAGCATCTGCCAGGGTCTTGCATACTCACAGGAATTTCCCATCAGGTTGTGCCCCAGAGTACAGCCTCCGTTCAGCTTCATCCCGGGCGATGCTGCCATGGTACCAGGGCATCCTCTCATGGGCTGTGGTGGCAATGAGCTTCTCCACCTGTGGAGCCTGGCTTATGATGGCCTGTTCCAGTGCGTCCCCCTGGAAGAGAGTGAGAAATGAGACCTCCTGCCCCTCTGCTGCATTGTTGCATGGCTTCAGCACAGTTTATTCTGTACCCTTTTGGGCAAACGACATGGGAAACTTGGAAGGTCTTTTAATTGAAGAGCTTGTGGCCTTAATCATGCCTAGTGGATTGAATTCTGTTCTGCTGCAGAGCAGAATTACTTGCTTATCTAAATTGGTCCCATCCCTCGAATCCAGCTGAAGTCCATTGATTTGCTGGTGAGGGAAGAGAGAAGTCATCATATACGTATGGAAGATCTTGACGTCAGACTTGTGGGGTGTCTTTCAGCATCGCATTCCTGGGAGAGCAGGACCTCTTTGTGGTGCCTCTGCCTTCCTGGATGCTCACTGTCCCCAGGCACTACAACTTGTCAAGAGCAGTGCAGTCTGGAAATCATGTGGGAGACCCTAAATTAATTTTACTGGCCTCACACATTTTATAAAGAACTGTAGTTTTTCTTTCGCCAGTAGGTGGCAATGTCCTTTGTGCTATCTACCAGTGTCCACAGGGCAGCTTCAAGGAGAAACCCTATAGATACCTCATTCAAGGAGAAACCCTACAGATACTCATTCTGTTCAGGACCTTTGGTCTAAAATAGGCCAAATTTAGAGATCTTTCATAGAAAGGCTCCATAAAGAGAATGCCTGAGCCATCTTTCTGCAAGGACTTGGAAGTGTCTGAGTAGCCACTCTCGAGGTGACAGCAGGTAGAAGGAAATTAATTACGTGGCTGCTAGTGTGAGCATTTACAGAGTTTTCCCTTATGCGTATATTATATATATTCCAGTCTGCAATAAAATGCAGGAACCTGTCTGTAGCTATCGTTAAATTTAAATAACAGCCAGACCTGATCCAGTACCCAGTACCTCAGTCTCATAGGCAAAACCTCCACTGATTTCAAAGAGCGGGGAAAACCTGAGCAAGAACTTAAGTCTGGTTTCATTAGGTCTTCAGCACAACGTTACGGATGCACAGGCACCCCACATGGAGAGCGATGCTCTAACTGCAGCGAGCATCCCATGTGCTGCAGAGGAACAAACAGCACATGGGGAAATGTTTGCAAAGTGGGCAGAGAGCTCCAACGCCCCGCAGAGCAGATGCAACATGAGCTGCTCAGAGGAAGAGTCTGAAGGCTTGGGAAGACGTTTAGACCTGTTTCTGAAGAAGAAACTAGAAGAGAGAGAGATTTAAGACTGCAGCCTCTGAGGACAAGGACCTTGCTTTACCATGCGGTAAGAGGGGGGTGACAGCAACAGAGGAGGTCAGGGCGGCAAGCGGCAGTAACCCCCGGGGAGCACTCTTTGCACAGTCCCACACCCCTTTGGCAATGGACAGTACCTCTAGCTTCCACGTCTGCCGGACATATTCGCGCACCATATTATCCCTCATGCTGTCGAAGACGCCGGGCTGAGGCTCCACACCACTAGGGCGGTTGCAAGGCTTGCGGAGGGTGCAGCAGAGCCCGTCGGCATCCTTGGAGTAAAACTCACAGAGCTCCTCCGGCCCACAGTGCGCTTTGCCCCCCGCGATGGCGTAGGTCCCGTTCATCTGGCGCTCGATGGCGTAATGGTAAAACTGCAGGTTGTAGACCATGGAGAGGACATATCCGCCCAGACTGCGCAGGCATTGCCGCAGCAGGAACAGGCCATCCGCCATCCCCGCCAGCTTGAGGTACTCCTCCGCTTCTGACCTGGCAATGCTGCCGTAGTAAAAGGGCAGGTGAGCAGCAGCATCGGGCATCTCTGCACGCTTACCGGGACTGCTTGGGCCAGCTCACACGGTGCTGGTGCTCGATCTGGAAGAAAGAAGCAAAATTTTTCACTGACACATAATTTTGCAAAAAGGTTTAATTGGAATTCAGACTTGTCTGCCTAGAGGTTCTTCAGCCCACAGCTAACTATCTGTAGCATCATTTCAAACATCACGCGGAGAGTTGCAGTGGGCGCATTCATATCCCCAGCTAAAGAATCCCACGGTGATTCCTCTATCCCATCCTGAATGCAGCTAGAAAGTGTAAGTAAAAAATCCACCTGATCTTGATTTAAAGATTTCAAGCAATAGAGAATGCACCAAATCCTACAGTGAATTGTTCCAATGGTTAATTGCCTTCACTATTAAAAATGTGCTGCTTACATCCATCCCAAAGTTTTTAGTTTTGACTTCCTACCATTTTCTCTCCAGCCCTGCTCACAATAAAAGGAAATTCTTTTTCCTCTCTGAATAAATTAGTTTTGCCGTGATGGTCTGTAAGGCCGAAGTCTTAAATGGAATAAGATTAAAACATGAGATGGACATTAAAAGTCTAAAAAATATTTAGATACACAATTGCACCAAACACAGCAAAAGGAGATAAACCTAAGTGCTTCTGGGCAGACATTAACCATCAGTCGAAATGAACAAAAAGAAACCTTCCTCTAATTGTATCTTGAAAAATTTTATGGATTTTTTCCCACAACACCTGACTCTGGCTGGTTTCTGAATTTGGCCGATACTCTGATCCCGTTTGGCCGCTCCTATTTCTACATCGTGCACACGCTCCAGAGAAAGCCGGAGCTCAGATGTAGTCAGCCATCACTGCAAAGTGAGTTTAATCCCGCTGTCGAGCTGCAACACGCAAGCATTACTGGAGCCCCCTGCTCAGAAAAGCCTAAAACCAGAAACGAACGTACCGCCGTGCTGCTGCAGCACCAGCTTGCGGTGAGAATCCAGCGAGAAATGGCGCTTTGTTGACTGAGTCACTGCAGAGCCCCTTCTGCCAAAGAGTTATAGGTCTTTATATAGAATCATCTAAAAATCCCACCCACAAACAGAAGCCAATTTCTGGTGATTAATGGAAACGTTATCATATTCAAAGGGTCTCATTTGTTCCCTGGAGCCCGATCTTTGATTTTGTCATTGCGCACATGCTGACCCCAAAAAGATCAGAGTGTTTGTCTCCATCTGCGTTTCCCACGAATGTGTCACTCGTGTTCAGAATAAAGAAAACACTTCGTCCAGCGCTCTGGGTATTTGCCCTGATTCTTCCCAACGTAACTCTCATTTCTGAACATGATGGGAGAAGTTGCCGCCCGATGGGTTGGGCCCACTGTCATCTTCCAGGAGTGGATGGAGCTGTGCCGGGGCTGGTGGTCAATCCTGCTCCGTCTCACCCAGCAGCATAGCGACAGGGCTGCCTCCTGCCAGCCGCTGGGACCACTGGAGCTGGGAAGGGCTTGGCTGGATATGTGCTTGGCATCGGTAGGAATGGGACAGGGGTCAGGAGGAAACTGCTCAGGGGAAACCATTCTGCTGTGTGCACCCTGCTCTGCTCAGCCTACAGCAGCAAAGAGTCATGAGGAGAGCCTACAACAGCAAAGAGCCATGAGGAGATGGATTTATGGCAACCAGATTCTTCTCTACCTGTTTGTTTGTTGTGTTCATTAAGCCCAGAAATGGCCCTGATGAGAACAGGAAGGGAGAGCAGGCTCCACTGAGGAGGCGTTTTAGCCGAGGCAGGAAACCACAACAGGAAGCCGTCAGTGGCGTTCGCAGCTTTGGGTGCGGGACTAGCGTAAACCGTATCAGACACAGCACAACTAAGCCTGACTTGTGGAGCCCCTTTCATCAAATTCATCAAATGAAGCAAAGTGGGGTCTCGGCAGACCTGCCTGTCTGGGACACAGAAGGCAAATGAAAACACCCTAAAATGAAAGCTAAAACCCTAACTGGAGTCAATGCTGGAAACCAAAGCAAATGTCCTAATCCCTTGATGCCTCCAGGGATCAAAGCAGCCCAGACACTGGACAGATGCATCCCCCAGGTTCAGCTCCTGAGATGAGATGACTGCCAGGTCTTCCCCATCTCAGCCTGGTCCCAGGGGAGGGCAGGTCCCAGGAAGGTGGGTTGCAGAAAGTGAGAAGCGAGGACTGCAACTCTTGGTTTTGACTGCAGAGTCAGGCTCATGAGTCACGTTCACGAGTCAAGGATGAGGAAGTGCTGAGTGGGCAGTGGAAGGTCGGCCTTCTTCATGTGCTACTAATTTCCACTACCTACCTGGGATAAACAGTGATTAGGTACAATAACGCTGCATCCAAAAGTGCTGATTTCCTTTTCTGGAAAGTCCAGGACCAGAACATCACAGCAAGTGGAACACGTTTGACAATTGTTCAGACAGGTGAAAATGAGATGGCAGAAGCCATTGATCACCACTGAGCTCCCACAAAGTTTCCAGCTGCCTACACAGGCAATTCTGTTATAAACAGACTGTTTTTTTCTCTCCGAGTGCAGGGCTGAGAGTCAAGAAAGCCTCACGGAGATACAAGAGTGAACCCAGGGATCAGAAGTTGGTTCAGGCCATGCCACCTATTTCATACAATCCTTGCTGCCACAAATGAACCCTATTAGCTGCTCTTGAAAAAAACTTCTAAGTCCCCAGGCATGAGGAAAAGTCACCCCCTGAAGCCTGAGAGTAGATTGGAACAGGATGATTTTTAGCCTCTCTAAAGCTCTTGCTTTAAGAAAGTTTGTCCTACCATCCTGGTTCTTTCTATAGCCCAAATGCCAGCCCAGGGTCTTCTGGGCATAGCTACGCTCCTCTTCCAAACTACAGCTCTGTTCCTTAGCACTGCCCCTGGGTGCACCTGAGCCACCCTGACATAACCTCAACAGACCTGCACCAACCTCATACAACTTTGTTTTCCCACGCTGTAAAATGCAGAGGAATATGAGAACCAATTTCACGAATTGCTTTTACAAACATAACAAACTAGCGTCTGGAAGAAGCTGTGCAAGGGACCCTCTGCCACTATTAATTTCAAGCAGCAGGACCTGATTTTTCCTTAATCTCTGTCCCTTGGGCTGCAGTGACCCAGATGCCAGATATTTGGGTGTTCCCCCCAGGTTAGAAACAGCCCTCAGGGAGAACGGCGATAAAACCAGGGCTCCTGCGATAATGGTCATGTTTGCAGGTTGGCGTTATGACATGAAGATGCATTGAAAAAAGCAACACCCACGTAAAAAGTAGTCAGATTTGTGCACCATGACACACAGGAAAGCCAGGCAGGAAGCTATTGAGATGTCAGTCAATCAGATCTATATATAGCCGGCCACTTGCTCTTACTTAGATCAGACAAAAACCATCAGGAACTGGTTTGATTTTATAATTTCTCGGAACAGCAGAACCACTTAGTGTGAACGCGGCGCCAGTCCCTGAGAGCAGCAGGAGGCACTGACAAACTTTAGCATCCTGTTAGGACCATATTCTCTGCATCGTTGTCCTGCCAGCAATAATCCCTTGTAGAACAGCCCTGGCTAGCTGAACTGTCCCTTTAAGGTGGCTGGGTCAGCCCGAGGTAGAGGAGGGACCTGCCCGGGACAGACCGGGGAGGCAGCAGGAAGGGCTGGAGGATGGGAACCATGGGGAGGGGGGGTATAAAAGGGGCTCAGCGGGGGTTTGTGTGCTTTGGAGGTGGTGGAAGGAGTTGCTGCTGAGGTTTGTGCCGGCGCTGTGGGGAGGGGTGTTTTTAACAGTTCTCTGAAAGGTGTTCACTTGGGAATGGGGGGAGGTAACGAAGTAAGACCTGCCATGGTAAATGTGCCCGTGGCATTGCTGAAAGAGGAGGTCAGCCTGTTCGATGGGGGCTGGGGTGTCTGAGCTCTTCTGGGGGGGCACTTCTGCTGCCTCCCAGGGCTGGGGGGGTGAGCTGTGGTGCAGGCAGCTGGGGGGGTGCTGGGGGGGGCAGCCTGGCCTTGGGGTCTGCCTGCCCTGCAGGCAGGAGCACTGGGGGGGTGAAGGTGGGGGGGTGTGGGGCCCTGGCTCTCTCCTGAGCTCCTCCCTGGCCTGTGCTGCCTCCTTGTCTCCTCCTGGTGTGAACTGGCCTCTTTGGCCACCTCATGGGAAGGAAAGATGCTTCTCATGGTGCTTTGCCAAAGCCCACCTGCAGCTACTGCAGGAGCAAATGTGCTTTCTGACGGTGCTGTTTACAGCCCTCCCTTCAGGGCTTTAGGAGAGCACTGAGTAAGGGTTTGTACCCAAGGTTATCTCAACCCTCCTGTTGATGGGGCTCTGCTGGTCCCCACGGAGGGGCAGCTGGCTGGAGAAGCAGGGCTGAGCAGGGGCTGTGGCACAGTGAAGGTGTAGGCAGGATTTGGAGGTGGGAGCAGGGTGTGAGGTGCAGAGGGGGATGGCAGAAAGCAGAGCAAGTCTCAATCAGCAGCTGGTTCCCTCTGTAGCTGCAGAGGTGATGGGCATGTACAGGGACCTTCTGGTTTCCCCAGGGCTGTCCCCCATCCCATCCCCTGGATTGCTTTCTGTTGTTCCTGATTTGATCTGAGAACTAAATTTACAGCGGAGAGCCTGGTTGAAGATGTGAAGGGATGAAAAATGTCCACAGTGAAAGTTCCCTTTCCAAGTCATTCTTCCCAGGGGTAGCTGGCACTGTGCAAGAGGATGAACTGAAGAGCTCATCCGTGGAGATCAGACACATGTGGTTTTGTTTAAATTTTGTAACAAAAGGCTTGAAATAAATTTGATTCAACTTGAAATGCTTCATAGTTCAAAGAAAAACCTGAAAAACTTAACTTTGGATTGGCCTGACTACATTCTTCTAATTGTTCTTGATTAATGTTTAATTTTTATTTACGTACTCCATGGTAGTTCTTCCCAAGATTTCCTCATGAGCACTTACATTCCTGGCTATAACTGCTTTCCTAATTTCCCTGCTGACTACTCATTAAAACCTCAGCTACCCAACCATTTATTAACACTTGAATTATGTGTGAGTGGGAGTTTATGAAAGTGTGAGCCCATTTATGTTTGTACTCATAAACAGTGTGCCTTCTGCTTGCATGTGAAGATAATAATCTTTTCTACTTCTCGGTGAGTATTACTGACTAAGTCCTGCCTGAAATGGTTGTGCTTACAGAAACTCCACAGAAAAACCTGCCTGATTTCACTAAGGACCTTGTCTGCTCTTGCTGTCCTTGAAGCGAGTAGGTAAGTGCAAACTGCCCCTCCACTGCCTGTGGATCCCAGGCCAGGTGCAGAAATGCTTCATACACCTTCTCCCCCTTTGAAGTGGAACATGGGAGCTGTTTGGCTCCAAGGACAGTCCACAGTCCTTTTTGAAAGGGAAAAAAATGTTAAATTCCACTTGCAAGGCCTGCAGAGGGACCTGGTGCTCCTGTGGTGCACTTGGTATGGAGACTCCGAACAGTGACAGGACTGTACCAGACACAGCCTTCGAGAAAAGCTGGTCCTGTGGAGATCAGTACCCCCTCTTCTAAGCCCTTGGCCAGAGACCTAGTGCCACCCCATCACAGTATTACTGGAGATCAAAATTAGAGGGGATGGCTCTGCTCAAATGCTTGTGGCCTTGGTCATATGGTACGTGTATCCTAGAAGTAGCCATCGTTCACCCAGTGGCAGGGCTAATGGGTAACTGGTTTTTTGTGCCTCCTTCCACCCAGGGTCTGACCTAGCCAGGCTGCCTTGTGTCCCCACAGTTCTGGTAAAACACTTGTTCGCACAAGCCGGTGCTCTTGCTTGCTGTTAGTGTTTGAGGGGTCAATGCACGAGCACGTTGCTCACAGCCCTTCCTGCAGAGGCCCAGAGGCTCAGGAGTTGCCATGTGTCACCTCTGCTCCCATCTTGCAGCTCTGATTATTCCTTCTTGCTGCTCTGCTTTGACTTGGCCACTCTGAATCTGCCCGGGCGGGTGAGGGTGCTCATCCTTCTCGAAAGGGAGAAATGGTGCAATAGAGCATGGAAAATTGATGACATGCTTGTTTGGTGCAGTCAGATGGCAATAAAGGCCTGAATTCATTCATATCCTGCTGGGGACTTGTTTTCCTTCTGTGGTTATTTGTCAAATGCTAATGAGCGGAAGCAATTTTCTCCTCTAGCTTTGAGAGCAGGAGACGGGGAGGGGGCTGGGGAGGGAGAAGGCCACCTGCGTGGGGGCCTGGTTGGTATAACTATCTGCCTTTTGTGCAAGCCGTTGTTTTAACGGCTGGGATTGCCTCGTTCCCAGAAAGTAGTTTTCTGGTGTTACCCTGCTTCCTCTGAGTTTTTCACTGATGCTTGTGAGCCTGCAATGCAGCTGCCGCAGGGGTAGTATGAGACCTTGGTCCTTGGTAGTATGAGATCTTGGTCCTTTCCTGCAAGAGACCGGGCAGATATTTCGGCAGTGCCATAGCAGGGGAGTCAAACGGGCAGGGTGCAGTCCCCTGAGGCAAAGCACAGTGAGAACTTGGCAGTAGGAAGTACAAATGGGTCTCTGAAACATGCAGATGGTGCGTTACTACTTCGGGATTAACACAGGTGAATCGCTGTATGCATGGACTTGTTTCCAATTTACATGTGGTCATGCCCATGGTGTATCACATGCTCTTTCTAGCAGAGTGCACTGTTTCTTAGTAAAACCTTGTCGTCTGGTGGTACGCTGCTTGGGGAGCATGGATGGAAAGATAAAATCAACCACGCGATCGCAGTGTGCTCCTCCGCGCCCAAGGAGCGTGGCACAGAGCAATGCGAGTGGCTGCTCTTTCTCTGCTTGGCACTGGGTGATCGCTGGCCACGGAGCTGACTCTAGTTCTGCAGGAGTTTGGGTAAATACTTGGTTCTTTCCCTAAGGAAAGGGATATTAGTTATTTATCTAGTGCTCTTCTTCCATGAAAAGATCCCTGGGCAAGTGTTTATCCTAGGTAGGAGCCTGGCAGACCCTGATAAATCAGAATGTAAAGAACCATATTTTTCCTAAAATGTTGCAATGAGTGGCACAGAGCAGCGTCCGTCTCATGGCAGCTCTGGAATAGGTGGGGTGCTGGGGTCCACGAGCAGGGTGACGCTCGCTGCTGTGTGATGGGGTAAAGCAAAGTCACTGCGCTATCCTAAGGGAGCGTGTGCTCATCTGTTGCATGTGGATTTAGTTTGGAAGGCTGTGAAAACACCCTGCTGATCCTTTGTAGAGCCACTGAAAACACTCCTGGCTCCAGACCCATTGATCCTGAACAGCTTTTAATTAGGTTTAACGTACATAGTTAAACACAGTAGGTGCTGTTTCCTCCCTGGTATCCCCGAGTGCTCTTGTGGTCTGATAACTCAGCTACGGGTCATCGGTCTGAGCAAACGATGCCGAGATGTTTGTCCTGGGGATGAGTGAGCACAGAGCTTGTCCCTGCCACCGAGGTGGAGCTGATCTTGACAACCAACCGGAGAGAAGAGTCAGTACTCCACCTGGATCCTCTGGGGTTTGGGTCTCGCAGATGGTTTTATGGAGCCAATGGCAGAAAACTGCAATAACTGATGTGTATCTTGAAGGGCTCTCTGGTTTTGCTTGCTTCTACCTGGCTTCCCTGTATTATCTTGTGAAGGGCTTTTGCTGAAATAACTTAGCACACAACATCATGGATCTAGAGACCTGCCAGTACAGCGCGTTTGGGGGGCATTGGTGGTGAGACCATGGCTCGAGTCCTTTCCTTGGCACTACTAGGAGTAGTGCAGCCCTCACAGGGCGCAGTAAAGGTGGCACGAGGGCGTTAAGCCGCATCGGTGCGAGAGCACTGGCTGTGATGAATCTTAGTGGAAATAAGTTTATCATGTCCTGCACTGGCTTGGGTTCTTGTGATGGTGCTGAGTGGGGACCTTCTCTGGAAGGACTGAAACCTGCTGAGCAGGTTCGATGCTGCTCTGAATGATGTGCCCTTCCCACCTCTGCCCCCCTCCCTGCTCTGGGTGGTGAAGTGGCTGACAACTCTATTTCCAACCACAGAATGACAGTGTTTTTGTTACGTAAACATCTGCATTTATGGTTTGCCTTTGCCATTTAAAGATAAATTTAATAGCTGAGCTTAAAGTTTAGCAGCATGTATTTTTTGTGATGCCTAGAGACTCCCTGGAAGATCACAGCCAGTGTCTGCACTGCATAGGGGTGTGCGGGCTTTGTCCTGAAAAGCCCAGGAAGAAGAAAAGAGGAGGAGGAGGAAGAGATAAAGGCAAACTGAGGAGAGGAGGACTTTCGTGTGTGCAATTGCAATCAGGTCAGGTGCAGAGCTCCAAAATCTTGTTCCTTGGCTTCCTGGTGTGCCAGGGCTCTGCAGCCACTGGGCTATGATGCCTTCCTGATGGGGCACTGACTTGTACTGTACTTGGTAGGGAGCTGGGTTATCAGGTCTACTGGGGGGGAGACAAGCTCTCTGGAAGTAACACTGGGGGGCTTGCCAACCTTCAGTTAAGAGTTCCTCTTAAAGGCCTGGTATGAGTTAAAACCTCATTCAGTAAAAATACATTGCATCGGAGGTTTCGGCTAGTGCTGAGCTGCTGGTCGGGTTTCAGTCCTTTAATCATTCTGCCTTAATTTAGCCTTGAGAGGAAACAGTTACTGTGTCTCCATCAGTAACATCTCTCTTCTCAGCATGGGCTCTCCTCTGCTTTGGTCATTGGGCTGTTTCATATAGTAGATACTGTCAAACATTGATTGGTCTGTCCAAAACTACCTGGCTTCTCCTCTGTCTATTCTACAAGATGTATTTTTAAGGTATTCTCACTCTGGACAATATCTCTAGGCAGATGTGCCACTTGATAAGCTTATTCTGGTTCGTAGTCCTACTCTGAAGCCACCCCTGGAGCTCTGCAAGACCCTCAGAGAGGAGGAGGCCAGGGAGGATGGAGACGGGGAAGCAGACAGTTGCCATTCAAGCCAGTGCTGAGCTAGGTTGTACTGGTGCCGTGTCAGTGGCATGTGTTGGTCACCTGAGCTTCAGCCCGGACAGAGGATTCCATGTACCCTGAAGCTGCTCCATAACTGTACACAGCCCCTGGATAGCGGGTTCTGCTTGGGGGCATGTTGGGTGTATGTTACAGCTCACGTGTACAGAGCTGGCACTGCTGCAGCGGCTTTCCCAACATCTCTGAAGCAGATGTTAGAGATGGTTCACCCTCATCTTTCAGGGCAGCTACCCCCAACGTGGGACGCAGCAGCTCTTGTGCCTGAAACAGTGCTGGAAAAGGTTGTCTCCTCGCTAGAGGGGATGTAGGCAGGCCGAGTAGAAATATCCAACTCGGAAGCTGGCTGAGACACCAAAGCAACTTCTCTGTGCTGGCAGTAAGTGCCGTGGGCTCTAATGGTCATGAGTCACAGGGTTTCTCAATCTCACTTTGAAAGCCCAGGCAAAGGGGGCTAGCAGCAGATCCAACCACGACAAAATGAATGCATTGGGCATCTGGCATTCACCACCAGCACTGCAGCCGTAGTGCTGGCTTTTATGGACATAATATTACTGCAAGTAGAGTGGGTGAAAGCTGCTGCCAGGTGGGGAAGAGGCTGGCAGAGCGCTGGATGCACTCTTTGCTCCTCAGACATACAAAGATGAGTTTTGTTTACATGGGACAGATTAAAACAGTTCCTGCAGTTTAAAAAAAAAAAAATAAATACCACCCACATGGTTCAGTACCAGTGGCAAACGTGACCCTAGCACCTTGGTTTACTTATTTCAGTAGGTGATTTAATACTAGAAGTGTTGGAAACTTTGCAAGTTCAGGAGAGAGCAATGAAAGTGATCAAGGGCCTGATGGGACTGATTAACGAGTACAGCTCTTAGGGATGGAGTATGCACACTAGTTGTTGATCAAGAGTGATGGGGGAAAATTTGAGAGCAAGGTAGAAGTATCTAAAGAGCATGATCATATTTGAGAGAGGAAAAGCTGTTTTGGATGTGCTAATAAGATGATATGGGGATAAAGGAGAAGATATTAATCAGTGGAAAGTAAGTCTGGTTATCAAGAAACATTTTCTAACAAGACGATCCATCAGGATGTGGAACAAGGGAAATAGTGGAAGTCACTTAACACTGGATCAGAAAATGTACTGTAGGGAACAATCCTAGAGGAAGAAATTGGGATGAGCTAATAGGACTTTCCCATATCTAATTTCTGCAATTCTGAATTCCATTAAGGAAAATAAACTTTCAATTTCTTTCTCTGGCCAATGTAATTTCCAGTTCAGTCAATGTTCCGTGAAAAACACTGAATGCAGAAGCATTTTGCTTCTGCTGCTGACATTTTTGGTGGCCTTTTGTTTGAACGTCAGTATCTGAAATGAGAATGAAGTCCTCTACTTGCTTGCAGACTAGGGTTACATGCACAGCAGTAAATATTCTCCTGCACATTTTCATAATATGGCTCAGTGATCAGCTACGTGATGACTGAGGTGAAAAAATAGCTCATTCTCCATGGTCTGCTAGGTTCTTAGCTTTTGTCCTTTCTGTGCTGTCAATGGGAGGTTGCAATTAATCAATGTCTACCTGTGCTCAGTCTGTTCTTACCATGGCCAAAATGCACCGACCAGCTTCCTGAACTTTTCCACCAAGCAAAACTAACTTTGAACTAACCTTGCAGCTGAACATCCTGTTGCAAGCACTCATCCTGGTTTTTTTTTTTTCCCTCTTGGATGCAAGACACTAAAACAAGCAGCAGAGGGTTAACTCTGTCTTACAGAAAACCTTCTGGTCACTTAGCTTCTGCTTCACCCTCTTGCAACCTCCCTCCGTCAGCTGGATGTGTGGGATGCCAATAACCCATCAAAACAAATTCTCCGAGGAAAACATCATGGCCCAAGGAACAGAGCTTTGTGCTGCAGTGCCCTCAGGACTGCTGGATTGCATCCAGCCATGGTGGGACAAGCTGGATGTTCCCTCCTGGCAGTTGTTCCGGGCACTGCCAGCAGAATTGTTGCTTCATAGCGGGTGTGTCTCGGCAGCAACAATTAGTTGCAAACAGGGTTTTCTTCTGCGCTCACAGAGACCGAGTGGAAATCCTTCCAGGTCCCAGGGAAGCCAGGGCACTGGCAGCCGTGCAGGGCATGTCCTGCCCTGCGTGAGCCCAGCTGAGTTCCCCAAAATGCCCGGTGCCGTTTAACCCTGCCCTGGTAATGTGATTTTTTTGGGGGGAGATGCAGGCGACGCTGAACACCCCTGAAAATTTTGCCTCTGGCACCTACCACCACATTTTGCTGTGGCCATAGGGCTTTTCTCTAGATTATTGTCTGTTCCTGCATCAAAATTATGTTCCTCGGGGCAGCGTCTGCTGGCTCCTTTCCCAGCTCAGACACAGAGTCTGTGCCGCCGTACCCGTCCACGCGGTTTGACTCGGCAAGACCCGTGCCGATGCCCTCCTATCTCATCACTTGATGTGATAATGGCTACAGGACCTTGAACATCTGATGTAGATCTGAGGAAGATGCTTCTTCCACTGGTTTGTAGAAATGTGCGTAATCTCACATTCCTCCCTAGGCTGCATTAACTTAATAAAAATAAGGCTCTAGTTGTCATATAATAGTTATGCTGGGTACTCTGCAGGTGAAAGATTATAATCTCCTCAAATAAGAAGTGAGGGGCAAACCATATGTGTGTGTCTTCACAAGTAATCTTCAGGATCTGCACAAACATCTTACGGGAAAAGGGTCATGATTTTCACTCAAAAAAAGAAAAAAAAAAAAAAATCTTGCTAACTTTCCACCTGCTCTGCAGGTCTCAACAACTTCTTAGATTCCGGTGTGATCTGCTCTGGAGCCGCACACTGGGAGTTTTCTAATGAGATGTAGAAGAGGCAGGTAGGAGCGGGATAGCAGAGGAGCAAGGAAAAAAACTGAGTAATTCTTCACTGTCCCAACCTATCAAACTTTATTACTTAATAGGCTTCTGCTGAGGGATTATTTAGAAGCTTTTCAGATGCACAAATGAGTTGTTTTTTTTTTTTTAAAAGACGACTTTAAGGGTTTAAAATACTCAGCTGGCTTCAGTCTCCTTTTTGGCCAAAGTGAGAGAGAACCTGGCTAAATGCGGTTCTGTTGGGTAGCTCAGATGCAGAAGGATTTCTCAGAGATTGGAGTCAATGACTGATAGATGATGGGTCCGGTATCTCTTCCAGCTTTGTCTCTGCCATCTGCTTTTCTGTCCCGTTAATTGTTGACAGGCAGCAACGACTCTAAGTGCTTGGGGAGAGTGACTTTTCTTGGTCAAATCCTCGTAAAATAAGGCTTGAGACTTCACTAATATTATGCAGGTGCTTGAGTACTCATAGTTAGTGGATAACGTAACCCCAAAAATGGCAGCTCGGTTGTTTTGCTGCTCAGCCGTTTCTGCTTTGCAGTTTTGCAGCTCATCGCAACGTTGCCCGACCTGGGACCCTTCCAGCAGCCCCGGGCAGAATCCAGCATGTCCCATCGACTCCATCCTGCTGCAGTGGTAGTGGAGCTCTGAGCATCCCTGCCAATGCTCCGGGCAGATGAATTGGAAGGCTCCATGTTCTGCTTTGGGCTTTTAACTCTTGCAACAGATGATTTTTCTCAGTATGCATCCAGGAAGGCTTTAAAATTGCTCGTCTGCTTTGTAACCTTGCTGTGCTTCAGTGCTCTCAGCTGGAAAACCTGGCAGGTAGCAAGGGATTCTCCGAAGAGCTGGGACTGTTCCCTGTCCCTCCAAAGGCTTTACACCGCGTTTTGTCCAGGGCGAGGAGAACTTTAGTCCTTGAAAATGTGCTGATGGTGAATGTGCTCTGCACCCATGTGCCACTTTTCAATTCCTCTATATTTCTAGGCAGCTGAGGGATGACATTGATGATCCCTCTCCTGCAGATGAGGAAGTTGAGGGAGGCAGAAGAGCTCATGGCACGGTAATGCCTTGGGCTGGAGTTCTCCCAAGTGACGTGCTTGCTGTTGCATTATGCTACTTATCGCAGTAAGCACATTGCATCTCTAGATGATCTAGGATGGGTCTTGAAAAAAACAGTCAGTTTGCCAGCTTTATGCATGCTTTATTATGGCCAGTGGGGCTCAGAACTGAAGCTTCTTGTGCTGTTTTAAAATACTGTGGAATTTTCCGAAAAATACAGTGTTATCTAAAGCCTCTTCCCCCATTTATTGTGCCGTACCCCTAAACCCGTTTGAGTTATTGACTTGCTGCAACAATTGTGTGTTGCCTTCTCCTCTCGGGGACACCCAGGAGATGAAGCGATTGCTTTCTGATGTACTTTAGGATCATCCTAATAAAAAGAGCTGTGTACATGTCCCAAGGTACAAGTGACAGTCTTGCCTACAGTTTCAACTTCTGTAGCATTCATACTGTGCGGCTTACGTGCATCTGTCCCTGCTAAAGTAATTCTGGCAGCTGAGAGAAGTTTATAAACCTTCCTGCCATCCCTTCAGGTCCGGATTAGCTATGCATTTGCTAATAGCTTCAGTCTTGGTGTGGTTTTTTTGCACGCTCAGGAGTAGCGTCCGAGTACTGGGTGGCCGCACAGGATCCCTGCGTTCTGCTGCATCTGCAGAAGGTCCGGGGTGAATCCGCTGCTCAGCTCATGCAGGGTCCCGCTAATGGCATGGAAAAGCGTTTAGTAGCTGTGGCTGCCTTTAACACCTATTGCCTGCAAACATGCTGCATTAATATCGCGCTGGCTGACCGCAGCCAGATGTTTCCAGTCCCTAAGCCAGCTCAGGTATCTCTGCGCAGCGAGCGTAGTGCAGAGGCAGTGCTCAGCAGCAGAATTGCAGAAAATCAGGCACCCGATCCTGTTGGAAGCCAGAGCCTGTTACACAGGCTGGTTTGGGGCTTCAGTCCTCTGTGACTTAGAAACTAGGTCTTTGGCTAAGCCGCCCTGGTGTGAACTGGGAGATGATAGCAATTAGCAGCCCTGTTCCTTTCAACAGTCAGAAGCAGTTTGAGGTCATGCTTTACTAGGGTCTTTGCTGCGTTAGGTGATGAATTTGAGGTCCTCACGCTTGCTACTCCCTAAAATAGCCACAGGGAAGTGGGAGATGGTCCTCGTATTGCCCCCAGGGCATGCTTAACATCCTGGGAAATATCTTCCCAGCTCCATGGAAAAGGGCCAGAGCACTATACTGTGCTACACTGTGTTGGATCGGAGCCAAGGGCACCGCACAGGCAGACCCGGCAGCTCCTGGCTTTACAGTTATTATCTCGGCAAATAAAGTAGAAAGGCAGCTCAGAGCCTAACAGTCACCTACAATGCGACAGCAAAGTTTCCTGAGCATCAGTTGTTCAGTCTGGAGTTTTAAAAGACAGAAGGTGAATCTGGGCTTGAAATCTAATCTGTAACAAGGAGGGGAATTCTGTAAGGTCTAGCCGAGCTTCCAGAAGCACAGGTGTAAAATAGTGTCCTGATGGTTAGTGACAGTCTCGATAGGTCTTCATCAGAGTGGGAGCGCAAACGTTGCCTCATCACTGCTGTTCAGGATTTCTTTGAACGCTATTTCAAAGCAGAGTGAGACTGTTCCTTTACCGGTGCGTGTTACCAGGATTAAACATAAACTTCAGACTGTGCGGGATTTACGGGGTGGTCGTAGGAAATTCCTGAAGAGGAAAATTAATACAGCTGAAGGCAGGGGAAGCTGAAGACTTGGACTTCAGCAGCTCTGCTCTTCTTGCAAAAGCTTATTAGCTCTGAAAGGTAAGTATGCGTTTGCATGTGACCAGCATGCGTTTGGGCACAGCGTGTGACTTGCAAGTGGTAGTGGAAGTTTGCATTCACAATCAGTCACTTCCTATGCAAAAAGGTCTGCTCTGAGTGTTGAAATGTTCCACTAACAGGCAGCTTGCTATCTCTGTTTTCCAAATATAAAACTGAGGCGGAGATAAATAATGGGCTAGATCTGCACAGGGCTTTTTGGTTTGTTTTTTTTTTTTTTTAAATAATAGCAGCAAAGGCTTTTTGTTCCAATTATTTGAATAGGATTTAGGGAAGTAGAGTTAGACCTTAGTTCATATTTATCCTTATAGCCTCCCTTACAGAGGCTATAACTTTGGCACTGTATGGAGTTTGTAGAAAGCTGCCCACATCCTTCATGGCCCCTGGTACCTGTCTTACGTTCTGGGCTCTCTCCAGCCTGGCCCCGGTCTCTGCTGTGCCCATTCAATTCCAGACCCAGCAGGGCATCTCCTGGCACCTCTGGGGATATTACGAGACTAATTAAGCACATTGAGTGATCAGCACTGTGTTTAAAAATGTATATTCCTGCAATGGTGAGGAAGGGACTAAACAGTTATTATACTGTAATTCCTAACCTTGTCTGTCTGATACGGCCCATCTAATGCTACCGTGTGAGTTAGCAGAGATTCCTGGGAAAGCAAGTGCTAAACAAAGTGTGTGGGGCTTTAATTTGGTAACACTATCTGTACTTTTGTGTATTTCCAACCCTCCAGATTAATTTTCCGCATTCCCCTGCGATGGTCCCAGTCATGTTACTCAACTCAGACCCGCACAGTTGTTAGAAGTGGGGAAAAAAAAAAAAAAATAAATAATCCCAGTGGCATCCTTTGCCACTGGCATCTCTGGTTTGGTGCTGCCGGTCCCACCTGCCCGGGGTTCGTTCAAGTCAAAGCTTGGCTTAACTGACACATCTGCCCTTTCTGACCACATTGGCCCTCTCAGGCTTTCGCTGCTCAAGCCAAGTTTTACATAGCTGGTTGAGCGGGCTCAGGTCGTGTGCAGAGCCTGGTGCTCCAAGGGTTTTCTGCTCCCTGGGAAGCCGGCTGCCTTACAGGGCACTACAGAGGCTGGGGCATTATCCTCGCTATCCGAGAGTTCTCCGGAAACCCTCTTTCTGGTTAAGGTCTTAATGGGAATCAACTTTTTAAAAAGACAGTAAACACCCACATGCATACAGGTGTGGATTCTAAGTACTGCTGTGGCATGTTCCACTGTTTCTTTAGGAAATCCCATTCCCAGGAGCATCAGCAAGCTTTTCAGAGACTTGAGCCTCTTCTCAAGAGGAAAAAGGGTGATGAAAGGTTGAAAATACAAAAATCCTAAATATATTGGGAAGCATAACCTTGTAGATCAGTTTGTTCATCCCCCTGCCAGTGAAGGAGCCTTCTGCCTGATCCCTTCTCCAGTCCCCTCTCCAGTTCTGCCCACGTGATGGGTTTCCCTTGCATCCCTGTGGCGTTTATTCCACAGTCTAATAGGTCTGCCCATTAGGAAATGTTTTCTGAGGTTTAATCTCAATTTTCCTTTGTTCTACTTTATTCCATAACACCACGGACTGTGCTTGAATTGATGGGACTTGGAGCTGTGCCTGTTTTCACAGCAAAGTGCAGAGCAATAACAGACGAGATGACAAAGAAAGTAAAGGAAGTAAATGTGAGTTTGCCAGAGGCCTCTGTTTTTTGAGTTTTCTTGCTGTTATATTTGTCAGTAGGAAATCTCTGAAGTCCTTCTTCAGTATTTGGAGCATTATTCAGCAGGTGCCAGGTATCCTACGTCTTCCCACATTGCCACTGAGGCTCGCAGGCAGTTTAAAGAGAAACTTCCAGAGGAGACAAATTTTGATGTCACGTCCAGAGGTGAAGGGAAGGGAATGGCTGGCCCTGAATATTGGACCACAGCCATCATTTCAGCATCTTCTGACCTATCTAATTCCCCCCCAACTTCAAAAATAATATGATGGCCCCTAACTTACACCATTTTTTTTTTTCCCCCCCAAAGCAACAGAGTAATTGGTAGAAAAGCCAGAGCGGTCACACAATTAATTAATCTGGGCCTATTAACACCAACATTTCACAGGATCTCCCCTGCTGCCACGAAACCCCCAATGCTACCAGGGTGTGCAGAAAGGTACGAGACAAGGAACAAAGCAGCCATGTCACGTAACAGCTACCGAAGATACCGACAGCAAAAAAAGTGCTTCTTACCTGGTTTGCAGATGGGCAAGATGTCTTGTCAGGGCTTCGTTACAGCAATTTTGAAGAATGGAGAAAAGGGGAGAAATATTTGTCAGCAAGTGAGAAATGTGTCGATTTTTGGAAGATGGGAGGGGAACGGGCAACACCATCCAGTGAGCTGTCTGGCATTCGCTAACCTCCGTTTGCTGGTTTCTTTGAAATGTGACCTATTTCCTTGTTGCACAGGAAAGGAAAGAAGAGAAAATAAAAGCTGTGTAGCTCTGAAGAGTGAAAGAGCCCTGAGACCTGAGTGCCAGGGCATGGGTCTTCTATGGAAGAAAACAAATCAGAGGAAGGTGGTGAAGAGCCATCGTTTAAAGAAAGGTGTTGGGGGAAGACACTGCTTGGAGAGCAAAGCTCTCTTCTTGCCCATTGAACAGATGGGGAAGTGAGGTTTTTGACACAAGTATCTCTGCCATGCCAGCGTATGTCCCCTGGAAGTCACAAGGGGGTAAGAAGAGCTTGGTTTCTTTGGATTTTCCACATCCAGGCCAGAGGCTGCTGAGAAGGGCCCTCTGCGTAGGGCTGCTTTGGAGTTGTGGTTTGTGATGGTCAAGACCTAGGCTCAGTAACCCAAGAAGCCTCTCCTAGCCTGTTTTTTCTGCCTAGCCTGCTTTCTGATTAGCTCTTTGTAGTGCCAAATGGCCATCAGACTAACAGCTAGGATGGGAACCACCCAACACCAGTCCCACCACAACGGTGCTTATTTTTGGCAGGATTTTCAGCTGCTCCTCAGGGTCACGTCTACCTTTCCAGAGGGCAAAAGTTTCCACGTTTCATCACCAGCCGTGGTAAACAGCTTGCCACAACCTGACAGCTCATGATCTTGGAAGAGTTGGGTAAAGGGTTAGCGTTCAGGGCCAGCTCTTGGTGACTGGGGAGAGGCTACAGCGCCATGACTTCTTTCTGCTGAATGCAAAGAGAGGTGCCCCAACAAGATGGGTGGGGAATCCTGAAACATCTTGCCGTTGCAGGCAGACTCTGCTGTGGAAGAAGTTGGGAGTAGAGCCCTGATTGTGGTAGGTTGAGCTTGCTGGTGTCCAAGACTGGAATGAGAACATGTGGTAATAAGGTTAGATATGCAAAATGCAAGCTATCCTTGAGCATTACTTGACTGTATGGCCTTTAATTGCCAAATCCACCTTGAGGAGCCCTTTGTTTACACTTTGACGTGGAGCTGTACCTGATGTTTACTCAGAAATCCATATTAAAGGTTTTTCCAAGGACAACGTGAGATCCCAAGGTAGATGGGATGAGTCACTTACAGTTTACAACAGTGAAAATGCAGCATCCCAACACACCCAACCTTGCAGTGCGAGCAGAGGGCTCTCAATCCTGAGCCCCCAGCAAGGCTCACCTGCACGTTTGTCCTTTGCCCAAAATCCCCACAAAGTTTAGGTGATGTACGACGATCTTAGTACTTGCTTTTTGATGGCTGCGCTTTCAAAGCTCGCGGTGGCTCCTTCAAGCTGGAGTTACAAGTTCAGGAGACACCAAGCCAATTTTGTCTAACACCTGGCATTAATTAAACTGAGTTTTACTGTTGGGCAATTAGTTTGCATGTCTCTAGCAGAAAAACAAAAACATTTGTTTATGGCTGGTTTCACTTGCAGGTTCTCAACCTGCAGTCTTTGGGCTACAAACAAAGCGGAGCAGTTTGTTTATTACAGCAGTAGCTAAAAGGCTGACTGGAGTGTTGTTGTGTTGGGTACTGTACAACCATAAAAAGGGTTAGTCTGTGGCCAAGTAGCTAGTCCCAACATGGACTTGGGGCCAGGCTGTGATGTAGAGCCAGAGCTGGGAACTTTGCCCAGGCCGTGCAGTTTAGACATAGCAAGAGAGAGAAATTTTTGTTTTATGTACAAAATGGTTATACAAAATTACCCCATCAGGCCTCAGCATCACTCACTATGTGTTTTAATGGCAACCAGGACAGAGTTTGCAGCCTTACAAGCCTTAAAATATGCGCTGGACTCGGTGTCGTGCAAGCTGGTGCTGCAGCTGGGCGCGCTGGATGCATTTGGGCATCGGCCAGCACCACCGAGAACTGACGGCACCAAGTTTGCCTGGAAACGTTGCTCTTTGCGCTTCCCCGGGGTTCCGTGCATCATCCCTGCGGGGTTTCTACCAGCCTGGTGCTGAGCCTGGACCTTGCAGGATCGGAGCGTGCAGCCTCTGCCACATGTAGCCACAGGAGGGTGCAGTGTCATTGGGCTGCTGAGCGTCGGGGACTGGGTCCTGGTGCTGTGCTGAGCATGGGGCTCCCCTCCGTCCCAGGAGGGAGTGAGGATGAGGGAGAGCTGGAGGGGAGAGGGTTTCAAGCATCTCCTGGAAATGCATCATCATCTCCTCATCCTAGAAAGAGAGGAAGCAACCGGTTGGCACTGTTTGGTGTTGGAAATGAGTCGTAGTGGCTGTCTGCCTGTGAAACGCCTTTTATTCAGGCGGAGTCCAATACCCTCTGCCTTTTTTCTGTGAGTATCTGGTCCCTTTACCTTTCTTCATTTTCTGGGCTTTTGTGTACGTGATGGAAGTCTTGGCTTGGGAAGGTGTGTGCAGCTCTAAGGTGGCTGCATCATCCCTTCGGAGACAGGTCCAGGCTGGATTTAAGACCTGGGTTTTGAGCTGAGGAATTTGCGTGGCCTGGTACGAGAGGGTCCTCAGAGCAGTTCTGCTTTTGGGTACAGGGCTGGGGAGGGGGTTGGCCCCAAGCACACGGATTGTCTGTCCTTGTATGTCAGGAATCTCTAACGCTGTACTTACCATGCAGGAGGGACTGCAGACCCTGCACATCAGGGAAAAGCAAGTTTCCCTGGGAAGGGAGAGGGACAGGCAGCACCGAGCCGCTCACTGCTGAGCAAGGAAGATGGGCGTCTGCAGCCTCTTCATTACGCACCGGGTGTGTTTGGAGACAAGCTTCAGCAGACAGAAAGCCCCTGGTATGGCACCGGGCCACGCTTTGAGCAATTAGTGTTTCCCTGGCCAGAAGCGGCACCATTCAATTAACCCCCAAATACTTTGTTTAGTTGCTCTTTTATGTGTGTGCTGTGGGGGCTCAGACAATGGCTCGCACGGCCTGGGGAGGAAGGAAACCATTCTTTCCACCCAGCCAGGGAACCGGCCAAAAGTCCAGCCCAGCAATTGCAGTCCCTTTGAACTTAGTTTTCGAACGGAGAGCCAGGCCGTTCCAGTCTGAATGCCCGTAAGGAAGAGCGGCCCTTGTGCTTGTGTGGGGTGTCCCAGGGCAGCGCTGGGAGTGGGGGCTGTGAACTCCCACCGTCAGACATCTTCTGGGAGCAAAGGATGTTTTCCCTTGTTTTTCAGGGCTGTTAGGACGAGCGTGCCTACCAGCCGGCACTGAATACTTGGAGACCAGCAGAGGCTCAGGGGGTCTCTCCTGGGCTTCTCCTGCTCAGGTCACGCTGCTGCACCACCCAAGGAGTGGAGTTCAGAAGGCTTCAATAAGGGTTTACACAAATTCATGGAAGAAAATGAATTATGGCTGTTAAATGCAAAGATACAGCTTCTGGCTTAGGTTCAGCCCTGCACTTAGTTTACTGAGCACAGAGGATGTAGGAGGAGATGCTGCGAAAAGTACCACAGCTTCTTGCTTTTTCTGAATCCCTTGTCTTAGGCATCCCATGGCCAGCATCCAATTAGGACGTAGGGCTGGCCAGGCCTTTGGCTCTTCCCTTCTCCATTCCCATCTAATGGCCAGAAGGTTACGGACTAGCGCTGGGTCAGCCTGGGTGGCACCCAGGACCATCACCAAGAGCCCTGACTGCTCAGCCCTGCCCCAGGGCCGGATCCTGTGTGTTGGGCAATGTATGTACCTAGAAGGGTCACGGCAGGATGCGTAGCCCGGAGGGGCTGGCAGTCCTCCACGCTACGCTTCACAGGGCTGCACACCCTCTAGCCCCCTCCCAGAGTCCCCCCCCTTGCAACCTGCACCTGGGCTCAGGGGTCTCGTGTTCAGCGAGCTTGGTCTAAGACTTAGCTTACATCTTTCCCCGGCAGCTTTTCACCCCCTTACTCTTCATTCGAATCCTTTTATACTAAAAGGCTCCTTGGGGATGATTTTGGGGTCCCTCTGTCCCCATCGATGGGCTCAGGCTGGAGGTGCTGCCGTCCTTTCCCTGTCTCCTTCCCCAGGGCCCCTCTCTGTGTCCAGAGAAAAGCAGGGCAGCGCGTGGCCATTTGGAAGGGCCCGTTTTTTACAATATTTGCAGAATTGCCAGGTAATTCTCTCTTTACCAAGGCTCACATATTCAGCTTTCTAATCTCAAAGACTACTTCAGAAGGAAGAAGGAAATGAGCTCCTGCCCTTTATTACTGCTTATTGTTTTATGTGTCCTGAGAGGGCTTTGTTTTTAAACGAGCAGTATTTTATTATTTGCAATGTTTATTCTTTATTTTAGAAATGCATTGTCCTCTGTGGGATGCTCCACGGTGGCAGCAGAACAAGAGAAATTATGGCATCACAAAAGCCAGCAGGGCGAAAATGATGTAACTCGGGAGGGAATGGACTTCTTAAAACATTAGCAAATTCTTGAGGGCTTTTTTTTTTTCAATTTAAAGCCAATACTTAACATTACTGTAGAGCACAGCTGCCTTTAAGGCCATTTCATCAGACGCACACTGGCTTTTTAAAAGCATTTTGAAAGCTACGGTTAAAATGAAGGATGAGAGTGTTGTTCGTTGTTGGGGAAAAAAAAAAAACAAAACCAAACCAAAAATCCTGGCTTGCTTTATCTGTTTTGTCTGCCGTCTGCCGCCGTCAGCATGACCTTTTTGCTTTATCGCTTTTATTGGGATGTTTTATCGGCCAGGGAGCCGCCTGCATCGCCTGTGGGGCTCCGCGCAGAACCGGGGCTGCCCGGGGAAGGTTGCTGCCTGCTCCTTCGCAGAACGGCTTAGCTGATTAGTTTTATACTGTTGCAGGCAAGACCTGCCTTCTGCACTGATGTCAGCAGTCAGGGCGGGACTTTTACAGCCTTGTGGGTTTGGGGATTTTTTTTTTTTAATTTTTTTATTTTTTTGGATAATCCTGGCAAAATTCCTGAGCAAAGGTTTTTTTGGTTTTTTCTTTTTTCTTTTTTTTTTTTTTTTTTGAGCAGTCCCTATACATGCTGCCTCTGAGCTGCTCTCTTATTACTGCTCACTTCCTGAAAGGAGACTTTTTAGCAAAGCCTCTAGCTCCAGCGCTGACTGGGTCTGACAGAAGAAGCTTATTGAGGAAGGCGACATAAACCCTCAGCCTGGAAACTTTCTGACACGCGCAGGACTGAGGGGGAGAGAGAAGCTTTTGGCTGCTGCTGGGAAAAAGGAAAAAAAAAAAAAAAGAAGCTCAAGGAATTAAAAGGGGAAAAAGAAGAAAGAAGGGAAAACACTAGAAAAGGTAAAACACTCTTTAAAATAATTTTTCCAGGGAAGACTCTTTGAGGTTGGAGTGGGGTGGTCTGGGGTGGAGGGGAACGCAAATGTTCTTTGAAATCAGAACTGTCTCCCTGGAGAAGGAATGAGCCCGAAGAGCATTGCACGCTGGAAAAACATTTATGAGAATGAAAACCATGTTCACCCTTCTCCAACATTCAGAGTTTCCATAAAAACGCAGGGTTGTGTTTCAAAGTGTCTGCAGACAGCAGGAGTCAGGCATCCGCGCTCGCGCGCTGTCTCCCTTGCCTCCCCCTATCCCCACACCAGTTCACTTTTTTTTTTTTTTATTGCATCGAGCCATCTGATCGCATGTTTGCTGGACTAAAATATAATTCTCTTATGCAGAGCTGCTGTGGGTGAAACTCTCAATTACAGAAAGCAACCGCTATAATCCCCGTTGCAGAATTATACGTTCTTTGCTGTCTCCATTCCTGAGAATAAACACATATTGTGCTCCCTCTTTTGCTGTCTCTCTCCATCTTCAGGAGCTGCCAATGCCTCTTTCTCTGCCGTACAATGCGGTCAGAGGATTGTAAACTGTCTGCCCTGAAAAAGTTGCAATGTCATTAGCTTCGTGTGCATCACCAGGCATTTGGCCCCGTTGCACTAATATATTTCTTTGCTTTGATTATGTTTTAAAGGTGGGGTTTTTTTAAAAAAAACATGTTATTTTAAACATCAAAGTAAATATTAGTGATGGTGAAATGCCAGAAGATTATCTCATTAGAGCTGAAGGAGCTGTGCTATAAATAGAAGGGGATTTATAAAATAACGGTGGCAAATATCTTCCAGAGGGGAAGAACCAAACCAAGACGGAGGCTGGCCGGAGCTGCGCTCCAGGGCAGGTACCTGCTTCAGCGCCAGCCGCGGCTGTGCGGCAAAATTTAAAATTTCAAAAACGGAGGCTCGTTTTTTGGGGACTTTTCTGGTCTAGCGTACAGGGATGTAAACCTCGGCGTGTTTGTTTTCCTGGTTTAGTCCACGCAATACCCATATTGGCTGGAGATAGCTCAGCCCCACCAGAGATCTGTTTCTTATTCTGTTCATTAATATTCTTGTTAGCAGACCTCATGTGGTGACAGCATGCGATCTAGTGCATGACGGGTGATAGCAAGAAGATTTTTTTTTTTTTTTAAGTCTTTGTTCACTTCTGATCTCCCTGGCGCTGCAGATGGTAGAAGGGGAAACGTTTTGTCGGGCACCCAGGTAATGCTTCAGCTGGCGCAGAGGTGTTCCCTCTACTCTGCTCACCATAGCCTTGCCCGGGCTAGTCTGAAATGCCTCCGTCAGCGAGGCTTCCTCCGGTTCTTGGGAGGTTGTTCCAGTGTCACAAAGTTTCTCCATATATGGAACGTGCCGAGCGCTCCGGTTGCTCCGTCCTCGGCTTCCCGTTGTTCCTGCTTCGCCCCACGGCAGCACCCTCTCCTTTCCATCTCCTCCTTAGATCCCTAAAAGCGCTCGTCAGTGCATCTCCAGTTGCATTCCCCGAGCAGCTGCTTGTTGGGTGGAATGGGAAAGGTCCTGTCATCTCCTGTAAATCATGCTTTTCCCAGATAAGACTTGGGGGCTGAACTGTTTCATTTGGCAGAGGAAGACCCTGATAAGCCTGGACTGAGCGAGCAGTCGATGGGGTGAAGCATAGCCCTAAGGGAAGGTATTGCCTGCTCAACATAAACAGTGTCTGCTCGTGATGCGAGAGGCCTTTTAAGTACCAGCACGCAAACCTGTAACATGAGAGGTTCTCTTATCACCCGTGGCTCAAGGCCACCCAGACACTGTTACGGGGAGGAGTGAGCGTGCTTATCGCACGCAGCCCTGGTCCAGAGGCAGCGTGGGCTCAGCTGCCGGGAGGAGCAGCCCCACGGAGGGCTTTTCAGCACAGGTTGCATCAGGCCCACCCAGGGGATGACTCTGTTCAAGCGCTTATCTAAAGCTTATCTGAAACCCCCAACTCCAAAAACCACTTTTCTTGCCAAGTTTCCAGCAATTAGTTCATTCTAAGCCAGAAACACTGCAGGATGTGTTTGTCACGTCCTGTCCTGCCTAGATCTCAAGTTAACACAAATGAACTTAAACAGAATTTGGACCAAATTTGTCAAGTTTTCAGAAACAATTCACTAGTGACTTGGATGACGTCAGCTCAGATGTGCTGAAGATAGGCAAGTCAAAAAGATCTTTGCTGGACCCCACCGCCATAGGAAGTGTTTGCAGGGCGAGTAGTTACAAACATTTCCTGGGAATCTGTAAGCAGGTCAGATCTCCTGCAGTGACTAGGGAGGGAGAAACATGGCAAACCACCAGCCTGGATACAGACTCATTTTTCAACACTGAAGGAGGTTTTAAAGGGACACCATCAAAGCAAATCTTCCCACCTCCCTTATTGTGAGTGCCTTAAATTAAGTCTGCAACCAATTCAAGAATCGGGAGATTGTCCACCGAGAAGCTCTGCCAAAATATTTTAGCTCCATGTGACTTCAGCAGAGCAATGTCAGTGGCACGTGTTAAGTGCAGGGTCTCTCATCCGGCTGCTCCGTTGTTGCTACTCTCTTACCTTCTGCATTCTTCTAGGATGGGAAGAGAAATGCTTGGGGTATGCCATGGCTGTCCGTTCGGTCTCTTTACACTTCTCTTTATCATCCCAACTCGCTGGGATTGTTACTGTGTTTCCTACTCTTCCATTATAGCTTCATTTTTAAAGGGAAAATGGGTTAAAATGAATCTGTTTCTGTGCAGTTCTGTAAATCGTTCTGAACTCAAACATCCATAAACCTTGGTTCCTGCTGAGCTGTACTCATGGGTGAAATCCTGGCCCCTGCTGTGGGAGCTGTGCCACGACTTCGCCCTGAAGTGGTTTCAGTCAAAACCATAGTGCAAATGATGAGTTCGGTCTTATCGGCGTTAGCATTCCCCGTTCCCTGGCCGTGAATGAAGGCAGCTCCTCTGCAGCCGGGCACAGATAAATAAATGTACTTGGTGGCCTTTGGGCTGCAGCTTCCTCGTTAGGAAGCCACACATGCCTGCGAGTCAGCGTATTTTCTGTTGCACCCTGCCATACCCCATCAAATCCAAACCATCTGGGCCATATGTTTCCCTGAACAGAGAACCTGCAGGGAGGGGGAAAAGGGCCTGTAAAGTCTCTGCACAGCAGATCTCATGGAGCTCGCTTAAGGGAGCCGGAGCCTGGAAACGATCTGCAGATCCTCCGGAACTATAAAGGCTGGAGGGAATCCACAGCTCGATGCGGTCTGCAAGACTTCATCCCGCTGCAGAGCTCCCCTAGCACATTCCTCCGTGGTAATGCGTCTTGGGGTCTGTGGGTGCTCGCTGTCGTGGTCACACTACCTTGCACGAGGGGGGCCCCCATGTTGTCGCACAGACTGCCTGCTTGCCTGTGGCCAGATCGCTTCTCCGTTTGCTTCGGTTTGGCCTGCTGTGAAGCAAAGCCAGCAGCATTCTCCTGCTCATGGGGAGGCTGCAGGGATGGCAGCAGCAGCCGTCGGTGTGGGAGAGAAGCGGGGCTGCCGGTTTGTGTTCTGGGGCTCTCGGTGCCCTGGCAGGCTGAGTGCTGCCTGCACGTCTGCAGGGGGGGGTCTTGGTCCCGAGGCGCTGGAAGCACACAGCCAAGCAGGCACTGAGGCAGCTAGATCAGATCAGGAAGAGCCACCTCTCTGGCCAACCAGGGCTCCTCTCCCTTCTTCTGTGTCACCACGATGCAGCCGCTTCTCTGAAAGGATACCTTTATGGTTCTGATTTCCTGTAAGAATGGTGCGGCCCAAACTTTGCTGCTTTAGGGTCCCGTTCCCGAGCTCACTGCGTTTCCTCCAAGCCACTTCTGTATGTGACCCTGCGAGACAGCCTGGGCTTGTGACCCAAACCTGATCTAACATGAAAGTTAACCCTGTTCTGATAGTGGGGTGGGATCACAGATCCCCTCAAATCCCTTACAGCCTCAATTATTCCTTGATTCGGTCCAGCAGGACCAAATCAGCAATGGGTGCTGGAGACAGGCCACGCGCTGGATCCCTTCCCCTGTCCAGGACTGCGCTATTGCTGGCTGCAGCGTTAGACGCTGCTGTGCCACAGCCGTGCTGTGCCATGGTGGTGGTAGAAGGCACTGCTGACCTCTGCTCACTGCACGTCCCATGCAGTGCTTCTCGCGGCCCTTCTGGGTACCAGGAGTCACCTCAGATGCTCTCCTTGGGAAGCTCGGTGGGGCTCTTGTCTCTCTAGCATCAGCGTACAAGTCTGTGCTGTACCATGGATGCGTGTGGTGGGGCGGGCGATGGGAGGGGGCTGGAGTGGGGCCCTGCCCTCTAGCACAGCGCTTCAGTCTGATACCCAGACCCATCTTTGTTGGAGGGTCCCAGGGCAGGTACAGCACTACAGATGTTTGGGGTATGGCCCTGCCCTAAGGCCAGGTTGAGGAAAAAGTGAGATTTAGGGTGTCACGCTTGGTGTGTGAGCTGTGACAGGCCTTTGTAAGGTCTAACGGCATAAAACGTGCTACCGCCTGAGCTGGGACAAACAGCACGACTCTTCCTCACGCCAGATCCCTCCTGGAGAGAGCCGGTGGCGGTTATGCAGGTGAGCAGAGCTCAGCGTTGGCACAGGAGGGTGTTTGTCTTTATGCAACCCCAGGGCTCGGTGCCTTGCGTTGCTGTGTTGTGTAAGCACAAAGACTGCCGAAGGGCTGCTGCAGGAGCCAGCTCTGCCAGAATGCAGATGGCTGCGCTGGGCTGCGTCTGCCTCTGCTTCCCTGCCTGCTCAGAGGTGTGAGTGCTTTCTGAGAGCCTGGGGCAGTTCCCTGGCGTCCCAAGTACAGCAGAGCCGTGTTGGTCCACGCTGGTGCAGGGGGAGCAGGAGGAGCACAGGGAGGGAGGTGCTTGCACGGAGGCCCAGGAGATCTGGATTCTCTCCTGGCCGCACTGAACCCCACAGAGAGAAGGGATATTTTTAGGAAGGCAGAAGGTAGTCATGCAGACGGGGAGATGCCAAATATAAAAATAGCGTTTGCGCGTGGCATATCCATGAGGTATCAGTGGGTGCATGATGGCATGCGGGCAGCGCGTGCAGAGGGGCGTGTGGGTACCAAACGTAGATATGCCATCAGGTAGCGTGGTATCCTCATATGGATAGTGTGAATCCTCGTGCACAGCAGCACGAGGATAACAGCTGTAGTTATGGTCTGCATGCGTGTGGATGGCATGTGCATACCTACATACATGTGTACAGTTGGCAGGGGCGCTGTATGGTAGGTGACATGGACCTTCTTTTAATGACTGCTCAGTCGTCTTTTTAATTCTGCTGTTTTGTGCATGGCTGAAGCCAGCAAGGAGAGTGGTGGCAGGGGGCCAGCAAGTCTGGGTCACATGGAGTGGCTCCAAACTATTGCATAAATCCCGTCTGAAAGCGGACCTGCATGAGAACTGGTGGAGTCATCTCCTTAAAGCAAAAGAAGTCCAAGGCTGGGAGCATTGGGTTGCTCGGTAGCCACCTTATAAGTCTGGCTGAAGTTGACTGGTCTAGCAGCTAGATTTGGGCTCAGCCCTGGGGCTCGCACTGCCCCATGCTGAACCACCCCTCCCTGATGATGATATGAGCTGGCATTTCTCTTGTGCTTTCCTGTTGAGGACCTCCAAGCATTTTACCACACTTGGAGAAACGCAGTGACCCCAGCTTTCCAGATAGGGCCAGATCCTTATGTAACAGAGAGATAGTATTTCCAGAAAGCAAAGCAGTCGGTGTCAGAGAGAGGTCGGTGCTCCCAGCTCTCCACTCGTATGCCCTCGCTTTGTCATGGGTTTCTTTTGCCCCTTTGCTGGTGAAATTATCCTCCTAGATTTTGGAGAGGAGCAAGGGGGGTAATTCAGTCCTTTCCTCACTAAGATTGCACTGAATAGACTTGACCGTAAAACAATTCTCGTGGTTTTTTTTTTTTTTTTAAAATACTCCCACACAGTACTGGAGTGAGCCCAAACCCCTGTGAAGCTTGCTTGTACAAAGGGATCAAGGGTGTGCCCGGCTGGAGCACAGCAGGGCCCGGCGTGGAGCGCAGCAGTGAGCCTGTAGGAGGGAGCTGGTGGTCCGGAGGCGGCAGGGGGGGGTGTTCCCCTGTTCACCCAGACCGGTACCAGGTGCTGGCAGAGGGACGGAGACCCGGGCTCAGACCCCTCGCCTCTTGGGTTCAAACTGGCAGCATCGGTCTGGATTTCCCACATTGCTGGTGAGCACCTTTGGATGGGGTTGGATCTTATTTTAACAGTGCAAAAGCAGCATCTCTCCTCTGGGCAAACTCTAAATTTGACCCCGCAGTTGCTGGGATGGGTGTCTGCAAAGAACTGCTCTTAGGGTGAGATGAAACAGCCTTTACAAGCAAAGTGGGCTGCAGGGAGTGTCGCAGGTCCCTCGCAGCCAGGTGGATGGCAGCAAGAAAGGGAAGGGCAAAGCCCTTCTCCTTACTCCAGCGTGGGCTTGATAACAGGAGCAACCGGAGGGGTGGCAACGGGATCCTAAAGGGTTGCTGCGGAGCAGTGTAGGCAGAAACTATCCCATGGCTGGAGGCTGCTGTTTTCTGGTGAGCAGTGATAACTACGTGTTTCTAATTCTTTGCTTGCCGTGCCCCCAGAGAGGCCAGGCTTGGAGCAGCAAAGCAGATTAAGGTTCAAGCTCTTGTTTTCAGTTCTGCAGACCTGTGACTTTAACCCATTTTTCACGTTCTGCAGCCAACGCTCCTAGCAGTGAGCTGCTGATTAGTTAATGCTGATTTTTCTGGTTTTAACCCATAATGCTCATAACTCTAGAGCTGAGAAATGACTTCCCAGTGGAAGTCCTGTCATGCTGGCAGGATGACTGCAAAAAGGCTTCTGCCATCTGCAACTCAGCATGTTTTCAACTTAGCAGTCCAGCCAAATATTTTGTCAGGAATATCAGGACGGTCTCTTGCTGAAAGACGGGGGAGGTCTCGGGAAGCTTTGCATCCACCCGCACACTCACCGCCCGCCCAGCCTCTCACCCCATGCCGCAGGAGGTGCAGCACAGCGTGGCGGGGGAGCAGTGCTGTTTACTCTGTCCTCAGGAACGTGCAGGAACCTGCCGGGAGCTGGGGTGTTGACTGCGCACACATGAAACGCCCGCCACCCCAGGGGAGCGCAGTGGGCCAGCAGCCCCCGGCCAGCAGCAAGCGCACAGCTGCATCGACAACCTGGCGCCCGGAGGGAGGGAGCTGCCTATTGCCGTAACCCGGGGTGCGCAGAGCCGAGGTGATGAGGAGGAGGGAGGCAGAAATGGTGAGAAGTGATTTGGGAATGGTTTCAAGGAAAGGAGGCAGGAGAGTTGTCGGTGGCTTTTTCCCCTTTCTCTGCCCTTCCCTTCCCCTCCTTATACTGCAAATGGTGAGGAGAGGCCAGAGGTGCTGGTGGAAATGGGAGAGCTGGTGGTACACAGAGCGGCTGGGTGCAATGGGGGGCGAGCAAGTAGGTGTCCCCTTTGGCCATGAACTGCAGACAGACCCTGTCCGTAAGGGCTGAGCTCCGCTTGCTTGCTATGGTAGTAACTGGTGAACGTTGCCCGCTCCTCTGATCTGGACCAAGAAGCCCGCTAAATTAGGCATGCAGATAGGCTGCATGGAAGTTGATGTTTGATGGGCTTGGTTGAAAGTGCGAGAAAACAATTAATTTTCTTTGAAGAGTCTGGTATGTGGGGTTTTTTTATATCTGGCCGGAGCCATCTGACTCTGTTTTCTTATGCCGAAAAGGCTGGCCTGGGTCATTGCGGGTGGCTTTCTGCTAGCTGCCTTCAGATGAGTGCTGGAGACCCTGGTGCCAGAGGTGGCCACTGGCATGTGCAGCTCTCTGCGAGGCTGACCACACAAAGGTGCCATTGAGTTGTCTCCGCAGACCTGGGCAGAGCTACCTTCGGCCGCTGCCTGGCACAGCTCACCAGGGCTTTTGCTTTTAAGATGTTCCAGTCCCCAATTAAATGATTTCCTCGTGCTTTTTGTGAGCCCCCTGCCCCATGTGCTCGCAGGGGGGTGGAGATGGGGCTGGTGGTCTCGGTGTCCCCTTGCTCTGACGGCACTCATCTCTGCGGGTCGGGCAGCAACAAGCACATGGTAGTTTTCTGAGTGTCTCCTGAGCAGAGCACCATAGGCTACAACCGGTACAGTCCCTGGAGACCATGCAGAGGAGCTGGCCTTCTGCCTTGCAGCAGTATTTGGGAAGCAGATTTCAGCCGAGAGTTTACAGCCAAAACTTGTAGGCCTCCATGAAGCAGTGACAGCAGGTGAGAAGGGGGCTATTTTTTTCAGAAAACATGGCGATTTTAGGATCAGCATCCATAAGCTACAAGCACTGCGAGGTTTGCTGTGTGGCCGCAGTGGGCAGCTGTGAGAACAGGCAGTAGGTAACAGCCCAATGCACGGAGCAGGGAGTCCATGCAGGTAGTGGGCGAGTGAGAAATCTGGTGATGCTACTGCCAAGTGTCCCTCCATGGCACTGGCATGGCCTGGGAGCCACACATCCCTGCACCCTGCGGTCCCCACCACATTTAGCTTGGTTTCCAAAGAAAATAAGGCCTGTGGAGCAAGCCATGTGTTTGCAACTCTTGCCCCCCAATGAGAACTTTTGAACTGGTAGGACGATTTCAAGTTGGAGTGGATGGAGGAGCAGAAATCTCTACGGCGCTGTGTTTGCAGGGGCTGTGCACAGTGGCCACGTAGCTGCCGTCCTGTGGGGTCTGAAGTCCCACTCAGCCCCTTGGTGGGGTCAGGAGGGAGTTGGGGCCAAATCTGGCTGAGCTGTGGGACGTGGTGTTGCGATAACCACGGCGTGGCTGGAAAGCGCCGGTACCCAGTTTTACAGAAGAAAGAAGTGACTGTGAGGGTCGGTGACTTTCGTTCGTTAATGCCATTGCTAATTGCACAGCCCAAAAACACAGTTCGGGGTGAAGTGGTGTGGCCGTGGGGTGCTGGTCTCGCTGCTCTCGCTGCTCGCAGGCGCTGCATGGCGGGAAGATGTCAGTGGAAGGGCCGGGGGCTGGAGGGGTACGCTGCAAGTATTTCCTCCCACCAGAGAAAGCTGGAAGCAGAAGTCTGTGTTTGTATTTATTTCTTTCTCAAAAAAGGGAAAAGGACACCTGAGCTCATAATTTGCAAAAGTTGGATGAGAAACCTGGAAGCCGCTGGGCCCTGCATCTTTAAAAGCAGTTAAATTCCTCTTCTCTGCACTAGGAGGCACCTTGAACCTTCCTCTTGGCCCCGAGCAGAGCCCATCTGCTTCCTATTACCTTCCCATAAAGCTGTCTCCCTGGCCAAAAAGCCGGGCTTTCAGGGAATTCTGTCTGCAGCCCCGATGTTGAAATTAGTAACAGTTGTCATCTGTTTTTCTTTTTTTCCTCTTCTCTTTGCTTTATTCCAGCTTGAATTTTAACCCCCCTCCCCAGCCTCTCCCCCCTGCTTCTCGCGTGTTTTTGGTGTGGGAAGAGGCGACCTCGAAGCTGCCGGCAGCATCGGCCCCCCACTCCCCTCGTCCCCGCCGCCGCCTCCTCGCGCAGGCGGCCCGGCCCACGGGTTCACGCGGCGAAAGCCACCTTGGCGCAGGGAGCGGGGAGCGTCAGCCACTCGCGGGGCGTCTGCCAAGGACAACGAATTCCTCGGGAAGGAGCAAATCAGAACCGGCCCAAGCGAGGGAGGCACGAGACTGGAGAGGTCACCTCGTGCCCCGGGTCTCCCTGCGGCCCCTCCATCCCTTCCCGCGAGACCCCGGCGTCCCGCCGCCCCCCATGCAGGCCTGGGCTCTTCGGGCTTGTCCGTGCCTGCCGGTCTCTGCCGCTCAGAAAGCAAAATCTGAAAACTGAGGTTATGGAAAACTTTATACACGCTCCTCCAGCTCTCTCCTCCTTGTTACGGATCCTTCCTTGCAGGAGACGGGCTCCTCGGGGTCTCGGAAGTGAAGCGCCGCTGGGAAGGGGCCATGTTTTCCTTGCTGAGTGTGGGGAGGAATCAAAGCCGGGCCCTTCCCCCAGCCCAGTTTACGGGAATTTTGCAGCTGTAATTCCTGACATGTGCTGCTCCAAACGTGCCTCCTTCCCCGCCGAGGTCGGGGCTGTGGGGTGTGGGCGCCTGCAGCTCCCTCCCAGCCCCTGCTCCCGGGGAGGCCGAGGAGCCAGGCCTGAGGGGAAGGGCAGAGGGGAGACGAGGGCACTGGCTGTGACTGCCGCAGCTCAGGGTCACGGGGAGGCGGAGGAAGTAATGACAACCTTGAGGAAGTGGGTTCAACAGCTGGAAAACAAGAAAAATTAGTAGTGCGAAGCTCAGGAGAAAATATACTTCAGCTGAGCGGCTTTCTGTCCGCAGACCTTGGAGCCGTGACAGGATTTAAAAGCTGGAATCTTGAGCTTTAATAGATGCTGAAAAATGCTGACTTAGGAGAGGGCCACAGCACGCCCGGCTTTCGTTTCGCCGTCTCCCTTTTCCCGTTCACTTCCCACAGGGAGCAGGCACAGAGCAGCTCACAGCTGCAGCAGTGTTTGGCCGTGCGTTGCTGCAGCCCCAGCTCTGCCCTCTCTGCACCGCAGCCGGGGGAGGTGACGCTACGAAGGATGCTGTCACCAGGTGGACATGACCTCATGGACCTGCGGTGCTGAGCTCAGCATCCTTGTGTCGTGGTGGGAGAGGGCAGAAGTAGTCCCGCCAACCCTCTCGCCTCCACTGCCTGCTTCCCTTTACCTGTTGCTGGTGAGCGGAGCAGCCTGAGATGAGATTTAGACAGTTTTTCCCCGGTCAGGCAGTTTATTCTCACGCTGATCACGTGCGTAGTTTTTGAGGCCGCTGGCATGAGTGTTGTGTCCAGGCTTTGCAGAAACCAACCTGGCAAGTGGCACCAGACGTGACTGGGAAGACCATCCCAAGGCCTCGCTGATGGTCTTTGGCCATTTTAAACTGTAAATAAACAGTTTAAAATCTTAACATTTAAAATATGAAACTCCAAATGGTGATTTAAAGATGCACGATTAATCCTCCCAGCGTTTCTGTCTGCTAGGGAAAAATCATTAACATGTTTAGATTAATTATTAGGGCAGGAATCTCTGTAGTCTCTGGTGAAGAGTGTTATTCCAAGCCCCTGCAGCACAAATAATATGAACTGCATAGTAAAGATGGGAAAACAGAAGTAGAAAGAAATTGCAGACTCCCCTGGGGACGCGACGTGAAGGGGAGCACGGACTCTCCTGCCCTGCGCTCTTGCCAGTAGTTAGTCTTTGCTATTTAAAACACATAAGAGCAGAGCAAGACAAGGGTTAAAGACGTTATTCCAAGTGTTTCCTTACCGGGATGAGGACCACACACGTGCCATGGCTATTGACACCTTTGCAAAAAGCACCATCATCTTCCCAGCAGCTCAGGAGCATCCGTCCTGCCTTTCCCTGCTCCAGCACCGTCTGGTGCTGTGCAAGTCATTGCTGTATCACCGGTCTGAAGTCAGACTTCAGGATGTATTTATCTATCACCTTTGCAGGAGCATTTGCATTTTGCTGTGGGGCTGCTCTCGAGCAGAGCATCACTGTTCAGATATTTGGGATTCTCCAGGCGGTAGTTAGGTATTCGTTGCATACGTCATCTAATCGCTGGATAGAAACAAAACCCACAGACTTTATGCAACTCTCCAGCACTATGTGAGTTTTGTATAATTGCCTCAGACTGAGTGGAAATTATCTGCAAGCCAAAAATCTTTCACTGAAGCAATTAGCAAATCATTTTAAATAACAAATACAATTGGAATCTCACAATCCATTTGTGGATAAAGCTGAGGGTAAGGGTAAGTTCACTGAATGTGTCCTTTGTTTTCAAATCACTTTTTTAGGTTTAGCCAATACGCTCTGAGAGCAAGTGCACTTCTCTCAGTGCAGTGACGGTCATTAAACTGTATTTTAAAGCCAGGGGAACTGGAGTCGAGAGGATTTCTAGGTTGCTGCTCACTACAACCCCACCAATGCTTTTATTTTGTGCTCTCCTTTAAGAGATCAGGTAACTGAGATCAGGTCACTGTTCAGTCTGCGCTTCCTCGTGGGCATTGCCGCAGGACAAAGGGTTCCCGTTCATTCTTTCCTCTGGTATAAGATATATATATATATACACACCAGACCTTTAGTGCTGCTGTCAGAGTGGTGCAGGGGCTGCGCTGGGACCAGAGTTCACTCCCGGGAGAGCAGCCGGGGGTGCAGTGTCCCTGTAGCAGGATAACGCGGCTTTCTGATGCTGTGAGCTGAAGTGGTTGATTATGTTTGTGTTCACTTCCCATCCTTTTCTCCCCCCTTCCTTCCTTCCTTCCTTCCTTCCTTCCTTCCTTCCTTCCTTCCTTCCTTCCTTCCTTCCTTTCCATCTCACTCTTCCCTTGTCTAAGATCAGGCTTACCTCATTCACCCTGCACACCGTTTTCTCCCTTGTGTCCGCCTCCATCCTTTGTTTCCCCTCTGCCCGTCTCTGCCGTTCACTCATCCCCGCTCTCTCCTCCGCAGGGGCGATGCCACCGAGAGCCTGCGGTTCAAATTAGCCCATGCTGACCCCGCTGCGCTGGCCCGGGCACAGCACGCTGCAAAGACACCGTCAGCCTTGCTGCTTTGGGGAGAGCACGGAGCGGCTGAGGATGCCTGCGGAGGGACCGAGGACTCCTGTCTCTACATAAGGGGTGGCCGAGGGAGAGACATGTTGGGACAGTGCCCTTTCAGCTGGCACAATACTCCCTGCACTGAGACAAGCATCGCTAACCATGGCAATAGCTTGGAGGCTTCTCACATGGACTGTCATCTTCACTGCGGCTGTGTGCAACTTTCCTGGTTACACATTCCAGTCACAAGGTAGGGATTGATGTGGGGATGGGAGCTGGATCCACCCACCTCTGCTGGCAGAAACCCTAATGCTGGCCCCGGGGGAGGTATTAGGGAAAGGATGTGCTAGGGAGTAGGTGGAGACATCCCAAACTCTGCTCTGCTTGCTGTACAGAGCTCCTCCTGCTGAATTTGCAGGTGTTTTCTGTTGACCTCTAAGGAAAGGATGTGTGTTGCGCTCAGATGTTGCGCTCCTTGACTTTTTGCAGGATTCAGAGCAATAGGGTCTGTGTAAGATGAGAGCCACGTACAGGCTTAGAAAGCAAAGGGGATGTGGTAGCAATAGAGGAAGAAGGTCCCCTTCCACTCGGGTGGAGTGGCGCATCCTCGGATGAATAGAGGCTTTGTTGGGAGGAGGGTGGGGTGTGTGTGCAGCCAGCCGGTGTGCTTGTGAGCAGTCCTGTGCGTGTGCGGGGAGAGAGGTCTCTGCTGGAGCATAGAAATACAGCCGAGCCTGGACAGATGTGCGCTGCTGGAGGAGCAGTTTTAGTTTCTGCACACGTGTTTCTGTAAGTGCCACCATTAGTAAATGGTCAAACCTGCTCAGGCATGAGCACTTTGTACCTGTCTTGTACGTCTGTGTGCTTCTAATGGGCTTGTGTTTAAATACAGAGCCACGCGTGCAAGTGACTGCAAGTGGAATGTGGGTCTCTTGTACATAGATTTGTGCCTCTGTACATGATTTTATTCCAGTCCAATGGACTGGAAAGTGAGGTGGACTGCCTTGTACCCAGCCTAGAGTACAAATACAGCACAGGCAGGTAACACAGGGTAGTTAAATTGCTTAATACTAATTTGCTTTTGGGACCATTTCTTGAGAGGCAACATAAACGCTCCCATCAGGCACTAGAGGTAAGAAGAAAGGCTTAGAAAGGGCTCCAAAATTAGACATTTATCTGTGCACGGTGTTAAAACCTCGGCTACGTACTTACGCAGCCATAATCCTGAAATACCACGTGTGCCCCGATTAATTGGAATAGGACCAAAGCTGGCGATGTACCCGGACTGTTGCGTGGTGCAATGCCATCAGGCTGTAGTTCCGATGGCTGTGAGTCGTCTTGCGAAGCAGAACTGAGAAGAGGAACAAAGGCAACCGAAAGCCACGCGCCGTCCTGGGTCTGAACGCCGTCTCGTTGCTAAACGTGGGGCACTGCTGTACTGCAGCTTGCGCTGGGTGAAAGGAGAGGCAGTCAGACGCGGAGCCGCGTGCTGTGCAGGCGCTGTGCAATGTGCAAGGTTACACAGGCAGATTTTCTTGAATCTGAAACAAACACGGTTTCTGGTCCTTTTCGCCAAAGCCTCTGGCAGTGCCTGGGGTGACTGTTCTGGGCCTCCCGCGTCCGTCAGTTCACACCTCTCTCCATCTGCAGCACCGCGTTCACAGCGCAGCGACGCTCTGACAAGGACTTCGCTGCCAGATCGCCTCCATCCTGACTCACAGCAGCTCAGATCCTCCCTTGCTCATGAGTCCCCGCACCGTTTGCTAACACACCTCGCTCTAAACCCGAGGGCTCACCAAAATTACGGTTAACGCATTTGCGCGCTCCCAGATACTGGCTTCCCCTGAGCAGGACTGGGGGATGAGTCTCAGGCCGTTATGCTGCTGGGAGCGTGGTGCTGTGGGAGCACCAAGCCGGGGATTGCAGCCTGTCCCCTGTCCGTTCCCAAGGGTCAGGCTGCCCCATGGGCCCCTCTTGCTGTCAGAGCACTTTTTCAGGCTCCCTGCATCCGGAACGGTTGGCGTCAGGCTATTGATGTTACTCAACACTTCACCACGCTGCGGAGATAATAAGTACATAATCCTCACAACACCCTTTCGAGAGGGTGAAACGCTGTTATCTCCTCTTAGCAGTTGGAGGTACAGAGAATAAAGGCCAGTGTTTTCAACAGGCCACTGATTTTGACCGAGTGACTTGCTCCAGTTAGCAGTGGAGCAGGATCCACATGCCCCATGTGCGCAACTCAAGATCAGTGTATTTATTTTACGCAGGAAAAAGATTAAGGTATCGTAGTCATAAGCTGTAATTATCTTTGTGGGAAATAGCAGCCCAGCATTGAAGGGCTCTTCAAGCCAGCAGAGACGTAACGAGATTCAGATGTAACGTGTACACGCGGGCTGCAGTTTTTAACAGCACAGGGAACAGCAGCTGAAACAATCGACTGAGGATTCAGCACATGCCCACCATTGCTGACTGGTTTTTAATCAAAAGGAAATTTTCTGCTAGTGCCTTAGTTTAACCATAGTTTAGATAGATTAGATGTTCTCCATTTTATAGAACATTAGATGAGGCTAATCTCACTGCTCCCAGCTCACATGTAAACCGATGGACCCTCGGAGGATGTAGTGGGACTGACACAATGACAGGGCAGCCCGAAGCTGTGGGATCCCGTAGTGTTTTCCACAGCCATCCCTTAGGAATCATGTCTGGGCTGCAGCTGGGGTTCCTCTTTGCTCTGGTGACAAGACCAGAGCAAACATCTGCTTCCTTTTCATCCTTTAAGCAGCTCTCTAATGAGAGAGGCAATGGGGAGCGTACAAGGAGGGAACAAAATCTTCCGTCCTCCATTTTCACCTTCCCTCTCTTCTTCTTTTTGTTCAGCTTAGCCCTCTACCTCCCCGTGCCCTTTCCCTTCCTCTGCTGCCCCTGCCCCTGCCCCTGCAAACATTGCTCCCTTTCCACCAAAAATGGGGCAGCGAGGAACCTCTCCCCACACCCCATCCTTCCTGGTTCCCAGCTTTCTCCCTTGCCCTGTCCTGGGAGGTCTGTGGTCCTCCAAGGGTGCCCAGTGTCCCGTACAGCCATGGACAGGTTTTCCTGGAGAAAGGCTTTTTATAGCATCTCTTCTGAAGCAGTTTGACAGCTCTCTGGAAACACCAGGCTGCTTATCACCGGTGCAAACCCTTCTGATACAGTGGGTACGGTACCACACACTTCAGGCCAAGATCTATTAATACAACGTGAAGTGGCTGAGGGGGCCGAGGGAACGTGATGGCTTTTCTGGAAGGAAGGAAGGAAGGAAGGAAGGAAGGAAGGAAGGAAGGAAGGAAGGAAGGAAGGAAGGAAGGAAGGAAGGAAGGGCCAACAGTGCCGTTCTTGATGCTGAGAGCTCCTAGTATGGTCTGTAGTATGGGGAGCATGACCAAGGCAGGGATGAGCAAATAAGGGAATGAGGGAACATCTGTGATGTCGGGTGGAATACACAGGGTTAGGGACATCCTAATCTCTTAGAGCCCAATCTAATCTTTTACATTTTTAGAGGAGAGGAAGGAGCCAGCTGTAACACTGGACTTCTTCCTTATGCTGAAAGTCTCTCTTCATTATTTTTTCCCATTTTTGTGGCATCCCCACTGTAAAGCATCACCTCCTAAAACATTCATGTGATGCAGAGCACTGCTCTTAGATCTTTCTTCCTGTGCCTCAGTTTCCAGAGTGACATCCCTGAGGATGCACGGTGACTGGCCCTACGGCAAAAGCAGATTTTCACACACACTCACACCCCCAGGCTCTGGACACATTTTCTCCTCCTGGACATACATTGCAGGTCAGGATCAGAGACCACAGCACAGGGTCCCAGGCTCTTTCTAGCCACTGCGTGCACAAACCTCCTTCCGAGTCACTATTTTGCAAGACCACGTGGGCTGCAGAGAAGGAAAAACAAGACACTTCCGATAGCAAATTTTTCTAAGCCTGAGGTCATTGCTTAAGTGCAAATAGTCACTCTTGTTTGCCTGGCTGCATCACACGCGAGGCGGTGTGGTGCAGGAGAAGCTGGAGCACAGGAAGTTAGAAAACTAATAATTATTTCTGGCTTGTCGAGGCAAGGGAGAGGTGCCAGAAGTGCTTATGGTTTGGAAGGATGGGAGCTAACCCCTAAACCCAGCTGGTGGGAAGGACTGTCCCATTACTGGTGGCCAAGGAAACCACTCTGTCAGGCTCCCACACTGGAAAACACACTAGAGGAAAAGGAAACTTTCCAGTGCTGCCATGTGGTAAGAGTGTAATTTGGAGTCCAAATTTATGATGGCTGGGAAGGCTTTGAAGATGGGTGCTGTGGAGCCAGGCGAAATGCAGCCACCGTGGAGCAGCCTGGCCTCTCCTGTTTGCTCAGGAAACAACTACAAATAGGATGCAGAAAGCACACTAAGAATATTCCAGAGTGAAAAGAGGGCAAATCCTCTCCCACTCCATGAGCAAACCTCCAGCCATGAGGGGTTCGGAAGAACACGCTGTGATGGGGGGAGCTATCTTGTCCAGTGCGTGATTTTTTACATCTACTGAAGCCTCTGGTACTGACGGCTGTCAGAGACAGCTAGACCTTCGGTCAGATCCAGTCTGGCAGTCCCTGGGACATTTTGCTTGGAAAATGAGAAATTTCTGTTGAGTTTGCAGAGTGCCAATTTCTTTGACAGCCAAAAGTGTTGCTTTACCGTGTGAGTGCAGGCAGACGTTTTGGACAGTGACCTTGTCAGAGCACATTTCCTCAGTGGTACAAGACAGACTCAAAAATTCAAGTGCCCCAAGAGAAGGTGCTTAGCCAAGCTGATGCAGTAAAAAGCACCAGGCTGGTGAGCTGGGAAAGCAGGATCGTGTCATAGATAGAGACCTCGCTGGGGAATTGGGATGTCTGCCTTTTTTTTTTTTCTTGCTGCCTTTTTAGCACAGCTGGGGAATTCTGGTTACCCTCTTTCTTATTCTGATTGCAAGATCGGCATTGCAAGGACATCATTGTCTTTGTGCCTCTTAGGAGGATGCCCAGTAGCTAATGCAGTAATGCAGCTGTGATCGGGGAGGCTGGTATGGTGCTGCTGCTTTGCAAGTTATCAAAGCAGAATTAGCAGCTCCACGCAGCAGCTGTAGATGTTCTGAAGAACCCCTCAGTTCCTTAGCAAAACTGTCATCTCCTGAGACATTGTCACCTCAAGGTTTGTTCTGGCTGGTTTTGAAGAGACATTATTTGTTAGCTTTGTTACTGAAAGGACCCAGGTTAAAATAACCCTCCAAACCATAGAGTGTGACTCTGCACAACCTGGAGTCCCGCTGTGCAGTGGAGATGGAGATATGGGGAATAGTCCAGGTATAGAGTCAGAATCTGGGTGTCCTGAATGGCTCCTTGGACCAGTCTGTTCCTCTCCATCACCTGCAGAGGAAGAAGATTGCGCTCCATAGGCTCAAGGTCCATTGATACCCCAGGGCTCCATAGGCTGAAGGTCTTTGGGAATGTCCTCTGGATCCTGCAGCCTGGACAAGAGCAGTCCCTCTGTCAGGACCCTGTCCCTCTGCCTTGCGCTGGCTGCCGCTCAGTTGTGCTCAGGCACAGCTGGGTCCATGCTGAGGTCACTGGGTGTTTTGCTCTGACTCTCTTTGCAGAATGTCATTCCTCCTGTGTTTGCTTTCCCTCCCCAGAGGAGTTCCTCTCCAGCCTCGATCACTATGAAATTGCGTTCCCAATCCAAGTGGACCAAAATGGGGATTTCCTCACCTTTGACGTGAGAAGCCAGCTGAAGCAACGCCCTCGGCGCAGTCTGGGCTCCTTGCCCTACGAGCCATCTGAGCAGCAGGTTTTCTACAAAGTCTCTGCCCACCGAACCCAGTTCCTCCTCAACCTGACACTGCACTCCAACCTGCTGGCTGAGCACTTCACTGTCGAATACTGGAAGCGAGATGGTATGGACTGGCAACACGATTTCCATGAAGATTGCCACTATGCGGGCCACTTGCAGGATCGGTACCTGAACTCAAAAGTCGCCATCAGCAACTGCAATGGACTGGTGAGTCTCTGTTTTGCCCAGCCAAGGTCAATCTTAACAACTAGAGCTGCCCATAAAGTAGAGCTGATTGCAACCTCTTCGATCTTTGCTGTAGAAGCATGGCCTGGTTTGAGTTCCAGCAGGTGGGTCCATGGTGGTGGGAAAGGCATGGGGTTGGCGTCAAGCTAGAATATTGCACCCTGGCATTGAAAGTCAGCTGAGGGTGAAGAAGGCCGCGTCTCTTCATTACATCTGTAAGGGTTCCTGATCCGTGTTTGGCTTGTAGTCCAGTTTCTACAAAAGTCAGTGAGCATTTTTCCGTTGTTTTTAATTGGAATGGGATAATCCAGGCCCTAGACCATTATTCTGGCTCTCACAGAACTCTCCCCTCCACTTCCAACAGCAACAGTGAAAGGTATGTTTTGCATGTGCTAGTGAGAAAGAAAGGCAGGAGGGCAGGAATTTCACAGCACAACTGGGAATGTCAAAAATGCATTCGGATCCTTACAATTGCTTATACATTCCTGGGGCTCCCAGTCATTTCTGTCCAAATTTCGGGAGCTAAAAATGTGACTTTCAGGGGAAGTCAGTGAAATAATCAGTGTTTTTCGATATGAAAAAGAGAATGCCAAAAGGGGACAAGATGGCATTCCTCAAAACCAGCAAGGCTGCTGCAAGGAGGGTGGGAATGATTGATTTTGCATGTCCTAACAGCTAGGATTAGACATCATGGTCTTAAATATCGGCAAGAAAGCTTAATGGTAGACATAAGTGATAGGGATAGCTGAGCTCTGGACTAGATTGCTTGGAGAGTGCGTGGCCTCTGCATCGTTGGAGATCTTTAAGAACAGGCCAGACAAATGCCTCTCAAAAACACTCCAGGTATGATTCATTAGCTCTTCCAGCATTGGGAATAGACTAAGGACTTCCATCCTTATTTTTCTGTGAGTTTCTGATGTTTCTGGCTCACAGAGCACATTTCATGACCTGCCAGATGGAGGGATGGAGCAAACATACCCTGTTAGTGAATCCCAAGGATGATGGCTCCCTTGGAGGGGTAACATTTAGAAAAAGACTCTGTAGGCCAGATTCATATTTATGATACAGCCCCACCTCTTAGCAGTATTCTGGCAGTGTGGAAGAGCTTCCAAATGGGAATGAATTCATGTTTGATTTATTGCTAAATTACACTGCCAGAACAGTGCTGTGGGTTATTAACAGAAATGAGAATCTGACTCATTATATCATAGAGTCTAATGTTTCTATCTCACAGCCAAAAATCAGAGCTGCATAAACTTTCGGTTCCCTAGTTAGCCCTTTGTTTAGATATGGGAACTCTGCTGAAGTCCTGGATGGTTTAGTGGTGTTCACAAAAGCACCAAAGGGTGAACTGGATGCTGCTGGCTCGGAAGGGATCCAGCGTTAGCCTACCTTCCCACTTCAGAGGGCAGCAAGTCCAGGGCAAGCAATGGCCCGGCAGCCCTCGCACCAGGTTAATTTAGTCCACAAGCTGTGTGTAGCTCTGGAGAGATACCAGGGACTGTCTGGAGGAAAATGCAGCCAAGCACAAAGGGCTGGAGGGTCATCCAACAACCTTTCCTTTTCCTGAACTCTGTCCTTCTGCCCTGGAGAGCTACGGACATCAGCAAGGAGGGGAGAGGAGGTCTCCTGGGTTAGTGAGCACGATAGGGTCAGGAATTTGGATGAGGAGAGTGGTGGGTTTTAGCTGGCAGAGTGGGGGCTGTACTTGCCACCGGAGAACATCTGTTGCAGAGCTCTGGCTGGTCAGTGACAGCCGATCCACTCGTGCCATCCCTCAGCCGCAGACACTTCCAGGCAGGCATTGGTCTGCTTTGGGGGGGGACAGAAAAGGGTCTCCAGTTGCTGAGGTCTCAAGGTTCAGGTTTAAGCTGACACGCGCCAAGGGGGGACTGCACACGATGACCCACATTTGCACAGACCTGACTCACTGATGATGCAAAGGGGCTTGTGTGTTGTGATGTTGAATGGGCACAAGCGGGGACCAGTTGCTAATTACGGGGTGAGCTGTGCACGAGGAGGAGGGAAAGGCACAACTGCGTCCACAGAAGCATCCAACACAAAGCTGTGAAAACAGGTAACAAGCCCCAAGCCATTCTCCTGTCCTCGAACTCCCACATCCCTGAGCAATTTCTGTGTCTGTGAGGTGTACTGCTGTAAACCCCTTTGTTTTCAAACACCCATGACATAGCTCACACCTTACAGCACCCCAGCTTTCGACTGCCAATATCAGGCCATGCTCCCATAGACTTGTCTTCCCGGCCATGCGTGCTGTCACCCCGGCCGGAGGGCAGGCAGGCAGCATGGCTCACCCCACCACCTCCCGTGGAGGGCACGCTGTGCTGCACTTCAGGCTGAGCCTGGGGGAAAGTCACAGAGGTTTAACTTGTCAGAAGCACAGAGCAGAATGGTCCATTTTCCAAAACACGCAGAGCTGTGAGCTGCCAGCAGGGCCAAGCACAAAGCAGCTGGAGCCTGCGGGGAGAAGCCCGGGCAGCTTTGCCTCAGCCTGGCCAGGAGTTGAAATCCTTGTTTTAAGCAAAGCCACGTTTCATCCCACTGGCTGCATGAGATCCCAAGGACCCGTGTCCTAACATAAAAAAAAAATCACAGCGAGGAGGAAACAACTTTAGGAGAGAAATGCCACTCTCTTACTTCTTGTGTCAGAGCTCATCAAAGGATGGTCTAAAGGCCAGATTTTCAGCCCTGTGTGTCTGTGCCGAAATCGTTCTTTCATCCGAAAAGCCCTCCTGAAGTCAGCGTGAACATTAAGTGCTTGGAGCAAGGCAGATGGCCCCACTGCTGAGGCTAATGTCGAGCTGCTCGCGTGTATGTACGAGGAGGTGGAAGAGCTGAATTGCAGTATGTGGCTGTGTTTTTCTGAAGTGTGATTATAAGCTAATAGCATAAACCGTCCTTGCTCTGCAGATGACCTGGGTGAATCATAGACAGGATATCCAGTTTAGCTCCCCCACAAACCACAGGGTTCTCTCTAAGGGCTTCTCGCCGCCCCCTTTCAACAGGCTTGTGTCATGTCCAGCGCCCAGACCTCAGAGCTCGGTCTCTGGGGTCAGCGATGGGGCAGTTTTCAGACTCCTGTGATAGCCGAGCTTCGTTGGCGAAGGGTGCCGGGCAGGCGGTGGAGCCTCCTGCCTCTTGCGCTCTGCGGAGGCTCCAGGTTTAAGTAGGAACCATCCTTTTCTAGTAGTATATGGATTTTGGGCAGGACATGCTCTGCCCTCCGCTGCTCTGCCCCAAGCCGGTGGTGACCTCCTTCTCCCCGTCCCACAAAGCCAGCAGCCAGCTGGCTTCGCAGGCCGACACGGCTTTCCGCCGAAGCCCTCGCCAGGCTAACCTTACAGTACCTCACTTGTGTTTGAAAAGGTGGAGTCAAGCCAAAAGCAACAGAGCCTGGTGCAGGAGGAAATCCCCCGGCACTCTGGAGATGGGGACTTCGCTGTGCACACACTGCCCCGATTCAGCTTTCTTGGCGGGGAGGGAGAGGGGGAGAGACCTATTTCGGAGGCAGCATCCACCCCAGAGAGGCTCTCCCCTACGAACGCCCAGCAATAACGCTGTTACGCTGGTGGTGCCTTCCATGCTCCGTGTGAGGACCTCAAGATGTTTTACAGAGACCTGATTCCCTGCTCCCCGTCCCGGCAGATCAGGGCTCCTCTCCCCGTTGCACAGAGGGGAGCTGGTACAGTGCTGTGACATCCGAAGGACAACCCCGGTGCAGAGCTGATGGCAGGACCAGGGGTGTCTCTGCACCCAGAGCTATGCTTGCGCACAGGAAGGGGGAGGACAGCCAGGTAACGTAGGTCTTAAAATTTTGCGATGCTTCTTGTCCCGTTCGAGCAATGTCAGGCATGTTTCTGTGCCTCGGTGGCTTGCTGGTAAAGTTCAGCTGATAGCACACCCATGTTAGGTGTGATTCAACGCCAGGAGAGAGTCGTTAAAGCAACAGAGCTTCTGCTTCTCTCGTGTTGGGCTGCCAGAAGCTTTTTAGGTTGCTCAGACCTTTTAGGTAGAGGGAAGGCTTTCTGTGAGGTAGGACTGGTTGCAGAGGAGAGATCTTGCAAGCACCCGGTGAGTTTGGCTGCTCATCCTGCTGGGTCTGCTGCTGCTGGGCATCGCTGTCACACGAGTGGGTCCACTGGCAGAGAGCAAAGTCTGGGCTCACAGCTGAGGTTCTTTCAGTCAAAGAATAAAATAAAAGTGAACAACAAAATTACCTGACTAGCTAAATAAACAAGTAAGGGAGCAGAAACAAGATGATCTGGCTGAGGTGTAAAAGGGGCAGCAATGTCTGCCAGGCACAACGCAGGTTTCAGGCTGCAGACAAAGGTCGTGGCTCCTGCTGGCTGCCTGACTGCCAGTCGGACTGCGGAGTTTAAAGATTCAGTGTGTTTCTCAAAAGCCTCTGACCATCTACACTTCTCCGCAGCTCTGTGCCTGGGTTTCCCAGCTGGTGGTAAGGGTCCTGAGCTGCTTTCAGAGGTTCTTAGGTGAGGCTGAAAAGCACAGGAGGCAGATCTCACTGCTGAGTTGTGCTGCTGTTTGAAGGTATGGTATTTAGGATCCCACAGACAGCTCTCAGTTAGACTGAGTGGGTGGAATAGGAAACAACTTATTCATAATTTTGCAAGGAAAGACTGATTTCCAGAGGACTTTAGTGAACACAGATGTCCCAAGGCATCCGTGACCATCTGGCTTGGTTTTCTCTGGTCTGTAGGTTCACACAGTTCAGTGTTTGCGCATAAATGAAGGATTCCTTCACATTCTCAAAAGTATTTGTCAGTCCCCAGAAATTCAGTGGTTAATCATCAGAAAGCTCATTACGAGAAGCCACCGGTATGTCACCCAGTTCTCTCCCTACCTCTTTTATTGCCTTTTGTCTCTTTCCTTCTGCAGCATGGGGTGATCGTCGCAGATGAGGAGGAATATTTCATTGAACCGCTGAGCCCAGGAGCCAATGTCAGCACAGGGAGTGAGGGCAAGGGCAGCCCCCACGTCGTGTACAAGCGATCGTCTCTCCAGTACCCACACATGGATGCAGCCTGCGGCGTGCTAGGTATGTGTACCCACCAACACATCTTCAATCCATCCTGGGGCAGGCTGGGAAAGTCCAAGTAGACTGGGCTTTGAAGGTCCACACCGCCCTGTGTGGCAAAGAACCAAATTTATCTCTGGCGTTTAAGAAAGTTTTCTGTGTTTACTTTTACCCATGTTAAGGATTTCTTGTGGCCTGGTCTCTGGAAAGCTCTTGTAGTCTCTTCTTCGCAGCAGGGCTTTTAAATTGTAAATAGAGCGTGCAATAGAAGAGAAAAAAAAATACCTCTTATTGTTCCTAAGAAAATCCTCCCAGATTTGGCCAATTTGCAAGGTATTGAGAAATTGTAGCTTACGCATGCACAGCAGAGACTTGTCTTTGGATTTTAGTCACTGAAGATGGTGTCCACGTTGAAATACATCTGCTGCTGTTAGAGACCAAGTGGAAGAATGCCTTGTAGGGTGGGATGTGGGATCTGGTTAGTCACAGTGGGCTCTGGGAGATCTTGATTCAGAATGGCAATTGCACTTCTACCTCATTTCTACACTTACAGGCCTTTGACTTCCTAAAGGATTCTCGCGGGTCTGCCCTGGCCTGTCCCCACATGCCTGTACCCTTGCTAGCAGTTGTTCTGTGTCCCAGAGACTCGCTGAAATCCCTGGCCCTTGTGAATGTGCAGTTCCTCCACCTACCAAAAATGCTGCACGCACACAGGGTGCTGCTCCCTCAGTTTACAGAGCCTTCCCCTGGCTCCGTAGGGATGAGAGGAGATGCCATCCCTGCAGAGGGGCCAGCTCACATTTTATGGATTAGAGTTTGTGGATGCAGAAGCAGAGCTGTTCCCAGATGCTCCTGGCAGGTTTGTGTGTCACTTCAGGATGTTCATCCAGTGTCCAGCTGGTGACACTTGACCAGATGAGGAGTCACTACTGGAAGGGATGGAGCCTCTGGAGATACTGGGGCACTACCTACCTGCTCTGAGCAGGCTCCGAGTGTCCCCAGACCTGCCAGCATCTCTGCAGACAACCTGTGCTTCTCTGGCCTAGCTCCTCCTGTCCCAGCTCCCAAAGTCATGGTGGCCGAAGCGCCAGCAGACTCCCCTTCTGCTGACTCTTTGCCACATTCCCCAGCTTCCAGACGAAAGTTAGCCTGTTCCCAGTTGCTTCTTGGAAAGCAAAGACCAGGCACTGGGAGCCACCGGCCAAATACAGTTCAGAACAACCACAGCCCCTCGCTGTGGGGCTGCCTGTGATCTGCCCATCTTCCCCGTCTTGCTGGATGTTTGGTGATCCAGCATCAGAGCAGAGGAGGAGGATTCAGCTGGCTCTCCTGACAGGGTAGGAGAGTGGCTGTAATCCCCCCAGTCAGCTCTCCTGCCCTGTAGTGGTCTCCAGGCCGTGGGTTTGGAGCTCATGGCTCTGCTGGGGACATCTCTAGGGTCGAGTCAGTAGCACTTGAAGCCTGGAGCAAAGTCCTACGAACCTGCTGCTGCCGCTTTGGAGGCTGCAGCCATTTCTGTGGAGGAAAAGCCAAGTCCTTAATTCAGGTCCTGGCAGGAAAAGGAAAGAGGAAATGATCTGCAATGGCTTTATTTTGAGAGTATGTCTGTGTAGTTTCTAAATCCGCACCGCTCTTCCCTGCGACAGATGAAGTGCATGGGGCTGCAGCAGCAGGATGGGTGTGTGCCTCCACCTGCGGTGTCCGGGCAGCAGGCAGGCAGCAGGCAGGAGGGCAGGCAGGAGGGCAGGCAGGATGCCAGCGGGGCTGGCAGGAGCATGGGGCCAGCCCTGGGCTGCAGCAGATCCAGCCGATGGCAGTGGGGCATTTGCTGGGTCCGTGCATGGTGCGTAAAGAGCCTCACAGTGGCCTTTTCTTTCCTGAAACCGAGCTCATGCTGCCTGCCCCTCACCCCTGTGTGCTGCTGAATTGGCGCTGGAGGGCAACAGAAAAATCTCTTTTCCTCCTCAGATGAGAAGCCCTGGAAGGGGAGGCACTGGTGGCTGCGGACACTGAAGCCCTCCCCTCTGAAGCCGTCGGGCAACCACAGCCAGCGAGGCCAGCTGCCCCTCAAGAGATCTGTCAGCACAGAGCGCTACGTGGAGACCCTGGTGGTGGCCGATAAAATGATGGTGGGGTACCATGGGCGGCGGGACATAGAGCAGTACATCCTGGCCATCATGAATATTGTAAGTGTTATAACCACATCATGAACCTTGGGGGACCCCAGGGGCTCACGCACCCAGCAGCAGAGAGCAAGTAGGACTAAATCCTGTTCTTCACCCCGAATGTCTGGGTTTGGCAGAGGGTGCCATGTGCTTTTCCTGCAAGAAGACAAGCAGGATGGAGGGAAATCAGATCTGTTCCAGGATGGCAGTGGCTTCTCCCCAGCCCCAGAGCAAGATGTTTGGGTCAAAAATCCTGACATGCTGCCTCTGCTCCTGAGCAGCGATACTCCGGAGCCTGCAGGGACTCTCTGTTGTATAGGGGAGGCACTGCAGGAGAGGTAAACTCTGGCCCGTCTGACCGTGCTAAAGGCCGGATCTGGTCTGGGGAAACAAAGCCCTTTCTTTGAACAGCATCTCTCATCTCAAATTAGCATTGCAAATAGAGCCAGCCAAGCTGAGAAACACATGGGAAAGCATAAGGACAGCGAGCTCTCACGCCTGGGGGCTGATCAGCGTGAGGGGTAGGAAGAAATACCCTCGCTCTTCCATGCCATGCTGCCTGCATCTCTGGGTTACTGCGGAGGAGCTTCCTCTGCAGCATCACATTTGGGTCATTGCTGGCGGCAGGATACCAGGCGAGATGCATTTACAGCCTGAATTGGCCGTGCTGAATCCTCCTGTGAGGTGAGATAGGCTTGGAAGTTATCCATCAAGCCGCTGAAAGCCCCTCTGTGATGGCTCTTTGTCCTGTCCTCTGCAGGATCTCTTTTCATGGCTTGCTCTGTTTGCATTTCTAAAGCAGATGCCAGATTTTAAAACAATACCATTTCTAACTGTTTCATCTGCTGTGAAACACCCATCGTGTGGCGGCAGATTTCTGAGAGATGCTGTGTCCTTCCCTGCCGATGGGCTGTCAGCAAAGCTGTGGCTGCGTAACGCCAGGACCATGGGACTTCCCCACCTGAGGTCCAGGCAAGGAGCGGGTTCTGCAGGATGTCAGCTTCACTCCTTGAATCTCCCCAGAAGGACACAGCAAGGTCTGAAGATGGTTTAGGAGGCTCTGCAATCCAAGTGGTGATGTGGAGTCCCATACCCATTTCTGCTTTCTGAAAAGATTGTGTTCAGACCCTGCAGCCCACACAGACGAAGCAGCCCTGTTTCCCTCCGCTGGGTGCCCAGCACGTGCCAACCGATTGCGTCACTCAGCCAGTGAGCTCATTTTTAAGACTCGTCTTTTCTTGTTTCTTGGAGGTCAGGTTGCCAAACTTTTCCAGGACTCGAGTCTGGGCAATATAGTCAATATCCTGGTGACCCGGCTGATTCTCCTCACTGAGGATCAGGTAAGGTGGGCTTTGCCAAGCTGCTTCCATCGTGTGTCTGCACTGCCCTTGTGGGTCTGTGTGTCCCCCGGGAGGTCCCCCCAATGCAGTCTGCTGGGTGCACCACATCCTCTCAGTGGCAGCTGGGGACTAGGTTTAGGCTGAGGAGAGCTCTGGGACTCTGAGGACTGTTTCTAGTGGCTTTAGGGAGGTTTAAGTAGCTTCAGTCCTCCTAAAATCTTGCTTCCCTATAGCCTCCGTGAAAAAGTGGGGTCATCTGGACTGGTGTCAGTGCTCTGCTGGTATGGGAATAGGCGGTACCTTCATATCAGAGCTTTTCTGGGAACACGTCATATTGCTTCCATTCCAGCCCACACTGGAGATTAACCACCACGCCGGGAAATCCCTGGACAGCTTCTGCAAGTGGCAGAAGTCCATTGTGAACAGGAATGGCAATGGGAATGCTATCCCCGAGAACGGCATAGCCAACCACGACACCGCAGTGCTGATCACCAGGTAAGGCCGATCCCGGCCCTGGCAACGCTGTCCTCATGGGGGGTTGTCCTTGGTGCAGCTGTCCTCTGTCTCTGTCCAAGTGGTTCATCCGAGGCTTCCTTCCCATGCGCTCCCCCACGAGCTGCCTGGCAGCGGCTGTCCCTCAGGCTGGCAACTTGCCAGTTGGACTTGATGATCTTAAAGGTCTTTTCCAACCTAAACGATTCTATGATTCCCTTGCAGCGATGCAGATTATTGCAGTTCAGATAGTTATCGTCCTCCAGTGTCTTCCCTAAGGCTTTGTTGTGCTGTCGAGCTTAGTTTGCAGCCACGGGTATTTGTGCACCAAAAGTCAATGGCACGGTGTGTACAGCGGTGTCAGACGTATGTGGGAACCCACCCTGGAGTCATGGACCGTCGGGCATCCTACTGACAGCCCCATCTGCCCCCACTGTGAAAGATGAAGAAGATACAAGTGGGACCTGAGTGTCATGACAGTGACAGCGTGCCTCCAGCCAGTACGTGATCTGGCTCACTGCATTTTAGGTGCCTACACATAGGGCTGAACTCTCTCCTTGGTAGCCGAGGGACACCCTTGAAGAAGTGACTTCATCCCAACTCCCTTAGGACAAGGGCAGTCCTGCCCCGGCTGGGTCTCTCTGCTCCTGTAACAATGGTCAACAGCTTAACCTGGATGCTGAATTAGACCTCCAGAGCTGGGTGAAGGGGTCTGAACCTTCACATGCAGGACAAATAACCCCCATCAGAATAAATGGAGCAGCAGAGGGTACGGGAGGGATGGCTGGAAGGACAGACGGATGGTCGGAAGGAGAGCAGATGCAGAGAGGACCACAGGGACAGTGGAAGGAACAGACGGGCGGCTGGAAGGACAGAGGATGTTGGAGGGAGAGTTGAAAGGACAGAGGGGATGGAGGGCACTGAGAGGCAGCTCAGCTGCCAGCTGTGCCAACCCTGCTTGGGCAGAGGGGCAGCATCCTGGGGAGAAGCCAAAGGCAAACCCAAGATTTGTTTGCACCTTTTTTTTCCCCCTCTTGCGGAGCAGAAGAAAGTCCTAAAATGAAAGTCCTGAAATGAAAGGGGAGTCTCCAAGTGGGAGCCGGTTTTGTTGGCACCATGTGCCACTCTCCTGCTCCAGTTCCCAGCAGTGGCAGGAGCCGCACACAGCCTGGCGCATCCCTCCCGGGATGCTCAGGAGATGAGACCCTGCAAGCACCAGGGGAGGAGAGAGTGAAAAGCCCCTTGGCCCCAGCTTCACCCTCCCGAGGCTGCAGCATCTACTTTTCCTCCTTTCCCACCACACGTACCGCCGGCTGCAAGTTCTTCAGCCTCCCACCAGATGTTTGAGTTAACCCAAAGCGTCTCGCCGGGCCGGCCACGCCAGGCTTGGACAGCACCAGCGCATCCGGCCCCATCTCTAATAAATTCCTCGTCTCCCGATAACATCTTGCTGAGCTGCGGGCTTTTTTCTCGTGCAGGGACGTGTCAAACCAGACCCTCCGAAGGCTTTAACGGTATTCACTCAAAACAAAGCAACAAATGTTTTTCACTCACTCAGTTTCCTGCCAGGGGTTTGGACACTTCCATAGAGCGCCAGGGGCCAAAAGGACAGGAGCTGTCACCAGGAACGCATTACACTTAACCCATCATGTGCTATCAGCTTGCTTCTTCCCTGCTCTCATCCCCATGGGGCCACCAGGGTGAGCGGTGTTGAATGGTCCTGCTCACCGTGCGGGCGTCCCCCAAACCCGCGCCGTGGTCAGCATCCTCTGTGCTCTGAGCCCAGCTCGCACTCAGGTTGAAATGCACCTCGGGGCTCAGGAGCAACACCCTAGCCCGGCTCTGGGGCACCCCAGCCTGGCTGCCGCCGGTCCCCCCGCCTGCCCTACATGGATTTGAATGTTAGCCTCACCCTTTTCAGCCCAGGTTTCGCAAAGACCCAGGTGTCCGGGGAGTCTCACCTTCTGGAGGAAGTATTTGAACAGAGGCAGGGAGGGCATGCAGCTCGTCTCCACAATTAATCGATAATATTCACTCTCTGACCCAAACTGGTCTCTTCTGGAGCTGCTACCGCATCCCAGTGAGAGGGTGCTGCATTTCAATTTGGAGGAGATTTTACTTTACTGTCCTCGTTTAGCTTTTCCTTGTACGCGGCTAACGATGTGCAAACAGTCGATTCCTTGATGCAATGGCTGGAAGTTGAGGCCAGGAACAGAGGGAAGAGTCATCTTGAATCAACCCATATTGAATTTGTTTGGAAAATTCTCAGTAAAGAACTAAACTGAAAAAAATATATATAAAAAAAATCACTTTAGCATTTTAATGAAACCACAGTAGGTTTTGAAATGGAACACGTTTTCAAAGTGAAGGTTTTTTTCCTTGTTTTTAAAAAAAAAGTAAATCAGAATTACATATTTGATTGATACGATATGCTGCAAGGGACCAGAGTTTGCAGACAGGAGGCTGGCCTTATCCTCTTCCCCCCTGTGCTGCTGGGGCAGATCCCTGAGCCCGCTGCCTCCTTGGAGAGAAGTGTCTGGCTCCTGGGAGTGCACCGGATGCTAGTGAGCAGAGCTGGACCACCAACCCAAACCTAAAGAGCTTCAAGGCTGGAACAGCGTTGTCCCTGCTGACTTACCACGTTTCATCAAAACCAAACCCCTGACCTTGCTCAGCGCTGCCACGTAGTTAAGGGACAGGAGCTATCATTAAAATCCACTGGGAGTCTCAGCCTGGGGAAAGTGAGTGTTGTACAAAATGGATCAAAGGCATCTTACCTGTTACAGTCAGTACTTTCCATTCTAGAAGTGTCGCATGAGCCACGTGGGTTGTTTTGAAGTCTTTTGGATGTGAACGCATCGGTAAAATGGAGATGCGCTTGTGAAAGATTTCGGAGCCGCCAAAATTGTAAGTGTTCTTAACACTGCCTTCTCTTCTTTGCAGATATGACATTTGCATCTACAAGAATAAACCCTGCGGCACCCTGGGTAGGTAGGATTTTGCTGCCCCTTCGGCTGCATTTCTCACCAACACGCGTGTCCTGGGGAGCCTGGTGAGGGAGGGCTGCACGCGGGAAAGTGCTTGCCCAACGCTACCGCAAGCACCGGCAGCAGAGCCAGGAACAGCCCCGTGGTTTCCAGCCTGCTCAACCGTGTAGCCTCCTTACTTCTGTAAATACTAAAAGCAGCAACCCAGAGGACAGATGGGCTCTGGAACACTTCTCCATTATATCCCTGGGTTGGGTCCAGCCTGATGATTAAGAACCGTTCGCATCTAGGGCTGGTCCATAGCCTAGTGGAGTACTCCTGGCTTAGCAGAGAGAAAGAAGACTTTTTTGTGATGACTATAAAGGGAGTTCTTTATTTAAACTGCTAGACGCAGACAGACCCTGCAGCCCTCTCTGGCTGTAGATCCTAATTTGTCTTGCCCTGGTCTAGACTAAGCAGTCAGGGAGGGATTACTGCTCTGAATCATTGCAGTTAAAAAGGGAAAGTTTGTGGATCTCCGACCTGATGCGGCTGCAGACGAGGTGCCTGGTTGGGAGGCTGAGGCTGGAGATGCTGTGACAGCTCAACTCGTTCCTTTAACAGAGACTGTTCCTTCCCTGGCCCAGTGCAGTGGGCACAGCCCATGGTGGTGGGACGGTGTCTGGGCAGAGGGTTGAGGGAATCCACTGCCATGATCCAAGGGGGATTTCTACATGATCCAGCCTTCCAGATGGAGTCAGGCTAGATTCCTGATCATGGTGGGTGTCAGCCAGAACCAAGTGTGGACAATGAGGTTGGATCTTGGCTCACTCGGTTTTCCTGGCTGTCCTGGCTGGGTTCGGATGCCCAAGTGCTGGTGAAGCTGATCTCAGGTTCCTCCACCAGCAGTGCCAGTGTCGTGACAAGGACTGCTCCCCTCTGCACACAGTCTGGGGTTTGGATATGAAATTCCAAGGATTTTGATGCATTCATAGCATTTCTAAGACTGTCATTGTTGAATTCATTGACAGTGCTGAGTGACCACTTGCCCACAGCCCGTAAGAGCCCTGGGTCCATCCCAAAGCCCAGCAGGCTATGCCCAGTGTTAGTGAGTGTGAAACACGTCACTTAGTCCCCAGATACCACCCATGTCCCCTGCAGATGCTTTGCGCTGACCCTCTGTGACAGGTCTATCTGGCTTCCCTAGGCCTGGCCCCCGTCGGCGGGATGTGCGAACGAGAACGAAGCTGCAGCATCAACGAGGACATTGGCTTGGCCACAGCCTTCACCATTGCCCATGAGATCGGCCACACGTGAGTACTGTGCCAGAAGAGTCCCTGGGAGTGGCCATCACAGGGAAGGGCCCCTACACGGTTGTTCCTGCCAACAGGAGCTGAAAAACCCTTCCTACGGATGATCCAGATGTGTCGAAAGTGCTGCAGCTGATCATCTCTCTATTGACTTGGCGATGCTTTCTAGGTTTGGCATGAATCATGATGGGGTCGGCAACAGCTGCGGCTCCCGTGGGCAAGAAACGGCCAAGCTCATGGCTGCTCACATCACCATGAAGACCAACCCGTTTGTATGGTCCACGTGCAGCAGGGATTACATCACCAGCTTCCTGGAGTAAGGAATCCATCTCACCTTGCCCTTCCTTCTACCTCGCAACCAGTACACACCTCCAACCTCTCACAGTCACTTGTGAGGAGTGGGTAAAGCCAAAGAAAAGCCCCCAAAGTATACAGCCCATGTACCTTCTGTCTTGTCTCTCAGCACCTCATCCTATCCCAAGAGGCACGTGCTTTCCTTCCTTCCTTTTGACTTTCCCGTGGTTTGCTTGCCTGCTGAAGATACTAACCCCATTTACCTTGCAGCTGTGAGATGTTTATTTAGGTTCCCCGCTTCCAGAAATTTCACAAATGTGTCAGTAGCTTCTGGCGGCATTTGGACATTTCTGAAGTTCAGCCAGGAATTGCAGGGAAGGGTTGGTGTGCTGGGGAAGGAGGATCTGGAGACAGGACAGGGTCTGCGTGGTCTGGGCAGCTTCTCCAGACACTAAGGGGAGTTTTCAGTTGTGAACAGGCAATGTAGGAGAAAGGTTTTTGAATTTTTCCAAAGCATCTTTAGAATCATAGAATCATAGGATCAGTTTGGTTGGAAAAGACCTTTAAGATCATCAAGTCCAACCATTAACCTCACACTGCCAGTCCAACCACTAAACCACATTCCTAAGCACCACATCTACGCATCTTTTAAATCCCTCCAGGGATGGTGACCCACCACTGCCCTGGGCAGCCTGTTGCAGTGCTTGACAACCCTTTGGGTGAAGACATTTTTCCTAATATCCAATCTAAACCTCCCCTGGCACAACTTGAGGCCGTTTCCTTTTGTCCTATCGCTTGTTGCTTGGGAGAAGAGACCGACCCCACCTGGCTACAACCTCCTTTCAGGTAGTTGTAGAGAGCCATCAGGTCTCCCCTCAGCCTCCTTTTCTCCAGGCTAATTATGATTCAGGAGAAGGGATTTAGGCTCCGAAGTCCCAGAGTTTCAATATTGTCACCTTGCCTGCGTCATGCCTCTGCAGCATGAAGGAACTTCTCGTCCAGGGTTCAGGCAGCCCTTAGGGGTTTTTATCACAAAACGAGCAGTCAGAATCAATTTAGATGAGGTTTTTGGTAGGATGCAGACACTACCTAATAGAAGGACTGGGTAGAGCTTGAGTCACAACTGGAAGAAGCAAGTGTGTGGGGTCACTGTGGTGGGAAGTCCCTGGGGAGTCTGAATACCAGACCTCTACCGGAGACGCTGCTGTTGTAACGCTGCGAGAGGGCAGCCAAGGCAAGCCTTCGCGAGGGGCCGCTGCCTGCCCCTCTGTCCTGCAACGCTTGGCCGAACCCCACAGCTGGCAGCTCACATTTGGCCGCAGCAAAACCTGTCCCCCTTGCTCTTGACCCCCGTTCGTGCACCGCAGCAAGGCACGTTGCATGGACAGCGCCGGGAGAGCGCCGAGGCAGAGGCTGCCTTGTCTGTCCTCAGGTAACCCCGAGGTTTTGGCCAGGCTGGCAGAGGACGGCGAGTTGATGTCGGCCTTCTCCACGGTTTGTGCTGGCTGCCCCCGCCTGAGCGCAACCCCGGGAATCTCTGCCGGGATGGGGCTGTGCAAGACCCAGGGACACAGGGCCAGGGGAGTGGTGACAGGGGCCGTGATTTAGGGAGAGCTTAGAGAGCAGCAAGGAAGGGGGAGGGAAAGGCGTGTTTCTTGCAAAATTTGGCTGCTCCTACAAAGCTCTGGCATGCAGAAGGACGGGCTTGGAGAGCAGGAGCTCTCCGTGCTCAGCACCTCCGGTTGCTCTCAGCTGGGGCTCTGCAGCCGTGGGCTGGGAGGGCAGCTCCTCCACCTACCGACCGCCCTGGGGGCTCTGTCTGCTGGACCCAGGACCTGTTGGGACAACGAGGGGCTGGCCATAGCCTGCAAAACCCTCAGATTGAAACTTCTAGAGCATGTGCTTCCCAGCCCCGAGAGCACAGATAGAAAGACTTCAGAGCAATTTCTCAGTACCGATTTTGCCCAGAGGCGGCTGGTAGAGTCATCCCCCCCATGCAGCCAAGCCTGTGTGGAGCTGGGAGTGCCTGCTGCTGGTCCTCCACCACAATGCTCTCCTATGAGCCTTTCTGAGCTCTGATTCTCATCTCTTGTTTCCAGCTCCGGGATGGGATTATGCCTGAACAACGCCCCTCCCAAGCAAGACTTTATCTACCCAACGGTGGCTCCAGGACAGGCCTACGATGCAGACGAGCAGTGCCGTTTCCAGTACGGAGTTAAATCTCGCCAGTGTAAATACGGGGTAGAGAGCCTTCCTGCTTTACTATCGGTTCCCAGGGGGTGGAGGACGGGGGCTACAAGGGCAAAGGGGCCATGGGGCCGTTCCTCTGCTGCCCACATCGCTTTGCTGTCCTGCTTCAAATGAAGGGCACTGGTACCTTCCCTGTGAGCTTTTTGCCTTGCTTCCCTGTGCGAGGACAGAGGAGGTGGTTTCCCATCCACAAAGGTTGACCCCAGCTCAGTTTTGATCAGATTATTCCCATGGGAAGAGATCTCTTGCCCCTGTCCGATACCTTGGCTGCTGCTGGACCCCAAGGGTTGCAGCTGAAAGCCAAGCTGCAGTCTCCTCATCCAGACTCCTCTCTCAGCAGGGGTTTATACACAGACATGTTTTTCATCATCCTTACTAGAAGTCATTACACTGCTCGCACAAACTTAGGAGGACAAACTTTCTTCCAGGTGAGCTGGGTTGATGTGCTGTAGGTCCGTATGAGGGACAGCTGCGCACCTAAGCCACTCCTGCCACCCCGCTGCCATCCCCAGATCTTTGAATGCAGGAAACCACTGAAAGGAAAGGTTGTTTCAGGAGAAGAGATCTCAGCCTGACGTTTTGTCGTTCTTAACGTACTGGACATTGCCAGCTATCTGAGCATAGCGATGAGGGGGAAGTGTCTGCGCTAAAGGGCTAATAGAACTCCTTAATGCATCCGCTTTTGCCTAGAGAAAACAGAGGAGCCAGCAGTGAGCTCCACAGGCAGCCGTGTTGTCTGATGAACACACGTGCACGTGTACTCACCCCAGTCCAAGCTGTCAAGGAGGAAACACATCAGATCAGGGTTCAATTTCTCTTGCAACCATGTAAATCCCAGCCCAATGCTGCCATTGAAGCGACCCGATGTGAACCAGTTTATCACTCTGAGTGTTCATCTATTTAGTATGGTTAAACACAAAAGCTGGTCTCACCAGCTCCTCTTGGTGAACAAAAGGGCAAAGCTTGGCTTTCCCTGGTCTTGTGCTGTCTTTCGCCATGGCCCGGGGTCCAGAGCCTGCTGGACGCGGGGCAGACGCGGTCTCATGAGAAGCCCAGAGCCTCAGCAGGAGAAGTCTGGGTCCAAATACCGTGGTCGTGATATCTGATGTCAGGTGCTACCAACTGCGGTCTGGGTCCCTCAGCTGAGCCAGAGGCAGTGGAATGGAAACTTTCCACGTTTACATGCCTGTTTCCCAGCTAATTTTTAACTTGGGCAGACGCTTCCTGTATATATAAAGTATCACAAAAGTACAAGATGTCTCTGTGATGAGCCTTCTAGCCCAGCCTGTCTCACATGGTGTTTGGGAGAAACCCAAAGTGCGTAAGGGCTCAAGTGCACGCAGATAAATCTGGGTAAACGTGCGAGTCCACCCATCCGGTGCCCCGTATAAACAGAGTCCAGAGTCATGGCACAAACACGGCAGGATTCCTTCCCGGTGCCAGAACAGAGCGGGTGGTTAATAGGTGTGATGAGGACAGAGTGAGCAGATGTCACTGGTTGAGGCTGGGAAGTCCTCTCCCTTGGTGACAAAGAGAGAAGAGACTGTACAGGAGCTCCTACTTCCCAGTAGTTATACTGACACTCCAAGACCACTGTGGAGGGGTAGATGCCTTTTGAAGATGGGAGAGAATTTCTCCTTTCACTGCTTAAAGCCAGCTGCAGCTGGACTTTGGTGAAGTAGTCGGGAACCGAAATCCCTTTGCATCTCAGAGCTGCGATGCTCGCTGCACACTCCGCAGTATTTCCCTTTGCCGGCTCGCCCTGTATCTCTCTGCTATCGCAACCCTCGGAACAGGAGGGTAGCAGAGATAATCCGGGCTCGTCTTTTCATCCCTCTTGGTACCAGCACGGAGGATTCCCAGTTGTTGAATCGGTTTGTCCTGCGGGGGTATGGGTTACTGTTTAGAGCGCAGCCCTTGGCGGGTGGAGGAATGCCTTGCTGGAAGGCTGAACCAAGCCCGGAGGTGTGATGAACAGGCTGATACCCGACCGGAGGCAGGCAGCCGCGGGACCTGTCTTGTGGGTCATGCTGCCGTAGAGGCAGGCAGGAGGCCAGGCTGTCACTGTGCCGACACCGGAGCATGCAGTGCAGAGCACGCCGGGTCCTTCACCCATGCTGCGGCATTGATGTGCACCGATGGTGGCACCGGCGTGTGCGGGGAGCGCGTTAGCAGGAGCCAGGAGCGCATTGACAGCAGCCGTGGCTGTTCGGGCTCTGCTCTCGCATCTCGAGAGAGTTTCCTTCATTGACACTGTGAACCTGGTTAATGCTTTCAAGTATGACCTAAGTCACAGCAAGCTGCTCTCTGAAAAGCAGCAAGGCCTGTTTCGGTAGGAATAGGAGCAGGATGGTGACCTGACGGGAAACTCAGCTCTGGTTTTCAGGTGTTGCTTTGCAGTTTACAGGTGTTGAAGTCCAGCCTGGTTGATTTAGTGGCAGAGCAGGTTCAAAGGGCCTGGATTTAGCAGCTGTGACAACTGCAGAGTCTCTGTCATGGGCCTAGCTTTTGGGTGGGCTCTGTAACAGCCAAGGGAAACTCTTTGTTTGCTGGTGCTCTGAGAGGTCAGGGTGGGCTGAAGCTTGGAGTCTGCAGCTCAGGAAACCTCCTGGAAAGCGGTCCAGAGTCCTCATCCCAGTATAACTTCACAGACCCAGCTGCAGCTAGCAGAGACAGAGAGCAGAAGTGGCTGCTTCTGGAGCTGCTCAGGGTCTAGCTCAGCATCTGTCGTTATTTGGATTATTCTGGAAGCAGCTCTAAATCTTCCAGAGGCGTCTTCCCTTCAGGACTGTTAGGCTGGCTGGAGACTGCCAGTACATGCAGTGGTCACCTGCAGTGAATTCCTATAGCAGGAGATGACAAATGTGCTGTGTCGATGCTCCCGGGGAATCCCGGCTTCCCGCAGAGGCCAATCCGGACCCACGTGATGTAGGGATGCTCATGGCAGGTGCTAGGAATGGGCCCTTGTGCTCAGCCTCCACTGCACAGACCAAAAAAGAGAACATCCCTCAGCCCTGGGGAGACGGGTCAGGTGGAGCGCAGCGGGATTAGCTTGGGGCTCACCGGGATGTCCGGGGATATGTGTCCTCTGCGGCACAAAGACCAGGTTTGGCCGTGCAGGCTGGCGGGGCAGCCGGCTCTGGCACCCGAGCGCAGTGGAACCTTCAAATCCAGAGAACCCCTGCTGCAGGAGAAGTGCTTAGGCTTAGTCCAGAGAAGGGGGTGAGCTGTCAGTGTCTTTGGGGTGACTGCAGCTGGTAACACCTTGCAAGATTTTATCTCATTTTCCCCCCACCATGCTGCAAACACTCCTGTCCCTGTGTCCCAGCGCAGCTGGTGCTTCTCAAGCGCACCGGTGTGCTGCTGCCCCGGCCTCGCAGCCCCTAGCAGAAGCGAATCCTAATCTTGGCTTTATTTCTTTGTCTCTTTCTTCCTCCCTCCCCCTCTCTCCCCCAAAACCTCTCTCTTTGCAGGAAGTCTGCAGTGAGTTATGGTGTCTGAGTAAAAGCAACCGCTGCATAACCAACAGCATCCCTGCTGCTGAGGGGACCATATGCCAAACCAACACCATTGAAAAAGGGGTAAGGAAGCCCGGGGCACCGTAGCGAGTTGACAGTGAGTGGTTCAACCCCTCTTCCAGCAATAACTGGGATTATTGTTTGCGTTGGTGAACACGGAGTTGATTTAAGAGCACCCACCAGCCTGTCCTCCCCTGCCTCCCGGAGCCACCCCTACCCTCCCCGCCAGCACTGAGGGAGGCTGGGATGTGCCAAGGAGCCCAGAGGCCCGTAATCACCCTGAAGTACAGAGCATCTTGCTGGAAATGGAGACTGTGAAGTCCCTGCTCCAGTGAGCTGCTTGGTCTTGCCTAGGAGGCGCAGTAAGGTGACATCGAACTGTGGCGTATGCTTTAGATGAACTTCTTGTTCTCAGGTCTGCTGAGGTCTCCCGGCTGTCCTGAGAAAAGTCATTTTTTTTGCCCCTGTTTCCCCAGGAGGGACAATGGGTTTGTAATATGCTTTCAGAGGAACTTGTGAAAAATTGCCTCACAAGGCTAGCTATGATGAAACCTTCATTTTTTAGACTCAGCTGAGAGACAAGGGTAGGATTTTTCATGACCACATATTTTGAAAGTGAATTTTGTCTTGATTGTTCATATCGCTTCGTTCCCTGCACCTCCTACACGCATTTGTGCCAATATAAAGTGAGTGTGTACCCCTGTTAAAGTGTCTTTGCAAACTGAATAATAACTGGGACAATGGAGAATCAGGGCTGGGACATTCTCCATTAAATGGACATGTGGTTTTCCACTAGAGGAAAAATAATTCCCAAGAAATTCAGAATAATTTCAAATCCTTAAGGAGCTGGAGAAGCTGATGCGCAGGAAAGAGGGTGGCTTTGACAAATGCATTATTCTTCGCCAGTCATCTTAGTTCTGCTGGAAATTAGATCGAAAAGGAGTAGGCAGCTCCTGGGGCTGAACATCCCTGCTGCTGGAGATTCACCATATACAATGGCGATTTTTTTCTACTAGTCATCTTTTTTTACCAGCTTTTCCCACTTCTAGATATCTCTTTTTTCCCCCACGCTTCCTAGTTGTTTTTAAACCAGGTTTCTTCAAAAGTCCTAAGAGAAGTGAAGTGATGAGCAGTCACAGCCCCCAGGACTCATGGGAACTATTCCCAGTGACTCGGTTTGAACCCCCAGTTACCTTCCTGTGCTTCTCTTCATCCTTCGGTACCAATTCATGCTTCAGAAGTGATTCGATACCCTTGGGTGAAAGAAGATCCACCTTTGTATTACGTTTCTACACCTTCCCTACCTGGTGGGCCCTGCGCTCGCCAGCCGGGTGAGCCCTCAGACCTCAACGCTTGGCTCGAGCAGCTCCCCGAGGTCTGCCCTGGCTTCTCCCTTTCTAACTGGGAAGGATCAGGGCGTAGGAGGTATTTAAGCTATGCGAGATTAAAGGAGAGAGAGATGGTGAGTTTTTGTGCTCTGCCACCCAGCTGGGGAAGCAGTCAGCGGGAAGAGTGAGCCAAGCTGTATTGGATGGTGGCCGTGCCCACATCCCAGACCTCTGGTTGTTTCCTCCGCCCAAATTCTCCATTATTTTTAACTGATCCCCCGTGGTTGTTACAGCTTCACCTGTGTTACCCTGAGAACCCACGGTGGGTGACTTCAGGTCCAGATCTGGTGATAGTTTCTGCTGCTCTAGGGGTGCCCCCAGCAGCCCGGCTGCTCAGACAGCAGGTTCACTGTCTTGCTGGCTCCTTCCCTGTCAAAAATGATTTGTTTTGATTTTTCTTTTATCTCGTTTGTTTGTTTGTTTGTTTTCTTTATAATTTCCATTAATTAAGCACTTTTTACGCAGGTTGTGGTCAGCGCACCCTGTGAGGATGCCTTGCATTACGCATCCTCCCTCCCCACATGCTCATGACTCGTATCTGATCTTGCAGCCGACACACATCCATGCTTGCTGCAAGAGAGCGAGCCGGGCTCTGCTCCTTGCAGCCAGGGCACAAGGGCAGAGCCCATCACCGATGCTTTCAGGAGCCCTGAGCAAACGTGGAGGGGTTTGCAGGGGCTGGGCAGGCTCCTGGGTCCTTCCTGCAAAAGCAGCAGCCCCGGTACCTCCAATCCGGAGCATCAGCAGGGACACCAGAAAGGCTGCGCCCGCAGGGCGTCTCCTCTGCATGGGATTGCACCTTTGGCAAGGCACTGGTGTGCAAAGAGGCGGCTAGCTGAGTGTCCTGGGAGGCCATGGTTCATTCTTCCCTGCCGACCGTGCTGCCCGTGGAGAGCCTGGCTCAGAAGGAGCTGGGAGAGGCCATACCAGCAGCTCCAGGGTGGGTTATCAGTCCCTGGAAGGAGCACACAGCAGTTTCTTCCTTCCTGGGATTATCTCAGCCCCCGAGGCACGGTGTCCGGCACCGTGCCCAGAGAACGGCAGCGGGTCTGGCAGTGTCCAACTCCTTGCATCACTGTTGACTCCAGGGGGTGCAGGACGCTTTCCAGGTCCAAGGGAAATATTTCATAGGCAAGTTTCCATGAGCATCTGTCACCCAACAGGATGGGGACAGGCGGATTCTGTAAGGATCCTCAGCAGAACAATGACATAACAACGTTATTACAATCAAAACTTTAATTTAACCTGGACCCTTTGCAGATCGGGTCAGCTTGACACATTAACCACAAGCTGAGCTCCCAGTAAACATACACAATTCACTCCATCCTGGGAGGAAGCAGCTGGCGGTGGAGGCCTCCACGTCCCCCAGGGATCCTGGCCCTACCACCCAGCAGCAGCAGCTCCTGTCCGAGTCTCACGTGGGACTTGCTGCTGTGTGCTTTTATAGGCGGTGAGGTGTGTGCTCTTACGTGTCCCTGTTCACAACGTGTGTCACCCTGATTGACCCAGTCATCCAAGACCCCTGTACAGGAGAAGTGGGGAAGCGACCAACTTCCCCATGGCCACCTGCCCCACAGGATGGTGCACCAGGGCTTGGGAGTGGGGGGACTGGTCCCAGCATTCCTGAGAGCCCCAAGTACGCAGCGTGCACAGGTGGTGACACCGTGACTCGGAGGAGAGGGCACCTGGGGGGAGGCAAATGCCCTCTGCAATGCAGAACTTGATTCCCAGGCCAGCGCAGCTCCGAGTTCAGGTTTCACAGGATCCAGCCAGCACAGAACTGGCTGCCGTGTCCGGAGGAGGCTGGGGAGCACTCTGAGAGGACAACACCATGTGTTCAGGGTGTTTGAAGCTCTGTCTTTCCCCAGTGGTGCTACAAGAGGGAGTGTGTGCCTTTCGGCACCCGACCAGAGGGCGTGGACGGTGCCTGGGGAGCCTGGTCATCCTGGGGCGAGTGCAGCAGGACGTGCGGCGGAGGCGTATCATCATCCATTCGCCACTGCGACAGCCCGCGGTAAGTGTACACGCACATGGCCATGTCAGCGTTGCCCTGCCTTGTCCTGGCTGCACGGCATCGCCGTTCGGGTCCGTGGGGAAGGCGGCAGCCAGGTGCCCGTGCAGCTCTGCGCTCAGTTCCTGGAAGGGTCTCGGCTCCTGCACGCAAATCCCATCTCCTGTTTTCACAACAGCTCGGTGCTCTTGCCCTTGGTGTTGGGTCTGCAGCCGTAGACCCAAAGTCACTTGGACAACTCCACTGTTGTGGAGCTGAGCACGTGAGGTCTGCTGGGGGGGCTGCGCTTCTGCAGTAGCCCCTCCAGGCAGGATCCGTCCTCGCAGCGGCGCAGGGTTGGGAAGAGCCATGATGCTCCTGCAAACTTGGGGCAGCCGCCTACCACAAATGCGGCTCACTGTCCTGAACTGGTTCTCCCATCTCGTTCCTGGTTTCGCAGGCCCACAATCGGAGGGAAGTACTGCCTCGGAGAGCGGAAGCGGTACCGGTCCTGCAACACCGACGTGAGTATCGCCGGGCCTGGGGAGACGAGCGGCGGTGGGCTAGCAGGGCTTTGCCGGTGGGGCAGACAGCGCTGTGTTGGGGATCAGCCCTCTCCCTGCAGCCAGGGGACCCACGGGAGAAGGAAGCAGGGTGGGATGGGGGCGAACCATGCCATGCCGGCTGCAATCCCGCAGCGGGGAAAGTCAAGCAGGATGCTGCACATCTGCGCCGGCTGCGAGCTGGCTCCAAGGGTGGGTGGGCGGCACATACCTGCGGGGCTTCGGCATCAAGAAGGAGCCCGAAAACATAACGAGGCAAAGGAGGAGAGATCAGAGGCTTCCAGCGCTGACATGACAGCGATTGCCTCTCGCACGCTGCAAGTGCAAGCCTGGTCAGGTGAGAGACGCTCACAAAACATGCTGCAGCTTCCCAGGGCTGAGGGTTAAACCTCAAGGGGAGCAAAGAGAAATAACTGCGCTGCAGGGAAGCTCAGTGAAGCTTTGGACCTAGGAAATGGTAACTTTAACATCCACAGGCTGGTAGTGGGGAAATAGATGGCTCCTCACTGCTTCCCCTGGGCTTTGCACCTCGCTTTTAAAGGATTGCTCACAAGAGCAAGTGTCGCATCTACGGACAGAGCAGCTGGGGCCCAATGTCTTATGCTGTATAGTCTTCAAAGTGTTTAGCTTTGCAGGAAGGATGGTCCTGCCATACTGTAACAGTGGCCAGTTGTCAGGGCTGTTGTCCATCTCCTCAAAGGGCAGGTGTCCTCCTCCCCGTAGCAGCTCCTGCCCTCCTAGCAGATAAGGCAAACTGCTCTCACCAACGCACTGATCGCTGGCTGTGTGGCTGCAGGACTGCCCACCGGGCTCCCAGGACTTCCGAGAGCTGCAGTGCGCTGAATTCGATAACGTCCCCTTCCGAGGGAAGTACTACACCTGGAAGACGTACCGTGGAGGTGAGTGCTGGGTCTGGGCTGAGCATCCCTTGGCTCAGGCAGAACAGGAGCAGGGCTATGCGGGGCTTTGGTCTCGCCTGCTCTCTGCAGGGAGAATTCTCATGGTCCAAGTGGCCTGGTGGGCACGCTCTCTGTCCCAGGGGCATGCTGCCTCCCCCCTCGCATGACTACGGATTGGCGTGCATCGCTCCAGGCGGCTGCCCGCAGCGCTGGCCCGCGACCGTCCTGCTGTGCCCTGGGCCACTTACCCCTGTGCAATTGCTCTTTAACTTCATCACTCTGCTAGAAACAATTCCAGCAGCATCGGAGCTGCTCAACTTCTTTCCTCGAGTCTTAAGTGCTGAATGAGCAAAGAGGAGGACAGACAAGAGAAGGGAGTCGTTAGTGCCTGGTACCTGATGGGGAGAAAACAGGGCAGCGCTCCCTGCGCAGGCGGGTAAAGCTTCCAGTTCCTGCACATGCAGAAGGGAGGCGAACCGGTGGATCCTTCAAAGAGCTCCCCTCTTCCCGAGGGCAGTCCTCCTGTGTCCTGCAGAAGTGTCTAGCGAGGAGAGGGGGCAGGAGGAGGCCTCTGTGGCAGAAATCTCTTAATAATGCGAAAGAACAGCACGTCTCCTTCATGTAGTTAATGAACTTGACTGGGGAAATCCTTCGCAGCTGTGTAAATAAGGACACCTCCCAGCGGGGCTCCTGCAGCTGGAGCAGATGTGCTGAGGCTGCAGGGGATGGATCAATAAAAATGTAATAAAATTGCAAAGCAGTAAGTCACACAAAGACCCCAATGGATGCCAAGGTGGTTGATAGCCCCGCAGGCTGGATCTGCCCTCACTTGGACCTCTCTCTTCCCCAGGCATGGCCCAGTGGTTTGAGTCTAGAGGACGGTTGACCAGTTGAACATCAGCCCTTGAATTGTAATCTGGCCCTGACACTGATTTTTTGCTTTGGCTTTCAAAAAACCCCCTTCTCTCTCTGCTTCAGCTTCTTCTTCCATAAAATAAGGTGATGAAACCCATCCCGTTCCCAGGAGGCTGTGAGCATTGGCACCTTTGATCATGTGAGCTCCCTGTCTCATCTCTCCAGGTTGGCCATGGGTAATGGTCATGACGAGCCGTGTTGTTTAGCAGTTATGGTTCATGTATTCGGTGTCAAAGGGATTCACTGTCTTCCTTTGCAGTGGTCCAGGTAGGGAAACTGATTCACGTTCACACGAGTAGAGAGGTGCTGGAAGCTGCAGCTCCTCAGCCCGTTCTGCCAGCCAGGAGAGCGCCCATCTCCCAGCTCTCGAGAAATCGTGTGTGCTGACACCCGCCTGCCAGGGAGCTGTCAGCCAGTGACTCCTGATGGGATTAGCAGGATTAGCTCTTTGTGGCACAGGCTGTCCACACCGGACCCTCAGGTCAGCTGGGACCGTGGAGGTAGTAAGGTGTCATCACTGTTCCCCCCTCAGCTACAAACAAATTTTCCCGAGTCTGGGCAATCTGGCAGGATTGGGGAGATGTGATTGCAGCCAGGTACATAAAGGAGACTTCTAAGAAAGATGGAGACAGACTTTTTACCAAGGCCTGTAGTGGCAGCACAAGGGACAACAGTCTCAAACTGAAAGAGGGTAGGTTTAGAGTGGACATAAGGAAGAAACGGTGTACGATGAGAGTGGTGAGGCACTGGCAGAGGTTGCCCAGAGAAGCTGTGGCCACCCCATCCCTGGCAGCGTTCAAGGCCAGGTTGGATGGGGCTTTGGGCAACCTGGGCTAGTGGAGGGGGTCCCTGCCCATGGCGGGGGGGCACGTTGGACTAGATGGTCTTTGAAGGTCCCTTCCAACTCAAACCCCTCTGTGGTTCTATGACTATGACTTCGGCAGCACAGGTACTCGCCTCTTCACTTGCTTGCAGGATTTTGTGATACTCGGTGTTGTTTGGGTGTCAGAGACACATCCTGGGGGGAGGCAGGGAGCATCCCTCGCACCTCCACCCTCTCCTCCATGTCCTAGATCAGACTCCCAGGAAACGGCCGCTCTTGTCTTCCCTGTGCCACAGCTGTTTTGCTCTCAGGACCCATGTTTTCCCCTGCAGCCCCTGTGCTAGCAGTCCTCCCCTACCCCAGCACTGGGAAGGCAATGAGGGCTGGCCGTCATCTCCCTCTCTCCCTCCTGGGCTCTTCCAGTGGTGCCCAGAGAGCTCTGGGGTGACGTGTGTCAGTCCCTCCCTCCCTCCTGGCACAAGCAGCCCCCCAGGATCCATCCTTGTTGGTGGCCTCGTCCTCAGGCAGTCTGCCCTCCGGCTGGTAGCAAATCTGCTCTTCAGGTTGCTTTTGGGTACGTGTCCCCGCTCTGGAGACATTCACCACCCTGGCCCTCTGCTGAGCCTTGGCCCCTGCTCAGCTCCGCCACTGCCTTCGGCACCGCACCCTTGAGCCACCCCCCCTTGCCGAAAGGTGCAGTGGTGCAGGGGTGCCTGTGCCATTTGCCCATCGTCAGACATTCAGGGAAATATCCCAGGCACGGAGCACCCCCACCCTGAGGACAAGGAGTACCCCGCTGGCTTGGATAGGGGAGGGCACTGATCCCACAGGGAATTCGGGAAGGGAAAGAGCCACTCGCGGAAAGCCTGATGCCAGCCGCTGGGTCAGTGGCAAGTTGAGGTTGGGTTTTGCGTGGGGCCAGTTTGGCGTGTGATTTATAACGGTCGCGGAGCCCCGACCCCAGGATCGCAAGACATAGCCCCAGCGAGAAGCGCTGAGCTCAGCCTTTCGCAGCTCAACAGTCAGCAGATACCTCGTGAAAGGCAGCTTTAATTGTTTGTTTATTTTGCTTTATTTGCTTAGTTATTCATTTAGCTCTTGGCGGATGCGAGACCCAGGGGAGAGTGGAAGCGGCTCACGGGGCTGGGAGAGGGATGGGGAGGAGCAGGGGCTTGCAGAAAACAGGAGATTGCTCATCATAAATTGTAATGCGCTTTAATTCCTCTATGGGACAGGGCAGGCAGGAGGAACAAAACATCCTCTGAGGCACCACGTAGCCAACTGAAAATATTCCATCCTATTTTAATAGCTATATTAAATATTAAAAGGAGTACCCGCAGCAGACTTGGCTGTTGCTGACCTTAGACTTCTCAGCCCAAAGCGAAGGGCGGGCGGCTCTCTGTGGGCCGATGCGTGGCTGGGGGGTTTCGCCTCTCTGGGGGTGTGGTGGGGGCTAGGAACCCGCGCCGTGTTTATGGCAGACCCTGTGCTCTTCCACGCTGTATGATCTGATCTGCTGCTCGTTTCCCAGTCAATTAGTACCATCCACCAGGCAGTGGGCAGGCTGAGGAGGTCCCACTCATTCTGTGGAAGCAGGGTCTTCTCCCGTGGTGGTGGCCCCACCGTGCGCGGGTGACAACAGGCACCGCAGAGCCTCTCCTGCCTCTCCGCTGCCAAATGTCCCACGGGGCTTGTGCCGAGGGTCCCGCTCATGCCCTGCGGATGCGGGTATCGCTGGGCAGCAGTGAGTCAGCCTGGGAGGATGCAGAGCACTGCCTTGCTCTGCCAGGCTTAAGGCTCCCACCCCAAAAAGCACAGCTCCCACCAAACCGCTCCCACACTGGGAGAGGAGAGGCTGGATCCTGGTTGCTGGTGAAAATATGGTCCTTAATTCCCATCTCCAGGAATGCCAAGTCATGTCGTGCTGTTTCAAAGGATCTTTCTGGGGTCCAAAACTCGCCCTGGCCATGTTGCTGCTGTGGGAACACGCAGTTGTCACTGGTCTAGGGCTTTAGAAAGGTGCCTTTTTAAGGAACCACCTTGCACGAGGGCTCTTGGGTAAAGCTCCAGAGACTGCGTTTGCTGTTCAGTGTCTGTGCCCTGACATTTGTGATCCAGTCCATCCCCAGCTGAACACCAGTAAGGCCCAGCTGCCTCCAGTTCACCCTTTTTCTCCTCTCAGAGACACTTGCCTTCACACCCTGCCTGGCCTGTGGCACCAAAAAGCTCCCCGGGATGCCTTGGGCAGGGCTGGAGGGATGCAGCAGAGAGCCTGGAGATGGGGCAGCCCTTCGCTCCGGGCCAGCTCTCCCACTGTAGCATCGCCCAGCACGACCCTCCATTGCTGAGATCCCAGGGTTTCGGTCAGTGGAAGCATCACCTGAGGATTTCAGCTCTTCCTGGCCTGAGTAAAACCTGTGTGTGCCATGGCCACCCACAGGGGTGGGACGAGGCGATGCCCAGACACACACACCCCCCCAGTACCTCTTGGCTGGCTGAGTACTGGGAAAAGTCCAGTTCCCAACAGACACTGGGCAGTGGTACCCGCCCCTCCTTTCCTCTGATCGCTGGGAGGGTGACCTGGCTGCCAGTGGCAAATCCTGCCTGGAAATTGTCACCGGGGAGGGTGTGTTGGGGACGTCCTGAGCTCAGGTGGCCCAGTGATGGCCTTCGCCAGTGATGGGCTGGAACGAGGGCAACGGTCCCAGCATGGAGGGCTTGCTGTCTTCTACACACTCTCCTACATCTCTGCTGATCTCACTTTGAAAGAAGGTTTCTTTCTTTGAAAGAATTGTTGAGGATTTAAGTGTATGTGCGCACACGAATCCTGCTGGGCTCCAGCAAGAGAAGGGCAATGAGAAAACCCCCATGAACCCCCCCAGGTCTGCGATGAGCTGAGTTCATGGACTCGCAGCATTTTTGCAGCCCTTTAACAAAGTCAGGGCAAAGGAAGAAATTTGGCTTCCTGCCACCAATCCCCAATCTTTTATTTTCCCTCTTTTCTTTTTTTTTTTTTTTTCTTCCTGCTCGTTATGTTTTTCATTCCAGTTTTCCCCACGGGCTCCTCTTTTGAGCCCATGACGATTACGCTCGGAACTGCTGGAGGGTGCTGGGCACCAGCCTGGGCATGGGACAGCAGTGGTGAGGAGTTATGATAGAAAGGAGGATCCTGCAGCTCATTCGGAGCTGTTAAAATGGAGCCAAGGCTGGGAGAGAGGCAGAAACAGGCTGTGGCAGGGGATGGCTGCCCACCAGGGAACTGCAGCAAGGCATTTGCAGTGGGTCTTGCTTTTCCTTGTAGCTGGAGACAAGGCAGGGAATAAGGAGCACATGTAAATAGCTTAGCAAACCCATTTGAGAGCCCTGAAATGAAAACCCCCAAGTTTCTGGCTCTTTCTCGGCTCTGCTTCATCACGTAGCCTGCCCTGCACTCCAGTGACGGCAGAGGAGAGCGCGGCCTTAGAGAGTTGCATGCAGGCAGGGACAAAGGGTCGCGTGCAGCCGACGGAGCACACCGCTGCGCTGCCAGGGGTAAGGCCACCGCCAGGAGAGATGTTCCCGAACCAGCAAGCACTGGCTAAATCACAGATATGTCTTGGGAAGACCCGCACAAACCCTTCTCCCAGGCTGGTGGGACAGTTGCATGCGTGCGGTTGCCGGTGGGGCTCGATGGCGTGGCCTCTCCAAGGTGGGAGACCCCACAGGCAGCATGGGTCCCTCGTGACTCAGGTTTTCTTGCCTTGCTGGTGACATCTTGCACCTGAGGTCTGGCTGGACAGACCTGGGGCCCAGGCATGCAGTGGCAAGATGGCTGTGAATTTTCGAAGTCGTGCTTGCGCTGTCACCCTCGGTGGCCCTGGTGCTCCGTCACGGGGCTGGGGAGAGCCCAGGGTGCTGTGGACGGGGTTGTCTGTCCAGAAGGAGGGTCGATCAAACACCTTCTCCAGGGGCTTGCCCAGACATCCTGCTTGACAGCATGCCTCCAAGGAGCTGAATTCCCCTCTCGTGTCTCCTCCTGTTCCTCCCTCTCCTGGCTTTGCTCTTTCTTCTCTCCAGCTGCATTCAGGTGCTCCCAGGCACAGCTGGGCCACCCCTCCCCTCCATCTGCACCTTTGATGTGCTGTATCGAGCTGCAAGTTTTGCGGATTTCAGTTTCTCCTGACCTAGGTGCTTCCCAGCTCTGGCATGCAGCTCATGACTGTTGCTGGTGCCCGCAGGAGCAAACTGCCACAGCTCAGGCATGCATCTCTCTGCCAGGGTCATGCGGGTTGTTGGGTCTTCTTAGGGTGCTCAGTAAAGGCAGAAAATGCCACAATCTGCACCAGCATTTGATAAAATCCAATGACAGGAGGCAGGAAACTGCTCTGCTCAGGCGTCCTCTTCCATAACCAGTCCCACAACCTGCTCCCAGTAAGCCACTATGCTGATATCCAGTCTCTGTTCCTCAGATGGTGCTTTGGCAAGGGGTGTTGGGAAAGCAGGTATTTTAGCTATAACTTGGTCATCCTTCCCTTTCATCCTTGCGCTGCCGTCATTGTCTTTGCTGTGAAGGACTCAGCATCTACCAGCCTTGAGCAGAAAGAAATGGTTGGTCTGGCCTAGTAACTGATCTAGGAGGTGAAAAACTTGGTTGCTCTGGTCTAGTAGCTGAAAAACCTTGGACAAGTCACTTAAGAGCTTCTGCCTCAGTTTGTCTGTCTGTAAAATGGGCACAAGGGTGTCAGCCCTTATAAAGTGCCAAGTGACCCAGGAGTGACCAACACCAGATAAGAACAAGTCGGTTTGTTTCCTTCCCTGTCACACACTGCCTGTGTTTCCCAGGCTGTGCAGAAGGGACAGTCGCTCACCTGCCTGGGCCCCTGGAGCTGTGCGGTGGGCCAGGCGCAGGTTGGAGGTGTGGGGAGGCCAAGGGTAAGGCAGCCGTTATCCATCTCTGGCTCTGCACATCTTTCCTCTCTCTCCTTGGTGGCATCGTTTGAACCTCCGCTTCTTTCCCAGGGGGTGTGAAAGCCTGTTCCCTCAACTGCCTGGCCGAGGGTTTCAACTTCTACACAGAGCGAGCCGCGGCCGTGGTGGACGGGACACCGTGCCGGCAGGACTCCAACGACATCTGTGTCAACGGGGAGTGCAAGGTGCTGCCGGGGGTCTGGGACGGACTCGGGCCAGGAAGGCAAGGGCAGACCCCCAGACAGAGGAGCACTGCCCTCCATGCGCCCACACGGACATGGGCATCCCTCTGCCCGGGCACCCAGTTCCCCCGTGGGAGCAGGACCACATCCACCTCTGTGCCTGTGCCCATCCGCTCTCCATGCACCGGCTGCCACGTTGGCCTGCGTTAGCGATGGGTCTCTGCATTTACAGCCCGTGTAGTTCCAGGCACTTGCTATTGCCCTTGAAACGGGACCTGGAGGGCTATAAAAGTTTAGTTCTAAGAAAGCGCCATGGGAGTGGCAAATGCCCCCCAGCCCGCAGGCAGGCAGGCTCCCTCTGTCCGTCTCCCTTCCCGTGCCTATGGGATCTCGGTCTCTGTGGGGCTGCGGAACAAAACGGGGATTGCACCACAGGTAGCCACAGCCACGCCGGTGTCCTGCGTGCTAGCCAGCATACTGCGGCAGCGGGGCAGAGCCAGAGGCTTCACGTGGGCTCACTACCACGCTGCTGGTGCTGCAGGGACACGGGTCCCCTTGGGCTGCTACGGCTCCACCAGCTCAGTGTAAGCACCCTAACCTCTGCCTTGTCCCACAGCCACAGGATTTCTGCCTGTGCTCCCCAGTCTTGGAGAGAGACCCCCCCCCAAAGGCTGTCCCTGGAGAGGGGGGGGCAGAAAAGTGGGGCTGGGCAGAGGGGATGTTACTGAGCACTGCCTGGTGTACGGTGCAACGGAGGGGAGTGGGGTGGAGCCCGGGGGAGTTCCCCGCTCCCCAAGATGCTGCAGGTCAGGTGTCGGGAGGACACAGCCCCACCAGGATGGCTAATTCCCTGCTGCTTCTTCCTCCAGCACGTGGGCTGCGACCGTGTCCTGGGCTCTGATTCAAAGGAGGACAAGTGTCGCGTGTGTGGGGGAGACGGCAGCTCCTGTGAGACCGTTGAGGGCATCTTCAACCAGTCCCTGCCGGAGGGAGGTAGGGAGCAAGCGGCCAGGCCAGCACAGCTGGTGTCAGCCACCCTCGAGTCCTCAGCTTCACCTGCTCTTGGGGATGTGCAGGACAGGCAGGGACATTTCCCAGGGAAACACCCCAAAGGGTAGGACCAGGCTGCAAGCAGAGACTCAGCCACCACTGGCACCCGAGTCCCTGGAACGGAGCACCAAGCTCCTTCCCTGCTCCCCTGCCCTGACGCCAGGCTGTGGAGATGCCCATGGAGATCCCAGCTCCACAGCACCTCCCCAGCACAGCCAGTCCCATCATGACCAGTCCCATCACAAGAGCCCACACTACCAAGTAAGCAAGCCACAGTTCTTGTGGGCCATAGTGCTTTTTCCGTTTAATTGCAGTGGGTGGCTGAACGAACACCTCTGCACTGCCAGCACCTTGTTCAGTGTTTAACCCATGGGTGACAGGGTGGCACACAGCCCCATCCAGGTCATGGCAGGGTTGGCTCTGGGCTCGGAGGCTGAGCATCACCGCTCACCAGCCCTGGGTTGTCTCACAGGTTACGAAGAGGTGATCCAGATTCCCAAGGGCTCTGTCCACATCGACATCCGGGAGCTGAACCTCTCCATCAACTACCTAGGTGAGGTGGGGCTGGAGGACACTGAAATCCCAGCCAGACACCCCTTGGTCTGCCATTTCCCTGCGGTTAAATGGGGCGTGGGAAAGGCCCAGCATGGAAAACTCCCACCGCAGCAGAGGATGGGGTTGGGGGTCACAGCATGGGGTTGGGGGCCGAGGAAGGCAGCAGGGCCTGCTGGCAGGGCAGCGTGTCCTAGGCCAGCGTGGGCCGTGTCAGGGTGGCACACGCAGCCCGTCTCGCTGCGGCGTTGCCTTCGTCCTGTGCTCACTGTTCAGCAGCGTAACCCTGAGCAAACCCCACACCCCGCTGTTCCTGGCACTGTCTGTGGCTCCTTGGCATTCCCCCCTCCGCCAGCATGTTGGGCTGGGGATTAAAAATAGACCTGCTCACATTTTCCTTGGGCTTAATTTTCCAGCCAGACTCTGGCTGGTTTTTATAACGGGCTTTTTTCTTTCCCCTTGTCTTCTCTTTCTGTCCTCCAAGCAATTGTGGAGAGGTGGGCAGGGGTGCTCACTGCTGGCTCGCTGCCCGGTGCCTCTGCAGTGGCTCTCCAGGAGCTGGAGCCTTCCCAGATGCCAGCAGTGGTGGGAGGTCACAGCCGGGCTCTCCTGGCAGCATCCCTCCAGGCCAGCTCCCTTTGCTGGGTTTGGGGATGCCGACATCCCTCTCTGGCTGGCCCAGGTATCCTGGGGACTCCTCATGTCCATCCAAACTGGATTTCTGCGCGCTGGAGGCACAGCCCAAGCTCGTATCTCTATCTACTGCTGCCATCAGTCTCTCCCACTCCAGGATCTGTCCCTGCACCTCAGTGGGAGGGGAGGGAGCATCCTCCATCCTCATCAGTACGAAGCATCCTCCCTGCTCCAGAGCATCATGGCAATGAGGTCGTTGCCAGCAGCGAGGGCAAGAGTGACGCAGAGCCGGACGCCAGCGCGGTGCTGGTGGCGGGGAACGAGCAGGGAGAGCGTGGGAATGGGAGCGGGAAGGAGCAAGCGAGCCGATCTCCCTCTAGCGACTCACTCAGGCAACCACAGCCAGGTTCCTGGGGACCAGCCTCCCCCAGTAGCCCCAGCAGCCAAGACCCAGTTTGCCCAGCTGGAGTTGAACCTGGCTGCATGGCCACAGCTCCTCATGCTGCCAGGTGTCCCCATCACCACCCTGAGCAGCAGAGCTCCCTGCAGCATCATCCTTCCACCCTGAGGTGGCAGGCAGGCTGAGACAAGATGATGGGTGCATTAGTCCTCCCTCTGCCAGTGACTTTCTGGGTGACCCTGAGCCAGGCACCTACTTCATTTGCCCCACCTATTCCCCCCCTGTAAAATGAGGCTGGTGATATTTACCCTCCACTGTGGCAGCGCTCTGAGCCTGGCGGATGAGAAGCGCCCAGCCGAAGCCAGATACGGGTACGTTCAGCCTTTCTGCTAACCCTTGCTCCCCTGTTCTTACAGCGCTGAGAGGAGAGAGCGGCGAGTATTACATCAATGGGAAGCTCTCCATCGACCCCCCGCGGCGCTTTGACATCGCAGGCACAACATTCCACTACAGGAGATCCCCAGAGGAGCCTGAGTCCCTGGAGGCCTTGGGACCCACCAATGTCACCCTCTTTGTCATGGTTGGTAACACAGTTCCTTCAAAACCCCACCTAGGCTGGGCTAAAGAGACCTTGCTGTGACTACATAGGAATTGGAGCTAATCAGCCCCTGTCCTTGCTGTCTGGAGTAAAGGGGCACAGAGATCAGAGGTAAATTGGGCTAAATTCTCAGGTCTCCCTCCCTAATCTGCCAGGCTTTGGAACAATTCAATCTTTAAGTGCACGGGAGCTTGTCCTCTGATCGTGTCACCTTCATGCCTGCACCACTGTCGTCACTGGTGGCTGCCATGTCAAAGCTGGAAGGGACTGGAAAGGGAAAGGGGGGAAGATTTCAGCTGCCCTGGATTTTAGAGAGCACGCTGAGATTGTGGGATGCCATCCGGACGGTCACAACCATGCTGGACTTCGATGGCACTGATGCCTCGATGGTGCCTTTCTCCGCAGGTCCTTGTGCGGACAGAGCTGCAGGGGATCCGGTACAAGTTCAACGCACCCATCGGCAGAGATGCCTCGAACCAATATTCCTGGCACTACACCCCGTGGACCAAATGCTCAGTGCTGTGTGCAGGGGGTGAGGTTTGGCCCCGTGTTGGCTGGGGGACACACTCGTGTCTGCACTCCTGTGACTCTCGCGCGCTGCGTCTGGGCCACAGGAGTCAGCACACGGACGTTAGCATCTGCTTTGCTCTGAAGGAGCTCTCAGATTTCTACATATTCCCACCCTGCACCCAGCCACACGCAAACTGGTGTCAGTCAGCAGGTTCTTGCGGGCAGAGTGTCAGGGCAAACAGCCTGGATGCCGTTCTTCGGCCGGACCGCAGGTCTAGGTGGTAGAGGTGTTAGAAGGTGGCATGAGATGCTTGGAAATCATTTACTGGTGTGATGCAGGACAGGTTAGCTGATTGCAGCAGCCCCTACGCCTTCAGATCTACGCATCTGTGAACTGAAACACCTCTGTCGCTTCCCCGAATCCCTTGGGCTGGTTCCCGTGGGGATTGACACAAAGGTTTGTGCCGTGTCTCGTGGCTCTGGAGAACCTGGCTGCAGGTCACTGTGCTGGTATTCAGAAGAAGAGGTGGTTTCCAAAGCAAGGCTTAATCATGTTCCCTGTTTCAAGCTAGGGGTGCTGACCTGGTCCTAGGCCTCGACAAAGCGTTGCCCCCTCTTGTTCCAGCTGCTCCCCCCCGGTGCTGCCCAGCGTCACAAGGCCAAGGTTAGAACAGGTTTATCCGAGGATGAAATCCTTGGAACACTTCAATCCTCCATCCTCTGCAAACTCTGCCGGGTCCTGCCCTGGCTGGTGAACCTTCACCCATTCCATTTTTATTCTGGAGATGTTAGAGGCAAAGGAGGCCTTGATAATGAATAGAGAAGTAGGTTCAGGTGTGACAAGGTGCAGTGGCAAGTGGTTGCCCCGTCGCATTGCCCACGCAGGAGCAGAGCAGTGGGGCTCGTCCCTGCAGCCTGGTTCAGGGCGAGCTCCAGGGTCCTCCTCTCTTCCCCCTTGCCTCTTTTTCTTGGCAGGCAGCCAGATCCAATCTGTGGTATGCAAGAAACTTGCCGATGGCTCAACTGTCTTCAACCATTTCTGTAGCCCTGAAACCAAAATGCCAGAGCGGCAGAGGCCGTGCAATACTGAACCGTGCCCCCCGGCGTGAGTACTGTGGCTTGGAGCGGATCAAAGGGAATGTGGGTGGAAAAGTCAGCGTGGAGGAGGGTGAAACTCCTCCCTCTCTGCCATTCCCAACTCAGCGTCCCCTGCCACAGTCCCCGGGGGTGACACTACCTGGCTGGAGCGGCTCTGCTGGGGAGGGGGAACACGTGCCGAGCGCACGGTGCGTTGGCCGAGGATGGCGTCCGTAGCGTGGCCTCCTCCCTGCGCCGCCGTGCTACTTGCAGAAAGGAGCCCTGCCCGTCTGGTCCTTTGGTGCAGAGCAGATACTCAGCGCAGTCCCTCAGAAATTGTCCCAGCCCCTCCCTGGCTGGCCCTTGCCCCTCTCTTGAAGGGAAAAGGGAGATGTGGAGGAACCTGTGGTTCATCCTGAGCTGCCTGGGAGGCTGCGGGCAGAGTAGGAGTAGGGCTGTGTACGGGAGCATGGGGACGAGCGTGGAGCACCGTGCCCCTCGCAAGCTTTGCTGTTTTACCTGTCTGCAGCTGGGTGATTGGGAACTGGTCTGAATGCAGCCGAAGTTGCAACGAAGGCGTCCGCACACGCAGCGTCTTCTGCAAGCGTAAGATCTCTGCCACCGAGGAGAAGACCTTGGATGATGCTTCTTGCACCCATCCACGGCCAAAGATGCTCGAGCCTTGCAATAACCAGACGTGCCCTCCAGAGTGGGTCGCCCTGGACTGGTCTGAGGTAACTGCTTAACATCAGCCTTCACCTCTCTGATGGCACTGGTCCTTAGGAGGACAGTGTCAATGATTAGGCCAGAGCATCGGTGATGGCTGCTGGCCATGGAGAGCGTTACGTGGGAAATGGCCTTGCAGCTCAGGAGACAGGCAAGGTGGGAGCACTGGTGGGGAGGGCCAGAGCTGCCTCTCTCTGCTCTGTGCCGTGCATCCTGACCGTCTGTGTCCTCTCTTGGCAGTGCACCCCAAGCTGCGGGCCAGGTTTCCGCCACCGCATTGTCCTCTGCAAGAGCGGTGACCACAGCACAACGCTGCCCACCTCCCAGTGCTACGAAGGTTCCAAGCCCCCGACCAGCATGAGGTGCAACCTGCGGCGCTGCCCACCGCCGCGCTGGGTGACTGGCGAGTGGGGAGAGGTAGGGACAATCCTTTCCTTGGGGTTATCGAAGGAGAAGACTCTGCCTCCCCAGCCCTTCCAAGCCCAGTGCACACAAGGCTTTTACCTGCTAGCGCAACCCGATGTGGCCACCACAACTATCTGGGGGCCGGCAGGACTCCATGATGGTGTTCTTTGCCCCCTCCTTGGCTCAGGAGAACATTGTGACGGTGGCCCAAGTGCACAGCTGACCCAGGGAATCTCCCAGGCTTAGCAGGGCCCCACAGAAGTTGTCAAAGGGACCCCACGGGTGTCTGGGGGGCAGCAGAGCCGTGAGGACGGGGACCAGTGCTGTGCAGTGGGAGCGATGGGCTGCAGAGATGGGCCGCGCCAGCTGCAAGCCAGGCCACTGCGGGTCCACCTGCCACAGCCCAGCCCGGCACCCGCAGCGAGGTGATGCTGACAGTCCTCCTTTCCCTCTGACACCCCTCGAGCTGCAGGGTGACGTCAGGGTGCAGGCGGCCTGGGAAAGGCCGGTGATGTAGGGCTGGATGGAGAGACCCTCGCTGAGTCCTGGAGGTTCAGAAGTGGGGCTGCAGTGCTCAGCCGTGCTGGTGAGGTCCCTGCAGCTGCTGGTGAGGGAAGGGACGGCTGCATCCAGCGCCTTTGCACCTCCTCAGACCTGGCCATGCCCTCTCCCCTCACATTATTAAAGCCATGGCGGCCGCTGCAGCTCCGTACTGTGCTGTTTCTCGGCAGTGCTCCGCACAGTGTGGCCTTGGCCAGCAAAGAAGATCCGTCCAGTGCCTGGCTCACACCGGGCAGCTGTCCAGTGACTGCGTGGAGACCCTGCAGCCGCCCGGCATGCAGCAGTGCGAGACCAAGTGTGAATCGGGACCTACGGACAACCCTGATGGTGAGGGAGACGGGGTGGGGCTGAGGAGGGAAACGCGGAGCGCTGCCGGCCTCGGGGGCCATGCGGTGCAGGGGTGCTGGAGCTCTAGGTGCTGTGCCGTGGGGTAAGGCTCTTGTGGGGAGACCTGGTGCCGTCCCCTCCGGTCCCAGGGCAAACCGGCATGCCGTGACCCTGAGAAATGGAGTAGCTGCACCTTGGCAAAGAGAGGATTTCAGTAGCGAGGTTCTCAGTAGCTGCTTCAGCACGGCTCCATCTTGCTGCTTCCCGGCAAACAGCCCCCCCAAGGAGCTGTGCCCCCCCCAAGGAGCTGTGCCCCCCCCCAAGGAGCTGTGCCCCCCCCAAGGAGCTGTGCCCCCCCAAGGAGCTGTGCCCCCCCCCAAGGAGCTGTGCCCCCCCCAGGAGCTGTGCATCAGGGTGCAAAAGGAGCTTGCAGAGGGTTGGTTAGAAGTCCGCCCTGGGGCTCCCCAGCCCTGAGGCAACTGTAACCCTGCTTCCCTCTGTCGCCCATCCAGAGTGCAAGGATGTGAACAAGGTGGCGTACTGCCCGCTCGTCCTGAAGTTCAAGTTCTGCAGCCGGACCTACTTCCGACAGATGTGCTGTAAAACATGCCAGGGGCACTAGGGACACAGCGTGACCCCCGTGGGAAAACTGGAAGGCAAAAGCTACGCCGGAGGGCCACTGAGACGTGCCCTTCCTCTCCGACCTGGGAATCTCCCCTGGGTCCAACATAGACACTGGTCGTGCTTCCGGTGGGAGCCGGCGTCACCCAAACCCGTCCCCCAAAGACATGCACCCTTCGCCCCCGAGCTTCACAATGGCAGGTTCCCAGTTAAACCACTGCCAGCCGCTGCAGACACCACCACAGCCCAGTGCGACAGGAGCCGGTCGATGAGCGGTGGGAGAGGGAGAAGCTGGGCAGAGCGCGGCAGCAGGGACATTACTTGAAATTCTGACATTGTTATTTATTAGTAGCAGACCCAGGTCCTGCAGGCGCTGAGACAGCCACCGAAGCGGCACCACTCGCCCCCGCTCTTGCCTCGTCCTGTTCCACGCCCGTGTCCCGAGGGCATCGTGGGGCATCGTGGTCCACAGTGGGGCATTCCCGGGGAGGCTGAGGGCACCGGGGGCTCCTGCCTTTCCCTCGGGGATCCCAGGGGAGACAGGGAGGAGGTTTCAGGTACCACAGGTGACAAGCGTGGCTTGTGGCTTCTGGGCGATGGATGAAGATGAGCAGCTGCTGGGAGTGGGGTTGGAGCAGGAATGTTGTTTTCTTGTTTGCATCCTGTCACCTGCAGGGACATGCAGCAGGGGACAGAGAGCAGGTCACTCAGTGAGCAGAGCGGTGACACCAGTTTAACTGGGAGAGGGGGTTATCCAAACTCTCTTAACAACCTACTTTGATTGGGGTGTCCCCCTATTTTTCCTTGAAGCCCTTGTCACTATTATGACCATTTTTATTCCAGAGACACCACGAAGCACGAGCTGAGGTCAGGTCCGAGGCGTGCTCAGGGTTGCAGTCACTTAGCGGGCATTGAGGACGTGCTGGACTGTAGGAAACAAAGCAAAGGAGGATGCAGGACGAGAACCGTCTTGGTCACAGTGTCCCCATTACCAAGGCATGACTCAGGACCACTCTGCCTGGTCCTGGCACAGCCTTCCCCAGTGAACGCCACGGCCTCCGCGGCTGCTTTGCCTCCAGAGGTGCTTTACTTCCAAAGGTGCTTTGCCTCCAAAAGGTGCTTTGCCTCCAAAGGCAGCCTCACCACCTGCCGCTGTGGCCTCGGGGTGCCGGTCGCAGTGCCACCCACTCCTCTGCCCTCAGGGGACCTTCAGCGATGGGAAAAGAGCAAGCTTGAAATTCCTCCGAGTCACCTCCTGGCCAAATCTGGGCCGACACGTCTTCTCCATGGGCCACCACAGCCTGTGGAGGAGACCTGAATTTCCAATCTACAAAGCATGTGCTTTTTCTTATCGTCGTCGTCGTCGTTATTTTCAGGCCTTTCTGCATCACCAAGGTGGGAAATCTTGTCCAAAGCCATGTTCTGTTCCCCTTGGGGGTCATCCGTAGGGTGCAGGGAGGCGGAGAGCCCTCTTTCCCCAGAGCAGACCCCTCCGCCCTGCCAGCCCTCACGTCTCACTCTGCCATCTGTATCTTTACCTGCTCGTCAGCCGAGCGCAGCTTCTCTGGTGCTCAGCAAATCCCGTTTGGCTGTCGAGCGGGCGTTCATTTGTCTTCCTTCCTGGTGCAATGCTCCGTTCTGACATTTTGGGGAGAGGAGGGGGTGTTTTCACCTTTTTATATAGAGATATATATAATGAAAAATGTTTAACGTACTAACTCTGAGGAGGAGCGACGTAACAGCATGATTCATAATAAAGGAGTAGCTACGATCCCGGGCGCAGCTTCTGGTCCCAGTCTTGTTTCTCGAGCAGCAAGCCTGGGCTCTGGGCAGCCCCACACCATGATGCTCCTTGTGCTTGTGCTGGAGGAGGGGTTTGGGCGGCAGGGGAGTGTTTTTTCCTGCAGCCCAGGTGAACCGGAGCGGGTCAGAGAGGTGGAGGTTTGCCCAGAGCTGCTGCGTGGCACATGGGACCAGGCTTGCCCTTGGCAGACCCCTTGTAGGTTGACTCTGCACCCCGGGGGCACCCAGATCCCGTATTGGTAAATGCAGGGTTGGGATTTTAGGGGGGGGTGGTTGGTTGAAGACCGACATGTCTGTGAACTGAAACACCTCTGTCACATCCCTGAATCCCTTGGGCTGGTTCCCGTGGGGATTGACACAAAGGGTTGCGCCGTGTCGGTGGCTCTGGAGAACCAGAGGACAGACTCTTGAGCAGGGCCTGTAGCGATAGGACAAGGGGTCATGTTTTAAACTAAAAGAAGGGAGATTCAGACTAGATATAAGGAAGAAATTTTTTACGCTGAGGGTGGTGAAACACAGGTTGCCCAGAGAGGTGGGAGATGCTCCATCCCTGGAAACATTCAAGGTCGGGTTGGACGGGGCTCTGAGCAACCTGCTCCAGCTGGAGATGTCGCTGCTCGTGGCAGAGGTTGCGGTACCATCGCAATGAGCCAGGGCTTGCGCAGGTATGTTTGCACACCAGGGCTTCTGCATGAAGACGGGTCCGTGTGTGCGCAGCGTTTGCAGGAGAACCGGCTTTACAGTCACGGTCGGGACACCACCACATCCGTCCCGCTCGCAGCTCCAGCGATGGTCTTTCTGAAATGGCTTCAGTCCATTTGTAGCCAAAATGTTTCCTCAAATGTGGCCTTTTATATTCAAAAGACCTGAAAAAAAAAAGTGGCAACCACAAGAATCTTGCTCCTAAAAGCACCTTAAAGCAGAGCATCCCCCAGCACTGACTGGCTGCCCCTGGAAGGGGCCACATCAAACTGTCACCTTGGGGTGGGGGGAAAGGCTTTGTGGAGGCTCTGAGCATCCCTGCTGGACTCTACCCAGCGTCCACCCACTTACCCAGGTTGGTGGCCCCCCACACCAGTAGCACCCATCTGCAGCAGGGGTGGGGTCACCCTGGGCAGGGCCATCCCAAGCCCCCCCCCGCAGCCGCTGAGAGCCACCCTCGTCCTCCCCACCCGCTGCAAACGGAGAGAAAATGAGGAAGTGGGAGGAGGAAAAAAAAAAAATCAGTTGCAATTTGTAGCCGCAGCAGAAACACAAAACCAAAGTGCTTCAGGATGGCCCTGGGGCCTCGGTGACAGGAGCCCCCAGCGCCCCGTCCTTGGGGGCAAGACGCAGGGACACCATGGTGAGTGCAAGCGGGGCGCTCGCTGGGCTCCCCCCACCCTGTCTCCCTCGGGCACCCTGGGGATGTCACCCTCTCTTCCTGCCCCCTCAGGGCTCTCTCAGCCCTGTCCTCTCCTGCACCCGTCGTGGGCCCTTGCTGCTTTCCGGGAGGTGCCCTTGCTGCTTTCCGGGAGGTGCCAGGAACCCACCCGATGTCCCCGCCGGAGAGGGGACGGCTCTGCCCAGGCTTGGGGATGGGGAGCGGAGCTGGGGCTGGGTGAGGCACGGGTGCAGGGCACAGCGGTGGGGAGCAGCCGGGGATGGGTGCCGGGTGCTCGGTGCAGGATCGGTGCCCCCGGGAGCGCTGACCCGAGCAGGATGGAACGCAGCGGGCAGGGATGCCAGGCTGACACACAGTGCGTTTGATTTTGCCATCGCTGGCACGGTACCCACAGGAGAACCCTTGTGTTCCTCTTGGCCCAACTTCCCACCAACGCTTCTGGTTTCAGCGCTCGTGGTGCCGGCAGGGTGTGGGCAGAGCGTGGTACAGGCAGAGTGCAGCGGGGTGGCAGGGCTGCGGGGGCAGCCGTACCCCCAGGCTAGCTCAAGCCAGGAAGGACCCTCTGGATGTCGGTGTCCAGGGTCGGACCTTGCACCCAGGCACAAACAGGGACCAGGGCCTGCTGAAAGGACAGTGGCCAGAGCTGGAAGTTGAGCTGGAGGCAGAAGAGGAAGATGAAAGCTCTCAAAATGAAGGAGATGCTCAGGCATGGAGTAAGGGTCTGCACGGTGTGGCCGCAGCCCATGGCTCTGCTCCCTCCGTGCCTCGGAGCGATGCTGTCCCCAGATATTTCCGCGAAGTCAGGAAGGAGGTGGTGGCCAGCCTGAACCAGAGCCTTCTCCCACCCACAGTCGCGGTTGCCACCTCTGAGAGGGTGCTGAGATGCTGTCCCCCCACAAGATGCAAAGGCCGTCCCCTCCTCCGCCACTCAAGACCCAAAGACGTTGTGGCTTCACGAAGGGTCACGGGGCCGCGCAGCCACAACCCCGACCCCTGCCAGGGCCCGGCCCCCACCCCCAAAACACCGGGGCAAATGCCCCGGCCCCAAACCCTGCTTGTGCCTGGGAGCTGGCAGGGCTGTGAGAGCGATGCAACACCCCGCGCTGCTCTCCTCAGCTTCCAGTGGTTTTAAGGTGTTGGCTGCATCTGGCCTTGCCGTATCTCCAGAGAGAAGGTACCACCTTGGGCTACATCCACTCCCCGCTCGGGGCGCGCAGGATGTTTTTGGCAGCTCAGACTAGAGCTTTGAAGAAAAACAGATGATGTTTTGCAATCCGCAGGGCCGGTCCCCTCCCTGCCTCAGCGATCCTATCGTGACACCGGGTACACGTGCAGCCCTGGGCACAGGCGGTGGCTGTGGCGGTGACGGTCCCCGTCCCACAGCCCTCAGCTGGGGCGCTCCTGTGGGGGGGGGGTCCTGATGGGGCTCCCCACGCACGCACCCGTCGTGCATGGGACCACGGGCAGAGCGAAGTCACTTGTGCGAAGTGGCTGCAAACTGCACCTGGCTGCTGGGCCAAGGGCTGCTGAAAGTTGCTCCCCGCTCGGCTTGAGGATGAAATGGTCTCACGGAGGCATTTGGTCCAGGCCACCCATCAGTCCCCTTCCTGGGGGACCCCCACGGAGGCGGCTGTCGAGCTGCTGCTCTCTGGCTTATCCCTCTCTTTGGCCTGGAACAGAGGAGGGGACTGAGGAACCGCTGCCCCAAACCTCTGAAAGCAAATTCAGTTTGTGCCCCCAGTCCCAGCAGGGGTGCTGCCTGCAGCCCCCATCCCGCGAGGGTTTGCCAGGCGCTGAGCTCAGGCAATGCCGTGGTTTCGAGGAGGGTCATTCCTCCTCATCCTCCCTGCAAGGCTTTTACCCAGCTTAGTGAGCTGGGGCCCCGTGAACCCCCCGTGCCACCCCTTGGGATGTGCTGAGGAAAGCCAGGCAGACTTTGTGCTCCCAGAAACAGGGCAGATACAACCACGGCCCTGCAGATATCCGGCCAAAACCTTCATTTCGAGTAAGCCGGTGTTTTCCCTGCAGCTGTGCTGCATCAGGTGCCCCCGCTGAGCCAGGAAAGCACCTAACCTGTGCCCAGAGGAAGAAGAGGTGTCACGAAGGCACACGCTGTTGACAGCTCTGAGCAGTCGTTTGACTGAAGAAGAAACTCCGGGTGTCAGCTCAGTAGCGATGAGCTTGCAATACAGGAAATGCTCGTATTTGCCTTAATTTGGTGCCATAACCAGCTTTGCAAGCCCGGGATGCCTGCGCTGGAGCGCTCGGGGCGATGGAGGCAGGGGATGGGGAACTGAGCGGGGGGGGGTCCCCGCAGGCTCCTCCCAGCCCACTCCTCTCCACCTGAAGCACGAGGTTTTGGCCAGGTCGGGTCGAAGCTGGGAAGCTCCCAGAGTCACCGACAGCTCCCTGGGTGACAGCACGGTGACCGGGAGTGACTGACTGAGCCGCCTGCGTTTTTCCAGGTGGCCTTTCTAGGGGTTTGTTAGGATGGAGGGGAGAAAGAGAAGGGGAAGGCAAGAAAAAGGCCCATAAGCAACAAACGAGAGGAAGAGGAGAAGCTCCCTGTGTGGTTGCAGGCTGCGTGAGCAGCCCCGATACCCCCTGGGCCCCCTGAGCTGACCCAGGTCCGTGCGTCCCGAGGGAAGGTGGTGGGACAACAAAGCCAAAAGCCCCTCCGCCGGCTGTGGGGGCTTGAGTTGCACTTGGGGTTCAGAGGAGCATGGATGGTATTTTGATTTCGAAGGCCAGCAGCCCAGTGGGGAGGGAGGCAGCCGGAGGGGAGCAGCACGATGCTGCCGAGCTCCTCGGCACTCCATGGCGATCCCTCCGTCCCCCACTGCGATGGTGCTGGGTTGTGCCGAGCATCTGAGGGTGGGTGCAGGGGGCTGCGGGCAGCCTGCAAAAATCAGGGGCAGACGTGAGGGTGCGAAGACATCAAGGTCCGGAGGCCTGAAATCTTGAAAGCCAGCAGGAAAATGAAGCAAAAGGGGAAGACAAGAAAAGGGAAATGGAAAGAGTAAGAGGCCAGGGGCGATGGGGGGGAGGAGAAGTGAAATCGGTGTCGGGGGCACCGGGGTGAAAGCGGAACCACAGGGGCGGCGGGATGGGTGCGGAGGAGCTATGGACAGGTCTGGATGGGGCGTCCCCTCCTGGGCACTGTGCAGGGGCTGCGGGGGCACCACGGCTCTGTTCAGCAAGTTTCCTCTGCAGCATGGAGGGCAGGGTCCTTCGAGTAGTTTTCCTTTTGCACAGTGAAATCTTACGCTCCCCTCCCAGCCCGGGGCTGGGTTTAGCCCCACAAGGGCTTAAAGCACAGCCCACAGTTTTTCTGCTGCCCCACAGCCCCCGGAGGACCGAGTCGAGTGAGTGGGGGGGCGGCTGGAAAGCGGGTGCTGACACCTCCCTGGGCAGGAAGGAAAGGGTGATGGGGGCACAGCCGCACCTCTGCCCTGGTGCAAAGAGGATGTGAGGGCACAGAGGATGCACAGTGCCAGAGATGCCCCCACCAGCTGCAGTTTTTGCCCTTTCCCTGAGTTATTTTTGCTGCCCCTTTGACTCATAAGCAGAGTCTGTGCAGCAATTGCTTCGTTAGTTCTTCGTTACCTCCGCAACAAGCAGGGGTGACATTACAAACGTGCACGCAGGCTGTCAGCACCCCGTCTGCTCCTCTCCGGGGTTCCAGACCTGCGGTGATGCAGGATTCGGCCAGAAGGATGGGGCAAGCCCAGGTGCAGCGGTGCTGGGATCAGCTCTCCGCACCACTGAAGGTGCCTGGTTTGGAGGCACAGCTTGCGGCGGGGGGGGGCAGTCAGAGCCACCAGCAGCTCGGGGGTGGGGGGAACTGGGGCCAGATCCAGGCCCGGACCCACTGGCACCAGTGGTGGCCCCGGTGCAGTCGCTGTGGCCCTCTCTCCGCAGGGCAGCAAGGAGCGCTTCCACTGGCAGAGCCACAATGTCAAGCAGAGCGGCGTGGACGACATGGTCCTGCTCTCCAAGATCGCCGAGGAGGCCATCGTGGAGAACCTCAAGAAGCGTTTTATGGATGATTACATCTTTGTATCCTTGCTGGGGCAGCGGGACAGGGCCGGGGAGCGGCCGGGCTGTGCTCCAAGGCTTGGCCGGGGTGTAGGCCGAACCGGGGCTGCCCCAATGTTTGCACAGTGTCCCATCTCCACACTGTGGTGAGACAAGATTGGGATCCCAAGCTGAGGCGCGCTCAGCAGAGACACTGCAGCCGTGCCCTCCGTCCTGCCGTGCCCAGCACCCGCTTTTGGTCCTTCACGGCCACAAAGCCTTAAGCAAAGAGCACGGAGCAAAGCTCCTCATCTGCTGTCTCCCACTGCTCCGGCACGCTGGAGACCCGCCTGCCTGTGCCAAGGGGGCCGCACCCCAGCGGCAGCAGTGGCCATCGGCCCCTGTTGCTGTCACCCAACCCCTCCGATGCCCACAGAGCACCCCGGCTCCTCTGCACCCGCTGCAAATCCAAGCAAAGCCCGGAGGGAGTGGGAGCAGCCCTGCAGACACAGGGAGGAGGTGCCACCCCTCACTCTCCACCGGCGTCAGGCCACACGGGACACCATGAAGCCAGCGCAGGGTGCAAAGCTCCCACCCTGCCCAGCTTTGCCCCCGCTGCGTCATCCCCCAGCCCAGAGGCTTTTGCAGTTGCTGGCTCCCGTCGCAGAGCTGACGCTGCCGAGCACCACGCATGAAGGCGGGCGGCTCTCGGGCTCCGCGGTGCAGATGGGGAGGTGTCCCCACGCCCACGATTCGAGGTGCTGAGCCTTGCTCACCCCACACCTGCTCGGGGACGTGGCCAACTCAGTGCCCCGGCACCATCGCACACGCTTCGCCTGCACCCTGGCTCCGGTGGGCGGCCAGGTCTGGCAGGGAGAGAACAAAATCCCTCGAGCAGGGCACGGCGCGGGCTCGGGCGGCAGCGGGGCTGAGCAGGGGGCTGAGCCGCTCGCTCACACTGCTGTGAGAGGCTGTGGTTTCCCTGAAGATGCAGCTCTGTCCTTACAAGGTGATGCTCTGTCCCGAGCCGGCGGTGACGCAGCCATCCTCCCCGCTCTTTCGGCAGCCCTGGGGCTTTAAATGTGTTTAGGTGTTAGGCTTGGGGGTTAGCTTTTTTTTTTTTTTTTTTGAGGAAAAAAATACCCCACGCAGACTCTTTCTTCCTTTTTTTTGTGCTGCTGCGTGCAGGGCCCCCCTCTAGCCATGACTCAACACCCTGCGCTTCTGCATTTCCCAGAAAAGCCCCTCTCTTCCTGCCCTTCAGCTGCTCTTCCCCCACCCCTGCTGTCAGTGGGCTGAAAATAGGACATCGAGGGCTTGGGGTAACCCCGCTGGCACCGCTCCGTCCCCCACCTCCATCTCCCCAGCACCTGGGGTGCCGGGGGCTTGTCCCCATCCCGCTGCTGCATTTCCAGGCGCAGAGCCCCGCTTTTCCATTCCCCTGCCCACACCCGGGGTACTCGTGAATGCTGCAGGCAGGGGCCGAGGGAGATGAAGTGGCCGGGTGGACGAGGAAAGGCAGGAGCCAGTGATTTCTCCCGTCTCCGTGCCTCAGTTTCCCTGGCTGTAACATGGAGATGGTCTCCTGCTGCAAAAGCCGTGGATGGAGCATGACCAGCTGAGCAGAAGGCGAATGCCGGGAGGCTGCGAGATGCTAGAAATGCAGTTTTTGGAGCCGATCCTCAGGCAGAGGTCAGGGAGCTGAGGGGATGCTCCTGCTGTACCCTGTGCCAGCCACACTGCGGGGGACACCCCGGGGCTGAGGGAGCAAAGCACCGGGATGCATGGCCAGGAGAGCACCAAGTCATGGCAGCAGCTCTGCCTGCACCCAAGCTGGTGCAAGCTGCACCAGAGAGGCAGGGACCCCCCACAACCACCTTCCTGCCACGGCTCCTGACGCAGTGAGCGGCGCAAGGAAGGAGCAGGGTGGGGGGGGCATGGGAAAGGCCACGTGGACCTTAACCTGCTGCTCAGACCTACATCGGGCCGGTGCTCATCTCCGTCAACCCCTTCAAGCAGATGCCATACTTCACCGACCGGGAGATCGAGCTGTACCAGGGGGCGGTGAGGCTGCTGTGCCGACCGGAGGGGTTGGCCAGGGGTTCATTTGGTTTAATTTGACGTGCAACACCTGTGGGGGGGGGGGGTGTCCCATGAGTGTCCCCATCCTCCCTAGCGCTTTGGGTGCTGCAGGGTTCAGCGCTCCCAAACACATTGATGGAGAGTCAGTAACGAGACTCAGGAGCAGATCCACATTCCTGGGAAATTCAGCTCATAAATACACCCCAAAGCCACCCAAACATGGTAAAATCCAGCCCGAGCGATTCGCTCTGCCACAACGAGCTTCCCCAAGGAGGAGGGGAGAGTCGAAAAAACATCTGACGTGCTGCTGATTGTGGCAAGAGATTAATTCCCCATCCCTGCTGTGTGCTGCTGCCTTGTGCAACGCGTGGGCAGAGTTAAGGGGGGCTTCGGGGAGGGGGCTCGGAGCGGGGGGCTGATGGCTGCTCTGTGCTCAGTGCTGCTGTCCTCGTCCCCCGTTTAGGCTCAGTATGAAAATCCCCCCCACATCTACGCCCTGACCGATAACATGTACCGCAACATGATGATCGATGGGGAGAACCAGTGCGTCATCATCAGGTAGGGGTACGCGGGGCGCAGACAGGGGACACCGTGCCACCGGTCTGGGACCAGCTGCCCCCATCACCCCTTGCCCCCACACCCCGGGGCGTCCCAGCTAAACACAGTGGCCGGGCAGTGGAGGGAGGTGGCTGAAGCCCGATGGTGGGTCCTGGGGGACCCGGCGGGCTGTGACCGCGTTATCCCAGGCAGGGACCGAGCCTTGTGCAATGCATTTTTCCGGCTGAGTGTTGCAAGGGAAATGGTCAGGATGTGGGGCAAGGCCAGAGACTTCCCCTTGAGGCTCCCACGTCTCCCTCCTCCCCTCCAAAATCCAGCAACAAGAAATCCAACGTCTCCTCCCAGAGCAGCTCCTCACCCAGCTTTGGTCTGGCCCCCGGTTACATCTGAGATCACCCCCAGAGCACGCGGGCAGCCCCGTCCCCTGCCATCGCCCCCCAGCCCTGTGTCAGCATCCCACCCCAAAGCACCTCGGGATGGGTGTCTCTCCAGCAGGGCCGTTTCATGTCTCCTCTGCTCTCACATTTGCACAGCGGAGAAAGCGGGGCCGGGAAAACGGTGGCAGCAAAATACATCATGGGCTACATCTCCAAAGTGTCCGGGGGTGGCGAGAAAGTACAGGTATGGCTGCCCCCCCTCCACCACCACGCACCGCTTCACCTCCCAACCGCTCCCCACACCCCCGGCCCCCCGCTCCCCTCATCTGATCGTGGCACACGGAGCAGCCCCGGCTCCAGGGCTGGGGACACGCCAAGTCCCCGGTCTGTCCTCAGCCCTGAGGCAGGTCTGCTGCAGCAGGACGTAGGCGTGTGACCCCCCCGCGTGCTCAGCCACCTCCCCTCCTCTGCCCCCAGCACGTGAAGGACATCATCCTGCAGTCCAACCCGCTGCTGGAAGCCTTCGGGAATGCCAAAACTGTCCGGAACAACAACTCTAGCCGCTTTGTAAGTCACTGGGGCAGGCGCAGAGCGTCAGTGCCGTGGCCAGGATCCATCCCAGAAATGCTTCTAGCGTGGTGGGACAAGAGGGAGAGAAGCCAGGGCCAGGGAGAGCGAGGAGTCCTGCCGCCACGGCCACGGCTCTGAGCTGGAGATGTGCTGGTGCAGGGGAAGTACTTTGAGATCCAGTTCAGCCGGGGCGGTGAACCCGACGGAGGGAAGATTTCCAACTTTCTGCTGGAGAAGTCACGGGTGGTGAGCCAGAACGAGTGTGAGAGGAATTTCCACATCTACTACCAGGTACGGGGAGGGGTGTGGAACCAACCAGGCTCCCGAGGGGCCCAGGGGCCGCGTAACCACGTAACAGCCTCCATTTCTCTCCCAGCTCATCGAAGGGGCGTCCCAAGAGCAGCGGCAGAACCTGGGGATCATGAGCCCGGATTATTACTATTACCTGAACCAGTCGGACACGTTCCAGGTGGAGGGCACAGATGACCGCAGTGACTTCCATGAAACCATGGTGAGTGCCTGGGAGGGGGAGTCCCCGAAGGCGGCTGTGGCCGGGCAGGGGCTGACGGGCTTCCCGCACCCCCAGAACGCCATGCAGGTCATCGGCATCCGGGGCGAGGACCAGCAGCTGGTGCTGCAGATCGTGGCGGGGATCCTCCACCTGGGAAACATCAGCTTTCGGGAGGAAGGCAATTACGCCCGCGTGGAAAATGCTGACTGTGAGTAGCTGACCATCCCCTGCTCCAGGGGGACGAGTGGGGATGTTCGCAGAGACTCTTGGAAACGAATTGCAAACTCTCTGTAGCGCAAATTCCTTGGCAGAGGAGACAGGCGGCATCAGCATCTTCCCCACGTCAGACATGGGGAAACTGAGGCAATGAGCAAATGACACAGCCAGAGCTAAATTCACAAGGGGACAGATGGCAGGAGTCACTTGCTGTGATTTAGCAGAGGGAGGACCACGTCCCACATCCCCGGTCACTGCCCTGCTGCTATCCTTTTGCACTTGGCTGGGGTTAGGGGGTCTGGCAGTGGCTGCGGGCAGCGTGCTGGGGGCATACGGGGAGCAGGCAGCCCTGACTGTCCCCCCCCGCCCTCTGCCCAGCCCTGGCCTTCCCTGCCTACCTGCTGGGGATCGACCAGGACCGCCTCAACGAGAAGGTCACCAGCAGGAAAATGGACAGCAAGTGGGGCGGCCGCTCTGAGTCCATCACTGTCACCCTCAACGTGGAGCAGGCAGCTTACACCCGGGACGCCCTGGCTAAGGGGCTCTACGCTCGCATCTTCGATTTCCTCGTGGAGGTGCGTGGTCCTGGCGGGCTGGGCTGAGCGCGGCCACAGCGCGGAGGGGATGCTTGCCATCCGCTTCCTGCGTGCAGCCGGCTGCACCGCCGTACGCCCCGATGAAGGTGGTGAGCCCCATCTCTCCCTGCAGTCTATCAACCGGGCTATGCAGAAGCCATATGAGGAGTACAGCATCGGGGTGCTGGACATCTACGGCTTTGAAATATTCCAGGTATGTTTGGCTTCGGTGCAGGAGCCCAGCTGGAGCAGGGGGCTGTGGGCAGTCAATGGCCCCAGGAAGGGTCCCAGGCAGAAGGCTCTGCTCTTTGGGGTCCCCTCCCCGACGCAATGAGAGGAGCAGAAGCCAACTCAGCCCCATCTTCTCTTTCATGTTTTGTCCTTTTGCAGAAAAACGGCTTCGAGCAGTTCTGCATTAACTTTGTGAACGAGAAGCTGCAGCAGATCTTCATAGAGCTGACCCTGAAGGCAGAGCAGGTACGAGGGGGCTGGGGGGGGCTGCGCCAGTTCCCCAATTCCCGCACCCTGTATGCCCACCGCCAGCCAGTCCTGGCACCACAGACGGAGCCGGGGGGCGGGGGGGGGCTGCGGCATATCCCACAGGTCATGGACCCACCTGGCTCTCCCTGCGCTTCCCCAGGAGGAATACGTGCAGGAGGGGATCAAGTGGACCCAGATCCAGTACTTCAACAACAAGGTGGTATGCGACCTGATAGAGAACAAGCTGGTGAGTGGGGTCCCCTCCTCTGGGGGAGGCTTTTCTGGGGAGCCGAGGCAGCCAGGGATGTGGGTGTTGGATGGGCTGGGTGCTGTCAGGGAAGCGGGGCAGAAGCCGGTCCTGCCGGGGAGCATCCTTGGGAGAGCAGCAGCTCCACATCCTTAACTTAAGCTGTGGTTCAGCATGAAGAAGCTTTGACCAGTGAAGGGAACTTGAGCGCAGCCAGATGCAGGATTGGACCTTTGGACACCCATGGCTTCACTCTCCCTCTCCCAGAACCCCCCTGGGATCATGAGCGTTCTGGACGACGTCTGTGCCACCATGCACGCCACCGGCGAGGGAGCGGACCAGACCCTGCTGCAGAAACTGCAGGCGGCTGTGGGCACCCACGAGCACTTCAACAGCTGGAACTCGGGTTTCATCATCCACCACTACGCAGGCAAGGTACGGCACCCCACACCCTGCACCCCACGGCCCTGGCCAGTGCCGCACGGGGCTGAGCTCCCCCCGTGCCCCCCCCAGGTCTCCTACGACGTGAACGGCTTCTGCGAGCGCAACCGGGACGTGCTCTTCACCGACCTGATTGAGCTCATGCAGAGCAGCGAATAGTGAGTCCTGGCAGCGCTGCGGTCCTGGGAGCCACCCCAAAAAGGCTGGGGCAGAGGGCAGCGTCCTCAACACCCAGACTGTAACGCTTTGCTGGTCCTGCCTCTGCTGCAGCCACAGCTCGGGGTGCTCAGCATCCTGCGTTGCCCCGCCAGCACTGGCAGCATCCCCCCGCCGAGCGCAGCAGCACCCGGGGCTGCAAGTGTGGGCAGAGGGGTGCTCACCCACCAGCACCGATCCTGCTCAACCTGGGGCAGTTGGGGGCGGAGGGACGGGCTGAGCCGTGGTGCAGGATTTCCCAGCAGCAGAAAGCAGAGCTGGAGCTGGTTCCAGCTCAACACGTGCTGGGCTTGGGGAGCCCGGCGGTTCTCACCCGGGGACTGTCTCCTGCCTTTCAGTGGTTTCATCAGGATGCTTTTCCCAGAAAAGCTTGATTCTGACAAAAAAGGACGACCAACCACTGCAGGCTCCAAAATCAAGGTACGTCCCGGAGGCTGCAGGACAGTAGCTGCCTGTGAGGCAGCAGCAGGGTGATGGGCTCCCACCGATGCTCTTAACACTACAGAGGTCAATCCTTGAAACAGAAACAGGCTAACGACCTGGTGAACACGCTAATGAAGTGCACGCCACACTACATCCGCTGCATCAAGCCCAATGAGACCAAGAAACCCCGGGACTGGGAGGAGAGCAGGTAGCAGAGTCCCCTCGGGATGTATCAGGGAGCCCACAGAGCCTGGGGAACAAGACCCAGCTGTCCTCCAAAAACCGCACCCCTGGGCTGGTCCCTCTGTGCTGCCCACAGACCCAGGGGAGCACGAGGCCGGTGCTGAGGAGTGTGTGGACGCACACCCCACCACCACCTGCATCACCCAGAGGCTCCACCTGAGCCCCAACGAGCTCTCACGTGCGCACAAACGAGAGCATCCTCGTGCAAAGCGGCGGCTGAGGGGCCGGGGCAGGTCCCCCACTGACCTGCCATCCCCCGCCAAGCGTGTCTCTCCCGGCTCCGCAGGGTGAAGCACCAAGTCGAGTACCTGGGGCTGAAGGAGAACATTCGGGTGCGCCGGGCAGGTTTTGCCTACCGCCGCGTCTTCCACAAATTCCTGCAACGGTGAGCGACCACCGGGACAGGGCGGGGAGGGGGTGGTGGGTCCCCGCAGCCCGGCCACAACTCACCTTCCCTGCCCCGGCAGCTACGCCATCCTCACCCCCGAGACGTGGCCGTCCTGGCGTGGGGATGAGCGGCAAGGGGTGCAGCACTTGCTGCGCTCCGTCAACATGGACCCGGACCAGTACCAGATGGGTCGGAGCAAGGTGTTTGTCAAGAACCCCGAATCGGTAGGTGGCCCAGCCCTGCCCCTCGCCCCGCAGCCCAGCGTGTCCCCCCCCACCCCGGGGGTGGTGCACACAGCCGAGCATCACTTTGGGCAACGGCAGGGAGGATTTGGGGTGCCAACGTCTGGGACAAGTGATGCAGCGCAGGGGCTGGGTGGCCCCTGGCCGGCTGGGCTCAGCACCCCATGTTTCCCCCCTCAGCTTTTCCTCCTCGAAGAGATGCGGGAGCGGAAATTCGACGGCTTCGCCCGGGTGATCCAGAAGGCCTGGCGTCGGCACATCGCCATCCGGAAGTATGAGCAGATGCGAGAGGAGGGTAAGGACGGGGACACCGGCACCCCCGCCCCCCCTTGTAGGGTGCCCTTTGTTGGGGACAGCCCAGCTGCCAGAGTGGCAGTGGAGTGGCAGCCCAGCTCCTAATTGTGGCAGTAACGAGGAGAGGGGTGAGGAGGGACCAGAGCGTGAGATGCCTGGGGTCTTTTCCTACATCTTAAAGGAGGGCACCGCTTTCTCTGCCTCACTCTGCATTTCACTGCCTGCAAGGGGATGGAGAGGAGTAGCTGAGAGGCAGCATTTGCAGAGGGATGGGAAAGGCCAGTGGTCACTGCCTGACCCCATCGCGCGTGTTTTCCCACCCTCCCAAGGGTGCAGTGAAAAATCAAGGGGGGAAAACCAGAAAGCAGCCAGGTCTCTCCCTCCCTCCCAGAGCACATGGTTTTTTGAAGGCAATTAATGGGTTTCGAAGCCAGCCGAGCTTAAGCAGCTTGGATTCCTCCCATGACATAAAATGAGCCCCACTTCTTGCTGCCGCGATGCGTGCGACGGTTCCCACGGCTCCCCCAACCAGTTTGGGAGGGCAGGCGCCGTCTGGCGAGGCTGAAGGCTGAGCCCCGGCCAACCGGCATCACTTCGGGGTCCCACGCAGCCTCCAACATCCTCTACAACTTCAAAGAGCGGAGGAGGAACAGCATTAACAGGAATTTCGTGGGCGATTACCTGGGCATGGAGGAGCGGCCAGAGCTGCGCCAGTTCCTGGCCAAGCGGGAGCGGATAGACTTCGCGGACTCCATCACTAAGTACGACCGGAGGTTCAAGGTACGTGGACCCACCCGGGGCTTGGGACAGGCCAAGCCGTGATTTGTGGTGGCTGCCCTTGGGTGGGATGTGTGTGCGGGGCTTGTGCCCCCTAAAAACACCCCCTCACCCCCTGCTCCTGCCCTTTCCCAGCCCATCAAGCGGGACTTCATCCTCACCCCCAAGTACTTCTACGTGATCGGGCGGGAGAAGGTGAAGAAAGGTCCTGAGAAGGGGCAGATCAAGGAGGTGCTCAAGAAGAAGGTGGAGCTCCAGGCGGTGAGCGGCGTCTCGCTGAGGTGCGTCCCTTAGCACGGGTTCCACGGCGCCGGGCTTCACCCATCAGCTCCAGCAGCCGCAGGGCATTGGGCCGTGGGCAGGAGGCTCCCTGCAGCACCGCCGTGCAGACGGGGCTTTGGAGGCTTCCAGCTAAATCACCCTCCAAATTTACTCGGGGTGGACCCAGGCCCAGTGGGGTCTCCCGGTTCCCCCCACCCCGCGCCGGCTGGCAACAGCCCTGCCCCCGCTGACGCCCCCGTACCGGGGTTGCTCCCCCAGCACCAGGCAGGATGATTTCTTCATCCTCCACGAGAACGATGCCGACAATTTTCTTGAATCCATCTTCAAGACGGAGCTGATCAGCCTGCTGTGCAAACGCTACGAGGAGCTCACCCGCACCAAGCTGCGCCTCTCCTTCAAGGACACGTAAGGATGGAGGCCGGGAGAGGCGACAAAGCAGGACAGGCTCCCGTCCCTGTGGCCTCACGGCCTCTCTCTCCCCCCAGACTACAGTTTCGGGTGAAGAAGGAGGGCTGGGGCGGCGGCGGCACCCGCAACGTCACCTTCGTCAGAGGACAGGGCGACGCGGCCACCCTCAAAGCCGGAGGCAAAACCCTTACGGTCAGCATCGGGGATGGGCTCCCCAGGAACGCCAGTGAGTGCCGGGGCACTGGGGGCGGGGGGGGCACGGACACAGGAGCGCCAGGACCGCAGGGCACAGCTGGAGGCCTGGGGACATCGGGGTGAGGCAGCGTGTGCCCTGGCCCCACGGGGTTCGCGTTTCACCCAGGAGGGACCAGCTTCTGTTCGGGCGATGGGGCGGCACTGGGCATTTTGGGGAAAAGGGCGGCGGGGTGCAGACTCCGGGGGCCAGCTCCAAGGACCATCACCTAACGGGGGGCTTGTGTCCCCCCAGAGCCCACGAGGAAGGGGATGACGCAGAGCAGAGGTGGCAGCAGGTGTCCGGCACCCTCCCGAAGCGCCCCGCCGGCACCCAGAGGTGAGGAGGGCAGTGCCGAGGGGGTGCTGGGGAGGGGGAACCCCCAGCCTGGGTCCAGCCAGCGCTGCGCTCCCGGGGGGTGCAGGCTGAGCGTAGGCCCCCTGTAATGCGGGGGGGGGCTCTTCCAGGCGCCTGCAGGAACGGGGCACCCCAGTTCCCGCACGGTGACAACCGGACTCAGCGGGACACTTACACGACACCCCAGAAGCGGGCGCGGGGGCCGCCGGCCGCAGCGCTGCCCCTCCGAAATGCCAGCCGCCAGCAGAAGACGCGGCCCCCATCCGAGCAGAACATGGATTTCCTCAACGTGCCTGATCAGGGGGTGGCTGGGTAAGTCCCGGACCGGTGCCCGTGTGTCCCCTCCCACCCCATCCTCCCCCCCACTGCCACCAGCCCCAGGAGATGCTCTTTCCCCTCTGAGCCGCCCAGCTGCCCGACCGAGCGACAGCCCGTCCAGGTCCGGGCAGCCCAGCCTTGCTGGCAGGACAGCACCTCCCAGGCTCCTCACATCCCAGTTTTCCCAGTCCCTGCGCTGGGAGGACCCACGTGGGCTTGCAGGCACAGAGCATGCCATTGATGGGGCAGAGCAGGATGGGAAGGAGGGTGCAGCGCATCCCACGCCCTCCCGCTCGCCCCACTGCGAACACCATTTCTCCCCCCCCCCCCCACCGTAGCATGCAACGCCGGCGAAGCCTGAGCCAGCGGCCGCCCCCGGCCAGGCATCCCAAGCCGCAGCCCAAGGCAGCGGTGCCGCGCTGCCAGGCACTCTACCAGTACGTTGGGCAGGACGTGGACGAGCTCAGCTTCAACGTGGGGGACATCATCGACGTCCTGCTGGAAGGTACTGCCGGGCTCCCGCCCTGCCCCCCTTCTCGCTGCTGTGCCCTGTGGCAGCACCGCGATGACCCAGCTCTTTTTTTCCCCCCTTCCCAGATACCTCTGGCTGGTGGAAAGGCCGGCTGCACGGCAAAGAGGGGCTTTTCCCTGGGAATTACGTGCAGAAGATCTGAGCTGGGCGTAGCAGCCGCGCGGCCAGACGCAAGGAGGGGGTTGCCATCCTCCCACCCCCACCTCTGCCGAGGCCGTGCCAAAGGGGCCGGCGGCAGCTCCGCGGCAGTTATCCACGACGCTGGCGTTGACCGAGCGCTTCCTCGCGAGCCCCCCTGGCCTGTGCTGGCTACCGGGCTGCGCCAGTGCCAGCCGCTGAACCCTGCAGCTGCTTTAGACGGTGGTCTGCCTGCAGCAAGGACCGGCTCTTTGCTGCTTGTTTGTACCCTGGGAATGGAACTGCTCCGGTGATTCTGCGTTATAAAGAGGATTATTGTTAATAATCGGACTCGGCAAATCTGATTCTGACTCAAAAATTGAACCCAGAGTTTGTATGTCACCCTGGTGCTGGCCCGTGGCTCCCGCTGGCCCCGTGACAAGAGCCCTGCAGCCACATGTCCCCAGGTGGGGACATGGGCAGACGCACGTTGGAGGCAGCCCCGTTCCCCCCCCACGTCGAACCCGTCCAGAAGATGCTGAATCCAGAAAGCCAACACCCCCAGGAACTCGGCTCAGCAGTCTGCACAGCCCGGCACAGCTCTGGACCGCTCGGCACAGCCGGGAGCTGCCGGAGCAGCAGCGAGGCACAGCAGGGCAGCGGGGTGCAGCAGGACCGGGACGCCATCGCCGTTCCCGGATTTCCCGCAGGAAAAGCTGTGAGGATCACTTAGCCAAAGCCCACCGAGCCGTAGCACCTTTTTCTGAGGGTGGTCGGAGGGCTGCTGGGGGTCCTCTGGTTTGCAGGGCTGGGGGGGGGGGGGTCTCACCCGTGGGGTGACAGGGATGGGGTGGAAATCGCCATCCTCGGCTGCGCCAGCTCTGGGGTTCGGAGACCCTCTCTGCCCTGACCCCGGGACAAGGGTGCAGCCAGGGCGGGGTGGGGGGCTTGGGTGGGGGCTGAGTTCATCCTGGGTTTGTTCCGGGAGGTTTGCAGCAGAGAGAGGGATGGGATGAACGATGCCGACATGTCGGGGCTCATCCTGCCTGCCCCCCGCCGCTCGCTCCCCCCCGCCGGGCCCTGTGCCAGGCAGCCGGAGGAAGTGACGACAGCCCGCTCCTGCCTCAGCCTCGCATCCCAGCCCTCCTCTTCCTCCCTCCCCCAGCCCCCAGCGGGGCTGCCCTCCCAGGCAGGCAGCCCCCCCTGCTCCAGGGGCAGGGGGCTGGAGAGGGGCTCAGGGGACCCCGTTTCCTCCAGGGTGGGGGCAGCACAGGGCAGGAGGCTGCTGGGATGTGAAGCCCTCCACAGCCCCACGCTGCAAACCGTGACTGGGCCTCCCCAGCACGGGTTTTTACAACCCCTGCGGTCCTTGGGGTGATTTTTCCTGTAAATCACTGGGTTTTAAGAGTCTTTGCATGGCAGAGCTTTTGGGGAGGGGGGGAATGACCGATAGAGCCGCTGGTTTTATTTTAATGACAAAAATTGGCTTTGGAAACTCTGGGGATTAGGGAAACTCCTTTCGGTGCCTTCCAGCCTTTCCTTGGAGCTTGGGGGCGTGGGGGGGGCGGTGGGGGGCAGCACCCCGGCAGTGGGTGCTGTGCAGGTGGGATGCTGCCACTCAGCCCTGCCGGCAAGTGGGACCTGCACCAGCTCAGGCACTCACTGGGGTGCTCCGAGGGGCTCCGGGTGCTCCGAGGGGCTCCAGGGTCTCTGAGGGGCTTGGGGTTCTTCTGAGAGGCTTCAGTTGCTCCAAGGGTCCTGGGAGGCTCCAAGGGGCTTGGTCTGCTCTGAGGGGCCACGCGTGATCTGATGGGCTTGGGATGTTCCCAGGAGTCCAGCGCGCTCCAAGGAACTTGGGGTGTTCAGAGCGCCCTGGGATGCTCTAAGGGGTCCAAGGCTTCCCAAGGGGCTCAGGCTGCTCTGAGGACCACAGGACGCTCGGAGAGCCCCAGGATGCTCTGAAGGCTCCCAGATGCTTCAAAGCCCCTGGGATGCTCTGAAAACCCCCAGGATGCTCCGAGGGGCCAGGATGCTCCGAGGACCCCGGGATGCTCCGAGGGGCCAGGATGCTCCGAGGGGCCAGGATGCTCCGAGGACCCCGGGATGCTCCGAGGGGCCAGGATGCTCCGAGGGGCCAGGATGCTCCGAGGACCCCGGGATGCTCCGAGGGGCCAGGATGCTCCAAGGGGCCAGGATGCTCCGAGGACCCCGGGATGCTCCGAGGGGCCAGGATGCTCCAAGGGGCCAGGATGCTCCGAGGACCCCGGGATGCTCCGAGGGGCCAGGATGCTCCGAGGGGCCAGGATGCTCCGAGGACCCCGGGATGCTCCGAGGGGCCAGGATGCTCCGAGGGGCCAGGATGCTCCGAGGACCCCGGGATGCTCCGAGGGGCCAGGATGCTCCAAGGGGCCAGGATGCTCCGAGGACCCCGGGATGCTCCGAGGGGCCCGGATGCTCCGAGGGGCCAGGATGCTCCGAGGACCCCGGGATGCTCCGAGGGGCCAGGATGCTCCGAGGGGCCAGGATGCTCCGAGGACCCCGGGATGCTCCGAGGACCCCAGGCTGCTCCAGCCGCCCGCAGGCGCTGGGGTGCCGAGCGCTGCCAGCAGCTCCGGGGGGCGAAGGGGGGGGGGGGGGGGGCTGTGAAAACACCCGGGAAAACCCGCCGGTGGCACCGGGGCGGGGCCGGGCTGGGCCACCACCACCCCCCCCCGCGGCCCCCGCCCCCTCTTCCGCACCGCTCCTTCCTCCCCCCCCCCCTCCTCCTCCTCCCGCCGCTCTCGCGACAGCTCGCGCAGAAAATGGCCCCGCGGCCCCGCCGCCGCTGATGTGCGCTCCGGGCGGCGCCGGCCCCGCTGCAGCCCCGGTACGTGCGGGGACGGGACCGGACGGGACCGGGGGCAGCAGCACCGGGCACCGGGGGGCGGGGGGGAAGGGGACGGGGACCGGGGCCGACGGGGGACCCGGGGAGGGGGGGGTTGTACCGGCACCGGGGGGGGGGGTTGTACCGGCACCGGGGGCGGCGGGGCAGCGGCCGTACCGGAGGGGGTACCGGGGCTTTGCAGGGACCTGGGGCGTGCGGGGCTGGGGGCGGGGGGGGGGGGAAGCTCCGGGCAAAGCCACCCTGCCCGTGGGGGGGCACCAGGCGTGGGACTGCTGCCCACGGGGGGCTCCAGGTTATGGGGGCCGCTACCCGTAGGGCGACTAGCCAGGGAGGGTGTTAGCCATGGCTGGTTACTGCCCACAGGGGCTGGTAGCCGTGGGTGTGTTACCTATGGGGGTCTACCAGCCACGGAAAACCTTAGCCGTGGGGGTGGTCCCTATGGGGGGGCTGCTAGCCATGGGGGTTACTACCTGTGGGGCTAGTAGCACAGGGACAGCTAGCCACGGGAGCTGTTAGCCCGTGGTCTTTGCAGGCGTGCGTGGCCTGTGAGAGGGCCGGGACCCGCTTCAGCACCCCGAGCATCCCGGGGCTGCGCCCACCGGGGTCTCCCCACAGTCGCTCCATCTTCCCACACACGTGGGAGCCGCTTTGTTGCTGTCAGGGGCTGGGGGATGTGGCTGCTTGTCCGCCGCTGGAGCGAGGGGGCTCCCACGCCTCGGCCACGGTGTCAGCTTGACAGGGCCGCACGGTCAGGGGCAGCTTTGTCCGGGCTCAGGGAGGAAGGTCCGTCCGCCCCAGATGGCTCCCTAAAGGAAAAAAGGGTTTTTTCCAGCTGAAGAGCTGATGTAGCTCGGTGGATCATGGCGTTATCTGACCATCTAACCCACTACCAGCTGTGGGCAGCCAGGTAAAGGCGGGCGCCAGGACGGTGCGGGGATGTGGGGAAACGGCAGCACGGCTCTCGCCGATTCGCCTGCCACCCTTGGAGCAAGCTGGGCGATGGCAGGGACCCCCGGCCTGCCGAGGGTGGCTCTGCGGGGAAGGCCAAAAGAAGAGATGTTTCCCAAGGAACCGCCAAAGGGCCTCGGTTGAGCTGCCCCGAGTCCACCCTGGGGACGTGGCACAGTGGCTGTGCGGGAGTCTACGTGCTTGCCCCCTCGGATGCCCGTGCTGCCACCGGCAGCAGCTGCGGCAAAGTTCTGGGTGGGCTCCGCGGGGCTCTCCGGGCAGGTTTTCTGAGCTGGAAAGCAAGGAGCCTGCCCTCGGAGTGAGGCGGGGGCGCGAAAACATTGAGGCAGCAGCTTTGCTGCACCCCAAGTTGGGATTAGGGCACCCACGGCGCAGTGGGCATTGCAAATCCCGGGGCTGCTGGGCGGCAGAGACACCCGTAGCATCTTCCTCCCTTCCCCAGCTCCTGCAGGGCTCCCTGCGACGTCTGAAGGCACCGGGAGAATTTGCAACGTGTGTTTTAATTTACGCCATGCATTTTAACCCCACGACCGGTGGCCGAAGCGCGTGTCAGGACGGAACCAGGGCGGGGGGGGGCTCGCCGCACCGGCAGGAGCCGTGCTGCTGTCACAGCCTGCGCTTCCTCCCTCCGCGCCGCTCGCGCTCACCGGCTGAGCGATCACATGAGCCCCTTGTTCAGAGCCTTTGTCTCTCATCTCCTACGCCGAGGAGCTGCGTTTCAGGAAGCCTTTGCAACCTCTGGCCATAGACCGCGCGGAAATGCTCCGATAGGATTATTTGTCCCGTTTATCCTCCCGGGGGTGGGTTTGTAAAAAGTCTTCTGTGCTTGGCGATATGAATAAACCCTCTGGTTCATTTGAGGGAGATGAGCTGTATTAATTATTAATTGAATCAGCACCAGAGGCTGCTCCGGGCGACCGGTAGCTGCAAACCCTCCTGCTCACCCCTGTCGCTGTCGACCCCCCAAAAGGATTTTTCTGGGGTCCCCGTTGACTGCAGGGGCCGGAGCGAGGGAGTTTGGTGCCAGCAGGTTTTCAGGGAGACTGAACGTGCGGCAGGAAAACCCTGCGGAACGCGACACCAAATTTGCGATGTCCGGGATTGGAGTTTCCAGGACAGGGTTTGCTCCGGTGCTGGGGGAGTCACATCTCCGGTGGCCACGTGAGGTCACCGGCGTTGGCGACAGCGGCAGGTCAGTGGCACCTGGGTCAGAGCATCGTGCTCAGGGTTGCAGAACGGAGGGTCCTAGAGAATGAAAAGCGTCGAGCACCGTCCCAGAGGAGGTGACAAATGACAGCGAAGTGATGTGGGTGCCACTGGCTCCCCAAAACCCGGGGCATACGGTGATGCTGCGGTGCTGCCATCGTGTCCGCTGCCGAAAACGTACCCACGTTGAACAGCTTTGCTCCGGCGGGACGTTGGCAGGACGTTGGCGAGGCGGGTGCAGGCGTGCGTGGGCGTGCTGGCTGCAGTGAGGTGCACCCGCGTCCATCCCTCCTGTACCCACCAGACCTGCCCCTTAGCGTCTGCTCAAGAGGCATTTTCCCAGCTTTTCCGGAGAAAAATCAGGTTAAAACGCATCTCTGGGGGTACAGCCTACAACTGGGAAAGGGAGAACAGCATCGGACGGCGCATCCAAGAGGGAGAGGAGGGAGGTTTCAGCACGAGCTGTAACATCTGAAGGTGCTGCTGGGTTTGACCCTGAAGCACCGGAGGTCCCTGCCCCAGGAGCTGCGATGCTGCCGAGGAAGAATTACCCAGGTTTTTGAAAAATGGACTTGAAAACAATTGCCTGTGCTCCTGCTGAGCAGCTTGGCCTCATCCGGATGCCGTTGGAGACCATCGGTCCCCTGGGGCCTCTCAGCAGCCCCCCAGGGACCGGTGGTGGCATCGAGGATTGATCCAGAGTCGGTGTTTCCAGCGGGGAAGCGGGGACCTGGGGAGGTTCGCTACAACCTCGAGGACTCACGCTACCGGGAAATGCTCCGGCAGCACCGAAGCTCCGCGGCATTGGGGACAGCCACCGAAACGTGGCGGTGCCGCACGAGGGGCTGAGCAGGAAGACGCAGCCCTGCCTCGACCCTTTTAGTGCCTTCTCCCTCAAGAGAAGATTCCTGAGACTTTTTTTGCCAGCAAAACTGCATTTCCCCCCTCCTGATAAAACAAAGTGCCATCAAAGCCGCCGTGAACTTTCTGCGCGGTGTTTACCCCTGTTCCCCGCACCGTGCCGCTTCGGGCGGGGTGAGTGAACCGACCCCTCCAGCCAGGGCTGAATTTCCCCTCCTGGGACACGATCGGCCCCTGGTCCTGCCCCAAACCGCCCCCCACTCTGGAGCCACCCCCCCCTCCTCCAGCCAGTCCCAGGCTGCATCCTGCAGCGCCGGCAGAAGCTGCCAGGCTGAGAAACCAACAAACACCACCCCCACCCCCCCAAAATGCAACCCCCAAACCAAACCGTAAGCCTGGGGGCAGCTGGAGAAATAATCCTGCACGGATTTTCCCCCCCACCTCATCTGAGCTGCTGCCTGCGGGGTTGCAGTCCCAGTGCCGCAGTAAGAACCACTGAGCTAAAGACCCGCTGCGCACGGCCGGCCGGGAGCCGAGCTGGAGCAGAAAAGCTGGGAAAACGCTTCCTGAGCGGATGCTAACGGGCAGGTCCGGTAAGGCCGGGCGGGCCAGGTGTGGCCGATCCCCAGGGACGTTTGTGTTGGGAGCCATGGAGCTCCTGGGGAAACGTTAACCCTCTAACCAACCGCAGACGTGCGTGTTGCAGCCACTCCGCAGCCCCAGCACTGATGGTGGTAGTATTATTATTATTATTATTATTATTATTATTATTATTATTATTTGTTTTCTTTTTAACTTTGACATTAGGACACTATGGAGAAATCTCCCAAAGTGAGGGACTTTTGGGGATGCTTTTTACTGGGAGTCAGTGTTTGGCGTTTGCACGTCAAAGCCTCGCGCCGAGTCTCCGTGAGGCCGAGCCATTTTAATTTTGGGGAACGGCTGATGTAGTTCGTGTGAAGGAACCATCCCCACGTGCCCATCAGCTGGGCGTCAGGCCCTGCTGCTGATGCTCCTGGTCGTGCAATGCTCCTCTGGGCTGGAAAACCCTTCAAAACCGTGGGTGCGGGGGGGGAACATCCAGCGAGACCCCCCCAGCAGAGCGGGAGGGTCTGTCCCACTGCCACGGGGCACCGAGGAGGAGGAGGAGGAGGCGGCAGTCGACGTCGTTCTGCACCGGGCTTTAACCTCTTGCCCTTGTGCTCGGTGTAGCATCACCAGGAGAAGCCGCCGTCGACAGCGCACACCTCGCCCCGTGCCCACCACCGGCCAGGCCATGAAGACGGAGAAGGACGAGGCCGTGCCCGCCTTCTCCCCGGGGGGTAAATACGCTGGAGAGGGGGCAGGTGAGTCCCCTGCGCCACGGGGCGGGGGGGCGCCGAGAGGCATCGGGCAGGACAGGGGGGAGAAGCCTTTGCTCGGGGTGCTGTCAGGTCCCTTTGGCCAAATCCCACCCCAGAGGGGTGGCTGGGAGCACCCTGAGGGTGTGCGCGGGGGTGTGCATGGGTGTGCACGGGTGTGCACGGGGCATCACGCAGTGTTTGCCACGACACCAGCAGGCTTTGCCTCCGTACCAGCAGCTTTTTCTAGCGCAAAGACCCTCCCGTCTCTAACGCCCCGAGGGCTCCTGCCAGCCAGACCCCCCCCCATCGCCCGCACCCCGGTTTGTAAGGGGTAGGAAGGAGGGCGGAGAGGGACATGGTTTAGGCAGGGGCTGAGCCTCGGCGCTGCCCGCGCTGCCTGCTCTGCCCGCGGCGGCTGGCGCCTGCTGCCTAACGGCCTCTCCCCGGCAGGTTGCAGCGAAGCGGCTCTGCCGGGCGGCCCCGTGCCGGTGGCGGGGAGCGGAGGGACCCCAGCCCAGGACCTGCGGCCGCTGAAGCGCAGACCTGTCCCAGGTGAGCCGAGCCCCAGCCCTACCCCGGGAAGGTGACAACGGGCAGGGACAAGGCCAACGGATCTGTCTCCTTCCAGGGAAGCACTACCAGTGCTCGAGCTACGGCTGCAAACAAGCCTTCCCCAGCATGCAGGAGCTGATGGACCACCTGAAGGTCCACTACAGACCCACGCAGTCCCTTGAGGGTAAGGCCCGGGACGCCCCGCGTCGGTGCAGAGCGCCCGTCTTTGGCTGGGAGGTGGCGAAGCAGGGCTTGAAGCTGAGGCAGCGCCGGTGGCGGTGCCTGTACCTCCAGGAGATGCTCCACAGCACCGGATGGGAGCGGGGAGAGCGTGGGAGGTGCTGGAGACCCACTGGTGGGGCTGCCCCCCAGCCCCAGGGGACGCAGCGCAGCCGGGCTGCGGCTGAACCTCTGCCCTATTTCTTTTCTCAGGCAAAACCTTCCAGTGCCCCACGCTGGGCTGCACGGAGACCTTCCCCAGCATGCAGGACCTCATGGCCCACATGAAGGTGCACTACAAGCCAAACCGCTACTTCAAGTGAGTCCCCGCTGGTCCCCGTCCCCATCCCGCACCTCCCTGCAGACACCTATGGCACGTCCTGTCTGGGGGCACGCGGCAGCTCCCAAACAGCCCCGAGCGCGTGGGCTCCCACCTTTGCGGACACCCCCCCCCCCCCCCCCCCCCCCCATCTCAGTGGGCAGACCCCCGGGCTGGGCTGGGAGTGGGGAGGGGGGGGGTGATGCAGAGGGGAGCGCCGATGCTGACGCTGCCTCCCCGGCCCTGCAGGTGTGAGAACTGCATGCTGCGCTTCCGGACGCACCGCTCCCTCTTCAAGCACCTGCACGTCTGCTCCGACAGCGCCAGCAGCCCCGCGCCGCCCCCCAAAGCCGACAAGCCCGTCCCGCCTGCTACCTCTGCCCTGGAGAAGGAGCCCCCAGCCAAGCCGCCCGAGGGGCTGCCCAAGCTCCCAAGCGTTATCCGGCCCCCGGAGAAGGAAGCCGTTCTCCCCGGTGTGGACACTGCCCCGGCGGCCCCCGCTGCGCTCCCCACCAGCCTCCCCGAGCTGCCCGGCTCGCTGGAGGCGCTGCCGCTGGTCTCGCCGGCCCCCCACCCCTTCCCGCTGCTGGAGCCCAGCCTTTTCGGGCCGTCGTCCTTGACTCGGTTCTCGGGGCCGCCCCCCTCCTCGGTGCCGGGGCCGTTCCTGTCCTACGTGCACCCTTCACCCTACAGCTTGCCCCAGCCCCCGGCGCAGCATCGCCTCCGGCCCTACGTGCCGGGCCACGGCCCCCCCATCTCCAACGCCGTCTGGAAGAAAAGCCAAGGTGAGCACGCGGGGCCGTTCGGGCAAACCTTCTTCTGCTCCTGCCTTGACCAGCAGCTCCCAGAGGAGGACCCACCATCGGCCAGCCAAGGATCCCCCTCCTCCCAGCCCCGCACGGGGCCGCTCTGGCCCCCCCCAGCCCCATCCCACCTCCGCCTCCCCCCCCCTTCCATCCCACTCGCAGGGATGCTCAATTGGAGAAAGCACCAGCAACCACCAAATACAAGTCTCCAAATTTTCCCGGCACTGCTGCTCCCCGACGTGCTGGGGGTGCAAGGCGGGGGGGCCGGGCCAGGCCTGCCCCCCCCCACGACGTCCGTCCGTCCCCCCCCCAGGGAGGGGAAGACCTAATGCTTGTCTTGCCCCTCGATTCCCTCCGCAGGTGTGAGTGTCAGCCCACTCCTCCCATGCTTTGGCTCAGGAGTGACTGCAGGTTAGTTTGGCACCTACTGGTTGGGGCTGCTTTCTGTCACTGGGGGGGCGGGGGGGGGCGGCGGGGGGGGCCGCAGGGGACGGGAGAGGCCCCATTTGGCGCCGCGATGCTCCCCGGGGAGCAGAGTGGGAGGGCAGGCTTCCTCGTTGTCAGGAGCCGCGCGGAGAGGGGACGCTGCCCAGGTAGGCTCCGAGACGGGGGTTCGGCAGCTGTAAGCACACAACCCCCCCCAGAACTGCCAAGCCTGGTTCCTCTGGCGTCCACGGGCGCAAACAGCAGGCGAAGGAGCTGCAGCAGCCGCTTGGGCTCGAGGCCTCCCCCCCCCAGCCCCCCCCAGCCCTTTGCTCCATGGGGTGCAGAGAGGCGACGGGCAAAGGGGGCGCGGCCTCACTCCCTGCTCCTGGATTTGGGGTCCGTCCCCCCCCGCTGTGGGGAGGGGACCTCTGTGCATGTGGGGCTCGGAGCAGGGGTCTCCTGCCCCTCTAGCGCCGGCCGATCCGAGCCCCGTGGCACCCAGCACGATGCAGCCGGCACCCGGGGCCAGCTGCCCTGCACCCTGTGCTGCCGCTTCGCATGGCTCCCGTGGCCGGGGGGCCGGCGGGCGAGCGCTGTGCTTCCCTCCTCGCCCGTCCTTGCAGGGCACTCCTCCAACAGCCGCATCGTGTGGGAGCACACGCGGGGCCGCTACACCTGCATGCAGTGCCCCTACTCCACCGCCTCGCGGGAGGAGATGACCCTGCACATCGAGGACCACCGCAAGAACCCCCCGCCGCCCGGGCGCCTGGACACGGAGATCGGTATGGCCCGGGGGGCGGGGGGGGGGGGGGGGTGTGCGGTGGGAGGGAGCCCGACTGCGGGGATCCCCATGGGGAGCGGGCTCGACCTGCCCCGCATGGACAACGTGTACCCCGCTGTCCCGGATGGGGGCGAGCGGCTGCTGGGGTGGGCACCGGGCTCCAGCTCCTGGCTGCCCAGCGTGCAGCGATGCCCCGGGGGGCGTGGGGAGGGGGGGGGGTGTCCGTGTGTCCTCCCCACTGCCGGGTGCTGGTCCCCAAGCAGCCTCCTGCGGGAGTCAGGGTGCAAGGCGGCTCGGCTGCGGTGCTGATGGCTCTCTTCCCTCTCCCTCCAGATTTTGGGGTGGGCCTCACCCCCTTCCACACCAAGCTGACGTCGGAGATGGAGAACTCCCTGTACTCCCAGCTCTGATGGCCTCAGCTCCCACGGGACTGCTCCTGCGCCTCCCCATCCCTCCCCGCAGTCGGGCAGGGGGCACCGCACAGCCCCAGGCCCCCACGCTGGGACAGGGACCCCTTCCTGGGTACCAGGCGCATCCCCCAGCATGGGGTGGCAGAGGGACGGATGTTTTGTCCTCTTGAATTTCTACCCTCCCTTTTATTTTTGGTAATTTTAAGCACCCGGAACCCTGCATCTCTCCCTCCCCATAAGGTTTCGTTGCTTCAGCTCCAGGGGCTCTCGGGGGAGCCCGGTAGGTTGCTCAGGAGTTAGTGGACTTCTCTGGAATGAGGTCTCAAAATAATAAATGGGAATTGTACAGGAGCAGCGGCTGGGAGAGCCTCTGTCTGTCCCTGCGGCAGCTGGGGGGGATGGGGTGCCCCAAAGCAGGGGGGGGGGGTGTGTGCAGGCTATGTGTCAACACATCCCAACCATGAAAGGCTCCTGAGAAGCAAAGTGGGAGTCTCTGCCAGCTGCACCCTAGCACCCAGACTGGGCACCCAAACCAGGACCTCAGCCCCCTCCTCCAGCACCCGGATGGCCTCGCTGCCCGGGTGCCCCCCCCCATCACCAGAGGCTGGGATGCCAGGACGCTACTCAGCAGCAGGCAGCAAGTAGAGAACTGGGGCCCCTGCGCCACCCCAATGGCTCCTCCGTGCCCTGGTCTCCAGCCCTGGGGGCTGCACAACTCACCCACCACCCCATTCCACCCCCCGCACCCTCCGTGGGAGCCGGGCGGCTGTGCATTCCCACCCTGGGGCTCCCCAGGTCCTGCTTCACCCACGCAGGTGCCCGTCCCATCCCAGCAAGGTGAAAAGTTTGCTCCAAACTGGTTTGAGCGAAGGCGTGCTGCCACATGCCAGTGCCCACGCTGCCTCGCTGGCCGGGCGCCCGCTGCCGCCGGAGCGAGGGACGGGAGTGCCGGCACCCTGCTGCTCTGCACCCCGGGGCCGGGTGCTGCCACCAGCCCCAGGAGGGGACGCACCCCAGGGGACCTTATTTTCCTCCCCCCCGGCCACCTCAGCCCTGGCTCTCGCCACTGGCGCTGCCCCTTTCCCAGCCTCATTCACCCCAGAGCACAGGTCCTGGCCCTGCCCGCAGCTCCAGCACCGGGATGCCAAGGGGAGCGGGGGGGGCACGGAGCAGAGCCCCAGCACCCACAGCTCTGCCCCGCACCGGGAGCTCAGGAGGGGCCGAGGGCAGCCTGGCCAGGGGCCGCGTGCCTTCCTCCCGCTGCAATCCTGCACGCGGGCGAGCAGCATCGCCCACCACCGCCACAGTTCATCCCCACCTGCGCCTCTCTGCTGGGCAGCCTCGCCACGATGCCTTCCCGCGCTGCGATGCCTGCCCCAGCCCCACCGGTGGGGACTGTGCCCCAGGGGAGTCACCGGCCCCGGAAAAGGACAGGGAGAAACTGGGGGAAGCAGAGAGCCAGCCGGATGGACAGACTGAGCCGCAGCTCCAGCACCGCTGCCTTCGTGCACGGGAGCAAGCGGAAGGGCTCCCCGCCTGGGTGGGGAGGGGGTGGCGAGGCTGCATTTGAAAAGGGGGGGGGGCCCCCTCACCCGTGGGGATAGGGCTGCACAGGCAGCACCGGGGTGCAGCAGCTCCCCAAGCCGGATGGAGAGCAGCCGCAGCACTGCCTCTGCCTCTGGTCCACAGAGGGCTTGGGGGTGCCCGCCCCCCATCCAGCACAGACCCCCCCCCCCATCATCCCGGGCGCTGAGCAGAGGGACAGACGCGCTGAAGCGAGAAGCCTGAGCTGAAGCCCCCGGCTGCCGAGACCCAATGGAGCAGCAACTCCATACGGAACCAGAGCAGGACCACGCAGCCCCAGCAAGGCAAGGGAACCCCTCCAGCCGCCGGCGAGGCAGGGGCACCGTGGCATTAGGCACGACCTGGACCCCTCCCGCCCCAGCAGGCACAGGCAGCTGCCCTCACCCCCCCCTCCCTGCCTCACGTACGTACCCTGAACACCCAGCTTCCTCCTCCAGGGCAGGACGCAGGTGCCCACCCTAAAACCCGGCAGCGGGACCCTTCCCCAGCCTCTCCCCGTCCCCACGAGCCCAACTGCGGCCACCTCCGAAGGCAGAGCGTGCAGCACAGCAGGGGCTGCACCGTCCCGGGCAGGTCCTGCAGATACATTCGTGCCAGTACTCCTCCACATCAGGATGGTCTGTGCCACCCCAGAGCCCCCGCTCTGTCCCCGTCCCCACCCCACAAGCAGCCCTGATGTTCCCAAATGAGCCCCAGCAGCTGATCCGCACTTACCGAGCGTCCACCCAGCTGGGGCTCAGAGCCAGCCCCGGCCACGCTGGGGGCACAGGACAATCACCGTTCCCAGAAGAGACTCAAGATAAAAACTGTCCCAAAACTTCCACCCAGCATTCCTGCAGGCTGGCTGCAGCTCAGACGTTCCTAGAGCAGAGGCAGCAAAGACAACGTTCATTGCAATGGATTTTTAAAAACTGAAGTCTTTATTAAAAGTTTTATCCAAATTTTGTAACAAAAGATACAAAAGGGCTGGAGATCCTTATTTCTGGGACTAGTCTGACCAATCAAAACCTGACAGTTACTAGGCTAATATAAAATCCATACAATCTGCTAAAAATGCAGGGAAAAATTAGAAGTAACTGCTGCTCTGAAATTTCTTTTAAAAATTCCTTTAACATTTATAAGTTACTCAGTTTGCATTTTACAGGACTAGTTCTTCTCCGAATGGTTACAGCTACTGTACAATGCAAGAGACAACAGCAAGAACAGAACAAAGCAACAGAAACTCGGATGTGCTGCAACACACACCACTCCTCTGAAGGAACCGCTGCCGAGTCTCGCCTCCGAGCGCCGGGTGCCGACAGATTGCCCAGAGCAACCACCGGGAACGCCACAAAGTGCCAGTGCGTCTGCACCCGGGGAGAGCCTCAGCAGCAGGAGGAACAGCAGTTACTCCAGCCCCAGCACAGCTCTCTGGCACCCAGCACCGAGCAGTTACCATCCCTTGGATGCCACGGGGCCGGTTCTCCACACAAGCCCAACGGATGTGCCGGCTGCACGCCTCCAGGTAGAAGAAAGGTGGGCGAGGGGGTCAGAAACCCTCCGGCAGAGAGCTACACCTGGCTGAACCCCCCCCTTCCTCCTTCCAGCCACCGCAGGGCAGGGGGGACGCACGCTCTGCAGCACCGTCTGTGCTCCTGCAGAGCATAAACACGAGTGGGAGAGCTGGATTTCTGATCAACGCGCTTCTCCATGCTGAAAAGGAAAGAGGAGGAGGATGCGTACACCAGGCTAGCGCTGAGGCAACTGTCCAGAGCTGGAACTGGCTAGCAGAAGGACCCTGAGAATATATAGGCTAACACGGTCTCCCGGGGAACGCCGAGTTAGGTGCATCACAGTGATACTGGTTGAACATGTTCTGTACAGTGCGAAATGGAGTTTGACGGAAGTGCAGTATCCCTTAACCTGCTATTTCCTATCTCTTCCTAAAGGCAGAGGCGGCTGCGGGGTGACGAGAAGCCTCATCACAGCAAAGATGCTCACAGCCGCAAAAACCAGACTTACTTGGGATATCCAAGTGAAAGTTATTAGGTGGCCACCAGGAAAAATATTCCAGTTTATATAAAAAAAAAAAAAATAGGAAAGCAAATGCAGGGCTACTGCAAGGTGCATCGTCAGAGGGACCAGGTCTCGCAAGCAGCTGACCCCCCCCTCCCCAAGACCCCAGGCACCCCACATCCCCAGCACTAAAGTATCTTCAAGCATCTCCAGAGATCACATCAGATTATTTCTGATCAGAGAGACCTCAGCGATCATTCGCTTCGAGTCCATTTAGCTGAACCAGATTTGCACCCACTGCTCAGGATGGCTCAAGCGTCTTCAGAAAGCTGGTCTGAGGGCATGCGGATAGCAAACACGCCTTCTTTGCTGTCAGGCGAGCGGGAGCTCTGGGTCCAGTGTGGCAAGGCTGATTTCAGACACGAAAGATACCCTAGGAGGAAAGTAATTTTTTTTTTTTTTTTTTTTTTTTTTTGCAAACTGCTGCACAAACCACAGAACGGAGAAAGCCTTTGGTCATGAGATACTTGTGAGAAAGTGAGCCTTGTATGGAAGATTCCCCTGAATGCCTACAGTATTCTACATCTTAAAAAAATATATTGTGGACGCTGCAGCCATACAAAGGGGGGAGGAGTGGGAGACGGGGATTTACAGTCTCACATAGACACAACGGGGAGGTTAAGACAAGCACAGTCATAGTCTGTAAAACTGATTGGCTCGCTCAGATCAGTCATCCTCATCATCCTCTTCGTCTTCTGGATCTTCCTCTCCTTCATCCTCTAGATTTCGTTTTCTCTTTTCCCCTCGCGGAAGGTCTGCAAAAAGAGGCGAAGCGTGAAGCTCTGTTCAGTCTTGCGGAACAGCATTTGAACTGGGGCTTCAAGCCGCGTCAGCCACAGTTTGCTGGTGAACAAGCACAGACTAGACTGGCACCATTACAGAGCGGAGATCCACCCTGCCCGGTTTCGTGTGGCACCCGGAAAAGCTTGGACTAGCAGGAGACATTAACTATTTTCTATGCCCTCCCAAGCATCCCACATTTCAAAAGCCTCTTGAAAACAGGCTTTTTTTGGTGAGCATGCCCAAAAAGATAGTATCTGCAGAATTCAGTCGCTTCTAACCAAGCTCAGAGAAGATCATTTGAGGTCATCACACCAGCCACTATATTCTGTCAACGTTCGTTCGGGTGTTTATAGTTTGTTATAACCGGAGAAGCCCGGACTCAGGACTACCCTCCCCTCTACAGCCGAGAGGAGAGGAACACGTCTCTCCAAAAGCAATTCCGCCTCTGCGACCGAAGCCCTGCTCCCGCACGGACCATCAGTTCAAGCTACTTAGAACTGGGTTCCTAGGCGACTTCCCTCTCTAATATTTGGCAGACTTACCCAGCGTGGTTGGTATTAGCAGGCACTGAAGCCTGTTTCCCCATCACCACCATGTGACCCCTCGTTTAACCACTATTCAATGATCAGCCCGGGCATAAGCAAGAGCTTCAGCGGTGCCCGTAAGAAGAAACGCTGCGCCTTCTATCAGGGAAAAGCTGCAGGCAACAGCAGCGCTGCACTGAAGCTTGGGAAGCTCTACAAAAACAGCAAACGCATCAGACTGTTGAGGCAGGTTTGCAAAGTCTTAGTTTGTTAGGATTCCACTCACCATCATCAGCTTCATCTTCTTCATCATCCTCACCGTCTTCCTCCTCATCTTCCTCCTGGAGTCAAAACAAGATGTTTTGTTGCAAAAAACACAATTCCATGAGCAAGGTGGAATTCCACAGCGATATTTTCCTTCCCCTCTGCTCCTGCCCTAGGTTCCAGCCTCAGGGCGGCAGGTACAAGCTGAGCAGGGAGAAGCTGTCTGTTCCTAAACAGCTTCTTGCACCCCTGCGAGGGGGCTGTGCGGCGTTCTCACTTGAAGCCACGGGAAGTACCAGGCCAAGCAATAAACAAGTCTGAACTGGCAAAGCCTGCGGACCACGAGTCAAAAGGTGTACGGGCAAAGCCAGAGTGCATGGCGGCACTCCTCAGATCTGCCGCCAAAGAGGCGCCTCTGACATCTGGTCAGACGGGTCACCAGGGACAAACGCATCACCAAACAAGGCAACGTGGTGCTGCGGATTTATACCGATGACAGACAGCCTCACCTCATCATCTACTCCGTCCTCCTCCTCTTCACCTTCCAGATCATCATCTTCATCTTCCTCATCATCAATGACTTCTTCATCCAAATCATCTTCCTCGTCATCATCATCCTCTTCCTCACCTTCTACCAAAAGAAGAGGGAGCTAAGCGTTACGGTTCCCAAATACTCGCTACTCCCAGACAGTATGGTCCCAACGCCAGCGCAACGTGAGCAGCGGGCAGGAAATCACAGAGAACAAGGGTGCGCAAGGAGCACCACCAAGTCTCATTTCTTACACAGCCTGCCAAAGGAGGGAGTGGGCTTATCCAGACAACCCCTGCTTTGGTGGCAAATTATAGTCGCCGTTTATTTAGCAACATGACCACGCAGAAGGGGAAAAGGGGTTGTTCCCCAGCAAGAAAACCAAGAGGAGAAAATCCTTACCTTCCCCATTCTCGTACTCATCTTCCAGTCCATCTCCATCTGCTTCAGGGTCCGAGTCAGGGGCTTCCCGGTCATCAGCATCAAATCCGTCTAGGTAGGTGAGCTGGGGCAGAAGGGTGAACACGCTCTCCCGGTAGTTGATGAGCATTGTCACCTCACAGTTGAAGAGGTCCAGACTATGGAGGTTTGGCAACTTTTTCTGCAAAGATCAATTCGTCAGATTATTTACAAGTTGCCAGTGCTTGAAGATCAGGCAGTCATCAGAGGACAGATGGTTTGCTGCCCAGATCTAGCACAGAAATGTCTTTGCATGCATTATTTGCACCACGTGCTCCTCAGATGGACAGGAGTTATTGCTCTTGCTAACTGCAGGCAAAGAAGATTTCTTTTCAGCTCCTCTGTCCTAGTTTTCCCTCCTTGGAGTCAGCTCCCTGTGAAATCGTTTGCAAACCTTACTCCCTTCTGAATGGGACGGGCAACAAGCACAGAAAGCCCAGCTCCCTCAGCAGGAGGGATCACTGAGCCGGACTCATCCTGCCCAAAACATTAGGCAAAAAACCCGAGAGCACAAGACGGGGAGAACCGCTGACTGCACCTGCGTGCCTTTCGGCACAACCACAGCAGCTCTCCTGCTCAGGCCATCGCACCGTGCACCAGGTCGAGTGAAGGAGTAAAACAGTTTCAAGCTCTTTTGGGGATGGGGGGGTGGGGTATGGAAGGGACCAAAGGCAACAGCTACTGAGGCGAATGCCCTAGATCAGACCTGTCAGCTACAGACCCAGGACCACAAGGAAGAGCCTTTCTTTGGGGCAGTTCAGATGCAACAGGAACCCCCTGCAACGCATGCTGTGACAGCACCCAGGGCGAGAGGGTCCCAGCCCAGCACAACAGCGCCTTTGGGCTGATGCAACCGACACCCTCACTGGCGTCCAAGCAACTCATCTCCATGACACCCCAGGTGCCACCTACCTCAAACTGCATCCGACCCATTAACGGTCCTTTCTCAGATGGACTCTGAGCACTGCATCCACAGTTTTACTCATCCAGCCCAATTTCATGCTTCTTTTAGCAACTGGCTGCTGGTTTTCCAGACAGAGGAGCCATTAACTATTAGCCCAGCCTCAAATTGGACCCACTCATCTGTTCCCATCAGAACCACGAAGTGCTGTTGGAACAGTTACCAAGACGTTGGACTTCTTCTGCACAGACACGCTCCCCAAAGGGAACGACGTCATCCCTGAGATTCCAGCACAGCCTTCTACTCACCAAGGGCTCCAGAGTATTGATGTCTTTGATCTTGTTGCCACTTAGATTCAAGTGTGTCAGGTTAGGAGTTCTCTCTGCTAGAACTTCAAGGCCACCAGAAATCCTGTTATCACTCAGCTCCAGCTGCCAGGAGGGAATATCACATGGTCACAAAGCGTCTCTCAACTTGCGACATGGGGAATAAAATTACCCTGAGAACTGGACTACAACGGGCACCCAAGTTCCAGACCCGGTTCGTTAGACCACGCCACAGAGCAGCAGTACAAGTTTTCCTTTGAAACCCCTTTCCTGCAGTAACGCAGCACTCCCAGCCACCTCCGTACTGCAGCACAGAGGGGTACGTGCTCTAAAATCCAAAATATTTATGATGTTACTGAAGCTTCTGACAGTAGCACAAGAGCAAAAGCAAGAGAGAAAGGATGCTAAACATATAACGAGCTCAAGAACATTTTGTTGCCTACTAAAAACCAGTCTCTCTTACTTGCTCAGGTTGTAAGCTGCAGAGAAAAAAGCAAAATCAAATGGCCTTTTTCTGGCAAATGCAGGAAAAACAATCGTCACCAGGGACAGGGGAACAGAAGTCTCAGAGCAAAGACTGCTGGAGATGGGACCACAGGACTGACTCACCTTCCGGAGTTTGTTAAGTTTGGGGAGATTGGAGACCGACAGCAAGTTGATGTTGATCATGCTGAGGAACTCCAGGTTCTCGAAATCTGAGGAGAGACCAACGACCTTCCCATCGTCCGAACGGCAGTTATCAAGAACCAGCTCCTTCACCTGCCAACAGAGACACCCAGCAGCTGTCAGCACACCCGGCTAAGTCTCACCTCGAGGCTGTCAAGCCGCCATCAGGCAGACTGACCGACATTTCAAAGCAGCAGGCGTGTGTCGGACGGTCCTCCTTACTTGGATTCAAAATCTTAAAGCCAAGTAACTTTTGCGAGGGCGCAAGCTGAGAATCCCTCATGGTGGTGAAGGCTTCACCCATTAAGGGCAAGCCGTGCAACACACGACCCTGCAGCTCCAACCAAGATCTACCTTCTCCACTAAGAAGCACTAAGCGGTTGAACCATGAGGTTGCATCAAAACATTTCATGCACAAGACATCAAAAAGCTTTCAGAAAGTCACACTTCAGGCTTCGCTAACAAGAGGCCAAACAAGGTCATCTGGTCTGGTTTTGTCCCCTTCAACTTTCTCCCCCACACCACTGGGGTGCTGGAAAACCTGCCTCCAGAGGATTTTTCCTTGTGACAGTCTCCACGAAGAGGTGACACATCTGCCTTGGCAGGTCTCTAAGCAGATGAGCTCAACCTCAGGCTCATAGTGCAGGACCACTGATGACATCTAATATTTTGCCCAGCACAGACTACACACACAGAAGCCATCGCTACCCGCTAATTCAGCACAGAAATCAACCTCCCCTGTGGCCACAGGACCGTGAAACATCAGCTCAGAACTGTCCCCCCCCCCAGGCAGCTGGAGGGTAAGCATACCTGGCACTCCCCTCTCCCCTAAAGCCAGGTGAGCCCTCAAGCCCCAGCTCTCACAGGCCACTTCCAAAACTTGCTTTTACCCCACACATACTTCACAGCAAGACACAAAAATCAGCCTTGGCCAGAAGGCTCGTGATGCTCTCCAAATTCCTCCTTCGCAGCACTCCCACTTCACCTCTCTCGCTCAGATCAGCCAAGTATTAGGGAATCATTTTAAAATCACTTCGCTTTACCAGCAGCAGTTTCGGGGCTGCCACGCCACCTTGGCGGCATGAGCTCCGAAGAAATTAACGCTTAAAAGAGGCATCGCTGATCAGGACTCTGAGTTGAGCAGCAAACAGGCTCAGCCAGGAGTTTCGTCGCTGAGATTTTGCTCCCAGCACCCCAGAGGAGCCTCAAGCAGGCTCTGACCCTGCTCAGCTCTGCAGCGTGCCGGTCGCTCCAGTCCCTGGTGTCAAACTAGAGGAGCCCCGCAGCTCGCAGCCTCACAGGGACGCTTCTGCTCCTCAAACCGCTCTCATCCTGCAAATCCCTTTACCATCCGCAAAGCGTCTTTAATCTCTACCAAAAGCTCCCCTTAAAACCCATTTTCCTCACGCTCCCGGCTTGGTTTTAAGCTGCCCACGGCAGCACGCTGCCACGACACGGCGGACCCGTCCCCGAGCCGAGTGACAGTCACCAGCTATCTCCCTGCGCGGCGGGAGCGGGGCCGCCCGCCTTTCCGAGGGGCAGCCCGCTCCGGGAGCTCAGCCCTGAGGGAACGTGCGAAGCCGCGGGCCCGGCCCCATGGCGGCCGGCTGAGGGGAGCAGGCGGCTCCGTTTCCACCGCCGGGCCGGACGGCGAGTTGAGGGGAAACGGCAGCGGCGGGGCCCGGGGACCCTAAAGCCCCTTCCCCCGGCGAGGGGGTGCCGCAGCCCCGCTCTTCGTGCCCGCGCCCCGGTACCCTGTTCCCCGCCCCGGGGCTCCGGGGGAGGCGGGAGGCCCCGCTCGGCCTCGCACCGCCGGAACACCCGGTGCCCGCCAGGCGCTGAGGCGGCTCTGACAGCGCGGCAGCCGGAGTCTCCCGGGGCGGGGGCGAGCCCCGGGCCCGGCCCGTCGCCCCCGGCCCGAGCAGGCCCCGCGGGGAGCCCAGGCCCCCGGCGGGGCGGGCCGGGGCAGGCCCAGGCGGCCGCTAACATGGCCGAGCCGCCATGGCTGCGCGGGGCCGCACCGGCCTTGCCCGGCGGCCTCAGCGCGGCCAGAGACGGCGCGGCGCGGCCCAGCCCAGCCCAGCCCGGCCGCCCCCGCTCCGCCGCCCCCCGCCCTCTGCTTCGGGACGGGCCGGGCCCGGCCGCCGCCACCGCCCCGGGCCGGGCCCCGCCGCGCACGTGCGCGCCGCCATGCCGGGAGGGGATGGGGGGAGGGCAGCCCCGCCGCCGTGCTCCGCACCCCCCAACCGCCTTCCTCCCCCCCCCCGCCTCAACCCGGCCCCCCCCCCCCCCCTCGCCGCTCAGGACCCCCGGGCGACCCCCTCTCCCCCCCCCCCACCGCCGCCCCGGCAGCACGTGCCCGCCCGGTCCTCCCCGCCAACGCGCTCTAGGGCCGCGGTACCTCGCCCGGCTTCTTGTTGCGCAGCTCCAGCGTCAGCCGCTTCTTCATCTCCATCCTCCCGCCGCCCCGAGCCGAGCTCCCCGCGCCGCTCCGAGCTCCCCGCTCCGCTCCGTCCCGCCGCCCCGCCCCGCTCCGCTCCCGCCGCCTCCCGCCCGAGCCCGCGCGCGCCGCCGCCGCCCCGGCAGAGGAAGGCGCCAACGGCAACAAAGGCGGCGCGCGCCGCGCCCCCTGCCGGCCGCGCGCAGCGCCGCGCCCCCCCCCCCCCCCCCCACCACCACCGGCAGCGCCCCCTGTCGGCCCCGCCGCGGCAGCGCTGAGCCCGGGGACGCCGCGAGCTGGGGGGGTCCCGCGGGGCAGAGCCCGGGGCCGGGGGACAGACACCACGGTCCCGTCCCCGAGAACCACGTCCCCATCCCCAGCACCACGGTCCCATCCGCAGGCACCACGGTCCCATCCCTGGCACCACGGTCCCATTCCCAGCACCACGGTCCTGTCCCCTGGCACCATGTTCGTCCCCATCCCCAGACACCACGGTCCCATCCCCAGGCACCACGGTCCCATCCGCAGGCACCACAGTCCCATTCCCAGACACCACGTCACCATCCCCAGTACCACGTCCCCATCCCCAGGCACCAAATTCCCATCCCCAGGCACCACGTCCCCATCCCCAGGCACCACGTTCTCATTCCCAGCACCACGGTCCTATCCCCTGGCACCATGTTCGTCCCCATCCCCAGACACCGCGTCCCCGTCTCCAGACACCACGGTCCCATCCCCATGCCAGGCCTCCTCTTTCGGCTGCTGCCGAGGCTACGCCTGCCACCGGTGCCGCAGCCGGGGAGCCTGATAAAGCCGGGGTGTTGGTCAGGCTTTCTGATAACCAGGGGAACTCCCTCATTACTCCGAGGGTTACGACGATGTTTTTCCCTTCCCTCATCTGACGGGCAGCCCGCAGAGGCCAACGGCTCGCCCTGGCCAGGGCCGTGCTCCGGGTGCGAACACCGTGAGCCGGGAATCCTGCCGTCATGAGATGGGCGAGGTGAGGGTGAGCGGGGCGGCCGCAGCCTGTGAGTTCACGGCTGCGGGAGCGCCTGGCCCAGGAGGTGCTGTCGGGCCCAGCTGCGTCTAAAGGGTGCGATGGAGCTGGCGGGACTCGCTGCGCGGGGCTCGGGAAGGTCCCCCGCCGTGACACGGTGCCACCGTTCCCGAGGATCTCGCGCAGGAGGAGGATTCCTGCAGGATGTGGGCGCTGCTGGCCATGACTTCGTTAAAAATTATCTTAAAAAATATCCAGAGAAATCTCTCTGATCAATGACCAAGCCTCCGAGTAAACAGGAACACGAGGGCTCGCAGGACCAGCCTCATCGTCCCTCATTGTCCCCTTTGGCAGCAGGCCACTGGCCTGCCTTGTATGGGAGGAAATGGCTTTCTGGGACATTGCTGTTAATTTTTGCCAGTTGGCTCTAACGTGAACCTTATTTTATTAGGAGAAGCAGCAGAGGGGTTTAAGCTCCAAAGGGGCCAAACCCGGGGTCTGTTAGGGTTTTTTTAAGAGCAGTTAAGGGACATCTACATGAAGCAAAACTGCATTTAACATCGGTGCGTTTTTTGCGTCTCTGTGATCTCCCCCACTCCCTCCCCGATCCCGGCTCAGCTTCTGCAGCACAGCTGCATGCCAGAGAGCTGCCGGTGCTCCGCCGTGGGGCGAGCAGCCCGCGGCGCACCTCACCCGTCACCCCTCTCCTCCGCGTGCACCTAAGGAGCTCCCCAAAAAACGCCCAGCACCGAGGCCGTGCGGAGGTGGGCAGCCCTGGGGTGGGGGCTCTAAGAGCAGCCCCGGGTCCGGCCACAAGGCCCACAGCATCCTCTTACTGCCCTATCCGGACATCACATCCCCACGGGTGAAGCAGCGAGTGGGTTGTAGAATCACCGAATCATTTAGGTTGGAAAAGACCTTTAAGATCCCGGGAATCCGACCGTAACAGGGTCCCTCCTTTGCAGGCTGAACCCAGGTTCATCTGGCCTTTTTATGCTTCCTCGAGACCTGCCCGGGAGGGATGAGCAGGTCCCAGCACCCGAGGGGTCCCCGGATCTCCCCCCTCCGAGGCACCCCCCACCCCACCCCCCCCGGCTGGCAGGTTCTGCAGGGCAGAGCAGCTGGGAGATGAGCGGAGAGGTCCCCCCTTTGCTGATCTGCATTTGTTTTAAGGTCTCTTTCATGAGGCTCGTTTCCTGTTCTTTGTAGAAAACAATGCTCCCCCCCCTCCCCGCCCGTCCCAGGGTGGCTTTATCTCCCCTCCCGTGGGCTGCACTCCCTCGGGAACTGAGCTTCACGTTTGTCCTAAAACACAAAACCCTGCTCTGATTTAACCGAATCGATTTTAAAGCTGCGTCTGGTATTTGATGTCTGCTAGATGCATTTAAACCGATCTAGATTTTCTATGGTCGGGCAGATTAACGTGAAGCCGGTAATTTACTGCGCGAGTGACGGCAACTGGAAGGCTGGACGGTAAATGCTGACCCGGGTTAAAAAAAATCAGGGCTGCAGCTTTATCACTCAAGCTGGAGCACAGATGCTCGGAATAACGTATTATCTGTCCGTTATACAACACAATATTATCTGCCTGCGTTTTGCACTGCTTTAACTGCTTCGTTCCTCCTGAGAGCAAATCCTGTGTAAAAGGGCCCTCGCTGCCTGCGCCGCAAGGATCTTCTCACCACACTGTACTTTCCCGTCCCCAAAACAGCGACAAGCTTCCCCCCCTGATCTCCTGGCGGCTGTAAATCCCCAGCAGTGGGTCCTGCTGGGACATACTGGGATCCAGCTGCAGGAGAGCGATGGGGTCACCAAATCAGCAGCACCGGCTTCTCCTGCGCAAACCCCCAACGAGAGCTGGTGCCTGCACCGCTGAGCTGTCCCACCAAGGGGACTTGCTCCAGAGAATTTCAGGGCGGTTTGGGGATATCCAGTGATGGGTGGAAGATGCGGTCAGGCAATTTCACTGAAGATTTACAAGCCAATAAGGCATCGACTACGAGACCAAAAAAAACAGTGCCCACCTGCACCTCAACGACCCCCCCCCCCCCCAAGGAGGCGGCGCAGGAGGTGCACACAGTCCTCGGTAGCCTTCGGAAGAAATTCCCAGGATTTTTGTTTGTTCGTTTCGCTGGTGGAAATCGGGAATCTAAAACTTGCGGGGCCTGACGTGCTGGGCCCCCGGGCACCTCCTCTCCCCTCCGCTTCCCCGCCGGACCGTGCCCCGCCGGCTCTCGCCGCTGCAGAACCGCTCCGGTGCCGGCAGAGGGAAGCATCCCCCCGGCGATGAGGGCAGCGGTGCCCCGGCAGCCCGGCCAGAGCCCCCGGGGGGGGGGGGCTGGAGCCGGGCCCTGCAGGGTCCTGGGGAGCACCCGGGGCGGGGGGGGGCAGCGGGACCAGGGGCAAACACCTCTGCGGAAGGAGAACCTGAGCGTGGCTGGAGCTCCCGAGGTGCAGCCGGGCAAAGTGGTTCTGATCCGGGGTAAAGGCAGCGCTGGTGCCTCCCACCTGGGCTTTGCAACCTCTGTTCACGCCATGGCCAGACAGCTTTCCGTATTTTTGGGCAAAACGGAGGTGCCCAAAGGGTTTGGATGTCACCAACCTCCCTCCAAGCGTCTAGCAGAAGTGCCTGAGACAGGAGTTTCCCAAAAGGCAGGAGGGAGAAGGAGGCACTTCCAGAAAGAGCTGGCAGGGTTTGCCTCTGACCTGAACAGTCTTCCTGAGAGTGCGCAGGATTGGCACCCAAGCAGAGAACGATGCGTGGGGCTGGCACTCCAGTTTACGCGCAGTGTTTCCCCAGCGTAGGATAAAGTCACGATTCTCTCATACTTGCGGTGGCGATCCTCTTAACGGTGCGGCGGGGATATCGGCCTGTCTCCCTTGAGCTTTCTGCACCACTGGGTCCTTGCAAGCTGTGTGGTTTGCACCTTAATATTTGATCAGCCGGTCAGGGGTTGAAAAAGAAAATCCAGCCATTTTCCCTGGAACTTACCTGTCGTGTCCCGTCCCTCACGACAGTCTGTACTGGTTTAAAACACCCAGGCAGCAGTCAGGTTCCTTCGGACTCTCTGAATATGGCGTTCACTATCCCAGTCCAGGGGCTCCTCAGCCCGGGATGGTTTGTTCTCCCTGCTCTGCAGTAATTAGCTTTGCTCTGCAGTAATTAGCTGGGGATACTGGCATCTTTACACAGCGTACCCGTAGAACAACACCCAGCTCCTATCTCAAAGCAGATCTAGAGGCGCCTTGCAGATCGCTATTCGAACTTTCCAGTAGGGAAGCTGAGCCGCGTAGCGGGGAAGGTGTTTCTCCACCATCGCGCTGTAGAGACCCAGTGGCCTTCGGACCAACAAATACGCTCAGCATCATTTCCATCGCAATCAGCGCCTTGGAAATGCAGGGTGGGAATGGGTCCGGCTACCGCCCCAGGGAGAAGAGAGAGAGGCAGGGGGGTTGTACCTGGGTGGGATTTGGGGAGATGGGGCTGCCTTCGGCCAGGCGGGCACTGTCCCCGCCTCACCCCGCACGAGGAGTTAGCACCTCCGAGCTGCCCCAGCAGCTCCTGGCTGTTTGCAGTGCTTAGTAAAAAAAAAGAAGGAGCATGGCGGATAATTACTGGTTTTACCAACTCTGCAATGTCTCCCAGGTGGACCAAGCACCAACAACGCCAGGAACTATCGTCACGGCTATTACCGCTTCGTGCTGCCGCAGGATTTTGGATCCCCTATAAAGGAGCCAAGACCCAGAGAGACCACAGAGAAAAACCTGTCCCGAAGAGCTTACAAAAGGCATGTGGCGCCGGCGGGAAATGGACTTCAGGTGCCTCAGGCCCCAAGATGCACCCCTGATGTTAGGGGTAAGTAACGCCGTGTCTGTTGGGACGGACACCGCCCCGGAACCCTGTGAAACACCCTTCATACCCCGCCAAGAGCTGCGGCGGACACTTCAGTCCACGAGGACTTGCGACACGCAAGCAAACAGGCATGAGGTCTGCATGTAGGATTCTCAAATGCCACCACTTTTTGGTTTAGATCTCAAAAATGCACGGTTGAAACAATACCCGCCTCCTCCTTCGGAATATCACCAAGGTCATGTCCTGTCCCTGCACCATTTCCCAGCCACCTGGATTATGCTTTTACCGCTTCAGGTCTCAGCCAGCTCATGATATTTCTGTGCAGCGTGGGCACCGATGGGTGAACCCTGAGGTCTTTCCCTTCCCTAGCCCAGGCTTACACACCTCGCTACCCACCCCCTAAACTCCGATGCTGCAAAACTTCCTGCTTCCAGGCTTAAAAATCCTGCCCCTCCACCGATTTGTCTTGTCTGGAGAATTTCTGTGAACGGGTAGGGAAAAATCAGGATTTCCCAGTTTGTTATCACACTGCCGCTCAGTCAGAGCTGCACTTGCCCCTAATTTGCAAAGTTTGTGCTAATATTCTGGTTCCTCGCAGGAGTAACATCGCATAAGAGCATCCCCGGACAAACCGGAGTTCCTCCTCATCACCTCCGCAATGGCAGAGCATGAGGAGGGCTGCTCTGCTCCGCTCACTCTCTGCAGTGAGATTTCAGGACAATGAAAGTAGGATTTGGGAAACACTGCTCTGGGAAACAGTGTCCCGCAGGTGCCACGGGGAGAGGCACGCTGCGGGTGGGATGGCTCCGTCTCCCGGTTCCCATCCCAGTTTCCCGGTCTCAACAACGGGGCTGTGCTGGGGAGATAGGCAAGGACCTAGCCTGGAGGCCGGGTTCCCAGAGCAGCCGCCTCCTCCTCCTCCATCCCCGACCGTTGTGCAACCCTCTCGCCCTCCCTGCGAAGGGTGTGAGCAGAAACCCTCACAGGCGGGTGCCGCTCGGGGTGCAGCCGAGCTTGGGAAACAGCTCCGCACCAGCACCAAAGCACTGGAGAGCCCTGCGGGCTCCCTGGCTCGCACCATGCCGTGCAACACGTGCTCCGGCCTCGTGCGCCCCAGCTGCGGCTGAACGACGGCACGGCGTTGGCCCCTCACACGCCCTGCATGCCTTCGGAGATGGGATGGGGCGGCCAGATCAGGCCGGAGGGAGGCAGGGCTGATTTTACACCTCAGAGCTATTTCAGAACCAAACTCAGCCCTGATGCAAGCAGGAAGTCAAGTGAATTGCACCAACCCAGGGTAATTCTGGGCCCTTCAGATTTACCTCTGAGTTGGCTGCAGACTCTTAAACTCTCAGGACTAGTCGGTGGTATTATTTAGAGATGGTTCTCAGTCCCTCTGTGTTCCCAGGGAAAGCTGGAAATTAAAAAAGCAAACAACATAGTCAAGAAACGGGGAGTTATTAAAGGAATAAAGGCAATGTCTATGCTGGTGAGGGTCGGCATGGGAAGGGATGGATGTTCAATGGAAGGTGCGTTCCCAACCAGCTTCTCCCCAGAGTTTGGCCCGTCAGTTGCCGGTGTTTGGTGGCTGCCAGCAGTGTCCCTGTGGCAGCCACTTGCCAACAGATCAGCGCTGGCACAACCCATGGCACAACCCATGGCACAATTCACGGCACAACTCATGGCACAACCCACTGCACAACCCATGGCACAACCCATGGCACAACCCATGGCACAACTCATGGCACAACCCATGGCACAACTCATGGCACAACCCATGGCACAACCCATGGCACAACCCATGGCACAACCCATGGCAAACGGCATCAGGAGCTTCCTACAGGGTGTGCACAGAGGGGGAGCCATCTTCAGGGACGCATCCAGCTCTGCATTAAGGCCACCAAGAGCGGGATCTGCAGGACAGCGGTGTGGTCATGACGTGAACGTGTTTTATGTTGCAGGCAGCTGGGCTCACGCCACCGCCTGGGCACAGGCACACACAGAGGCCGTTAAATAGCTCGCAGGAAGACACAAGCGTTGCTCGTTATCTGTCGGGGCTGAGCATGCTCTCTGCTATGGGGGGATCTCATTGCTTTTGGAAGTAAGAGGGAGGTTTGTGCCAGGCGGTGGTTGCAGGGAGGGTGGAGGGGGTTTTTCTCGTGGTCTCGGAGCCCAGGCACCAATCTGAGAATGAGGAGAGTGGGACGTGGCCCCTGCACACATTCCTGACAGATCTGCTGCTAGTGGCATTTCTGTGCCCTTCTCGGGCTTTGCTATTTCAGGTGACAAACTCTTCCAAGAGGTTTATCTAGTGGTGCTTCAAAGTGTCACCGTGTCCTCGTTATAACAAGCCCTCTTCTCTGCCCGTGAGGCACTCACATCAAATTCCTGTTTTCAAAATAATGCACAGAGAGACCGTGTTAAATATTGGTCTCCCTTTATTTTTGTAGGCAGACAGAGGTTTCAAAGCATCTGGGATGGGATGTGCTGCTTTGAATTGAGATGGGAAACTAGACAAGGCACAGGAATGTTCACTGGGAACAACTGGGGTGGGACAGGGAGGCTGTGGGAAGATGCACCGAAGGGGCCTGGAGGATGGGAGCAGGGATTAACTACCTGTGATTTCCCACTCCAGAAGTGATCCAGCTGGAGGACACCCAATGCAGCCACCAGGCAGCAAAGAGGCAAAAGGAGGTATTTTTTTCACCGAGCACATAATTAAACTGGACCTCATTGCCATAGGATATGACTTCAAGACATAACCTTTAAAAGCTTGAGATAAGCGTATGCAGGATGGGTCTGTTCCGACCGGTTAAACATGATGGTCCAGGACCTCCAGCTAAGGAAGTATTAAGTCACTGACCACCAGAAGACGGGGCAGGATTATTTCCTGCTTGCCTTCCTTCTTATATTCCTTCCAACAGACTGATACCGCCACGGACAGGGTCAGAGGCAAACCTGTGATCTGCCCTCTTAGGTGCTTACAGAGTTTTAACGAAGGCGTTCATTCCTCAGGCCTTACCCCGTCCTTCGCCACGGAGCTTCTCCCTTCCCAAACCAGAGACGGCAGCTCCTGCTTTCTGCCCAGTGGGGAGCAGAGAGTAAAGAGGGGCCTGGGGGGGCGGGGGGCTCCCCCTTGAGTACTCAGAGACAGCCCTGGATGAAGAAGCCTCTGGTTCCCAGGGCTTATTGCAGGCTCTGCTACTAAGTCTCTCGCAGACCTTGCACAAACCGTCGCTGTTTCCTGCCAAAGCTTTGCGCCACTCTGAGAAAGGATTGCGACGGTAGATAACCACGTCTACCTGGGGGCAAAGCAGTGCCAACTTCTGCCGGCTGCGACGGAAAGCTGCAGGCTCAGCCCAAGCCAAGAGGAACTTTCTCTTCGCTTCCTTCCATTTTCGCATCTCTTCATAGTTGAGATTCCCGCAAGTCAGAAAGGGTGAAAAGCTGCTAGATGCAGGGGTTTGATTTGGGAAGAGGTGCCTCCCTGCGTCTGCTGAATTCCAAACCTTCCGAGACTTGAGGCAGCCTTCGCTGTGCCTGTGGCCCGCACCTAAGTGGGACAGCACCGGTTGTGCTGTTACAGCCCTGCCAAGAATAAGGTGATTTTTTTTTTTTTCTCTCCCCTGAAGTTTATATTTTCATCTACAAGAAGGGGAGAGTGAGAAAAGTCCCTGCGCACCCAGCAGCTCCTGCTGAGTTACGTAAGCCAAAGTCTCTGCAGCGTACACACGACTGCGCCGAGAGGCGCGCGTGACAGATGACAGCGCTGAGAGAACTTCCTTTAATTATTACTGTTACTGCTGTTACTATTAGCAATTAAGGCATTTGTTTTAAACCCGTCCGTATTTCAAAACAAGCATGGGGTGGTCAGATTGGCAAAGAATATTGGGTTGACTGGTCCGGCATCTTGCCTAGAGTAAAGATAACAGAGTGCCTGGGTGATTGCTCAATGATGATAGATTGGCGGGGGAATTTCTCCTGGACCCTGAGACAAAGCCTCTGGGGCCTGGCAAGGTTTGTGCTCTGCTCCTCTGGAGGCTGACTTGCACAAGTACCGGGGCCACGATGTTGTAAAGAGCAGGTGTTTCAGACGTTTGAGGCTTTAAAGCCACACCTCGCGTGGGGTGCGATCTGTCTTTGCTGTTGCTACCGATGCTTTTTGGTTGCCTGGAGCCCCTGCCCTACCTGGTGAAGAAACGCAGATATTTACAGCTCTGCAGACGTGAATAAGAACGGGTACATTGCTCCCGGTGGGCTATAGAGCAGCAATGGAGACGAATGCTTTCATCTGGCTGCGTAAAGCACATTCAGCTTTAACACGTCTCCTGCTGCTGTTGTTATTTCTTCCAGACCGCAATTTGCTAAACAGCTTCCAAACCAAGCAGAGGACACGATTCCTGCTCTGTGGAGCCATGAGTGACGGGGATTAGCTAACTGTTCAGCGTTAGCAAGGCTCCCAGGTCATCTGCCCGTGTTTTTATATCTGGAAGCATGAAATTGCAGCCCTGGAGCTGAAGTCATGTACCAAAAGCAAAGAGCTGGGCAGCAGGATGGAGCCCGTCCGGGTTGCTCCAGGGCCTTCCTGGACACAGGCAGAGTGATGCAGAGGGCACCGGTGATCCGAAACGCCAAGGTTCCCTTCCCGACTCACTGCGAGAACAGAGCTAAGTCATTTAGTCTCCTTCCACCCCGGGGCTCTGACTCACGCTTGCTGAGCAAACAGCAGCGGGGATGTGGGATGCCAGCGCTCCCACCTCACCCTCCCTGTCCGGCTGTTTGTTACTGCCCCTCTGCCGAGAGCCGCAGCCCCACGCCAGCCAAGGCAATAAATAAAGACGCGTGCCTTTGAGCCACAGATTCTCCAAATGGGCTCCAAAAAACCGACTCCCCCATCATCAGCAGTTCCGTCCGAGGTGCCATAGGACAAGGGAGGGGAGGACCAGCCTCAAGTTAAGCAACTGGCTTCTCCCACATTTGCCTGCCAGGGTCCCCACTTCCCTGTTTTGGGGGGACCGGCAGCAGAACTGCTTCCTCACCACGGCGTGTGAGCACAAAATGCTTGCAGTTGGGTCCTGAGGCTGCGGGCTCAGCTCCTGTGAAAGCCCTCACCCTTTCCACTGCCTGCTCTCAGCTGTCTCGGTGCAATACCCTCGGACTCTGCTGCCCACCCGAGGGACAACAGAGGGGCAGAGGAGCCGGGATGAGGCTCTCCAGACTAAGCAAGTGCCGTACCACAAAGCCTGGGATGTTGCCTGGGATGTGGGATCGTACAAGATGGCATCAGTCCCAGGGAGCGGGAAGGGAACAGCTAAGGGAAGAGGACGAGGAACAAATGTGGTCCATGAGATTTCCCTGCAGATCCTGGTGCAGAAGTGACACAGCTGAACGAGCCAAGATGCCACGTGTTAGAAGAAAGGTGGAGGGGAGGCAGCAAGTCTCAGCGAGGAGATGAGGACTTTGGGTGAAGCTTTGAGAGAAAGAAGTCTCAATTACAGGGAGGATTCGGGGACTCTCTCTGTAACTTTCACACGAGGCCCAGAAAGCTTCACCCCTAGGCACCCCCATCTCCCCAGCCCACCCCCAAGTCAGCATCCTCAGCATCCCAGGCCCTTGTGACCACAGGCAGGAGGATGTAACCATTAGGAGGAGCCGGGAAGGAGGACTCACCGGGAAATCAGCCTCTCTCTTTATGACCTGAATGCTACTTATTGATGAATCAGGGAAGATGCGGATTTGTGACATCCTCCCCAGTTATTCACTGTGTGGCACAGGATATACCAGTGATTCTTGGGTGCGTTGCTCATGACAAGGATGCCAGAGGTTTTGGGATGGGAAAACTCATTCTTTTCAAAGATATTCATATATATTTCATATATGTGATTGCATCACGTGTGTGGGCAACGATCTGTCTTATTTTCAAATCCACCTCTGCCACCTTCCCTGGCTGACGCTGTTCCTCACCTGCCTCTCTTTGCAGCGGGATGGGCAAGCCACCACTTGCTTCTCACTGAGATCCCCTGGGGAACCAGGCACCTTTTTTCAGCATGTGAACTCAGCCTCCCATTCCTACAGTCCGTTCAGGAGTTGTAAGCGAATAAGAAGCAAATTCACCCCAGACTTCCTCAACGCGGACACCGCAGTGCAGCCATCCCAGGAGTGAGAGCAGCTCGCTGGGGATCGCCTCTGAGCTTCTGCTTCAAGCCGCATCGTCTGTCCTCGAAAGACACCCAGCCTTGACTTAGTTGCACGTAACGGAGGCTCCACCATGTTGTAATATAAGCAGCTTCAGCGGTTAATTACCCTCTCATTTCAAAATGCATGTGGATTTGTGAGGCTTTTGTAAGCCCTGATATCTTTAGGAGGTGTTGCACAGCTCAGGTCTCCCAGGTATGCTCCTTTTTATAGAAGTATCAAAATAAATGGCCAAGCTTCCCAAAGAGCCAGTCCCCAGGGCAAATCTGAAGTGGCACAGCAAAGGCTGCTGTTTGATCCCTACTCTTCAGGGACATGGACATGGGACAGGGACACCTTGGATCTCAGTCTGACCCTGCCCTGTGATGCTGAATGTGGTGACTCCCCTGCTCCAACAGGAAGAACCGACCAAATAATAAGCTTTTATGTTTAAGAAAGCAACACATTTCTTCTTTTCCCAACCCTACATGGAGGAAAAAAATGTTGATTTTGAGGAAAAGTTTAATTGCTGCCAATTTTCTTGACATTTTGAATGGGATTCAGGAGGAAAATGTTTGCAAAGCAGTCACCCTAAAGGCTCCTATTCAGCCAGTTCTTTAACTAAGTAACAAAGTAAACTAGCTAGAAGTGTGATTTGATAATAAATTTATTGTTGATAATAAAACAGTAGTTGGGGAAAAGTTGAAAAGTGGCTCAAATTTAACCCCTGAAAACAAGGCAGCATCAGCTTGCTGCGTGCTTTTTGGTGAAAACTGTTTTATTATTTTTTAACCACCTCTGCAAGGGAGGCTGTATGGATCAGTCCCTCCCCTGGGAAAAACAAGGTTAGGATCGGGGTGTGTGCGCCTGCGCGGGTAACCTGCCTAGGGGCACACCGATGATTTCAGACTGCATTTCTACCCACTCTTCCAACCTTTCCAGCTCACGCTTCTCTGCCCTCCCTCTCTGCCCCTGCCCATTTGGGTGCACAGATATAAACCCTCCAGCCAATATGTTTCCTTTGGGGGACTGGAAGGTTTGCCTGGAGGGTTCGCATGGCTCCTGTCTCATCCCAACGCTTTCCCTAGAGACGGAGCAAGGGTATTTCCTGGCGGCTGCTCCCGGTGAGCTCACACCGTGGGCACTCCTTCAGAGCTAGAGCGGCAGGGCAGGTTACTGCTCCAGCTTTGCTAGAAACCTCGGAGCTCCCGACGCTTCGCCTCACCGCGTGGAAGTGGTGCTGGTCCGTCTCAGGGGAACACAGGTAAGCCAGGCTAGGATGAGAGGTGCGCAGCAAGTCAGCGGCCGCTGGGCACTCTGGTCACTGCTTTGATTTTTCTGTTGCCTTTTTCTTCTCTCTTGTGTCTCCTCCATCCCTTCACCATCTCTCGACTGAGGTCTGCTCGGCTAGGAGATGGGATTTACCATCTTGGGTCTGATTCTTTTTTTTACCCTTCGCGACCACCTGCATCGCTGCAAAAGCGTAATGCGGAGCACCAGGGATGAGGAGAGAATCCCTGTGGTGCGAATGAGCACATGGAAACCCAAGATCTTGAAGAGTCAGACCTCAAACCAATCTGCCTGCCATCTATTTTATTTTTCTTCTGTAGCTGTGATCTCACCTGCTGTGGGGAACCTGCTAGCCTGGATTAAAGGGAGGGCATCATTAACCTGCAACTGTAAGAGAATGGTGGAGGTTTATCCACAAGTCAGTTTATCTGGTTGGAGCAGGAGGTTACAGAAGAGCTTGTCTGTATTAGAGTCACACTCCTGTGTTTTCTCCCTTTGAACTTCTTCTTGGGAAGAGAAGCAGAGGAAGCTGTGGTAGCTTCACACCACTGCACACCTACAGTAACTGGCTGACCTCGGCGGGGTTGCTCAGCTGACGCTGTGTAGACAGGGACTTGACTGTTTCTTCGCAAGAACACGATCAGCTGATGGGTGGCTTTGAGATAAACTTCCCTTCCTTGCGTTAGACAGCTGAAAGGATTTTCAAAGAAAAGCAAGGTCTGTTTTCCACCCCTTACTACCAGTGCCTCGGGAGCTCAGAGATGCTGCTGAAGTGTTTGGTGTCACCCCGGTACCTGCTCATTCTGCAGAGCTAGAGAAGCACAGCCGGATGGGTTAGTTCAACACTGCAATAAAGTCCAGGGACTTAACTGCTTAGCTCCAGGGAATTTCTGTGGCTCTCTTGTACCAAATACTCAGCTGCTAGGGTTTGGATGGTGCTTCCAAACACCTCTAAAGTTGGCATCCATCTATCAGCTTCTAAAATAGCTCCAAAGTCTTAAGGATCTGAAACAAAATACACCCAACAGAAAACTTGATCAGAACTTTTACTTTTTCAGATGAATAAAAGAGGGCTGAGAAATGATGCTCGCACTGAGGATAGGAAAGTCTTTAGCGTGGGGAAGAAAAACAGAGAAAAGGTTAGATTGTTTTTAGATTCCCACTTGTAACTGCAGCTTCTGCCACTATCAGCGGCCAGGCTGGGGACCTGGCAGTGAGGAGCCCACTCAAGGTGTGAAGCTCTGGTGCCTTTCACTGGGAAACGAGGACAGAGCTTGCACGAGAGCACATTCAAAGTGAAATCACTGCCGCTGCAGAGACGCCTCCCCGTGCCTTTGCTCTGTGCCCCCAGGACTCTGGTCTGTGCTGGTGCTCCGGGGCTGAGCTTGCATAAGGTGAGCTCCAGCCCTCAGGAAGATGCTGAGAAACGACTACGGAGAACAGAGCCAATGAGCAGTAAACCCTGTGGAGTTGTCCACTCCCAAAAGGTAGCTCACAGCCCACGAAGTACAGGGAAGTCCTCTTGACGGAAAGATCTGAGTCATAAAGAAAGCGAAGAGAAGGGAGAAGACAGGGTGACAAGGACAGGGCTGAAATGGGGAAGCACCGCGACCCCCGATGAGAGGTGTTAATGCCATGGACGGGGCTGCGGCAACCATTCCCAAGCTCAGAGTTCAAGAACATTTCCTAGGGCGATTTGTCACTCCTGCGTCGTGGGGAGAGAGGAGGAAATATTCTGCGACATGACGCATGCTGGGAAAAGGATGAGTCTTTCATAGGAGGGTAAGGATGCTGTGCCTGAGCAGGCTGGTGCAACGCGAGCACGCGTGTGTGTGCAAGAGGCAGGCAGGCAGGGTGTGCTTTTCCGCTTTCCCTTGAGGTGTGCAGCACACTCCTTCCCCACGTGCAAAACTAACCCGCTCCTCTCCCTTTTGCAAAGGTGGCCCGACAATGCCGAGCATATTTTCCTACCAGAGCGCCGAAGTCGACTGGTGCGAAGGCAACTTTGAGCGCTCGACGATCATTGCGGAGTACTACAACACCGTGAGTGCGGGCGCATCCGAAGGGCAGGCTGGGGCGCGAAGGCAGCCGGCTCCGGGCACCCAGGAGCTGCTTTTGGGAGACGAGATGGGACAACCTTATTTTCCTTCCTCCTGCTCCCTCCTTTGAACTTCCTGGTGTTGGATGGTGCTGGTATGGGGAACATTTTCTGAGTTTCAGGTAAATCGCGGGACTTTTACCGCTTACAACAGCCAGTTGCTCACAAAGCGAGCTGGGGTCAGGGGTACTTCTGGCACGTGTGGGGCTGAGTTCCCAGTGAGAAAACTCTGGCGCTGCTCCTTAGCCCAGATTTGTGAGATCCTGTTATACCAGTCCTGCAGCTCTCCTGCCAACTGGGGTAAGTCCCACACAGGGCTCATATATTCCAGCTAAATGTACAGGAGTGGCAAAATAAGAGACAGCACTTGCATGAACCGTGTCAGGCAGGTTGGGAATCCGGAACTCAAGAGAGAGGAAAGCTGATGCATGAGCCAGTTTCACCTCCTGTGATCTTTTATAATTCAGGCTCCATCCAGCGCCAGTCCCTTGACTGCAGCCTCCTGGCTTAAGCATGGCTAGAAGCATCCGTATCTGTCTGCAGAGGACTCGGTAGACAACCGGTCTTTGCAAGCGTGTCCGTCTACCTCAGTGCAATTACAGGCTAGCAGGGGTGTAAGGCATGTGGATTTACAACCTTCCAAAGGCCTTGTTTACAACTTTTGGCAATTACCATCTAACACTAGAAGTTCTTGTTCTCATGGAAATGTCTCTTCCTCTTTTTTTTTAACAGCATTTCCTGCTTTTAATAAATTGCCTATAATAACGATAATTCTTTCACCCGAGTCCCACAGCTCCCTGGCTGTAATTGCCCCACCAGGGTCTCAGAGGAGGGATGCTCAGGCTGTATATAGTCGCTTCTCTTTGAGACAGTGAACAAACAAAGATCTGCCAGTCCAGACCAAATCCTGCTTCCCTCTGGCACCCAACTGACTGTTGCCTGTTTACTGGCACTGCATCCCTGTCGGATGGGCTCAGAGCTGCGGAGCAAGGCATAACGAGCAAGGAGGTACGGAAATCACTTATGCTCGGATCAGCATTTCAAATGTAGCTGGAGATGCCAATGCCTCTGTGTTTTGAAGTGTCACTGGCAACACTGGAGAGGGGCTGATTTTCACGAAGAGCAGGAAGTCTGAAAGTTATGTTTTTAATCAGAATTCATTCTGGAAGATAAATTTGCCTAACCTCCTAGTTTAGTACATAGGCAGCATTTTTCAAATGTGTTGTTGGAGCTGAGACCCCATTATCACAAGGATCCTGATTTACACCCAGACTGTCAAAGGCTCAGGATCCTTAACACACCAAGAAGTATCTCAGGAGCTCTCCAAAAGCACTTACGTGTCTAACTTCTCTGCGGCACACTGCTAGACACCAGTTGGTGTGGCCAGATGCCTAACTCTGTTTCTTAGGACCCAAAGCCCTCTAATTCCCATAAAATGTTAACTCTTAGCTGCCTAGGTTGCTTTGTGGCACAGGTTTCTAAATTATGTGGCTATTCCTGAAAATCTTACCCAGGTGCCCAGTTCTGGACTGAGGTCCCTGCTAGCCACAGCCATCTCCTGTGTTTCCGTACTCCACCACCTTCGAGGCACCGGGCTTGTCGGCATGAATTTTCACTGGGCAGGACTGAAACACAGCTTTCCTCCAGGAGAGGAAAACTCCAACGCATGTTTCAGCACAAACGGAAACTAGTGCAATACCAAGGAACACAGAGAGATGTGGGCAGAGCAAACCCCGCAGGATTTTTTCCAGTGATTAAACTAGCCCTTGTTTCCATATGTGAACACAGGGCACCTCTTTCCCGGCAGAGAAAGAGCTTTTTTTGGTCCCTGCACTGATCTCCTTCTTGCCAGGCTTGCTTTTACCAGTCCACGGGGCTCAGCAGAGTGCCCGTGCAGGCAGAGGGTACCGCTTACGCAGTTTCTGTCTTTAAGATGCAATTCCTGTTTAGAGAAAGCAGCAGAGATCTAAACCTGCCTTGACAGCTGCCTGCATCAGTGCTGCATGTAATGTCCTGTCCAAAGAAGGGGAGACAAAAGAGCAAACCCTCCTAAGAAATGCTGCTGTCTCAGCATCCGACAACAGCCCCAAAGGCTGCACCACGCTCGGGGCCAGACCTCATAACTAAAACTGGGCAGGAGCATCACTTAGATGGGCATCACCCCTCCGTCAGCCTGCACCCGCTGGCTGGCATTGCCTGGCTCTCAGCCCTTGCAGCAGCACCAGGGGACCCTCTTCATGCTCTGGGCTCTCCCGCAGGATCAGGCTCCTTGTGATGTGCCTTACAGTGGGGACTATAGAAATCGGACCAGACTGAGATCCCCCGCTTTCCCTCCTGGCTGGCAGGATGTTGCAGATCCAGCCGGGGTTCAGGGCACTATCTCAGATGTGATCCTAACAGCCTGGATCTCTTTCTCTTCTCTCCTCCATTCATTTGTTCCCCATATTCAGATTGGTTCCTCCCTGCGGCAAGCCTTACGGGCCTTATCTCCCAGGCCTGCCCTGAGATAATTATATCAATATTGACTTCAGCGTTAGTTTGCCAGCGTTTTAGACTAGCTGGGAATCCAGCCAGCTCCCACCCAAGACTCCTGCACCACTAAATCAGCAGGGCTTCCTCATGGAGCATCCTTTTCAACGTCTTCTTCCCAACACTGCCCGGGGCTCAAGCGGGGTAGTTTTGTGCCAGCAGCAGCAACGTGCTGCTGAGAATTCCTCTGTGCCAGCCTCACTCTCTCTCAGGTCTGCTTGGGTTGGATGCTTTTTATTAGAAATAAGCACCAAGGGTATGAGCAAAGAATGTAAACAGTACCTTTAAGTACCTAATAATACGTGGTGACTCGTGATTGGATGCGGTTCAGCAGCAAAGCGCTAACTATTTATAGTGACTCAGTGACCCAGAAATTTATTGTCTTCTGGCTGTTCTTAGGATAACAGTATTGTGCGGCATGAGGGTCATCAGTCAGGGAGTTGTCTTTCTACCCTCAGTTCTTTCCTGAAATCTGAAATGACTGATCCAGGATGCTGGCAATGACACCCAAATCCTCAGCAGTCTCTCTGGCAAAGCAGCAGGAGTTTTGACACTGCCGTATATCCAGAGCTCCCAGATGCTTCATCGTGATCGGTGGAGATAAGCTCAACTGCAGGTGCAAATTACCTAGATACGCCCAGAGAAGCACTCACTTTCAGAGTGTGTCAGAGCCGTGGCGTGCGCCCTGGCCCTCCGCACGGGCTCAGTGACCCTGCGGCATTGCAGACACATCGCTTTCTCGCCCGCCCGGAAAGTCCCGTGCAGGAGTACGGCAGCTCCTTGCCCCGCGCTCTGCAAACACTAGACAAACAGCTGTTTCCTACCCCAAAGCACTGGCGTGACATTGTGATGTCAGGACACGCAGCATCATCTTCTGCTACACAGGTCTGGCTATTAGGAACTTGCTATACGGGTCTGGAGAGCCTCCGAGGTATTCCATTCTGTCTTTGACCCTGTGGGCTCTTCTGTCAGCTAAAGCTGGTTCGCTGGCCTTTAAGTGAATGAATGCATTCCAATGAGTCTTGCAGAAATCTCCTTTCACTGCAGAAAATGACTGTCTTGAGTAAAGACTAGCACATGCCTCGGCTGCTATTGCGCTGTTGCCGTGCTCACGGAGCCAGGCAGAGCTCTGCAAACCAGCGTCTCCCATCTCAGTTCCTACTGGAGGCTCGTTCTCACCCTGTCGTGGATGGAGATGAAACAAGTTCTCTGTAGGTCTCTCCCTCCATCTTAGGCTGCAAAGGGCCGAGTTGCAGAAGCCCTGGGGCCTTTCCCATGATCCTGCTGATGCACCAGGATTAGAGCCATGTCTCGCTTTTCTCCTAGTGAAAGAAGTAAATACCAATATAGGTGGGCTTGGTGTAGGCACCTGGAGTGATAACTCACACTTGTTAGGAAGTGGGATGTTGCTGTGAGCTCACACAGTGGAAAACCACAGGGCTGAGTCACTCTCACAGGTCAAATCTCATCTCAGCTCCATCACCACTCTCTTATCTCCCTGGCATCCCGGGCAGAGGGAGCTGGTGCCTCCTGGCCGGTACAACCCAGGTAGCTATAAGTAGGAGCCATGCTGGTGGGACTCAGAGTGAGCAGAGACTCTGGAAAAAACTTCCTAATGGGAGTAGTGGGAGCAAAACCCTCCTAACCACATCTGAGACGGAGCGTGCCACATCCTAGAGGGAAGATGTAAGACAGCACTTACAAATCAGGGCTTGGATCCAACGACTGATGAAGACCCTGTGTCCCCCACAGATGCGGTTTTTGTAGCTGCTCTCCCCTAAGCTCTGAGTTTGGCTGCTCTGCAAGGAATCACTCTATCTTTTCGACCCTATTGGCACGGTTCCCCTGATTATCCCTCCCCTCTGATATCTGATCTTGCACATCTCATACTGAATTAATGAAGCGATAACGTTGCTATCGTGTAATTAATGGCACTGTCGCAATGCCCACTGCAGCAGGGATTCAGACCTCTCTATATGCAATCTCAAAGTCTTGCATTTCCTCACTTTGACGTGCATGCTGATGCTTGCATACTGTTGCCTTTTCTACGAGACTCTTCTCTCTCCTTGCTACCCCTGCTTGTCTTCCAAAAGCCTCTTTAACCATTTCACAGGAAAAGAAATGTTTGCAATACAGTTGTTACTTTAACACCCAGGTTGGTTTCTCGATCGTTTCCGAACAGTTTGACCTCAAGTGTGCAAGTGGGACCAGCACTTCTCTTTTCATAGCTGGAATGGGAGCAGGCCTGGATTTGGCTCTAAGCACCTATAGAAAACCGATACATCTGGCCTGAGAATTGCTGTTAATAGGAGCATCAACTCGTTTCATGAAAGCCTTAGTAAAATTCAAGATTAATCTCCAGGTATTGAAGGGAATAGAGACCTTACATTAAGCGTGAATTGTGTTTCCCTCTGCAATATGAGAGGGCGTGTTTCATATACATGACAACATCCCGGTGATTTGCAGCCCTGTTACCAGAAACTCGGATCCCATGGGACATCGCAAGCCAAGCGTCGATTTTGCAGTTTACCTGGTGCGTGTAAGGGCTGCTGAGGGGTGAGACTCCAGCTGGGGAGGTCAGATTCCAGGCTTGGGGTCTGGGTCAGCATCTAGCTGGACAATGAAAGGAAAAGGATTGACGGGATGAGATAAAAGTCACCGTGGTGGCTTACCAAATGGCATATTGGCAGATGGCTCTGCCCTGCTCTTCCAAAGCCCCAAAGAGCTGTCTGGCAGGTAATACGTAGCACCACAGTCCCAACTTTTCATAAGCAAGAAAGACTTTCCCTGGGGAGGCTGTGCTTCCCCGCGATATCCCTTTACCGAGTTTGCAATATCAGGTGAAAAAGCCAGGGTAAGACCCATAGAGGGTAAGGATTATTTCAAACTTCACTCCTCCGCAGCTGCAGGGTGGAGTGGGCTTGACCCAGCAGACAGGTCCAGGCTTTGGGCACTCGCTGCTCCTCCCCAGCACCCACATTTTACCCATCAGCATCTGCCATTTCCCGAAGCACTGGCACCTTCAACCGCCCCGGACAGCAGCAACAGGCTGAGCCCCAGTACCATCCCCTCCTCCGCAGGCAAATCAAAGGCTGTCAATGAAGCGATTTTGCAGAGTTGGAAATCAGGGCAGAATAATTTCACGGTATTCATTTGCCAGTCATGTTTAAAGGAAGTTTATGACTTCATTTAATTACTAGTGTCCAGAGTACCTTTCCCCCCCCAGGCCAGGTGGCTTCACACATGACTCTACAGGATGTCACCTCAATTCTGTTCCCACCTACCAACGTCCTGCTTGTCCTGCTGCTCTCCACCGCACCCACTCCCAGTTAACGATGGTTTTCCTGCCTGTGGCTTGCTGTGGTAGCCCAGCTCCTCACACCCACCCAGCCCCTCACAGGGGGCTGGCTGCAGGCCAGAAGGTGCAGGAGCCATCTGGGGAGTTTTTGGCAGGTCTGGGTTGACCTGAGAGGGAGATGGCTGCAAACAGAAGAGCTTTGGCAGCTTGCTTGAAGAAACTGGGCAACTGAAGCTAAACCATCACCCAAAAGGGGCACACCAGCTTACCCTGGGCTTGCTGGCCCAGATGTCTGCAGCCATTGCTGTCACAGCAATAGCTGTCCTTCCAGTTCCAGCCTCGCTTCTCGAGAAACGCCTCTGCCCTCTCCCTGTGCCAAGAGTGATACCTGCCTCCACGCAATGCTTTCCACTAGCGATCAGTATCCTCTTTGCACATGGAGATACTGAGGCACGTGTTGGGATGGGACTTGCCCAAGATCATGCAATAAGCTAAATGTGCCTCTTGTTTTTCAGATCAGCAATGTAAGCTTCTTTGTCCTTTCTCCTGCTCTGGTCTACCTGAACCGGCAGTACTGTCAGCAACGCGCCTTGCCCTTGTATTTTGTCTCTGGCCTGCTCTTCTGCGTAGGTGGGTGCCCAGGTTGTGAGAAGATCAGACAGGTTGCCAGAGTACCCAACTGTTCATTCATGATACCTTTGGCTTTAGAGGCTGGTTCTTAGTGGCCAAAGCACAGGGGCAAGCCGGGGTGGGAAACCAGCCACGTCTGTTTGAAGCCCTGCAGCGCGTGGTTCCTGCTGGCCGTGGATGCACAGCTTCCAGCCCAGTAAATCCCTGTGGTGCTGTGTGGACTGACTCACTGAAGTCTCCATTAACGCCAAGGTCCATGCCCTGCTCTTCAGGAACAGTGCGTCTTTAGGAATGGCCCCCAGGAACTTCCAAGGGCTTGTGCGAGGATGGAGCTTTGCTGACACAAGCTGTCCTTGCTCCTTGCAGGTATCTTCTCCATGTACTTTCACATGACCCTGAGCTATGTGGGACAACTCTTGGATGAGCTCTCCATCCTCTGGACGCTGGCTGTGGCATATTCCTTTTGGTACCCAAAGGTTTACTTCCCCAGGTGCATCAAGAGCAGGTATGACTCAGAGGGACATACGGTTGCAGGCTCTGAGGGGAGGGATGGGACATTGGCATCGATGCTCCGCTGCAAGGGGTCAGCATTGAAGTTACTGCAGTTTGCTTTGGGATCAGACCCTCCATCACTCAACGGTGGATGTGCTGACAGAGGAAGAGTAAAAAACTCTCCCAGGGGAAAGGGTTGTGCTGGGCTCCTGTCGACTGGAGCATGGAGCTGTTTGTCTTTGCTAAACTGCGGAGGAAAATTTGCATGGAGAATTTCAGAATTAATTAGGAAATTAAATGTTCCTGAGCGCTGACATTCAATTACCCATGCTGTCAAACTGTCATAGCATCCCCTGCCATCCACAGAGAGCTTTCCCTGAAGGCTGATGGGGTTTCCCGTAGGACAAGCCGGTGCAAGTTAACACCCCACATTTCAAAGGTTGTTTGCAGAAGGGCTGGGGGAGCTCAGCAGAAAGGATGGGGAGACGGGGTGAGCATGGATCAGCAGAAACAGGAACCCAGCAGGGCTTTGCTCAAAGGATGGTCCCACCCTGGCAGGTTTGCTGGAGCCCTCTGAGCCAGCCCTGTTAGAAGCCTTGCAAAGGCTTGCTCCAAGTCTGCTCTTCCCATGCCAAAGACGAGGTCACCAGGAGTTCACTGTGGAGGCATGGTTGGGGGAGTGGGGAAGGGACTTGGGAAGGGATTTGCATGTGAAAGGCCCCTCGGCCCTATTGTTGTTCGGTCAGCCCAAATCTGCATGTTTGCACGGCTCAAGCCCCTGCCTGCCACTGCTGGGACTCCCGCTTTGCAGCCCTTCCCTGTGCAAAGCTCCTGATGCCTCTCCATGCTCTGGCATCACCATCAAAGGCACAAGTTACCTTCCGGGCTGTGGTCCCCGCTCTGTCATGGACTAACTGGGGGACTTTTGGCAGATTACAGATGTAGAGTTACCTCAGCCTTCCTGCCAGGACCACTGCAGAGACTGAGGTCAGCCATGTGCAAACAGATTGGAGGTGCTGGAGAAAGATTCCCTCTCTCAGTCAATGAGCAGGACCTCTCCCATCCTTATCCTTCCATACTGTGAACCTAGGGGGCACTGACATTCACTCCCAACTCCCTTTAGGAAGCATTTCTTCTGGTTGAGTGGTGTCACCACCGTGATCAGTACCTTGATGTCCTTCATCAAACCAGCCTTCAATGCCTACGCGCTCAACTGCATCGCCTTCCACCTCCTGTACCTGACGTGGTGTGAGCTGAAAAAGTAAGGAGGGGGCTGAGAGGAGTTATCTTCAGGTCCATTGCACGCTCCTGGCAGGCTCACACGTGGCAGAGTCTCTGTGCACAACAGTGAATGGAGCCCAAGACTTGTCAGTCACATACTGGACAATCAGTTCTGCAAAGATTTGGGGGGGACCCAGGAAGAGGCACAGGCAGGACTGTGGGCACTGGGGTACAAAAAAGGCATCTGGCCCAGGTGCTATGCAGAATGGGGACAATCCATGGGACAAGTGCATCTTCTCTGCCCCAGTTGCCATCTCTGCAGCTCTTTCCCCTTTGTGGGGGATTTGGGAAGCAGTGTGGGGTTGGGAGAACCCCCCCAGGATCTGGGGAGAAAGACAGGAATGCCCTGGCATCTCCTAGTATCATCCTCATCCACAGAAGGTCAGAAACCCCCCTAGAGAGCCACACTTCTCCAGTTCTTGTGATCTGATGAATACCCTCCGGAAGAAACTTGCTGGGTTTTGCTCTTTCGCATTAGCACTTGCAAACAGGAACCAGCCCTCTTTAAAACTCTCTTTCCTTCCAACACAATACTCCGCTCCCTCTCCCTCACTGTGTCTTCCAGGTGCAATGACAAAAGGGTTCACCGGATGGCTGCAGCCATGGTCGTGTGGTGGGTACTGGCCATCAGCAGCTGGATAAGCGATAGGTGGCTCTGCGGGCTCTGGCAGGCGATCAACTTCCCCTACTTCCACAGCTTCTGGTAAGGGCTCCAGCACAGAGGCAGGAACCCCAGCCCAAACATTTCAGGAGCTGAAGGGCCACAGCTAAGGGGAGATGGCAGCAGGGATGTGACACTCGTTGAGGGAGCAGTCACATCTCTGGCCAACCCTCTCCCCCTTTCCTCTGTCGCTATTGATGCTGCTCCTCACCCTGGCTCCAGCCCGAGGATTTGGTCCTAGTCACTGCTTAATATCCCTTACCTCCTCTGTGCTAGCCAAACGGTGTTTTGCAAGTGAAATTGTTCGAAAAGTCCCTCCAGGTAAGCATCTTGCTTTCAAAGGGCTGCATCTGCTCCCAGGAAGCTGCATGAAGTGCTATGTTTTTGGAGTTATTTTAATAGCCAAACTGAAAGACAGCGATTTGCTTGGGCAAGACATTTAGTGCTTGCCCGAGTGTGGCTGTAAGCGCTGCCCACAGGGCACATTCTCAGATTCACCCTCACAAATCGCTGGGATGACCGGGACAGATACCCAGTGCTGCCGGGCTAGGCCAGGCAGGGTGGAATGGGTGGTTTGGTTTGGGGCTTAAGTCCCCTAGATCAGCCCATCCCCTCTGCGCAAGGAATTGCCCCCATGCCAGCTTACAGAGCTCTTCCAGGATTTCCCCACAGGCACAAACCCTGCAGGACCCAGCACTCCCTGCAGCCCTCGTGGATCACGGGATTGGGACCTTTGCCTGCCACTGCCGTACCCCTGGGCTCCAGCCTCACGGTGGCAATGCCCGCTGCACACTGCTACAAGGTGCAGGAGGAGCAGATGGAGTTACCCCTGTCCAACACACGCTGGCTTTTTTTGTTTCCTTGCCAGGCATGTGCTGATAGCCATGTCCCTCCTATACTGCTGCCCACTGGTCATCTACTTTGACGTCAACTACGAGATGCCGTCGTTCAAGCCAAAGCTCGGATATTGGCCCAGCGACTCTTGGCCTGTTGTGGTGCCTTACATTACTCTGGAGGAACCCCACAAGCAGTGCTAGAGCCGGTTGCCCTCAGGCATCCCTCGGGCACGGGGTGCGTGATGCACACGTGTGCGTCTGTGTGGGGAACACCTCGGCTGCGCGCCTGTTCCTCGGACAAGGGCAATGTGGCTAGTGGAAGGGGCAGGGAGCAGCTGAGGCCTCGTGACGCCGGGCATGAAGCAGGGTGGGAGCCCACAGGTGCCTTGGAAGATTCTGCCCAGACTGGCGTCCAGGGAACCAAAGATCTCCTCCTCTAGCAGATCCCCACTGAGAAGGGGAGGGAGACGGTGCTTCTTCTGTGTCTTCTGCGTTAGTCAAGCGGCGGCACCCCTTGCTGACAAGGGCACAGCGGAGAACACAGAAGCCAAACTGGTGACAGCTGGGTTTGTTGGGGCTGCTCTGATTATTATTATTAATTTTATTTATTGATGTATGTGGTCTTGCTCAGGAGAGCTGTGCATTAAAGCTATGGACACTGACTTACACCGAGCTCCTTTCTTTCCTCTGACTGTACCACGTCCCCCATTATCTGCAGTCACTCCCGCAGACAGGATGGCCAAAGCTCTCTCTGACATGGAGAAACCTGTTTATAAAGAGAAATCCTCCAGAGTGACAGCCCAAAAGAGTCTCTGCTGACCCAGGTCCTGGGGTGCTCTACCCCAGGCTCTCCCCCTTCTTCAACCGCCAGCGGCCCTCGTTCCCCCCCACCAGCTCTGACAGTCTCCAATGTGTAACTTGGAGACTTCTCTGCTTACTGAAAAGGCTGGCTGGTGGCAGAGAGTGAGGTAAGGAGTCCATACGTTAGATAAACACGTCGGTACCTTTGCAAGAACAAAGAGAAGATGTAAAGCCTCGGAGAACGACCGCTGCTGTGCCGCGGGTACAGAGCGATGCCTTCCAGGTTCTCCCCACAGTGTAACAGCAAAAAAGTTGCTCTCACGGCCACAGGACATGTCCTGTTCTCGGAGTGATGAGTTGAACCATGTCGTGGGTCTGGGTCCTCACACAACCAGTGGGGACTGTCTCTGGAGAGCACCAAGAGGCTGGCAGAGCGGCTGAGGTCGGCTCCCTGCAACACAGCCAGTACAAGGTAATGTCACTCCAGGGACCACGGGCTTTTTGGGCCCTGTGAGTAAAGCAAAAGCAGAAGCACTCTGGGCTTAACCTCTGAGGCAGAAGATGCTGCACAGCGTGCCACGCAAAGCCCGTGCCGTGGCCCTCCCGTGGCCGCTGCTGCCTCGTGGGTCCCTCTGCAATGGTCCCCAGAGCCACTAGATGGCAAATTTGGCTCATGAACCCCGAGCAATATTTCATCTTGGGAAAGGGATGCCTTGCACAAGGACCGAACCCCCAGGCCGGGTCCCCCTGCCTTCTCCATCCCCCCGCACCGGGGTCAGATGCCTCTCTGCCAGCACGGCCACCGATGAGACACCCGCACAAGGTGCAGGACAAGGGGGACTCGGAGCTGCAGCCTTTGTACGCCCTTGTCTCCCCGTGCCGGTGCCCATCTCCTCCTCTGTTTGCCCCTTTGTCTCTCCCGCATGCCATCACTCTTGCCTCTCTCCCCATCACCCCTTCTCCTTTTTGCTGACCCTCCCCGTTTCACTCCCTCTTGCTCTCCCCCCCCCCGCCTCACCCCTTCCCCGGCCCATCACATTCTTCTACAGCCTATTAATAACTTCTGGGCAATTGCACCGGGTCCCCGCTGGGCTCAGCCCCTCCGTCGGCGCGGCCCTGCGCAGCCACTGAGCACGCCGGCAGCAAGTTCAAAAGTGCAGCGGGGCTTTCACAGCCCCTCTCCCCGTCAGGGGGTGGAGGAGGCTGCTCGCAAAGAAAGGCCGCGTTGCCAGGGAGCCTGGCACAGGAAAAGGGGGTCACCTTCACCTCCGAGGGGACCGCCGGAGATGGACAGGCGCCAACAACCCTGTGGACCGGAGATGCTGAGAGAGTCACGAAGGGATGGAGGCTGGGGCGTGGGCGAGGAGGGCTAATTGGCCGCCTCCGGTCGCGGAGATGGTGTGATGCTCGGCGGAGAAACTCAGCGGCAAAATCTCCCGTGCCGTATGGTAATAAGGGAGGTGTCGCGGGCGCCGCTGCCTTGAGAACAATGTTGCTGCAGTTGAGTGACTGTAACAGGCCCTGATGACAGCCGGGGCCGCGTTAAAAATGCCTATTCAAGCAGATCAAGACACTGAGAGGCCTCGTGGGGATCTGAAACCCTCAGGGATTTCTGGATGAAGCCAGAAGCTGAATCCCCAGCCCTGGGAACCTGGGGGGAAAAAAAAAAAAAAAGAAAAAAAAAAGAAAAGAAAGAGAGAAAAGAAACCCACAAAGCAGCTTTAAAAGGACCGCGGCGCCCGAGGCAGGGCCTCCTGCTCCAAGCGGGGCTGTAGCCTGAGAGAGCGAAGCAGCCCTGACACCAGTGCGTGATGCTGCTCTGGGTGTCCCCGGGGCCGCACGGGGTTATGTGAGCCTGGGGTCGGACCTCTGAAAGGTCCCTGAGCTGCTGGGGATGGTCCCTCCTTCCTGCCAGCGAGCCATGGCTCCAGCTTGCGGGGTGCAGCCTGCACCGCGGCGCTGGCAAACACCCCCACAAAAACGAGCGGGGCTGTCAAAGGGACGAGCCAGGGCATTTTCACCTTGAGCTGGAAGGGGTTCTGCAGGGATGACCAGCACGCTGAACTGGTAAAGCTGGGAGCCCTCAAAGGGCGAAAGGCAGCAGTGGCCCCTTCTCGACTGCCCAGGCCATGGGGAGCTCTGACGGTACCTTCTGCGCCGGGACCCTTGGCCGCGTGAGCACCGCTGCGGGTGTAACTGGCCAGCTCGCTCCGCAGAGCAACACAGGAAAACAGGCAGGAAGAGCCGCAAACCCCACGCTCAGGGATCTGAGTTAGGCCTGGTCAAAATTAAACGTTTCCTTATTTTTGCCAGATGAGGCTTAACCCGGATCATTTCCCTGATTTGGTTCGCCATGTGGCTGCCTAAACCACAAGAAAAGAGGCAAGAGAAGGAGCTGGAATGAGGAAGAGGATAGAGGCTGCTGCTTTCAACTGATGCCAGATTAAAGAGGTTATGAAACAATGGCATCGGTTGACTCTATTTGGTGCGATTGCAACACAAATGAAATAATAATGTTGATAACGCACCAGACCTGCAGCATCAAGGATTAACACTTACCTGTTCTGCTGCACCGAATTGCCTCCTGCTGTTACAGGTTTACACTGCAGGATTTGGCTCACGGACTGGAAACTTTTCAAGGCAGAGTGATTTATCTGTAAAGGCCATTGCACATTCATAGACCTGCATAAATAATGCAAAAGTAATTAATAATAACCCAGTCTCTGCTCTTAACAATGCCAGGAGAAGAAATTGCTTCACTGGAGTGTCTCTTACGCCTTTTGCAAAAGATCTGTATTTGTTAACTGTCTCAAAGAGAAAGGAAGATAATAGTTTTGAACACAGAATGGATTTTGCTAGGTCCCGGGATTTTATTGCCAGTCTGGCAATCTTTACGATTGATTTAAAGATCCCTCTGCTGGAGTCATGTTAAAACAACATTGATTCAGCTTTGATTTTTTTTTTTTTTTTTTTAATTTCCTAGCTCTGCAGTCAAAAGTTTGAAACCATGAACACAAAGGGCTAAGAAACCCAGGAAGGAAAGGGACAAGCTCCAAGAATTATTACCTCTAAAAGTCTTGCCCTTTCAACTCAAAGTGCTACTTTTGAGGTTTAACACAGCATTTCCAACTCAGGGGCTGGCAATTCTGTTACACCCACCTCACAACTGCTAGGAAAGCTGTTTCATCTTTTTTTTTTTTTCCCCCCACTCTTTTACCTACATCCTTGCTATCCACTTTTCATATAAGACAAAATTAGCTGTAGGGACATAAACAAATGCCAGGATTTTCCAGATATCGATGGCTGTTCCGGACAGATGAAAGGTTTCAGGTCCTGATTAGCCGAAAGTTGTATTTTGGCGAATACTCTGTCACCGTGTTTGCAGCAGTCAGGGTCCTGAGATCCCCTGCCTATGTCTTTCTGTGTTAGCTCACACGGTGGCTGCACACATAATCAGGGCCGGTTTTGACCAGCGATCATAGCGGAGACGTGGGTAAAAGTCGCTTCTCAGTAAGGAGAAGCACGGCCGTTACAGGGCCAAATAAACCAGTTGACAAAAAAACAATTTTTCATCAAATGATCAGCTGATCTCTTCAGCTGTTTCTATAAAACCCCATGATTTGGTTCCACTTGGTAAGACATTCTCACTGCTGTTTTCAGAAGAAAAACAAGGAGTTCGCATATGTCTGACAAAGTGGTTCAAATAACTTCAATTCTCTAGTAATGGCTGCTATCAAAATACCTAAAATGGAAGGATTAATTTTTCTGTGCCTTCACATTACAGCTCAGAACGTGGTTTCAATTAGGACTGTTCTCCACTTTTTACATATTCACTTTCTATGAACATTCAGCCACTTGGATCCCAATTCATGAGCTCACTTAAGCACATGTTTTCTTATAAATGTGTTTAAACATAAAACTGAATCATGTTGTTCTCCTGAAATAGCGCACTTAGTTTCAGTGTCTCAAACATTTAACAAAAGGCAAAGATTTATCTGAAATGCTGGAGTATTCACCAAAAGCAACATTCAGTTGTGCGTCAGGTTATAAAATTCACAATCTGCAATCGATGCTGCATTGATTTAGATAGGCTTTCCATAACAGACCAGCTGTCTCAGTTCACTAAAATGCTTAAGCATATGTTTAATTTTAAGAATATGAATAATTCCATTTATATCAATGGCACTTGCTTACACTTAAGAATATATTTTGCTGGGCTGGAGCCAGAAATAGTGCCATGTAATGCCAATAAAGTGCAAACTGCAATATTTCTCTAAGTGCTTTCTGGGATCAATTTAAAAACTAATCAATGAAGAACTGTAATGTGAAAATGCAAAAATTAATATATGTGAGATTTTGCTGTTTACTATCCTAATATTGCCAAGTATTAACATCCACCAGAGCGCTGCCAAGTGAAATCAAAACCAAATCTGTGAAACAGAGCAAAAATGGCAACAAGTTGAATTTGTTATTCATCATGAATCATCCTATCAGACTTAAAGATTTACTCATGTAACATTGAATAACATTTGCCATCCTTACAGAAAGACATACATATAGATTAAAGTCAGGGTCTGACCCCATTTGTACCATGCCCAGTGCATACGAACTCTGTTCAGCCCAGAGAGCCGGTCCAGTCCGGAGTGGATGCTTGAAAGAGAGAACAGGATCCGGTATGTAACAGCAGAAAAGTGCCTTGAATGAGGATGATTTTAATGATCAAAATATCAGAGAGCAAAGGGTCACTAAAAACATGATTTTCCTCTCCCGCTTACTGTGACTTACCTTCCACAAAACTCTGCGAATTGCTCTGTCATGAGGAACGGATGAAAATTTCCAGGCACCAAACACTTTAGCTATTTGTATTTGTTCTCCTGAATTTACTCATCACGAGTCTAACAGTACTGACGTTGCCAGTGACCTACATGGACCTGGGACATACCCCTTATTCCCCTACCATGGCATCATCATATAAACAGCTATATATCCATATGCAAATGATTGCTGTTTTCAAGCTGTTCACGAGCGACCTTATACACTGCCCATACGGTACAGGAATATGTTTTCCACATATGTCAGATGTTTCATGACACATTTCACGCATCTATTTAAAATAGATTTCGTAGCGTATAAAAATGCACAGGCAACGGAAGAAAATGGCCCGCATCTGCAGTGTTTACATAATGCATTTCAAAATTGTATTAAATGTGTCCAAATTGATTGTATTCTTCATCTATCTAAAATATTGATGGCATATCAAATGGCTGTGTAATGAATTCACTCATGAGCATGTATTACACACCTTATTTTGATGCCTGAGTAACAAAGGGAAAGAACTTGTTACAGCTCTGCCTCCACAGTGTAGCTACAGAGACAATTCTCAATTCTCCCTGTGTTGGTCAAAATGGTATTTTTTGTGTGCGTGTGTGTGTGTGTGTCGCTTTATATTCCAACCTGGCTCTCTTGAAACTGCCCTGGCTGGGCCTTTATGCAACAAAATCAAACTCCAAGGCACTTGAGACATGCTGCAATGCTAAGATATGACCCTGCTGCAATCAGATGCATTTTTGTCTCACAGGTAGCGATATCAGCAATAACGATTAAGTTTCAGTGGGACAAATTTCAGCATGGTAGGGCCAGCCAAATTCCCTGAGTCACAGGCAAGTTTGCATAGCCCATGCTGCAGCATGGGAGATTATCTGAACTGCTATCGTACCTGAGCGAGCTAGATTATGGTTTGCATACATTTACATATGTGGCAACCCCGCCTCCAGTTGCTGTATAGACAGGTGAAAGCTCATTTCCTATCATCCCAGCAAAACAGCTTAGTTTTGCTGGAATCTGTCATGAGAACAGCTGACCCAGAATCCACAGAAAATCAGAAATTCACACTAATTTGAATGTTACAGGCTCTGAAACATTGCTCCGCCAGCTCTGGGATGTCTGACAATCTGCTCTGAGTATAGAGAGGATCGAATCACCAGGCTGGGTATATGCTGGTGTTGGAAACGGCCAGTTGCTCTGAAAACGACCAAGCTGACTTACTGGGGCTGGAAATAGCAGAAACATCAGTCCCAAGAGGAGAAGGCACCACACAACGTGAGCCAGAGCTCAAGATGCTCAGAAACACAGCAAGTATGAGTGTGCGGCCACTGCACTGCTACATTAGAGCCCTAGGAAACTCCAAACACTGGGAATGCCCTGGAAGATGTTATATCTCACAGTATATTTATCTGGGATAGCAATTCCTGCTTGCTTTTTGGACCCTTCTATCCAGAAAACAATTCAGAGCAGGCTTTATGGTGCTGGTCAGACTCCTCTACTGAACTCCTCCTGCCACGTCTTATTTTTCAAGCTATTTTTTTCCCCCATCTGGTATTTTTCAGTGGTCTAAAGTTTATCCTGTCTAGGGTGACAGTCACCAGTGGAAGGCGGCCTCTCTCTGAGCATGCAGATGAGCACCTTTCCATGACTTTGGCATCAACCAAAAGAAGCCCCATGCAAAGCAGACACAAATTTCAGCAGTGAATCTCATTCCCTCCTATTATACCATGATTGTGTTTGCTCCAATGGGCACATAAGGTGCCTGGGCCCGTCTTCTCCAGCCTGCACTTCTGCCAGCAGCTCGTATTCAGTGTTGGACAAATCCAGCCTGTGAAACGCTCTTCGTGGCAGGTCCAGCCGGCTGGCGGGTTTGGCACAACACAGACCGTTACATCACTTGGCCAAACCTGACCTCTCTCTGTAGAGTACAAGAGAAAGGTACCGTGATCCGACGGCCGCTCAATAACCAGGCGAAACGAATTGATAGGTGTCAATTCAGCCTGCAGTGGACCAGTAGCTACATAATAATGCCAAGCTCACCTTCGGTGTTAATGAGGCCCCTTCATTAACAGCCTTGAGCAGAAGGGTCAGGGACTGAATAGAGACAGACTCCTTTCTCACCCAGAAAGCTGGTCCTTCTCATTCAGAATTGAAGCACGTTGGCGGGGCAGTTTGAGGACGCTTGTGCTGCCCATGTTGCATCTGCAAGGGACATGACGTATTTGTGACTATTCATCTAGCTCTTTTCACCAGCACTAAATACACAGAAAGAATAAAATAAATTCTCATTGTGTTCCCGCTTACTAAGAAAATTTTCCCTCTTCCTTCTGGTTTGGAGGGTTATTGTACGTTAAAAGCCTTTTGCATTTTTCAGTAGCTATAGTACGCTGTAATTTAGATTTTCCTCAGGCACAAAAGAACTTAGTTAAGCTAAACTGTATTACAGTGTGGGTTGGTTTTTTTTTTTTCTACTAAGTCCTTCATTAATAAGAGAACTAAAGAATTTCCAAGCTGTCTGTAATTTTTCCCAGATGCAGCTAGTAGTTGCTAGGAGTATCTTTTTGGCAATCAGTTTTTGGCTATTAACAATCCGGACTTTCGCTATACTACCCTGGTGTTAAATATGCGCCACGAAGACTGGAGCGTGGAGCGTGAATTGGAGAAGGAGGGGAAGGCAGAGAACAGGCAAAGCAAAATCATTTTTAGAAGAATAAATATTACTAGGATTAACAGCTGATTTGAACGAACACGCTTCCCTGCAGAGATCCCAGTGCTGATTAGCAAACCAGGAGCGCTGCTACACCAGAACAAGCATCGCTGCAGAACTGACTCTCTCCCTCTCACTCACAGCTTCTCTCTCCATCGCTACCTGTTCTGTTTTCTCCCTGGCAGCTGACACGGCCAAGTCCTGCAGTGAGCTTGTGCCATGAACTAAAGACAACAAAGGCCACAGACAATAATACACAAACCAAAGGAACACCCAGCTCCCCTCAGTGCCGCCAGAGAAACCAAATGCTCTCTTGACTTCGGGTTCAGGACATTTTCTGAGGCTGTACCTAAGGACTGTTGTTTGCAAAGCTGTGGTAAGTACCAGGAGAAAGATACCTGCCCCTTATTATCTAAAATATCATCAGTTCTTTGTTTCGACTGCAGGTATATTCATCTTGGAAACACCACAGAGTATTTGGCTTATTGAATGTGCTTCATGAAAGTAGACAAAGATCACTATAACTGTTTTGCAGCTGATAAGAGAAGGCGGTGAAGTGATTTACACGTGCCCAGGAGAGAACTTAGGGGTCTTTCCACTCAGGTTGCATACAGGCACAAAGTGGAGGCATATATTTTCTCAGAGAAACCCCGCTCAAATGCAAGATTTGTGTCTTGATCTTTAAGTCTGTGGGACTATTAAAAGATCATCATTTTTCTACACCGCCTGACTCTTTAAGTGCTGGAGACAGCCTTGCTTGTTGGCTGGCCAGTGTCCATGCCCCTCAAAGCACAGACTGACCCCAAAACTTGCGGGCAGTTCAGACTGAAAAAAGGGAAGATGCAACTAAATCAGTAATGAGAAGATAATAACGAATGACGACAAACAGTGAAACAAACGTGTTTCTCCCGGGATAGGAAGGGCAAGCCACAAACACACAGGCGCGTGCATATAAATTAACGATAGGGCCTTACAGCGGACGTACAGCCAACCATCCCAATGAGCGATGCTAAGGCTACAGGGAAGTACTTTTGCTGCAAAAGGCTGGCGAGGAAGCAATTTGGGCACCTTGGCTTGCACGGCAATTGGGATTGTCACGGGGGGGGTGTGCTCAGGGGTCAATGTTGTGTTCCCTGCAGAGAGGGGGAGCCGAGGAGGGAGGAGAGGTGCCTCAAGGAGCAGTTCTGACGGCTGTTGCCTGCTCCCCAGACAGAGCCTCGGAGAAGCTGGAGGAAGCCTCTGTGGCGGTTCAGTGCCTGCCAACCAGTCCTCTCCAAGGAGGGGTCTGTGGATGCCTGAGCGTGGGCTGTGCTGTCCCAACTCGCACATGATGCGACTTTCCCCACCAAAGCGCTGGGACTCATCTCCTCCCAAACACCGCAGTCATCGCCTCCGTCGCTCACGCTCCCCAAGACCAGCCAGGTTTGGCCAGTGAAGCAGCCATGGTGGGTAAGGCAGGAAAGAGAAAGGTTGCATTGTACCTTCCCAGGACTGTACCTTAGCCTGTGCTAGGGGAAACACCTCAGAAATCTTTCCCATCCCTGGGTTTACCTGGGCAAGGCAGGGTCAAGTGCAGTGCAAAGTCTTTTTTCCACTTTATTTTCCACCATCCCCAACTCTCAGGGGACAGAACCAGTCCTCGGCATAGTCCCCTACCGTGGGCCAAGCCAGATTAAACACACACCTTTCAGTCCAAGACAAGGATCTTTGAAACAAGGCTCTGGAAAGAAAAATAAAAAGCCCAAACAACAATTAGGGAGAGCTGTCATGTTTCATTTGCATATCTGAATATGCAAATAAGATCTGTTTCTTATCCATTGGCACTGGCCCTACTGTAGATGGCAGCAACACAGCAGATCTCTGCCAGCATAGAGTGCCACAAAGAAAGACGCTAATTGGATTTGCAGACGCTTATTGCAAAACCCAGAAGTTGCTGGAATAGATATAAAGAAACAGGAGCTCAGCCCACGGCTGCCTTGGGTGCGAAGGCGCTCAGCTGACAGCTCGTTAGCTTGAGACGTCCCTGCAGAATTAGAAGTTTGGAGGAGCCTGGATGGCTGCTGGCTCCACCATCCCCAGCACTACCCGGCACCTGAAACTCCCAACGCGATCCCATAGAGCCTGGCAAATTTTCTGCCCTTGGCTGTGGTGGGGTTTGGTGGGGTTTTTTTTTTTGGAGCTTGAAAATAAAATCGGGGGAAAGCTTGATCAGTCGCTGGGGCTGGAAACTGTTCAGAACCGGGAACTGCTAGTGGGGCAAAAGCTGGTCATAGGAATTTCTCTCCTTGAGTATTTTCGCAGTTGGATGTAAAGAGCTACCCTAGCACATTTTAAATTAATCCATTCACGGTACTTGTCCCAGCGCAGAGCCCTGAGGTGCTGGCTTGGAGCAGGTGTCAATACAACGATGTGCTTACTCTGAATGCGGCACCTCAACTTCTTCAATGTAGCTTAATGGCCATGTCGGACTGCCCACTTGAGGTGCTGGGGAAGCTGAGGCAAAAATAAAGGCAGAGAAATACTGTCATCGATGGGAATTAAAATATAAAGCAAATTCTAATGATGTTTCAGAGGAAGTAACAAAGGGAACAGTTCAGCATCTTGTGTGTCTGAGCAACATCTCCAGCACAAGGAGGAAACTCAACAGAGCAAGAGTGGAGTCAAACTTGGGAAAGATGGAGACACTTCCAGAAAAGATTCAGGCCTGGGAGCGTGTAACCACCAAGGACTGTGATGAGGCTGTGAGTGAATAGCTAGGATTGGGAGTTAGAAAATAAAAGATTTAGACCTAAGAGTCACGTGCATGGGAATAATGTCCACAATTAAAGATACCAGTGAGAACTCCCAGAGAAAGAGGCCCTGTCTCAAGGGAGAAGAAAGGGGACTGTCCGAGGAGATGTCTCTTGGGACTGCATCAGACAGAAACATGGAAAATTAAAACTGGAGCACCTAAAAGGATCCAAATCGGGCTCTTTTCTGTTGTTGTTGTTGTTAACTGAAGCGATTAAGCATTTTGCTTTACTAATATCCTCTATCAGGTTGATGAGGTAAACTGGCTCTTTAGAATGATTTGGGAACCGATTAATCCTTGCCTGTGGCTATCAGTTAGCAGCACACACAGCGTTATTGGCTAACACACATTTTTCTGCTGCCTTACAGAGATCAACAAACTATTTCAAACAAGAAACTCGCACGAAGAAAAATTCTGCCTCGCATCTGAAAGAAAATTCGCTCAGAAACAGTCACAAATTGCACTTTGTAACGACAGTCCCGCGTTAATTTAAGGCTCACAAAATCGAGCGCAATAACTTGTCATTTAGAGCCTTAAGAAAAGGTAAACAAAACCCCGCTTTTCAGATGCAAATGTCACGCTCGGAGTCAGCAGCGGTGCTGAGAAAACCGCGTTTGCAGGGCGGGCGGCTTTTAATGATGCCTCCGCCGCAGCCAGCAGCTCCTTTCTCAGCCAGGACAGTGACCTCCGGGCTCGTCACCCAGCTGAGCCCGGGGCCGATAACCACCGAAGGAATCCCTGGGTGCATTTGCATTGTAAATACCACCACCACCACCCCCCCCCCCCCCGGTACAGACCAGAAAACGAGATATTGTTTCCCCTGCCGCGAACACCCCTCTCCCCCGTCGTCTCCATCGCGGCACGGAAGGCGCCGCTGGGCGGGCAGGGCGGGCGGCCCGCGGGGCCCGGGCCGGAGGGCGGCGGCGGCGGCGGCCGCGGCGGGGAGGTGGGGGAGAACCGGGCGGCAGGGGGGAAGAAGGGGGGGGGAACGCGGGAGAAACAGCGGGAGAATGAGGGGAAGGTGAGGGACAAAGAGGGAAAATGAGAGAAACCGAGGGAACGGGAACTGAGAGAAAATGAGGGGGAAATGAGGGAAACGGAGGGAAAATTAGGGAGACTGAGGGGGGGAATTGAAAATGAGGGGGACTGAGGGGGACTGAGGGGGAAATGAGGGGCACTGAAGGAAAAACGTGGGAGAATGGGGGGGGGAATCGAAAGTGGGGGAGAATGAGGGAGACTTGAAGGGGAAAATTGAAAACGAGAGGAAAATGTAGGAGGCTGAGGGGGAAAATGTGGGAGACTGAGGGGGGAATTGAAAATGAGGGGGAAATGAGAGAAACAGAGGGAAAATGAGGGGGAAATTAGGGAAACCGAGGGCGAAAATTGAAACTGAGAGAAAATGAGGGCAAAACGAGGGAGAGCAAGGGAAAAATGATGGAGACAAGGGAGCATGAAGGAGAGTGAGGGGACGTGGGAGAAAATGGGAGAAACTGAGGAGAAATGAGGGATAAAGAGAAAAAAAGGAGAGGCATTGAGGGAAAATGGACAGCGAGGGGGAAAATGAGACCGAGGGGAAATGAAGGGGGAAGAGATGGAGGGAAATGAGAAGGAAGGAGAGGGGCTGAAGGAGAACAAGGAGAACCGAGGGCCAGCAGAGCCGCGGCTTCCTCCACAGCCAGGGCTCAGCCCTGCCCAGCCATTCTGGAGTGTCCGCTGTACTGAGAGCTGTGGTTTCCCTTGTTCTCAGCTCATTTGTGTAGGAAATTAATAAACGGGTGAGATTCGCTGCCGCCAGCGGCGGGGAAGCGTGGGCCGAGGGAGGGAAAAGGGGCGGGTTGGTACAGCGGGGCGCACAACAAGGCCCAAGCGCTTGATGCCGGTGCCGGTGCCGGTTGGCGGCCGTGCTGCGGCCGTCCTGGGAGGCTGGGGATGGGCCTGGGAAAGGCGCCCGGGAACGGAGCGCGGGCCCGGGCACGCCACAGGACAGGAACGCGCCGCAGCGCCGCGCCCGCCGCGGGGAAGGGGGGGGGGGGGCACAAGGGGGGCAGCGAAGCCCCGCTCCCTCCCACTCCCCGCTTGACCCAGCGCGGGCCACGCCTCTACCCCCGCCCCCTCGGCAGCTCGCCGCCGCCGATTGGATCTAGCGGCTGCCCGTCAGACGGAGGCGGGGCAGGCTGGCGGCGCCCGGGCGGAAGCCCCGCCTCCAGGCGTGAGACGACGCAGCTATTGGCGGCGGGCGGGTGCCTCTCTGGTGGCGTCGGTTTCCGGTTCCGCGGGGCGGGCGCCGGGGGGTGGCGGGGCTGCTGCCTGTGAGTGACACACAATGAGGCGAGCGGCGGCGGCGGGGCCGTGAGGGGCCGCGACCGAGGAGGCGGCGGCCGAGGCGGCGGGGAGGGGGGTGGGGGGGACGGAGAGCGGCTGCGCTCGTAGAGGGGGGGAAGAGAAGGGGGAGAAGAGACCCCCCCCCGCCGACCGGCCAGCGAAACCGCCGCGGCGGGAGCGAGCGGGCGAGAGGGGCCCGCGGTGCTGCGCCCAGCCATGGACAATCAGGTGAGGGGAGCGGCGGCGCCCGCCCTGCCGCGCCGCCGTGGGGGTGGGGCCCCTCGGCGCTGCCCCTCCCCCCCGCGCGGGGGGCACGCGTGGGGAGGGGCCGGGGCCCCCCCCTGCACCGGGGAGGGGGGGGCTGCACTGGGTGGGCCCCCATCCTGGAGGGGGGGGGGGAGTTGATTCCCCCCGGCGGGGTTGGGGGGCATCGCCCCCCGCTCTGAGCAGGCACACCCCACTTTTTGGGGAGGGGTGATGCTTGGCGCTCGCCCCTTCATGGGCGGCCGCGCTGCAGCCTCGCCCGCGGCGGGGGGTGGCAGCAGCAGCAGCAGCATTTCCCGCAAATTCCTGCCCGGGCTCATTTACGGGGAGGGGTGGTGCCGGCGTTACTACCCCCCACCAGCCGCGGTGCAAGGGGTTAATGCCACCGAGAGAGTTACGACCGCTCCGGGGAGGCGGTGGGAAGCCGCCCGTTAGCGGACGGGTCGCTGCGGTGCTGCAGCGGGCGGGGATGGAGGCTGGAAGTTTACCTGAGGTGATCTGGAGCCGGGTGGCTCAGGCCTTTTGTGTGCGAGTGCATGCGAGCTGGGAACAGGTTACCTACGAGCCTGAGGTTCAGGAGGTGAGCCCCGCTATCCTTTGAATAATCAGCCGAAGGAGAGCGAATGGAAACTCGTTATGGCTTTCAGGCAATTAGCACATCAAACAAAAAACCAGAGCAGCCTTCAGAATGTTTATTGAGAAGTTGAAAAGCGGACTCCTTTGTATTATTACAAATTGTTTGAATAGGATCCTGGTTTCCCTTTGTTGAGAGACACGCTTGGGGAAAAAAAAAAAAAAAACCCTCCATTTTCAGTGGAGCAACTTTGGATGTTTGTTATGTTAGGAGATCTTATTTTCAAATGTGTTTCAACTTCTGTCTTAATTCATAGCGATTGTTAATTGGACCGATATGTGAGAAGTATAGCAAGTACAACTTTCACTCTCAGTTAAACAGTTCTCTTTTATGTTTAATTTTGTTCTCTTCCACATAGTCCCATCTGTTTCTCAGCTAAAATTCCTCAGCCGTTTCAACTAGAACGGCAAATTTTGTAGACTGACAGTCATTTGCACCTCTCTGGAGAGGGGTAGTAACTGGCAACAGTAGCACGATTTAAAGGGTAATTATGGAATCGATAACGTGAAGCTGCAGAGCAGACTGGATCAGTTGATGTGAACACTGTGGGAAGTATCCCAGATAAAGCAGGCCTGCAAGCACCCTCCTCTGCAGACTTGGGATTTAGGCAGACAGTCTCCACAAAATGGTCTTCCACCGTAGGAGAGATTGCTGTGCTTTGAGTGAAACACACCTTGCCTTTTTTCTTATTCCTTAATGTGACATGAAAGAACAGATGGCCGTGTAACTTCATTTTTAGTGCAGGAGCGAGATGGAGCCAGTGTAGATAAGCCCTACAGCACAGGACGAGAAAAAATGGCCTGCCAAGAGAACTTGCAGAGGAAGGTAACCTAAAGAAATGTTGTAGTGATACAGGTGAAGCAATTAATTAGATGAGTTTGTCCCTCAGTCTTAGAATTGATGTGTTGGATGGCAGCTGATGGTATTTTGCTATAAAGATAACCGCCTGAAAGACTGCGTTAAGGCTTATAGTTGAAATTAGAACTGGACTGCAATTTGGGAGGTCGAGCTTTGATGCCTGGTACTCTGTAGACCTCCTGTGCGATCGTTTTACAAAGAAAAGAATACTGAGATTGAGTGACTTATGCTTTTTCAGAAAGTATTAACCATACTCTGAAAAATCACATTCCCATAAAATGTCAGGTTGGATATGCAAAATATTTTTTGAGCATTAATCGTGGTTATACTCCTTGTTGCAGTTCCTCAATGGGAAAATGAGGATAATACTTCTCCTAAATGTTTGTCTAGAGCTCAGGAAGCTTTCTCTTTCCATGTTCATTGTCTAACATCAGTTTGGCTCTGTGTCCACCTGTAATATAGGTAATGACAAATAATGTTGCCTCTCCCAGTGGTAATTGAGAACTGCCAGAAACAACAAGACGCTTATTTTCAAGTCTTAGGTGATGAAGGGGGCATAAGGACTAAAAACTACCCCATTTTTTAATAAGCTTCCAGTTGCTTCCTGGGTTTAGTTTGAGATTGCTAATCTGGTTTGTATAGCATATATTCACAAAATTAGTAAGTAGTTGGATAGCTTAGGTTTATTCCCTGTCTCTACAAATCTTGCCCTAAGATTTGCTTGCTTTAACTTGTGTCTGAACCGTGTTGGCCTTTCCTCTGTTACATCTGTTTAATTCATTTGCTTGCTTCTGACTGTGAAGTCTGCAATAATATGTGGATCTTCACAATTAATTTAATCTGGTTTTTAAGGCATTTACTGGGATTTTTGTGCTTTGAGCGAGACACTGAATACACCTTCTCTGTTAGCCAGTGATCAGAGTAGGATTCGGGAGTGCAAATCAGAATTAAGACATTTTAGTGTTGGATATTGTGCAGACATGCTACATGTTAACTTGGTCTTTCAAAGTGCGTTAATGTATTTAAAAGAATACAAGGAGCATCATAATTTTATTCTAGTGGATTACGTATTCTAGAGAATATCATAAACCACCAATGATCTAATTTTTCCTGTTTTAAGATTAGTTTTCTGTCAGTGCTTTGAATTCTGTAAGCTGTGAACATCAAGTTCTGTCTCTGACGCTTTCTAGAAATAAAGATTCCACAATTAGGACTTTGCTGACAATTTAGTTGATAAGTGAAGCAGATAAACCTATCCCTCTTCTAAAGCTGTTTTCCGTGCAATGCTAATATTAGGAAGAAAATAGGTATGAAATGGTGGTAGGAGCTATTTTTATGATACCTTTTCTGTTGACAACACTGTAGTTTGTAGAATTAGACTAATCTCTCTGTGGAAGCTGTTGTATTCCTCCCTTGCGGTGATCTAGCATCTTCTGTCTGTGGGGCTCAGCGTTCTGCATAATGTGTAAGCTGTTTCATTTTGCTTATGGTCTTACCTCTGTCCTAAAACAGTGCACGGTTCAAGTAAAATTGGAGCTGGGGCACCGAGCCCAACTGCGGAAAAAGCCCACCACCGAAGGGTTTACTCATGACTGGATGGTGTTTGTCCGTGGCCCGGAGCAGTGCGACATCCAGCATTTTGTGGAAAGGGTGGTCTTTCGGCTACACGAGAGCTTCCCAAAACCCAAGCGAGGTGAGTGTCGTTTTGAAGATGTGTTATTAGGTCTTCTCTGTATGAAAGAGCATTGTGCAAGTCAAGGTTGTCTTGGACTGTCCCTTTTCTGTAAAATATCTTCTTAAAGAGGAGCAAAATGTACGTTGTGTGCACTTCAGCTTTAACCTTTACTGTCTTTGTTTGAGGAAGGTCAGGGAGAATGGGACCTTTCTTCTGATGAAAGGGCTGGCTCCTTTTATTTAAGCATTAGTACATGCAGGTTCGCAAGACACTTAGTGATAGCAGAAGATAATTTATGTTACAAAACGGGAAAGATGGGTTTGATTTAATACTATTACCAACACAAGCTGGCAGTGTGTGATTGGTGAGAGATGCTCGTATACATACTGGAGCATGTAGGCTTTTGCATCGGTCATTAAGTAGCCATCAGGATTCTTGCAATTTCTAGTCTCTGGTGCCAGTTCAGGTAGCATTAAACCCAGCAGAAATCAATGATCCCAAAGGTGTGGTGGTCTCTTTGCCACTGGCTGTACGTTTCAGCTGCATGTATGTGTGCAAGCACTGTGCAGTCAGCATGGTTGGCAAGAGTATACAAATTGTAGTGTTATTGTCTGCTGGATCTGTTCATTGCTCTTTCTGACTGTGCAGCAACGTGAACCTTATCCTTGGCACGGGGCAGCAGGAACGCATGGTTGAGGTGGAGGAGCAGGAATTGCCCTTTTCAGCAGCAGCAGCAAAGACTTAGATCTGCTTAAGATTGTGTGACTGCATCTGCAGTATTGTTATAGTGTACTACAAGGGATGCTGGCTGCCTAAGAGTATTGCTGTAAATTACTTCCTAATGCGCATTCTTTGAAATGTTTCTTTGGAAGTCTGCTGGTCACGCAGGATGTCTTAGGATTACCTGCTACATTGGTTATTTGTGGGAGTCCACAGCGGAAAGTAACTCAAAGGTGTTCAGCTCATAAGGATGTAAGTCTAGTCTGTATGTTAATATCTCCTTCAAACTGATGTAGTAAAACTGATGTATGATAAGCAAGTGCAATACTGACCTGAAAGCTAATTTACAGAATAAAAGTTACAATCCGCTGTGCTACAATTCTTGTCATCTGGTGTAATTACTTTATACAAACCACTGCATTGGGATAGTATGTGGTCTTTGCCAGTCGGTTGCCGTATTATCTACCTTTAAAGAGAGTTTTTTCTGATCTCTGGGCTTTGCATGCTTTCCTAAGCTTGCTTATAATGCCGGCTTGCTTTTGACCAAAGTGTGTCTGGGTTGTACAGAAACGGTGTGGCAGATGCATACTATTTCTAGATTTGTTTGAAGGGTTTCTTCGGATGGTTCACTCTTGGAGCAAAATCTACTGGTGAAGGTAGGCTTGTGCTGCTAGCAGATTGCTTGTGTACTAATTTTAATTTGTTAGAATAGAGCGGCTAAGGAACAAAGGCTGCTTGGCAGATAGTCTTAAGAATCCTGCTGCCGTATTGACACTGTTCTTTGGTTTGGGGCTTTTTCACCTAAATGATAGGGTTCTTGGATGAAATTCAAGTGAAAGCAAGTCTAAAGATTTTTATTATTTTTAGATATGCTATTTTTCACAGTTGAATTTTGAGTACTGCTTGCTAGCACCATAATGATGGTAGAAGTGCTTAGAGCTGGGGATAATATATCTACATTGAAGGAAAATAATTTGTGTGCTTTTTAGGTTTGAGGTACTGTTTCCTAATCATATTAATTACTTGGAATTATTTAGAGAAAGTAAAAAGATTTGCACTGATTTTCCCTAATTACTTAATTGACTTTATTTACATATATTGTGCATAAATTTTATATGCAAGTGAATCCAGTTCCTGAGAGGAGAATATCTGCGTTGGTCTTGCGTTTCTTCTGGCAGCTGTTACGTATAGCTATGTCGTGGCCAAATAAATGAGCCTAGAATCCTTCGAGTCGGCCATCACTGTACTGAAACGCAGTGGTAGATGACAGGAAGGATTCAGTAGCACGAAGATAAAACAGGTAGCAGGCCAGGGGAAACTGAGGCAGGAAGCAGGTAGATTAATTTCTGAGAAGCGATTAACTTTTGTAATCGATGTTTCTGCGGTAGGCAGCACCGTGACCTTAGCGGCAAACTGTTTAAGCTTTCTCCGTTTCCTTGTATGTGAAATAAATAGCAGTGCTTACCTGCCCTTCAGGTTTGCTCTGAGGTTTGGATGAAGCAGCTTGTAGTATGGCTGTTATGTAATTATGAAGATTCAGCATTGCAGGAGTGCGTTTCAAGGGAAAAAAAACCCCCAAAACCAAACCTGCTCGCATGGTACCATATTTTGATTAATAAATATAGGCATCAAAGTAAATGTTATTTTTCTGTACTGTTCAAATTCCCACCTTTTGGGTCTTCGCCTTTTTTGGCAAGGCAGCTTTAATTGGCAGTTTGCATTGTTGTGGAACAGCGGAGAAATGTAATTGTATCTCACTGCAAAAGGGGGGGCAGAATCTCACAGAGACTCTGGCATGGAATGTTTTATGTTTCCTTTCCATGGGAGGAGCTAAGAACAGATTTTCATGTTCTTAACTAAGCCTGTGACCACCATCTTATTTTGTATGTTTTTTTCCTCACAAAGGTCAGTTTTAAATGTGTCCTGAGGTTGTCAGAGGCCCATTTCTCATCTTGCAACTCCTTTTTTGGCTCAGATTAAGTTTCATTCTACTCAAAGTTAACATTTATCTGTTCTCTTTTTCAGTGTGCAAGGAGCCCCCTTACAAAGTGGAGGAGTCTGGCTATGCAGGCTTCATTATGCCCATTGAAGTGTACTTCAAAAATAAGGTAGAATTTGATTTCTGGTCTTGTAATTGTTTTGAGCTGTGCCAGAGCCTGAAACTGCCTGACAGAAAGACTCTAAATTATGTGACTGTTTTATGTGTGTGTTTTTTATTAGTCTAATAAATAGAATTTAACTGGGAGTTGGAAGCTCCTACCGGACTTCAAAAGAAAGCTTTTGGCAGAAATGGAATTGTATAGAAAGGTAATATCAGGACAGTGCGGTGGTCCTAGAGATTTGGAACAGAGATTGTACCGCTTGTAACGAGCTTCTCTAGTGTGGATAATATTAAAGCAGTTTAAAGTGTTTTATGCAAATAGAGAATTAAATAAACATAAACCACTGATTTTTATAAACATTTGTAAATACAGTGTTGACTGGCAATATATTAAAAAATCCATTTTTTTTACTTGCGATCTTATTAAATTAACTGTACAGGTATAAAATTTGTATAGGCCCAAGACAAACGTGAATATATAGGACAGGTGTTTACAGCTATGTTGAAAATATTGTCGTTCTGATTCAGTACTCTTCCAAAAAGAAAATGGTAAATATTTTAAATCCTAAGATGCAATGCCAACAAGTGTATGAAAGTTAAAATTTGGGATTTATTGCTTGCTTTAAGTCTTACCACAGAGATCACATGCTGCATGGCTTGAAGAATGTTATGACAATAGAGATTTGGGCATTTGCGTTCATATTAACGCAGTTTCAGTTAAGTTGTTTTGTTAAACATAAATACTGAATCTTTCTGGTTTTGATTGCTAATTAAATTAAATTTAAAAAAAAAATCTGCTTATTATCCCTAAGAGGGAGCCTAGATAAACTAAAATTTGACCATTAAGCCACATCTCTCTAATATATGCTCTTACCCCCAGCCCCTGACCCTCCAAGCACAAGCCATTACCCAGGTTTTGTTGACAGCAGACCACATATAACCACCTAATTCTCTTTAGCTTCCCAGCATCCTTTCAGTTGTACCTCCCACAAACGTATCTGTCTATCATTTCCTTCTTGCCCCAGCCTAGCACAGTATACTCTCCTGGCGGTGTCATTTGTGAATAATTAACGGTTTAGTTTGGTTTTTTGGCCTACCACATTGCTCTTACTCCAGTTTATGAGTCTGAGTAATAAGCCAAATAATGAGACTGAACCACACGAAGACTTGTCTTTTAAACCTGGGAACGTTTTGCCCACAACTTTCTTTTGGGTGGGTGGAGTAAGCCAAAAGGATGTGAAGAGAAATGGCAGTTAGAGGGTAAGGGATGAAAGTTGTTGATAGAAGCAGCTTTTTTGGCAAATGCTGAAAACTATGACTTGAATGCAAAAAAACCCCAAAACCTCAAAAGCTTAAAAGTAGTTTGACTTCTGGTGGCTTTTCTGAGGTTTTGGATGGAAATCAGGAAACTCTTCATCTGCGCTGTATGTTGGCTTAATTCAAGTTCAAAATCTACCTTTACATTCCTGACCAAAAAAAAAGTCAACTTTTCCATGCCGATTTCTTGTAAGGGGAATCTCGAATGATTGTGATGAGCGAACTATGTATTCTTTCTACTCTTACCTTTTATCTTTCCTTCCTTTCTTCACCTAGTCTTTTCACACATTTGCCTTTTCCCTGCAGGTCTCTGATGGCTTTGTCTTTCACAAATCCTCATGGATCTTTCTCTCTCATTTCTACCTCTCCTGTATTTTTTTGTTGGTGCATTTGTTTGCTCTGACCTCTGCATTCGTATGCTTTTTTTTCCTCTCTGTCCCTTACAGTCGTATGCTCCTCACAGAATATGGAACTGGCAGCTTTTCTGAATATAACTTGGTTTCACACCCACTGGGGTCATCACTTCTCATTGTTTATCTATAAACACGTGACTGCATAGTTGCTCTTTCTAGCATTAGGGATAGGATGGCTTTTATAAATAAGGGAAATAGGTGGTCTCTGTTCTTAGTGGAAACAATGGAAGTAGCAGTTAATTTAGGAAAAGGCGGTTTGTTTTTGGCATTTTGGTCTTTAGAAACATGAAAAATTAATAGGAAAAAAGGTTTAGTTGCAGACTTGTTTTCAGAACTACAAATCTTCAAAATACACATCTTTGCCCTGTTTTTTTAGATGTATGCATTATGGAGAAGTTCTTTTCCGCTTTTAAGCTGATTGACAAATCGACTAATTAAGGAGTTTTGGGCAGCACCCCCCATTATTAAATTGGGGCAAGTGGTGGTTGAGGGAAAACATGATAGCTTCTGCCTTCCAGCATGTCATTTGAACGTGTTCCTAGGTTCAACCAGGAACTTCAAATACGTGAGCAATACTGAAGTTTTTTGAAATTTTCATTTACTACTTAAAAGTAAATTTTCAGTCCTTATGTCAGGAAATGTTCTCTACGCATTTGGAAGTTAAGCTTGCTACTTATGATTGCTGGAAGCTTAGAAGCTGCCTGAGGATGTGAAAAATTTGGCTCCTCTGACCACTCTTGCCTGGTGATAATGCCATCTTGAAATATGAAGAGCTTTGATTATTTTCAGTAAGTGGAGTTGGGGGAAATGTAAGAGGTAAATACTTCTGCAAAGATAGAAATGCAAACACAAAAGATAAGCAAAAACTGGGATATAGTAGAAATTAAAAAGATTGGGAAAGAGGCGGAATGGCAGAGGCTTAGAACACAGCCTATTTTCTCCTGCATTAAAGAATATGACATTAAAGCACCAAATAAAAAAAAAAAGTCTTCGCTGCTTTGAGACCATATGTTCACTCTGAGCTCTGTAAACCTGTTGACTGTGGTGGGCATCAGCTGTTGTGTGTGGAGCATATATTGTTCTGAATTTGCCTGAATTGATTACAGCATTTGGGACTCATCCTTGAATAACTCTTTTCAAGTAGATGTTATGGATTGATTCTGGGATTGAGTAGAAAATGCTGTTCGGTAGGTGGCTGGGCAGGAGGAGTCGGGTGGGTCTTTCTGGCCATATGCTCCCTACATTCTAGCACGTTTTTGTTGATGTGTGTCCTCTCAGTTGAAACAAGAGTTGCAAAGGCTTTGGGATTTGTTTATCGATGCATATTTAGCTTTGTGAAGGTGAGAAGAGAAAGGATTTAAAGAGGGAGCGAGCTAATCTGTGGAGCTTGATCTTTGCCATGGTTGGCTGATTTTTTTTTTTTCCACAGTTCAAGCCTCCTTTCTTAGTCGTTTCCTTTCCCTGTTCTAATTTGTTACTAGGATGATAAATAGTGGTTGTCAGAGCCAGTGTACTCTTTGCTTTGGCTAAAGAAACATGGGCCTGTTCACTGCTAAGGAACAGTTTTACTAAGGATGGCTTAAGAATGTTTTTAATGAACTTCATCAGGGATTTTTTAAGGCAACTTTACATAAAACTGGCCATTAACTCTTTGTGTTGGAGTACTCTCTTTTTGTTGTCTGTTTGGAGTAGGAGAGTCAGTGCTCTTGGCCTCGCTGAAGCTTTTGGTGGCTTTCTGACAGACAAGGAGGTGTCAGCAGAGAATTAAAAAAGGTGCAAGGGCCCGTTCTTATCCTCTACGAACACAGTTATGCCTTGTTGGCATGTGTTTGACCTTCCTGTGCTGTAATTCAGTTCCTCAATACATAGGTGCGTTGCCATGTCATTTGAATTACAGAAGATTTATTCTGAATATTGCTGTGAGCCTGGACAGTTTGTATATCAGCTTTCTAGAGAGCTGCAGTGATCTATACAGGCCACAGGACTTGCGGTCTCATTTGATATTGGTGGCCTGCTAGAGCCTTTGCCTCTGTAACTGAACCTGAAAAACAAACGGCGGGGTCTCAGCGGGTTGAATGATAAAGCTTTTGAAAGCACAGTTGACTAATGATAGTGGATCATTTGGGATTGTTGGACTGAAAATGTTAGTATGCTATTTTTGGTTTTAAATCCTTTGTGTTCCTTCCTGTAATGAGGGCTGCTGTTAGTGGCTTCTGGTGCTTGAATCAATACAAACTGGGTACAATAAATGTGTTGCTGTTTTTCTACTGCTCTTCCCCTTCCCTCTCCCCCACTCAATTTCAAAAGTCTCGAGGCTTTTTTCATGGCCTCATTGTTGTCTCCAAATACATCTCTCTCGGTGGCATACGTTGTAATCTGGAGGCTGTAATACAGGTATGATTTTGGTACTCATCCCCTGTTACCTTTTTTGCATCCTAATTGAATTGGATCAATCTGGTCCCGTCCCGTCCCCCCCCAAAGCTAAAGGTCTGGTATACTTTCATGCTATTCCAATATATGGCAGATGATGTTAATGCACCATGGATAAGATGCTGTATTGAAGTCTGTTTAAAAATACTACCTCCCAATTTCAGTGCTAGAGATAAAAGGCTTCCAGTATTTACATAATGGTTACATGTAACTTGGGCTTTTTCTATTACTGAAAAGGGAGATAAGCAAAGAAAGCAGAGAAATCCGTTTGATTTTTCCAGTTAGGTTCAAATTAAAAACATGTATCTTTTACCCTTTCTGCAATGTTTATAGGTGTGATATATAAAATACATAGAAAAATATTGGAGAAGGGAAAAATTATTTGTGTTTCAAAGTAGGAACTCAGTGGAGACGTATGTGGGCTGCACATACGGCAGGGTAGGTGAAACTGGAGATCAGTTAGAACTACGTGTCAGGACTGTGTCGTCAGGAAGGTATCGGCTTGTGAAACACGCCTAAGGAAGGTTGCTGAAGAGCCCATGTTTGTGTGAGACATTTGATTTTTACTTAAGAAATGGCTTTGTTATTGGGCCAGGGTCTGCACAGGTTTGAGGAAAGGAGGAGTAGGTTTAGCCTGTTAATATTTACTCGGTGTCGCTGAAAGTTGTGGAAGGCGGAGTAAAATGTGTAATTTTGTCTAGCTTTAAGTGGAAGCATTTCTGCTCACATTTTTTTAGGTCTGTTCTGTATTGTCTTACCAAATCTGCATCACTTTTTGTGCTTCGGATGAGTGATGAATCTTCTTTTACCTTTTTCTGTCATAAATGAATACATATTATCAGTTTACCCATTCTTCTATCTGAGCAGGCTGTTTTCCTGGCCAAAACACCCAGGCTGTGTGTTTCAGTAGCCGTTCAATGTGGCACAATAGATTGCAGTGCCTGGCAAGGAAACCTTGTTGAACATAGCAGCTTTACTAGCCATGCCAGCATCATATCACGTATTTGTAAGAGCTAGTAGATGATTAAATGCTTGTCTTTGAGCTGTGGGTCTATTTTCCTAATTTTCAAAGTGATAGGCTTCAAATGGGGGAATGCTGTTCTCTGTTGTTTTACTTAACCCTGTAGAATCTCAAAAAAGCTAAGGGTGTTTCATGGACTTGTTAGCAGAGTGTAACATAAGGCTACTTGCTTCAAAAAAATGAATATTGGGCTATTCACTTTTAAACGTCCTGTCTGGAAGCGAGGTGGAAGACTAGTCAAACGGGTTGTGCAGGCCTGGAAAGGGGGTTTCATTTATACAGACGTTATGCACCGGTTACGGATAAATGACTCTGTCAGGCTGGATCTATGGCAAAAGGGAAGTAGTGTTAGATGTTGTAGTTATTGAATAACCATGAGTCTGCTTCCTTGGTGTGCTAGATTTTTGTAGATAATTTTGTTTTATGGCTTTCTAAAAGTGATTTATGAGCTTTATGCGCACGCTACCAGTGAAATTCTTCTGATTTGTGTTAAGTGGCAAAGGGCACGCCCTGCCTTAAAAACAGGACAAGGAAATTTTAACAAAAGACTTTGAAAAATTCCTTCTCTTAAGAAAAGTGCCAAAAGAACTTTAACCCATTACTTCAGAACCCAGAAGAAAAATAAAGCAACTTCAGTGTTCATAACAGTGCAGTGGCAGTCAGTGCAGACGGGAAGCTGGAAAACAGTAAAAATAAAGTGTAATGTACTCAGTGTTGGAAACTGGAGGTGGAGTAGGGGGATTCACTGTATGGAGGGAAACTTACAGCGGCTGCAAATAAAAGCTTGGCCCTAGCTTTGTGGTACACGCTTCTAGTTTACTTCTCTGGCATCCTGAGATTTAAGGGGCAGATATAAACTGAGTTTCTAAGGTGACTTGCTGAGAGATCCCATACCAGGTTAACCATTGCATGTCCAAACTGACAATTGAATTTTAATCTGAGTAACCAAAATATCTACCTGTTAGAAATGGACGTGATCCATCCTTTCTAAAGCCTTTTGTGGAAGTAAAGATCTTTACAAAAGTGTATGGTCTTGCAGAGCAACAAAATATCCACAAAGTAAGTCTCTCCCTTTTCAGTTTTACTTTTTAACATCAAGGGTTGAGTATCAGAAGGTGGAATCATCTTAAGAGTTAAGCCTAGCTTGCAGGTATAGTTGCTACTGAGACAGGAGTATGTAAAGTGGTGTTACAGTATGAAAACAGACTGCCTGGACCTAAGTTCGTAGGGTGAGAAAGCACCTACGCTCTGTTGCAACGGCAGGCAGTGGGATGTGTAGATACCAAGGTGTTGTTTAGAAAAGCTTTGAAGTGTGGCACTGTGGATTCAGAGTGGCTTTCCATTTAAAGCTAGATGATGTGTAGGTCCAGGCCAATTGAGAAAGATTTTCCTTAGTTTTCTTTCTTCTTTTTTTCCTCCCCCCCTTCCCCTTGATGGTTGTTTGGAGGGAAGAACCTTTTAGGGAGGACCGGATGGGTTAAGCTTTGGAGTATCTTGAGCTGTAATCATTAGCTGTCAGTGAAGGCAGTAAAGGAAAGAATGTTTATTTGCAGCTTTTTGCTTTGAGACTTTTGTACTCGTTCTTTTAGGAGTGCTGTAATCTTAACTATTCACTTGGGGCAGGGGGCTTCTGATGGCCTGAGCTGATACAAAGGATATTTTAATGATCATGGTACTTGGCTAGGGCTCGGTTCCCAGGGTGGTTGTGATCTCTGAGTTGGAGAAAAGTCACATTGAAAAACTGTCTTAATTTTACAAAAAGTGGAAGCTCGTCAACAGAGGTACAATAAATATTTCGAGGTTCTCTGACGCTTTTAAGTCTGTATAAAAAAAAAAGGGGGGATACCAAAGATAAAAGGGAAATGAATCTGCTGCCCCTTTCCTGCTCCAAAAGCAAACAGGCAAATGACGAATCAGAGCTCTGATAATGTGATGGCATAACAGCTTTTGACTGAGTCCTGCTTTGCTAATATATCCAAGATCAATTTATTCTATGTTGTAAACCAGGAAAAACATTTTTAGAAGCAATTCTTAGGCCACATTTGGATTTCTAGTCATCCTTCATTTAAGTTTATTAGACTTTGAGGGACCCTCTACAGCTGCTGTTTTAACTCTAGCGTAAGCACACACATGCAGAGCTCACTAATGATTCAGTTAATGAGAATGGTTGTAGCAAAAGAGGAAAATGACGATGCAGTGTATTTTACAAGTACTTTTCTTCTTACCGTTCATCTGTTTTAGTAGACATTGAACCCTTTCCAGTGTGCGTGGATTCTTCAGGACTTTTCCAAAAGAGGGTCTGAAGACTCTTGTGTTGGTGGCATGTTCTTGCTTGTTGATGGGAGACAATTCTATTGTATGTGTCTGCTTAGATGTCTGCCTTCCCCTGTTTAGGGAGTTAGGACCCAAGACCTCGACTCCCGGGTGAGCTTAGGGTACTGATTTTGTTGTAAACCAGGTGTGGTTACTACACTTTGTATTATTAGAGGTATAGTTTGTACAAGAAGAAGCTTCTTTAGCATTGTTAGTATCCACCAAGCAAACAGCAGGAATCAGTGTGGTCTGAAGTCGTTTGATGCTTCAACCTATTTTCAGCAAATCTAATGGCTTGGGCTAGAAGCCTGCGGCGTCTGTTCCCATACAACAATGCAACTACACCAGGAAATCAAGCTGCTGGATATGAATTGTGGAAAAGACTGCTGTGCAGCTGCTTGATGTTGCACATTGAATGAGGCATGTGGGATGCATTCATGTAAATACTGAATGTACTGTAAGGCTCCGTGTGGTTTGCAGGAGCGTCTCTTTTGCCACATTTTGAATTTTCATCTAGAAATGCAGAATCCCAGATAATACCAGAAAATGTCATCTTGATATTTGTAATACATAAGTAGTATGCAATATCTGCAATTGGGGGGGGGGGGGCGGGGAGGAAGAGATTTCTTCCATTCTGTACTGCAAATGCAGAATGTTCGCTGTGCTTCTGTAGCAGGTGGAACAAAACCAGTGAGGCGCAGATGATCCCCAACATGCATACAAACTCCGGATTTCTTCAGTCAAAGTGCCATTGGAAAGTTCAAAAGCCTAGGATATCTTCCCATTCAGCCCCTGCAATATGCATATTGAAAAGGATTTTACAAAACAAGTCATCCTTTTACCATTGCGTTTAATCTTTTCTCAGTAGCCACAGAGATCCTGTGAGTTCAGAAGTTGTTCCTTCCCTAAAGGATTATACTTTTCTTAATATTGATACTTATAGTTCAGTTGCTTCCCAAAGCAGATAGGATCTGAATTTCAGTGAAAACAGAATAGTGGGTAAAGCTTGTGAATTTGCTTTCCTAGGATGACTTGAACGGCTTTAAATAGAGAATTGTCAGTCAGTATCCTTGTCCATGCGTTTCTTTTGCAGTGAAAAGCCATGCCTGAGTTTCTTTTGAACAGTATGTTAACCTCAGGCACAAGTAATTTATTTCCAAGCTCTCTGATCTCATGATGAAAAACTCTGTGAATGCAGCACTTACTCAGTGGTTTATTTGGGATTTTCAGGAATGACTATTTGAACCCCCTGCCTTAGTGTGCTTGCCAAACTTCTTCCGTTTTCCCAAAGTCTTTCTTGTTTTTAGGAGGAGCCGAAAAAGGTTTGTTTCACATACGACCTGTTCTTAAATTTGGAGGGAAATCCACCCGTGAACCACCTTCGATGTGAGAAACTGACTTTCAACAACCCCACCAAGGAATTCAGACGCAAACTCATTAGGGCTGGAGGGGTAAGTGCCAAAGGGATTGGAGATTTGAAGAGGTTCTGCTAAAATGGATAATGATCTTGTTTTGCTCTGGGGTTTCTTTTCAGCTGCAACCCAGCAGGCTGCAGTTTTCCACGTTCATCTAAAGGATGACCCAGCCAATTTTTACTTCTGGTTATACGACTGCAGCACTTGAAGCAGAACTAAAACCATTGCTGGTGTGATTGGTGGCACTTCATTTTCAATTTAAATGTGACTATTAATATCAAAGCACTAAAACCCCTCTGGAAATGGAGATCATCTGTGGATGTTGCATGCTGTCCATCAGGCAGTTACAGATACCTGTGACCTTCCTGTGTTGTGAGCTGTATCAGTATAGAAAAGCTCAAGAAAAGGGAGAGGCTTCCAGTCTGTTCCTTACTCATTTTTGCTATAGGAAAGCTTAATACTTAATGCTTCCTTGTCAGTAAGTGTCCTCTAAACCTGAGGTTGGCTGCTTGTGGCTTAGATAATAAAAGATTAAGGAAAAGTTTTAGAATATAGAGTGAAAATGGGTGTGGGAGGAAAACACAGATATACTCTTCAAGGCATGGTAAGATATGGGTGGCTACAGTGGATGAACTCTTACTTCTGGGAAGGTCATATGCGGTGATAGACTAAAGAAATGATCTTCAAATAGCTACAAGATGTAGGCAAATTAGTACAACCACAAAGTGCATGAAGTTTTTAGCCAGACAGAGCATGTCTGTATTCTGAGACACCCCAATATATAGTAATGTATAATTATGTTCTGTTCAAGGACTTTATTCAAGATGGTCCTAATTGCTAGCAAAATTTTCTTCTTCTGAAGAAAAAATGTGTTTCTAGCCTGATTGTGGGGAAGTTTGTCAATAGTAAATCTCAGGAGTGACAAGTGGCTTTTCTGTATTGGGCACAAAGAGGAAGGTGCTTACTTCAGCCAAAGGATGGCTAGAACATAATTTGCTTTCTCAGATTTTCATAGTACATTATCGTATACCTTATGTATTGAGGCCTTTCATCTGTCAGTCACTTTTGATGCTGTTCATCTAGTGGAAATTTTCAACAGGATTATTCTGACAGAAAATATAGGGGAGGTAAGAAGGAAAGCGTTGCGTGGAGCTCGGTGTTTCGTGTTAAGATCTTGTCAAGGGAGAGACCCAAGGCCTCCTTTTTTTTTTTTTTGCCTTTTTTTTTTTTTTCCTTCCCCGAATGAGTGAATTCAGCTTTTCCTAAATTGAAGTCCTGCTCATTCCTTCCAGATTTGTCTTCCTACCCTTTTGCAGGATAAGAGCATTTGCAGCAGAACACTCAGTTCTTGTCCAGAGCTTTATTGCCTGCTTGTGCTCAGAATATTGGAGTTCCCTTTGGGAAAGATACTTGATATTGAATGTTGCCTTTCATTTTTTTGTGGTTTAAATGTTCTGTATTTGAGGGGTTGCCTTGAAACTGAGTACTACCTAGACAATATCTTTTTATGGCCTTTAAGTAGGGGAAAAAACATCCAAAACATGAATAATAGGGTGTTAATTGAGCAAGTGACTTAACATAATCATGTGTTAATAGTCCATGCGGCTTTAGTCATACATAATTTTTCTCCTCTTTATTACTAGGTGATGGTAATGCCAGAAGGAGCAGAAACTGTTTCAAGGCCAAGTCCTGATTATCCAATGTTACCCACAATACCACTCTCTGCCTTCTCTGATCCCAAGAAGACCAAACCATCCCATGGGTCAAAGGTCAGTGAGAAATGCTTTTGTGTCATCCTGAGGTGAAGAAGTTTTTCAGGGCTTGCTACTGAGAGCTTGTTTAGCAGCTGTTTCTGGCTTCTAATTCTGAAAACATCATCCTTGTACTCTGTAGTTCACTAGTTAATGGTATGGAACTTATCAGAATGGATGAGGAGCCAAGCGAGAGCCTATGGGTCAGGATTAAAGGGAGGGTGGGGGCAGGGGACATCATAGTGGGGGTCTGCTACAGGCCACTTGGCCAGGGGGACCGAGCAGATGAAGCCCTCCATAGGCAGATAGGAGCAGCCTCGTGCTCACAAGCCCTGGTCCTTATGGGGGACTTCAACCACCCCGACATCTGTTGGAGGGGCAACGCAGCTGAGTGCAAGCAATCCAGGAAGTTCCTGGAATGTGTCGATGACAACTTTCTCCCCCAAGTGATAGAGGAGCCCACGAGGAGAGGTGCCATGCTGGACCTTATTCTCACCAATAAGGGGGGCCTGGTAGGGGACGTCAAGCTCAAGGGCAGCCTTGGCTGCAGTGACCACAAAATGGTGGAATTCAGGATCCTCAGGGCAGTGAGGAGGGCGCGCAGCAAGCTCACTACCCTGGACTTCAGGACAGCAGACTTGGGCCTCTTCAGGGATCTGCTTGGTAGAATACCGTGGGACAAAGCCCTGGAAGGAAGAGGGGCCCAAGACAGCTGGCTAATATTCAGGGGTCACCTCCACCAAGCTCAGGAGCGATGCATCCCAACAAAGAGGAAGTCAAGCAAAAACACCAAGAGGCCCCCATGGATGAACAAGGAGCTCCCGGGCAAAGTCAAACACAAAAAGGAAGCCTACAGAGGGTGGAAGCAAGGGCAGGTAGCCTGGGAGAAATACAGAGAAACTCTCCGAGCAGCCAGGGATCAGGTTAGGAAAGCCAAAGCCCTGATAGAAATTAGTCTGGCCAGGGACGTCAAGGACAACAAGAAAAGCTTCTATAGGTATGTTAGTGAGAAAAGGAGGACGAGGGAAAATGTGGGTCCCCTCCGGAATGAAACGGGTGACCTGGTTACCCAGGATATGGAGAAGGCTGAGGTACTCAACTTCTTTGCCTCAGTCTTCACTGGCAAATGCTTGAGCCACACTGCCCAGGTCACAGAAGGCAGGGACTGGGAGAATGCAGAACCGCCCACTGTAGGAGACGGTCAGGTTCGAGAATATCTAAGGAACCTGAAGGTGCACAAGTCCATGGGACCTGATGAGTTGCATCTGCGGGTCTTGAGGGAACTGGCGGATGAAGTGGCCAGGCCACACTCCATCATATTTGAGAAGTCCTGGCAGTTCGGCGAAGTTCCCACTGACTGGAAGAGGGGAAACATAACCCCCATTTTTAAGAAGGGAAAAAAAAAAAAAGACCCAGGGAACTACAGGCCAGTCAGTCTCGCCTCCGTGCCTGGCAAGATTATGGAGCAGACCCTCCTGGAGACTATGCTCAGGCACACGGAAAATAAGGAGGTGATTGGTGACAGCCAACACGGCTTCACTAAGGGCAAATCGTACCTGACGAATTTGGTGGCCTTCTATGATGGGGTTACAGTGTTGGTGGATAAGGGAAGGACAACTGATGTCATCTACCTGGACTTGTGCAAGGCATTTGACACTGTCCCGCACGACATCCTTGTGTCTAAATTGGAGAGACATGGATTTGATGGATGGACCACTCGGCAGATAAGGAATTGGCTGGATGGTCGCACTCAAAGAGTTGTGGTCAACGGCTCGATGTCCAAGTGGAGAACGGTGATGAGTGGTGTTCCTCAGGGATCGGTACTGGGACCAGCACTCTTCAACATCTTTGTCGGCGACATGGACAATGGGATCGAGTGCACCCTCAGGAAGTTCGCCGACGACACCAAGCTGTGCGGTGTGGTCGACACACTGGAGGGAAGGGATGCCATCCAGAGGGACCTTGACAGGCTGGAGAGGTGGGCCCGTGCGGACCGCATGAAGTTCAACAAGGCCAAGTGCAAGGTCCTGTACGTGGGTTAGCGCAGTCCCAAGCACGACTACAGGCTGGGGGAGGAATGGATTGAAAGCAGCCCCGAGGAGAAGGACTTGGGGATGTTGGTGGATGAGAAGCTCAACATGAGCTGGCAGTGTGCGCTTGCAGCCCAGAAAGCCAACCGTGTCCTGGGCTGCATCAAAAGAGGTGAGACCAGCAGGTCGAGGGAGGTGATCCTGCCCCTCTACTCCGCTCTGGTGAGACCCCACCTGGAGTACTGCGTCCAGCTCTGGGGGCCCCAGTACAGAAGAGACATGGAGCTGTTGGAGCGAGTCCAGAGGAGGCCACGAAGCTGATCAGAGGGCTGGAGCACCTCTGCTATGAGGACAGGCTGAGAGAGTTGGGATTGTTCAGCCTGAAGAAAAGAAGGCTCCGGGGAGATCTAATCACAGCTTACCAGTACCTGAAGGGGCCTCCAGGACAGATGGTGAGGGACTGTTTATCAGGGAGTGTAGTGACAGGACAAGGGGTAACGGGTTCAAGCTGAAGGAGGGTCGATTTAGATTAGATGTTAGAAAGAAATTCTTTACTGTTAGAGTGGTGAGGTACTGGAACAGGTTGCCCAGAGAGGTTGTGGATGCCCCATCCCTGGCAGTGTTTAAGACCAGGTTGGATGAGGCTTTGGGCAACGGGGTCTAGTGGAGGGTGTCCCTGCCCACAGCAGGGGGTTGGAACTAGATGATCTTTAAGGTCCCTTCCAACCCAAACCATTCTATGATCCTATAATTTAGGAGGCCTTTTTATGATTTGTTAGACTTCTCCACAGGGAAGTTTTGAAAAGAAAATTAAATGTCCAAGACTGGGATTTCTTTGGTGAGCCATATCTTCCTCCTGATCTGCTGTAGCACATAAAGTTGACTGAAATCCTCTCTGATTGTTCTGACTTGTATCGTTGATACTGAGGATGAGTGAGGTGGATCTTTTACTGCCTGTCATGTAAAGCTGTACTCTTAAGTCCTTGCATCTCTTTGCAACAAGGCTGAGTAGAGAGTCAGAACTTCCCCTATCGTTAGGACTATGTAGCGTAGTGGTGTAAAGACCTTCTGGTAGAAGGTCCAGAACATAAAATACGCTGTAGTTGGTCAAACTAGTGATTTCAAGATTTGATGTTTGCATCTAGCAGTATCTAGTTCTTGAGACTTCAGAAGAAGCTTAAGTTTTCTTTTTTCACTTGTCTGATGAAGCTATTTTTATGTAATTCTACATAGGAGAAACAATCCACAGGCAATGTGTTTTGAAGCAGATTACACGCGCTTTATCAGCCGGAACAGTCACAAATATTAACAGCAGTTCAATTTATGCTGTAATTCAGTTTTGATATCCATTTTGTTCAGGGCTCTAAACACTTCTGGCACTTTTGTCATGTCTTCTGATGTTGATGTTATGAAACAGAATAAAGATGACTTGTCTGTCAGCGGCTGATCTAATTTTGGTCAGGAATTAAGCATTAGAACACAGAGACAACAGAAGTAAAGGGCTCTGACACATGCACTGGTGAAAATTGCCAGTAGCTATAGAGACGATAGTCTCCTGCTTTTCCCTTCCTCAGGTTGCCATCAGAGATGCGTATGTGTTTGCATCTCTGCCTGTCCAGGTCTTACTCCGGTGTCCCCCAAGACCCGCTTCTCTGAAGTGTTTTGACTTCATGTATAATTTGCAAAGGGAAGTACTCCTTTGCCTTCACACATACCTGACTTTTAAGATAGGCAGGGTTCTAAGGAGTGGTGCCTTAAAGCTCTTATTAGAGGTGATAAAATGCCTGCTGATATCAGAGAGTTTGGCTCTCTTATGGTTGTGGGGACATGCAGTATGTTTGTCAAGTTGCTGTGTTGTTGATGTGGTGAGTTGGGGGCTAGGCTGCGAACATAACTTGCATTTGCCATGGGTGTGATTTAACCTTAAAAATTGCTTTAGTTGCTGGTTTGTTGGGGTTTTTTCCCCCAAATGCGGTGTGAAGTACAACTTTGTGTAACGCAGCCTGAGTAGGTTTCCTCTTACCTGGCTACAGATATTAACCCTGCAGATTAAATCAGAACTGAACATCTATGGATGTTTATAGACCTCCTTTTATTGATGATGGAAAGGAACAGGCATTTGTGAAACACGTTTCATCCTGTCCTAATGTAGATGTTTAAGTGCCTCCTGTCAATCTCTGTCCATCAGTTTTTGGGAAATCTAGATTTCTACCTCAGAGGTAGATAAGTACATTAGGCGTGTGTGGGTGGATGTCTACATGAAACAAATGCTTCAATGTGATTTATGAAAATGTGTTTTATAATTCTGTGCAGAGCTTCAGTTTCATACCTAGCTTGCATGTTTCTGTTGCGGAATTTTAGGATGCAAACAAGGAAAGTAGCAAGGCATCTAAGCCACACAAGGTAACCAAGGAGCACAGAGAGAGGCCAAGAAAAGACTCTGAGAGTAAAAACTCCTCCAAAGACCTTGAAAGAGAACAAAACAAGCCTTTGAAGGACTCTTCCAGAAAACCAACTGAGAACAAACTGCCTAAGGAGGAGAAGGCACCTCCAAAAGCTGCTTTCAAGGAACCAAAACTGGCCGTGAAGGAGACCAAACTGGAGAACACTTCTCCAAAGGGTGGGCCACAGCCGGAGTTAAAGTCTTCCAGCAAGAGGCCCTCCAATGTGGAGTCACCAAAGCCTAGTGCCAAAAAACAAAAAAAGAGTAGCTCCAAAGGGGTAAAGAATATCCTAGGGACATCTCCCAGAACCTCGTCTTCCTCATATCCAGAGAAGAAACAAACCAAGGAGAAGATGAATGCCAAAGTGGAAAAGGTAAAATCTGAAAGTGAGGCCAAGGAGATCAAAAAGCCTGTGGAAATGGAGGAGTCAAATTCGGAGGATGAAACTTCTTTCAAGTCAGAGGTGAGTAGGGATTTGTCCTTTACCAGAATTTTTAAGCATGCTGCTTAAATCCCTGCATGAAAAAGGTGTTAAAAAATTGTCCCTTAAATAAGATAGAGAACCAGACTGGCAAATGCTTAGGCTGGGTTGTATCTCAAAACTCTCTTTTGAAAATCCTGTCAGTATTAATTGTTACTGCTACCTGGTTTGCCTCCTGTTTCAGATATGCAGTTCTATTTAGGTTTATCTGCTGGCAGAATTACCTAAAAGTCAGAGTTTAAGGTTATGATGTCTAGTTCATCTCTTGCAATAACGTTTATAGACCTAGAGTATAGTGGGTGTAGATACACTTTGTACCTGCTTATAACAGCATAATGGTTTTGAATGTCATCTTAATTCAGAAAAGGAGGAAATAATTTCAGTTGTGTTTCTGAAAAACACAGTATTAAAATGTAAATAAAACCAAACCCCCTATTCCTGACATGGCCTATAAGAAATGTGCTGTTGGCTAAAGCTCGAAATGGAACCACATGCCACTAGACCTAAGTAAGTTGCGTTGTAAAACATAAAACAAATGATGTTGTTATACTACTGTTTTTAAAAGCTATCTAAATATTTTTATCTTTTTTACAACTAAGAACATTTCTCTTCCTCTGTCTTCTAAAAATTGTTTTCCAAAAGAAGGCAAAAAATACAAAAAAGGGAAAGATACAACTTAAATCCAAACTCTCACTATGTTTTGCTTGCATATTTTGTATTTGCTATAAAGAAGCCATATCACCTAATGGGATTCACAGGATATCACATGAACTTTTGAATTGCTTCCTACTGACCACTTTTAGAAAGATCTGCTTTACTAGAATAAATCTTCTAGGGACAATTCATGTTATGATTTAATCACCACCATGATACAGTAAGTATTGATGTGTTTATTTCAGAAAGGATTTTTTTTTTTCAAAGATTCCCAGTAGAAGAGTTTATTGGGGAAGTGTTAATTCAAGTTACTCCACAAAGATATATTTTTTTTTTCCAGACTGATTAAATGTGTAGCTTGTGCATTAAAAAGAGGCAGCTCCTCTCCACTCTTCACCTTATACCTGAAGTGCGTCAGTGTGTAGCAAGCCCGTTGTTTCTGTACCGGATACGTGGCCCTCGCTGCGAGCTTCTGAACTGTGCTGGTGTCTCTTAGGTCCTGAGTGTCTTGTACTTCATTCTTTCTTAGGTGTCATCCATCCCCTTGGGACTTGCCATGCAGCTGATAGTGCTGTCTAGAGTGTTCCGTGAAACCACAAACTGTGGTTGTGGTTCCACAGCGGCTGCGGCAGTCCTGTCCTGCCACACACACCCCCCCCAGCTCTGTATGCTTCCGTGTCCTCTCTTGCACCAATTCTTGTGTCTGTTGGATGCTTGACAGAGGTATTTGAGTGCTAGCCCAGAAGGAGGGTAGGAATACTCAGTGCGATGGAGGGGGAACTGCAGCAGCCGCCAGTCAGATCAGCTTAGGTTTCTGTGGAACTTGAAGCTTCAGGGTATAACTGCATAATGCATTGGCATCAGCAGAGGAGACTGAGTTCCTTTTCCACCCTGGGGGTTCTTTTTGCTCCCAGTGCTGCAGTTTGCTACTCCATCGTTCGTACTGGTACAGCTGTTTGTGGATCTGTGTGGTAAGCCACATCACTAAAGCGAATGAACAGCTGGAGGTGGACCGGGGCCCGGAAACTCTTAAATCAGCTTTGCTGCTGCAGCCAACGTATTGTGCAACATGCTCTGAGGCTGCAACTCCACGATTGCTTTGAGTTGACATCTTTGCAGGCTGCTGTTGAAAGGAACAGTCCTGCTCTCATTTGTACTGTTGGCCTGAGAGCTCGTGTGACTTCGCAATGGGGTAGAGGAGTTTCTCCTTCCATTTCAGCTCCTGCTGAAAGTTAGTCGTCCGTCCTTTTTTTTTTTTTTTTTTGCCTCCTTTTTTTTTTTTTTCCTTCCCCCATCAAGTCCAGATCCCTGAACTGGCCTCATGCTTGGCTGCCTAAATGCTAGCGCTGACAAAAGGGAGAGGCTGAGATGTGAGGGCAGGCTTGCTTTTTTCCATTGTCGGCGTGTGCTTTTGTCATATCACGGTGACAGTAACTGCAGCCTGAGCGTGCAGAGCGTATCCAGCTGTATGCCTCCTAAACGGTTGAAATAGCTGATAGAGTTAATGGCAAAAGGAGAGACAGGGAGTCTGAACAACTTCCAGCTTGTGCTTCTTAGGTCCTGTTAAGTCATTTTAAGGCAATACCTGCCAGATTATCAGGAGTAAAGGATGATGGGATTAAATTGTGGGTAAGATACAAGAGGTGTGCTCCCCTATCTTGAGAATATTGCTCTTTGTTTCCTTGTTGTAATTTTTCTAAAAAAAATTGGGCTGCTGCAATGTGCCAATACATCAGATATTGGCATTGTTAAATTATTCTCCTTTGCTACTGAATAATTTCCAAGGGTCGTGATACCCCTTTTTGACATTTTTCCCTGCCTTCTTACAGTTGAATAAATGAAAGTCTAACAATACTTGGGTGATAAATTCTAGGGAAGGGTGGTATAGGGATGAAAGTCATGCCACTGCTTTCACTTATTAATGTCGAAAGCTGCTGATGTGCCTCATTCTACCTGTTTATAATGTTTATAGTATTAACGCTTTCTGTAATAAAGTTTATTGATCAGTGGGAATGTGTGATTTTTCTAGCATTGGGATTTGGTAATGGAAGCAATAGGTGGATTCCCAGGGATGGTGCAAGGAAATCGAAATGCTGAATTTCCAGAGAATTACTTTTAAAAAAGCAAGATAATATTACAGTACATCGACAATCTCGAAACTAGATTCTACTGAGTAACAAAAAAACCCCCTTTAAGATACTGTAGTAGTCCCTGCTGCTCTTGGGGATGAAACAGTTGATTTAACCTTCACTGCCACCTCGTGGTCCTTTGAGCTAAAGCATGTGATTGCTACACCACACCTGGATCTCTATTAAAAACCCCATATATAGCACAAAAACTTTGTTTCTGGATGCTGTTATTAGCAGCAGTTTATTATACCTTTTTATTCACTCTTACTACAGCATGCTCCTGGCATTTCTGCTGAATACTGACAGTCGGTGGAGTTGGTTTCACAAGAGTTTAGCTGGCTCCTGTTATATTTTCACAGTAAAGTGGAAACAGCACAGTGGATCACTCAGATTTGTGTAGAAGCAGCTGTTTTGAGGGTATAGTAATAAATTAGAAGTAATTTTGGAGTCAAGTTGAGCTAGTTAGGATAGACATCCTTTCCATGTTTAACGATCAATGCGAGGTGTTCAGGGAATGTTTGTGGGTTACAATAAATACACTTTTTAAGAGGGCTTTGATAATTATTCTAGGCTGTATGCTAGTCATCCTTCACATTTCAAAGTAAGGGTTTTTTCACTTTGACGTTTTTCAGATGCTACATTTCACCACTTGTGGCTATTTGAAACTAGTGGTGTGAAGGGTTTTGGTGGGAGCTGTTGATGCCGCTGCCCAGGAGCGCTGAGCTACAGCGTGCCAAAGTTTTCATAAACGTTGCTTTTATCCACCTTGCATTTTGTATGTTTTCTGTAGTTCCAAGAACTGCACTCGGTTATGTATGATGTTGTAAAGTGTTCAAATGCTTCTGTCTCACTGTGCTTTGTGCTCTGCGCTGGTTTTCTGGATTAGAAAGGTTAAGATTCTTTTTCTTTTTTCCCTTTTATGGGGGGTTAAGTCTGTCCAGTCCAGCCCTTCCAACTCCAGCTCCAGCTCCGACTCCAGCTCTGACTCTGATTTCGAGCCATCTCAGAACCACAGTCAAGGTGTGTTGCAAGAAATAAAAATTGTTAAAATCTTCCTTGCATAACCTTAAAGGCTCATTAGATCTGTTTTCCCAGCACCATATATAAGTTTAATGTGGTTTCTTGTGTGCAACCATGTGTTGAAGCTGTGACGCTTCAGCAAGAAAAGGCGATAATATTATAGTGTAATCATGAACAAGTATTTTTCTTGTTTTGACAGTTAATTTATGACTAGGGTATCTCTCTGGATTTGGTTCTTTCCCTGTTGACTTTGGTTTCTGCCTCGGTTTATAAATGTGTTTGCTGCTGCTTGATCTATAGTGTCACCAGAATATTTCTCCTCCAATCTCATATATACTTTATTAAAAATTATAAATCTGACATTCATCACTTTGCCAGTGCATAACATAGCTTCTTTTTCAGATTCATCCACTGATAATCCAAAGAGATACACTGCGGCAATAGTAAATATTCTAACCTCAGCAAATGCTGTGTTGCTACAAATACTGTCTCAAGAGATGTTTAAAATAGTCCCCAAACGTGTGAAAAATGTGTCCTTTTGTTTTCATTTCAGAAGAGAGTAGGAGGATTTGGGGGCGGGTAGGGGAACTTTACAGCAGTTATGGGGTTTGTCAACTCCACTTGAGTTTTGAGGCTAGAATACAGCATCTTTTAGCAATATCCTTGTGCAAAATTAAAATACCAGTGACATCTTACTGAGGAATCTTGATGTATCTTAATGATAACTAATCCAGTTTGGATCAGATAGCTCAGATGGGGTTTTGCATGTGTCCTAGCGTTGAATTGCTTTCTCCCCTCTGATCCCAGGCCCGCTGCGCTCCATGGTGGAAGATCTGCAGTCAGAGGAGTCGGATGATGATGACAGCTCCTCTGGAGAAGAGGCAGCAGTCAAAGCAAACCCAGTCAGCCGGGATTCCAGGTGGTAACAAATCGGGAAGAAAGATGTTTGTTGTCTTTTTGTCCTCCACGTTTGGTATTTTTGTGTGCCTTCCGTTTGGAGGGAGGGATCAAAGCGATGGGGTTGTGTGGAGAGGAAAGTGTGAGACAAGGAGAGAAGGGGCAGATGTGCGGAGTACTTAGCATGGGGTAGGGACACAGAGTCCATGAGAACAGTAGGGTGAGAACAGAATTAGGTGAGTAGAGATCACCAGAGCTCAAAGAGAGGCAGCCGCTGGGAAGTGTGTGTGTTGAGCTTGCAGGTGTTAGTGACTGAGCCCTGTAAAATAGTCACCTAATTGTCATCTTCAGATCTCTGCTGAGCTGAATGGTGAGTGGCACCTTTGATCTGCAGAGATTAGAGAAGTGTTCTGGAGGCTGTCAGCATGTGTGCTCTTCTTACTGCGTTTTACTGATACAAAACTGGGAAATCTTAGTCTTTGCTGTTAGTGTGTGCTGACAGTTGGTTACTTGACTCCTAAGGGACTTGGTTAACAGCTGTTTCCTGCTTTAGTCAATGGAAGTAGTTGAATTTCATTCTTCTGTCCTCAGGAAACGCTGTTGTCTCAGGCTGAATATTTGAAACCAAACGCTTGGCCCAGATTGCAGCTGCAAATTTCAAATGGTGCTTGTGTTTACCAAAAACAAACAAAAAAAATCTGTTGTTGCACTCTGTCATTATCAACTAAACAGGAATGGAGACAGTTTGAAGGATGGTTTTTTAATACCTTTAGGGGATAGGTAACAAACAATTTTTTCAAGCTCATCAAAAGTAGGATACCTGCTATAATACATCTGTAGGGCCACAAGAAGAATGAGAATAAGTAGGAAATCTCAAAGGTCACGAAGCACATTTTTCTGCCTGTGTTCTCAGGGGGGGTGTTGGTAAGCATCTTGCACAGGTACTCGGTGATCTTGGAATTAATCCCCAAAATGATCAGTTGTTGTTTGTGAAAATCAGCTGTTGTTGTAGAACTCCTCAGTTGTTCTAAGGGGACTTTTGTATGAAAGAGTTGAACTGCTAGCTGTAATGCATAAACTAAAACTTCCTACTCCACCTGCCCAGGGAATGGAAAATGGCAAAGGTGACGTCAGCTGGGAAAGATTCTTGGAAACTACAGACTGAGAGTTTCTCCCAGACAATTTAGTAGTCTAGAATAAAGAAGAGAATGTCACTTAACTCTGTGCGGTTCAGTTGACAGCTAAGTAAGCTTCCTGTTACCTAGTGGTGCTAATTCTCTGCTGCTTGTTTTTCAGACTGAGCCTTAGTGACAGTGACAGTGATAATAGTGCAGATTCCTGCCTGCCAAGTCGAGAGCCACCTCCTGGTCAGAAACTGCCCCCAGCAAATAATAAGGTACAGCATCCTACATGCCCATACCATGCTACTTTCCGCCACTCTTGGTTCCTGCATTCTGTGCAGTCCACGGTGTTAGTTCTGTTTTGCACCAAATTTCCCCTATTTCACTGTCTTCATCAGATGGGTAATTTCTCTCTGTTCACTGCTCTGCATCCAAACCATTAAACCACCATGTTGTCTGAACTAATTTTGGTCCCTAATGTTGATTTGGTTTACCCTCAGGCATCTGGAAGAAAAAGCCCAGAGTCTTGTAACAAGCCAGAGAAGATCCTGAAGAAGGGAACATATGACAAGGTATGTTTGAGGATTTGCGTATCGTAGAACTGTTGGATATTCACTAATGTTTCTGTGTGGAAAAGAATTTGAAGCAGCCTAGCTTGTTCACATTGTTCTGAGTATAGTGAAAAACAGATGTTGAAAGGACAGAATTTGGAGAGTGACACTGCAGAAACTGTGTATGTTAAATAGATGGACCCCCAGGTTGTCTCCATATGCAAAATGTTAAAATTGTTCTGTTTGTTTGCCCTTTGTGTGAACCAATGATCTGGCCACTGCTGCAGTGCTGACTGCCTCTTCATTAAAAGGCTGTTTTCGTCTGGTCTTTGATCTTACAAATTAAAGATTGTTGGATGCTCTGCTTTGCTGGTTTAGTTGAAACCTTTGTTCAATGAAATTCCCTTCTTTCTTGCCTCCAAGGAAAGCAGAGCAGCGTACGTGGCCAACTCACAAGCAAATAGCCAAACCCAAGTTGTCCAGCAAGATCTCCCACTGTGACTTTTTCATAAAGAATTCAATCAAGTGGGAACTTAATGCTTCTCCTTAGCCTAATCATTGAGGGCTTTACAGTAATCAGAGAATCAGTCTGTAGCTCTCACTTGCGTGTGTTAACACTTTTTCCAACAGGAGAATACAGCACAGGTTAATCACGATCTAGGAGATACTCGCATCTGAGTCTCCTACTAGCTACAAAATCTTCCACAGTTAGCCATAGCTGAGATGGCTTATCTGGGGTAAGGTCTGTAGGGAATAATATCTTTTATTAGATTACTTAATATAGATAGAAGGGGACACCCTTGAGACCCATTGAAGAGAGGGCCTAAAATACCATCAGGTTTTATAAAAGATGCTAGCTCTCACAGCAAGCACAGCATGCAGTACTGTTTGGGTGTTTTATTAGGAAAAAGGCTTTTTTCTGCATGAATGTGCTGGGGAGGGGGGTATATTTCCCAAATGTTTTGGGAGGAGTTTGGGATTTTTTAATTTTTTTTTGTCTTGGTACAATTACTTAAATGAGTTCAGTTCTCCTGAGACAGACATGAACAACTCTGGGACAGCTTTACACATTAAGAATCTGTCCCCTGTGAGCAATAGTGTGCCAACAGAAACTTGTCTTGTTGGCTGCTTAAATAAAAAATAAGTAAAGAAAAAAAAACATCCTGATATAAGAACAATTAAAATGTTGAGCTTGTAAACAATCCTGCATTTCCCATTGTGGTATATGTAAAACTAACTGGGAATAGACTGCATTCAAGTAATTTTTTTCCTCACGTAAACACAAATCATTGTTCAGTAGATTGCTGGGGTGTTGGTCACTGAGCATTGATGCAGGTATTTTTAGGTAATTGAAGAACTCTCACTGAAGTTCAGTGAGCTGAATTTCACCTTGTTGAGGTCCTCTAAGCACAATGGTTCTGACCTCTTCTTAAAGCTGGTTACATGTGTGTGTTTGATGGTGTCATGAAATAGTCTTGCTGACGGTCTTCAGACCATCTGTATGTACGTGAAGTCTTTAGTCTCCCAGTACTTGATAAGGATGGAGGAGGCAGGAAAAAATTTAGGGAAAAATTTGGAATAGGAACATGTCTGAAAGGGCCTCATGTTCCTCTGATATTCACTAGGAAAATCACTTTGGCAGTCATACAAACATGCCACATATGTCACTGTTTCTGTTCATGCCTCCTTTACAGGCCTACACTGATGAATTAGTGGAGCTTCACAGGCGACTAATGGCACTACGAGAGCGCAACGTGCTACAGCAGGTAGAGATCATTTGTCAGCTTTCTGGCAAGCTGTTGTACTCTGGTAATCTTCGTGTCCAAGGGTCTCAGCCAGACCCCTTTGATGCCTGACCTTTCACTGCCTCTCCTTCGTTGAGAGGGTCTGGTTCACTCTGAAAGCAAAGATACTTAGAAAAAAAATAAAATCAGATGTGCATGCAATGTTTGTGTTGGAAAAGATACAGAGGTGTGGATTGTGCATCCTTCCTCAGCCATCCTGGTAGCGGTCCCAAAGCTGGGCTCTTTTGGTCTAATTGAAAAGGAAAGAAATGTGCCCACGTTGCTTTCTGGACTGAGCAGAGTCAGGCATGCGGGAGGAGCTGGTTTGCTTTTTTGGGAGAGGATTCCCTTCATGTTGTGCGACATTCTCATCTCTGAGGCTGTTCCAAAGGGATGAGAAAAGGACTGCATGGGTTGCTCTGTATCTGCTGGCCTTTCTGCTGTACTTAATCTTTACAGGGTCTCTGTATACATCCTTGCTTGTCTCCTTTCTGTACAGATTGTAAATCTCATTGAGGAAACTGGGCATTTCAATGTTACCAACACAACCTTTGACTTTGACCTCTTCTCCTTGGATGAGACGACCGTCCGTAAGCTGCAGAGCTACTTGGAAGCAGTAGCAACATGACGCTTGGCCTTAGAAGCAGGCTGCTTTTGAAACCAGAAATCCCGTTTATTGGTACCAGGAAATGAACCCATGGAACTAGGCCTTCTTATTCTCTTGATTCACCCGAAGCACTGCCTTAGAGAACAGCCATGCTCTATGAATGCACAGCCAGCTGCACTTTCTTGTAGGCTTCAAACAAGCACCCATATTGCTGAGTCTGTCCTCCCTAGCTTCATAAGTATGCTTGGGCACAGGTCCTGAGTAGAGCAAAAGACGTGCTGCACTTAGCTGCACAGTGTGACCTTTTTGGTTTTACTTCAAGTAACTGTGTTTTAAGAGCACATTTTCAGGTGTCTCTGAGATCTGAAGAAGTGTGGATGATGTTTTCTTCACCAAATCTAGGGACCGGCCTGCCTGCGGAGAGCTCTAGCGAGTCCCGTTTCCTCCAGCTCTGTGAAGAAGCGTTCGTGCTGCGTAAGCAAGATTGGCTTTTACAAAGCTAGCCTAGAGACTGATGACCGAGGAGGCTTCCCAGGGGTCCTGCTGGTCCGCTGCAGAGCAAAGCGGCCAGATTCCAGTTTTGATCACTTGCAAGTTAGTTCTGCCGCGGTTTGGTACAGAGCACTGCTGTAGTTTTGGCTCCTGATTCCTACAGGGCATCATTCCACACGCAGGACCTTCAGCTTCCTGCAGAGACAGTTTGTGCTCTTTGAAGAGGCCTCTAGAATCTGCTGTCTCCCGCTGGGGTTTTGAGATGTCGTGTTTGTTGATCTGAGCTCCTAAACAAAGTCTCACTCCTTTCAGTCTGCTTTAACTGTAATAGGACTACAAAACTGTAAGCTGTATATTTTATATATATATTATATATATGTATGTACTGTATGTATAAGAAGGGCCTAGTTGGGTCTTATGATCTTAAGGGTGTGTTTTTCTGTTATGTTTTTTAATGGCTATGGCAGGGGAAGGGCGCTTAATAAGATTTGACTTGTTTGTTAAAATGCCTCTTGTGGACAATTTTTAGTGTATGAAAGCTGAACAGCAATCTTCAAAGCATTTTGTGCTCTGGAAGGGACTCACCTGTCGTCTTTTCATTTGTCAGTGTTTAATAACTTTGCCAAAATACGTGATTGGTTTTTGTTCTATGTTCTCAAAGAGGAATCTCCTACAGTGGCCCCTATAGTAGTGGCTGTACTTTGGGAAAACCAAAACAAGGGAGAATTTTATCTTGGGACACACCTGGAAAACGCTGATGTAAAAACCAAGTGAAGTCTGGTTTGTTTCCTCCTCCTCCCTCTCCCGCCCCACTGCCTGCTTGAGAAATGGCAGGAAACAGTGAACACTAATCCAGAATCTTTTATATATTTCTAGTTAAACTAGTATTGACTTCCAAGTGTTGTCTAGGTGGCTGTGAGGAAAGTCCTGTAGCTTTTGTCAAAACTGTATTACACTCCTGTTCCCTAAATTCAGGTGGTTTGTTTTTGGTTTGTTTTTTGTTTTGTTGTGGGGGTTTTTTTGTTTGTTTTTAAGAATTGCTCGGTTTTTCCAATCAGTGTGTAAGCTTTTGCCAAATGTTAAGTGGGCTGCCAGCAGCAAGGAGGAGAGCAGCGGTCCAGAGGAGCCCTCTGCTCACGAGTGGACCTCCCGTATCTGTGAAAGCCCCGCGTGGGAGCTGGGGGGTGGTATCACTCCAGGGTTTGCCGTCCCTTCTCCATGATGAAATTGCAGTCCCTTGTTTTGGGTTACCCCTTTCTTTATCATGGAAATGTTGCAACTAATCAACTTAAGTGGCAATATGATGATAAGCTTGTTTGAGTTGGGTCATGTTGACCCGATTCCCATTAATTTTGTCTTTGTACCATCTTTCATGTGTCGTGTGTGTGTGTATATATATATATATATATATATATAAAATCAAGCTCATGCCAGGTGCAAACCCTGTCACGACAGTGATCTCGGCTGTTTTCTTTCTTGATGGACAATGCCAAGCCTGGATAGAAACCCTGTGAGCAAATGTACACTGAGAAGGCAGAGGACAGCAGGAAGAGGAGGAGCTGCAGTTCTGTCTTGGTTGGCAGTGGGACGCACCGCGGCGGAGGATGGCAGACGTAGTCCACGAGCGTCACAGATTCGCCCGTGTGCGGTGTTAGGTGTGGTGGGTACGTGCGAACTACTCATGGTCTCTGTTGGGTCTGTGGCATGGAGGAGGCAAGCCTTGTGCGGTCACTACGGCCCCAAACTTGGCTCCCTGGGCGTGCGGAGTGGCCCTGGCACACAGTGCCTCCTGCACGTGGCCCCCAGTGACGGGTGGGGTTGGTGACATCATCCCGTCCCTGAAGCAGCGGTGGTGGCCAGCCTGAGACCTCCCGAGGTCTTTGCCTCCTCTTTCCACCCCGGGTAACTTACTCCCACAGCCATTGCATCTGTGTCGCCCATCCTGGCAGCGTTTCTCCTGGGACTATGAGTAGCCTCCAGAGTTTACCCCACGAGGGATCGGAGGCGTTGCCTCCCTTCTGCCTCCTCCTCCTCCTCGTGTGAAGGTCTGACTGGTCACGCTGCTCCCAGCCAGTCCAAGAACACGTGTGGGACGGTGTTCCTGAACTTGGCTGGAAGTGCCCGGGGCTCCCGCCCGCGGCTGTGGCATCGTCCTGTCCTGGAACCGACTTTGTTCGTGAAGTCTAATGAGCATTGGTAGGAATTTTGTTTGGTTTTTATAATAAGTATTTTACACATGGATTTTTTTAGACTGTTTATAATCTCCTTGAAAACCTGAAATAGGATTGTTCCCCCAGCAATAGTTCTTTTCCATTGTGTGCACATGCTGATTTGTTACTAAAAGGTTTCTTGCAAGTACTTAGTTGTTCTACAGAGTTGTTGTTTTTTGGGGTATGTGGTAGCGTCGGGGACCACAGGAGGAATGACTCTGCAAACAAAGAATGGTCAAATTTGGGCCTCGTCTTGTGTCCCCTTCTAGTTACATATGAACGAGTTCCCTGTGTAGATTCTCTATAGGCTGGCTGAATGCTGTTCTGAACATGCCGTGTACAGGTATTTGTGGATAAAGTGTTTGTTCTTGTGTCACTCTTGAGAGCATGGATGGATTATTGTACTATAGGAAGGAGGTGGCAGTGCTGCTGTCGGCATTGCTTCAGGTCTTTGAGGATGTGTAGTAGCTTGCATTGTTTAAAAAAAAAGGAAAAAAAAAATCCAAAATCGACTTCTAGCCATAATGGTTTTTCCAAGGAAAATGGACAGAACTCTGTTACTTTTCAGTGTCCTTCATCTCGGTACTGAAGGCACGAACGAGTGCTGATCAGTCTGAAGGCTTTCAGAGTTGCTTTGAATTGAATCGTGTTGGAGGTGAGATCAGGACACAGCTTTTCCTTTGTCCTTGGCCTTTGTATTAAAGGGCAAAAGAGGGGTCAGGAGTATTTTCCTGTTGTCTTGGTCTGCGTATGTATTAAGCCTTGAGGCTTTGATTACTGACATTTACTATTAAAAAAAAAAATAAAAATGAAAAAAAAAAAAGGATAGTAAGGCTGGCTGGATCCCAAAACACCAGCTGAGGAATCTTGGACAGAGGTAACGAGACTGGCTGTGCTGTGGTCAGGCTGAATACATGGAAGTGCAATGATTTTGCCACCAGTTCTATTGCTCTGTGCGGTGGTAGCATCAGAACTAGCAAAGCGATTGATGCAACAATCCAGAAGCAGTTTTTTGTCAGATCTTGACACGTATTTGATGGTGAGAGAGGTTTAAACTTCCCTTACGGAGCTTGCCCTGTCACGGTCTCTGCTTGCAGAGACCCGAGTCACTCTGGTTCTGCACGTTTCAGGTGTCGTGTTGGCGAAAGCACTGGAGCATGGGCGCCGTTCTCAGACGAAGCTTCTCTCTGCTCGCCCAGGTGCCTGGCACTCGCTAGTTGGCACGCTCGTGTCGATGCTGTAGACAACCGTTGTGCACCTTGTATGAGTATTACTCCTAAAACGACAAAAATCCATCGGTATTGCTTTCCGGGGGGTGGGGTGTGAAATAGCCATCAAAAACTGACAAGATGAGTTTGCACTCCTAAAGAAAAATGTAAGTACTTCAACTTCTAGATAATTTTTAATTGTATTTCTGCCTAGAGCCGAGGTATTAAATACCTTGTCACTTGAGGATTTTAAAAGTTGTGTTGGGAAATGAATTCTTCACTCAGCTGTAAGAAATTCAGCTGGCCCAAGACTAACTTCAAGATTAAAAAAAAAAAAACAAACATGTTTGTAATACGTTACAGGATTGTTTGTCCTGAATTTTAAACTTTTTGTTAAATTTGTGGAACCATGGAGGAATTTTCTAGAAAAAGTGAAATAAAGTAAGATGGAAAAGTAAAACTTCAAGCGTTTTTTTGTTTGTTGTATTGCTTCTCCATGGACAGCAACGAGGCTTTCCTGCAGCGCCTTGTTATGGAGAGTGTTTTCCCTTAGAACACAGAAGCCAGCGAGGCAGTCGGCTGCTCTGCAGCTCTGCCAGTTCCCTGCCTGCAGGCAGCAAAACATGAAGGAAGAGGAAACTTGTTTCAAGCGGAGTCAGTCTGGGGGATGACTCCGATGTCTGTTAATACAATGGAGTTTTAAGTTGGTTGTTTAAATCCTGCTGCAGCTTCACCTTTGGGTCCCCTGCGCCTACCAGCAGCGGCAGGAAGGAGCTGTGAGCGCTAGGTGGAGCGAGCAGGGCAGAGCCCAGCTTTGCCCAAGGTGGGTGCAAGTGTTCCCTCTGCTTCCCTGGGGGCTGAAGAGGTTGTTGGGACTTGTCACAACCCAAGAAGAGCGAGGGCAGAGCCCTGGCCCAGGCATTCCTGGGCCACCAGCTGTGCGTGTTGTTCCCTGTGTGTTTTGTACACACAGGTCTCCTCCCTCAACCCTGATAACGATCAAGGAGGCTCTGGCTGCAGCTCTCCCCATGATAATGAACCTTTTTGCTGCTCACCGCCCTGTCACCTTGGACCCTGACCCTTATTTTGCAGAAATTACTGGTGTTAAGAGACACAAACTGCAGAGTTTATTTATTAGGCATTTCTCTGAACACTGGAGACACTTCAAATTCATACAGCTGAGAACACAGACATTTGCACGAGATCAGCAGCAGTTACAATAGTGCATTGCTCACCCTTCCATACGGGGCTGTAGGCACATGTGCAAGTGGAATTTCACTGAGCCCAGAGCAGATACAAAGGTTTAGGTTTAAACCCCGCCTAAGGTGCCCAGTTCCATGTTAACACCCACCACAGCGAGGCTCCAAGAGGGAGCAGCGCTGGAGGTACAGAGCTGCTGTGCTAGTTGCGTTATTAATGGTACAGCACCTGCTTCCCCTCACAGGTGCTGGCTGCTCCGCCTTTGGCCGTGGGCTGCTGCCCAGAACCACTGGTGTTCAGGGAATGATTTCTAGTTTGAAATTTTACATTTCCAAGCACTCCTTCATTCGCTGTTGGGAGGAGCAGTCCAGTCCCTCCAGGTGCTGGGCAGACCAGAATAACCCCTGCAGAACCATTTAGAGACTTTCAGGAGCAACTGGTACCAGGTGCTTTCCCACAGCACTGGAGAAGGCTCCTGTGTGTCCCAACGCTCCATGAATTCAACATCAAGGGCCTTTACAGTTGCTGGAAGGGTCACAGACCTTCAGAAGAACCAACCTTTGAACAACTGGGTTCCTAACGTAGTCTCCTCTCTACCAGTGCAGGTACAAAGCCTCAGCCCCCCCGCTCCAGTGTCCCACTCCACTCAGGAAGCTCCGGGCAACGTTTCTATGATTGTAAAACTACAGCCAGCTGTCACACACATTTGTACACAGCCTCAGAAATAATCCCTTTGCATAAAACACTTCTCACAGTGCAGGCTGTGTATACTATTATAACAATACAATTTATGGCTTCATTATAACTCAAGAAGATAAAACACTCAAAAATATTGCACAAACCAACCCAGCAAACATGAGGTTCCAGGTACACACTGAGCCAGGGTGTGTGGTCACACAGCATTCGGTGTCTTTGACAGAAGACAGTTTGTGGGTAAAGAGATTTAAAATAATTCAGATGTCATCAGCATGCAGTTAAATGTGCATCAGGGGGAGTGAAGTACACCGCTATAAAAAGAAATCTGCCTTTCTACCTCAGCAGGAAAATTGCAGTTCCTGATTGTTTTACATTCAGCCCAGGAAAAGAAAACTTTGGTTAAAACATAACTTGTACAATGGATTTAAGGTAAACATTGTATTGCCCTTATAAAAATGGAAAGACAAAAAACACGAAGCAGAGATATTCGGGAATACCTCAGCGTTACAACAGACACAGGAAAACACCGGGCACAAACACGCTCACCACACTGCAGTACGACGGCCAAGAACTGTACAGTTAAGCGATTCAGAAGGGCTGCGGGATGACCGAGCCTCATTTATTTCAGCAGAACCAGGGAATCCTCCCTGGGGAATCATCCTCTAGGCTTGCTTCAGTCCACGGCACAAAGCCTCCGGGCTACTGCCGAAGAGCGTTCTCCATTGCAGTAGGTGCGTCCATGTTGGCATAAAACTGAGCGATTTGGTCTTTGTACTTCTGTGCCACCACAGATCTCTTCAGTTTCATTGTTGGGCCTGCAGGAAAAACACAGCGCACTGTTTTAATGGTGATGGTGCTACAGCTGGTGTCGGTTTTGAGACAGAAATCAGTGTTAGAGTGAAGCAGCCTGGAGGAGGAACATGAACAGACCTGGACTTCTAAATTACTCTGATTACTAAAACCTCCCCCCCTTCCCCTGTGCATAGGAACAGCACAACCACCCTGCAAGAGACAACGCAGAACCGAGGGCGAGCGCTGCTCAGCTCAGTGGAAGTGGGAATTCATCCCACCCTCCCCAAAACTACACGGTGGAAAAGCCACAGCGAGGAAGGGCCAGGGATAGCTCTGTGCGTCGGGGGTCCTTGGTATGCTGCCTGGTCAACATCCAGGGAAGGGGTGACGGGGAGACCCCAAATGCCCCACCCACCACTCACCAAGCTCCCCACCAAAGAGAGAAAAGTCCTTCTCCAGAAGAACCCACTTCTGGACTTTCTGAGCATTTGAGACAGCTCGCTCATTGACCGCCGAAATTCCCTTCTGGATAGCCGCGTAGACAGCCTTGTCTTTGCTGCTGATGATTTCGGAGACTTTGGTCGCCTTGCTGCCCAGTTTTTGACAGTATTCGATAGCTTCTGCAGTGAGATCATCTCCTGGCTCACCAGTTTCCACATCCACATTGCACTGCGAGACAAGTTCGAACAGGTAACTTCATATTGCTCAACACTCGACTCCTGTCATACTAACAAGCCTCACAGCCATGGGAAGCCATCCCATCTCCTTCCCCACCCCAGTACCAATTGTCCAATTAATCAACCACTGCAATTTTCATATGCTTGCTGCAACCACTGCTTCAAATGAAAACACCTTGAGGCAAAAAGCAGATGAAACCCCTCTAGATGCGCACGCTCCACAGCTGGGTCAATACCAAGGAACAAGCTGGGTACAGAGCTCATCTTCCACCGTCCCCCTGTGCTATCCCAAGTTGATCACTTTTTTCTGGACCACAGTTTATTTCCTTACATCCCACAGCAGCAGAAGGGGCCTGTTGGAAGTCACCACATGTGGCACCCATCCCAGACGAGCACAGCACCACCACCTCCAGGGCCTGGCACCAGGACGAGGAGGCTGGCAGGCAGTCTCGCTAATGAGCAATTAGCGCCATCCTGAAAAACCACCAGCCTGTGAGGTCTCGGGACAGAAGTCAGTGCAGGCCACCACAGATGCATCACTGTGGAGTTTAAAGCCGGTGTCTTAAAAAGAAATCACTGACAATCCTGTCCTGTCCAGACTGCTCTGGGAAGCTACTAAATAGGCAAGCAAAGCAGAAGGGTTTCTTTTGTCAGTCTCCCTTGTAGCTCTTTTACTTCTGTTTCTTTCTGCCCTATGTGGTACAGAGAGAAACAGTTGCCCCGAACAGAAGAACCCAATTGTCTGATCAAGTGGCAGTGCTTGTTTTTCTGTAGTTACAACTGCTGTTTGCAACTCAGCTACAAGAAGTCATACTCCATGCTGCCTCCTGTCTCTACAAGACACTGTAAAAATGTGTAACAATTATCTTCCCCACTGGAATTAAATGCATTCAGCAATATCAGTGGATCCCCATCCTGTTTTCCATTACCTTTAGTGTTAGAAGCATAGCAAGGAATTTTGCTTTGTCTCCAACCAACATTGCATTGCTGATGATGGGAACAGCTTCTTTCACAGCATCCTCGATTGGAACAGGAGGAACGTTCTCACCCCCTGCAGTGATGATGAGCTCTGGAAAACAGTCAAAGCTTGATTAATGCTTAGACCTTGCCCCACTTCCTTCACAAATAACTTTATAGCTCCTTTGTGTCTACCGGATCAATACTGAGTCTGGCCCCCGAGAGCCAGAGAAGGCAGCAAACCAGGATGACTCCAGTCAGACCAGGAGAGACAGGACAGAGGTGTGCAGCGACCAGCGGTGCAAAAGCTGCTTTAACACACTGGAGAGGTCTGCAGTTTGGGAACACGAGGTGTGGCGTACAAGCGCCTCAGTATCCAGCCACAGTCACCTCAGACTCTTAAGGTGTGTGAGTTGGTAGGCAAGTTGTTCAGAAACTGAAGTAAAAAATTTGCTGAGGCAGAGCAGAGTGTTTGAAGTTAGGCAGTGTGATGTGGAGCAGAGGAGAGCCTGCCTGGCTTGGCCATCTTTCATAGATTTCTTAGAGCAGCTCCTTTGCGTGACCGTTTATCTCTTTTTGATGATTGAAGTCTTGCATAAAATTGGGTTTGTTTGGGGTTGGTCAAAGCGGTGTCCCAAGAACCGCATTGCTGCAAGCTGTTTGCACAACTGTGCTAAGCTGGTGTTTTCTCTTGGAGGTAACTAGCTGGAACTGGAGGGAGCTGGTGGTACCCACAGCTGGACCTGGACCTGTCCAGCACCGTAAAACAAGCCAACAAAGCATTTACTGCTGAAATCAGAGGATTTCTTCCTTGCTCTGCAAACACACAGCGGTTTCAGAGGTCATTCCTCTCCTCCCATCGCATACCATGTCACACACTCAGTGGCAGGACACGCTGTGGCTGTATTCACATTCAAAACTTCAGGAGAAGCATTTTAAACTTCCTTCTGTGCAAGCCACAGCCACGTAACTAGCAGGGTGCAAACACATCGTATCACAGTACTGCGTAACCTCAAGACAACAAAGTCAGGGGATGCGTTACCTTTAATCCTGCCAGTGATGTAGAGGAATCCATCTTTATCATGCTTGCCAAGGTCACCCGAATGCAGCCAGCCATCTTCATCAATCGCCTCTTTGGTTTTTTCTTCCATGTTCAAGTAGCCCATGAAGATGTGCCTTCCCGAGAAGCAGATCTCCCCAGTGCCATCTCCATCTGGCTTATGAATCAGTGTCCGGCAGCCTGTGACTTCCTTTCCACAGCTTAAAGAAAACACAAACAAACCATGGCTTTTTTTTTTTTTTTTTTTAATTCAACAGCTGAGCAGCAGTGACATTATAGCAGCACCCTCTCAAGCTAAAGTGTTTGAACAAAGCCAGGCAGCTGTTTATTACAACTGCTTGAGCAAGGAACTTACTTACAAACTTAAAAGGCATGTGCTTATGTACGGGGAACTACAGAAGTTGTTACTGCAGAGGGATCAGTGCTCACACACCTGGTGTTTTCCACTCATTGTTCTCAAACACCTGAGCTTTGAATTAGAAGATTTATGTCCTTGGCAGCAAACTTCTACTGATGATGGTATTTACTCTGCAGACTGAACCCACAGGGACTGAACAAGCCATTCAAAGCAACAGCACGGTCTTACTGCATTTATTCATTTGACATTGAAGTGAACTGTAGGCTAGAGTTAGTAATTCCTCCTTCTCCCTATCAATCCCTTGCTTCCTCCTCAGTTCCTAGAGAATCCAGGCCAAGTTAAATTTAACTAACACGGCTGTTGCCCTTGGCAGATCTCTTCATCTGCAAGATGTGGCCAAAGCAACCGGCTCCCTGGTGACTTTTTTTACTGGCAGCAGAACTCTGGGGATGAGGATGGAGATGCCAGATGCAAGAGAAACGTTAAAGCAACTCTTCCTCCCAGAAAGATATTTACCTGGTAAGCTTGAAAGCATGAGGTAGAGAGATTGTGTGAGGCCCAGAGCTCTCGCTCATGCCGTACAGCTCAAACACAGGAATGTTCAGACTTAAAAAAAATTCCAGCGTCTCTCTGGTAATGGGAGCAGCCCCCGTGTAGCACTTTGTGCACCGGTCCAGCCCGATGGCCTTTCGCACTTTCTTGTACACCAAGTGCTTGGCCAAGCAGAAGTTCACTGGGACTTCAGAATACCTGTAAGAGAAAAATGGTTACTAGCTCTCAGTCACCAAGTAAAACTTTTCCCCCTTCCTCCTTTCATCTTCAACCTATTTTACTTTATTCAGTAAAAAAATAATGATTCCCCCTCCAAGCCCTTGCTGCTCACCCTCTGGTCCAAGCACTACGTTTGGCTTTTACTGTCCATAAGTCTGGCCTGTTACATGGGACATAATTCCTGATCCGATAGTAAAGTTCTCCTAATATTTGTGACATTCCTTACATGTGGTTCATAATTACCCATTCATTCGCTTCAGGTTTGTCTGCAGCCCGACTCCCTTGGCCCACGACGCCACTTTTCTTCTGAACGCTGATGACTTTGCGCCTATGGATTTCATTTTTTCTTCCATTTTTTCCCAAACACGAGGAACTCCCAGAAAAGCAGTTGGTCTCACTTCCCGCAGGGTGTCTACCAAGGTGCCCTGAGCGAAGCAGAATTTAATACAGCTTTTCAAACGTGCGTCACTATAGGCTTCATGTCAGCACTGGTCACTAGCCGAGGTTTAGGACTCTGCCATCAATTTTTGGGGAATTGCTCCTTTTCAACTGCCACCAAGAGAAAGGAACCCTGGGAGCATCCAAATGCCACAGTGGTTTTGAGAAGACAGCAAGGGTCAATGCTTCCGGTGCCAACGCTGACACAGTGCCAAGAGAAGAATTGTTCTCAGGACACAGATTTAATGGTGGTGGCATTTTGCAATGTGGACAGAGCAAATACAAAGCCATTGCTCAACCAAGCTGTTGGGGCGGAGAACTGGTGTCAGGTGAGACACCAAGAAGCTCCTAGTTGTGAAGTGCTTGGTCAGCTCATCCCAGCTTGCAATACGGAGTCAAAAGACAAAGGTCGGAGTGGCTATTCTCGTCAAACCAACAGACCGTTAAACAGGTCACTCCACAAATAAACCGAGTGAGCACAGCTTTCAGAATCATGAGATAAGTCAGCCACGTTTGTTTTAAAGCACCCACCCCAGCTACAAGCAGGTGGATGGGTGTAGAATTGTTATTATCTTCTGGTTTTACCTTTAATGCATCTGGCTGAGCAAAGAAAACTTGCACACCGAATGTCATTGCCGACCAAATATCTGACATCTGTGCCGCGATATGACTGAGGGGCAGATAGCTGACCACCAGTTCCTGCTTTACTTTAGCATCTACCAGCATTATGAAACGCCCAGCTGCCGATGCCGTCCACGTCAACTGTAACGAGAACCCACACCAGTATGAAGCGACAGCTCTTCCGAGCAGGCTCAACACAGAACACACAGCTCACAAAACAAGTCTCCAACCTCCCGTGATCCTACCAGGCACGTTTTTCAGCTGATCTCTACCCTCCCTCAGCACCCACCCAAGGTCACAGTTCTCAGAATGGGCATTTATACAAAAAGATACTTACGTTGTCATGACTGAGCATTACTCCCTTGGGCTGTCCAGTTGTCCCCGAGGTATATATTAGCGTACAGCACTGGTTAGGCTTCTGCGACTCAATGATTTCACGGAGCTGGGTATCTGGAACGTCTCTGCCAAGGTCCATGAACTCGCTCCACTGTATAAGAAGAGAAGAGCTCAGTCACTTTGTAGGCTATCACTCACATGCCAAATTAAACCCTTTGCTACACATGAAGAGAAGGAAACCGTTTCCTATGTCCAAACCTCTGGCAGAATCTGGAAGAGGTTGTAAACATGCGCTGTCAGCCCCGCACTGTTTTCTGGCTGCCACAGGAGGGATCGTGAGAAGCAGAAAAGGAGACTGATCCATCCTGAGAAGCTTACTAGCTCTGCAGCAACCCTGGTATTCACTGGGAGCGCCAAGCTGGAGTAACTGCGGGACCTGAGGCTGCCTTGCAGAGGTTGGCACACTAACACCCTCCCTTGCAACGTGGATTATCGAGGTCTGAACAACAGCAAACATCTACTGCTTCATCAAGGCGAGCAATCCCTCACTAAAACCAACACAAGCTCACATGATGACCGTCCCATGGGAGGCGATGGTTCCTTGCAAGCAGTCAGCTAAACACAGCCAGTATTTACAAGCCACTAAGATTCCCAGTACTTACAGAGTACAGATTTGGTCTCTTCTCTTTCAGCTCTTCCCCATACAGGATAATAGCTTTCAGATGAGGTAGTTTATGCTGAATCTGTGTTAAAAAGGGAGATTCATGAGAAGGAGCGAATCCTGCTTGTCCCTTTTAAGCTAAAGTAACCCACTACTTAACATGCTACTGCTACTTGTCATACTAAGTAAAGCTGAGAGCATCGCATCTGTGTTACTGAAAGAGAACAGGGAAGCCTCGGTAGAGACAGTAATCATTTGGACTGGGACACTGCCAGACAACCTAGGGGATGCTTAATTGTTCGTTTTGGCTTCTCGTATTTTTAAGCTTGAGGCTTTGCTGAGCTGCAGAACCACCATTTAACCTCTCGTGAGATTTAGCACTAATGACTGCTCATCTGGCTTGAGCAGGGAGCACACCAAGGAGGCTCGATCAGTTCACCTCTGCTTTCAGATACAGCATTTCCCTCAGGCATTGCCCTCCCACAGCATTTCCCCTCTCACATCTGTCAATAGGATGCTGTAGATTCCAGCCATTTAAAAAGTGTACTTACTTCTAAGATTTTCTGCAGCTGTTTATGGTTTTCCACAACCAGAACGTTAGCACTACAGTTCTCTGCTACATAATGACAGGCCTCGGGAGAGTTTGTAGTGTAGATACCAACAGCAAATCCACTACAAAAGAAAAAGGGAAAAAAAAAACAGAAAAGCAAAACACAGAATTAGAGGATAAGCAGAGTTGCTGGCAAAAGTCAGACCATTTCAAACTTTAACAGAGGAAAAACTTTAGGAAGAATATACCATAAAACAACAACAAAAAGCAGAGGGCTTAATTCCAAGAGCAAAGGCTCAGTTCTGGGGCATGGGAAATGTCAGAATGGTGTAAGGGACCAAAATGGCTCAGGTGGAAGAAAGCTATCAAAATCCAGTTCTGTGATTTGCTGGCATTTCCCATCATATTTTTAATCACAGTGTAAGAAAGCATGCCTTTGGATTAACCTACTGTTCATATTATTTTTAAGAGAACCACCTGGCTAAAAAAAAAAATTTGTCTCATTAATTCATCATGAATTAAAGAGAAAATTTAGCTTCTAGCTATCTTCATTAAATTCAAAATATAAGCAGTTGCTTTTGTTCTGCGTTTTTGTGGTTTTGTTGTGTTTTTTTAATCAACAACTGCTTCTTACATGAATACTGATATTACTATCTGAATGCTAAAGCAAAGGGTATGTCAAGAGACAACACTCATTCTTACCCTGCAAGGATAGCGCCAATGTCAGCAATAAACCACTCTGCAGAATTAAATCCCAAGATGCACACTCCATGGAAACGCTCTAGTCCCAGCTGAAAACAAGAGATGAGATTACAGCAATCTTGTTTTTCCTTTGAAGAACGCTTAGAGTTAATTTACAGATCTCTGCCATGAGCACAATGTAAAGGGAAAAGTTCATGCTATTATATACGGTAATTCACATTGAAAAACTTCCCAAGACCTAATATGGAACCAGTTAAGTTTCACAGCAGACACTGTCTCATTTTATCAGCTCATTTTATCAGTAGTCAGGGAAAAAAAAAGGATTTCCTTAGGTCTGCACTTGATATGACCAGCTCACTGACGCTAAGGGTATTATAAAACTGCAGTCCAGGGAGTTACCAGTTCCCTTTTTGGGCTGGGAATGAGAAGGTAAGAGGTGAAGTTAGACAACACCTACTGAGACACTTAGTAATTTAGTACAAGTTAGATATGTCAGATGTCAGTAATGACAAGAGCGACAAGCTCCAGTGACACTTTGCTATGAAATTCTAGCTGCTGAAGTCCCAGTTTTCACATCTCCTTCAGCCAGGCCCTGGTTTTTGTCCCAGAGTGGAAGGATGCAGACTGGAAGGTCCTACCGTAGGAATAAAAACCGAGTGGCCTTAACTTCAAGAAATAAGACTTTATAATGGTAACAGGAACTCCGTGGAATGTTGGTTTCTCTCTCTGAGTACAGGCAAAAGGCTCAGCCACTTTGGACATTTAAGTCCAATTCAGAAGCATCCCCTCCAGTTTTTTCTTAAAAAGAGCAAAATTTACATGCCTCATGAGGGGCCCTGTCCAGGTTTGCCACATACCTCAAACACCTTGCTTTAAGTGTTTCCTTATGCGCTTTTTTCCAGTTGAACGTGGAAGCAACTTGCAAGACATTCAAACAAAACCACTGTGGTAATTACCAAGCTGTTCATGGCACGTTCAGGTATTTCCCTGTCACTTTAAGACTCACCTACACTCAGAGAATTTGCAGATTTGAGATAGAGTTGACCACAGCCATTTCAGCAGTGAAACTAAACATGAAGGAGGAGCAGAATTCAACAAAAACTTACCTTCAGAAAGCTTTTCGCTGCTTTCCAGCACTCATCATAGTACATCTTATATGTTAGTTTTATCCACTGGCCACGCTTCTTGGATGCAAGGGCATAATAATCACCGTATTTCCTAACAGCTTCCTGGAATAGCTCATGAACTGTCTTCGGTGCCTCACTGCCTATGCCCTGTTCATCCATCCTCAGTCTGACTTCTCCATCACGTCGTGTTGTCCACACACTGGAGGCAGCAGGTGAAGAGGCTGGTTTGAAAGAAAAGCGTTCAGCATCATTGTTTAGAAATTGCTTGCTGCCGTAACAGAAATATAAACATAAATATCTCACATATGAAAGCAAATGCTATTATGCCCCTCTCCCACCCCCCTTTTTTGACCCTTGGCAAGTTTGCCATACAACTCCCAGTATTTTAGAGCAGGACTAATAGATGAAACCTCTAAAGCACTTTCAAAATTTTCTCATTTACATCGCCCTCTAACCCATTTTGCTGCCCTAAAGCTCTTGTACTGGTAAGGTGGCAGCTTCCTGCAACAATCATATACACCATGCTTTTTTTTTTTTTATTTCCCCAAGGAGGACTGAAAGTAGCACATCATTACCTGGTAGGTAAGCACTAGGCAGTGACACTACCTATTCTAGTCCTTGAAGCACACCCGTGCTTTAAAGTCTAATTTCAAGAGGCTTCTGGACAGACCGACCTGCAATTTGAGTTTCTTCTTCCATTGTTATGGTTTGATAAATTCCTCTCCAATTTCAATAATAATTCTATGCACACTGCAGGAACTAAAGATTCTTTCCACTTACCTTTCAAACCAAGCGTGTCTATCTGACATCCCTCTGTCTTCGTATCTTCAACCGCCTCGACAGTTCTGCAAGGCAAAGGCAGTTAGCCCTGGATAGGTTTTGTACGCTGGCAGAAGAACGCCTTAGGCATTCTTGCTCCATCACCTAATTATATTAGTCCTTGGATGTCAAAATGGTTCCTGATGCTCTGCAAGCGACTTCATTTTACTAGCCTGCATGGCTATGGCAATGAAACAGGTCCCTCTCAGTGTGCAAGCTTTGCCTGCACCGCTTTTAAACACGTGTATGTTGTCCTAATCGTAGCTACCATTTCAGATAAGCTGCAGAAGAATCCATGAACGCCACACCCAGAAAAGAGCAATAATTTAATGCCACGGGTCTGCTCTAGATGCCTGAGTCTACAGCAGTGAGAAAGAAGGGGCAGGAAGGGGCACACGGATCCGGTGCTTATCTCCTGTCTGTAAAATGTGAGCCTAAGGCAGGGGAGGCCGCAGCGGGCTCAGCCCACGCAGGGCAGCAGTCCCCCTGGCTAGTCACCCTGTGGGGAACCCACGGAGATTTCCTGCATGAGGCCAGGCCAGCTGAACAGCAGGAAATTGATTTAACAGGATATCTTGTTCTTAGGTATTCCTAATAAAGTTAGGGCATCAGGCTTCCACCAGATGTTTGTGGGGAAATGGAGACAGGCACATCCCCTGTCTGCATCAGCCCCGTCCTCACCAGGAACTTGTCCTGCGGTGCCAGCTCAAAGTTGCCCCTTTTACTTTCAACTTTGCAAGACCTGGTGAAATGCCACCTGCCCGCGTTTGTAGAACAGTGTTCTTCATCCCTTTCCAGGACAGACTTTCTCACACCCGTAAGTGATGAGGATAAGGAATAATCAAGTCTCATCTCTCACTTCAGACCACGAGTTGGAAGCCAGACCCTGTGAGATTCAGTACTGGAGTCCCTGTGCTCTGCTCCCCAGAAGACATCCCACCCTCCAAACTACAGGCAGATGATGCTTGTACCCCTACCCTGGGCAATACCCCACTGGTACCATCAGCAGAGGTTTTAGTTGACACACGATTATATTCCAGAGAACCAAAATTTCCCTCTTGCCTTGCCAAGCAGCCCTCCCGGGGCCCTTCGCTGCAGGCCATCACGAAGGTGTTTGTCTCTTCACGCCAGTGCTAGGTGTTTACCCTTTCCCACAGCCATGTTCGGTGCAAGGTTTCTCTCTAGCACCAGCTCCCGGGTCTTCTAGAAGGGCTGCGCACCCCTGACATCACAACGGCCCCAGCCGCTCGCAGGGGCAGCTCTGGGGCAGAAAGAAGCCCCGACAGCTCTGTCCATCATGGTCAGAGCTCACCTGCAGACAGGCAGGAGCTCCCCCGTCCCATGCAAACTCCAGGCTGGTTCCCCCCAGCCCCATGTTTTTTTCCCTTCCTACTAGACCAAAGAGAAGAGAAGTCAGCACAAGGCACTGTGCTAATTCCAGTGTAAGGGGTAAATTGCTTCCCTCTGGTTTAACTTTTCTCTGAATTTCTAGGGGATAGTCAACTATTACCACTTTGAGCGTATGATACGGTTTGAGCATAGAGACGATTTGTCACAGCTCCTCCTACATGCTGTCCAAAAGCAGAACTGCTTCTCCTAACGAGCCTGCAAGCCAGAAACCAGAGGGAAGTAAATAATATTTTTTTCTTTATTTCCCCCAAAGTGATTACTAGATATTCCCTACTACACATTTCCTCATTATTGAGAGCATTTTCAGCACAAATTAATGCTTGGTTGCAATAGTTCTACACCATTTCTCCACCATCTTTTATGATCAAAGTATGCAAATGATCCAATAACATGAGCAAAAGAGCCCCAGCTACTTCCCTTCCAGTGAATCAAGTCATCTTTTTCTCCCCCCTTACTGAATTACTACACAATTCAAACGCAACCTGAGAAAAATGAGGTAATGAGGTTTTTGCCAGCTATATCCCATTACACTGTGGTGAGATACAGACCCTTAACCACTCATCTGCTCTTCAGTAAGAGGCTGCTCAGATTTACAGAGACTAACAGGAGTTTGATGAAATTCAAAGCGTAGGTACTGCACACAAAATATCCCCCACAGAGGCACGCCTCTCTGTTTACAGCAACACTTCACAAACAATATAGCACTTGCTAAGTATCCCAAGGATTTGATCAGTGCCCTCCCAGTTACACAGAATTAACAATTACGCAAAGTTCCTTTATAAGAGGTGATCTTTCTGACTATGCAGAATATTCTACCATTCCTGCACTTTAAATTTATATTAAATACACACTACTTCAGGCTCCATATGCTGTGTGGTAGCTATGTACAGCAAATTTAATTCTGTTCCATTTCTTTTGAGAGGGCGAGGTTGTAGATTCAGCTTTTGGATTTTGGAAGTAGTAACAAATGTTTGAAATTTCTTCCAAAAAAACCCAAAACTTAATTAATCTAAGTAAACATGATAGAATACAAACTATATCCTATGTATACAGGTCAGCGCAGAGAAAATAAAATCTTAAATTAGACAAACCTAGTTGAAGAGTTGAGCAGTACATCATCCAGTGACACCTCACAGTTCCCTTGAGGATCCGAATTAAAATAAGCCACGGGGTCTGGTTCCGCAAGCGCCATACGTGCATCTGACTCACACAGCATTGTCCCTGTAAAAACAGGTTTTAAAAATTAAAACACTAATTGAACACTGCAGTAAAATCAGCTTCCATTGATGTAGCTATCTGAGCAAGGCAATCCCAAAGCAGGCATGACTCGGGACTGCTGTATTTGCATGAAATACAGTACATTTTCACAGCAGACGCAGCGCACACCGCATCATGCTCAGTTCATTCAAAAAACCCAAATGGCAGTAGATGATACATCCATTCCTGCATCCGAAAAGGAGCGTGACAATTACAGCTTTAAAAGAGCACCGCGAGCCTAACAATTCAAATTTTACACTCCCTTTGCCCCAAACGTTCCCACTCGGCTCTCAGTCTCCCCCCAAACCCGTCACCGCGGGGCTCTGGGTCCAGCCTTACAACGCATCGCCTCCGCCTTTGTGCAGCCTCTCCTCCCGCAGCCGCTCCAGACCAGCGCGGAAGAGGACGCGTAATATCCTTTATTTTTAAACTAGCGCCCAGGAGGCAGATCTGGAGCATCTTATGTCATGTGCTGCCTGCCTCGCAATTGGAAGCGGCTCGTCACCCCACACCGCCGCCTCTTAAGGAAGCTCTGGTCCCGCGCCTGCCCACCAGCCTCCGCACGCCGGGGCTTTGGGGTCCCCCTCAGGGGATGCAGCCCCAGGACACCCCAGAGATTTAACTTGTTCTCATAAAAAAAAAAAAAAAAAATCAATGCTTTTGCAGCCGTTGTGTTCACACAGCTTTCAGCACTTTGGCGTTAGGGGATTTCGTCACCAAAACGACACATTTGTTAACGCGGAAAGCAGCCTTGGTTTTATTTAAGGGTTACATTGGTCAAAAGCCTTTGATGCTTATGACTTGGCAGGGTGAGCTTTAGTTGTTTGAAGCTATTTCTAACTGATTGGAGATGAATCTCATTACCCTTGATCTTTTTTTTAAAAAAGTGGATTTCATCATCCTGTTTTGCACCTGCATTAGACAGACGCATTTTAAAGCGGGGAGCGTGAAAAGCGCGTTTGTCTGAATGACGACAGACAGGAGCAAAAGGAAAGAGCCCTTTTATCTAACGAATCCAACACAGCCAAGCTGCAGCAAGGAAAGCCATGGCCAGCCACAATTCACTGCAGGCAGACCTGCCTCCAGCCCAGAAAAGCACATGTAGTCCCCCCCCCCTTCCGCTTCCTCATCGACGCAAGGACACGTTGCTGCTCACGCCACACTCTGCTACAGGCTATCATTCACAGTGCAAAAATAGTTTAATTCACAAGCAGCTGACAAAGCTATGTGTCCAAAAATCCGATCTCTGAAGCTCCAAGATAATTGGCAGACATCACCCAATGCCCCATTCTAGGCTGAAGAGAGTGGTTTATTCTGTTGGGGTTTTTTGGTTGGTTTTTTTTTTTTTTTTTTTTAATAAGACAGCTGTGAGAAAAGAGGCATTATCTCTACAGAGCAGCCCAGTGCTGGGAGCAGCCGGCCAGACCTGCGAAACCTGGGTGTAGCTCCCTCCCCAGCCTGGAGGAACTCAAACCCACATCCAGAAGAGCACGCCGGTCACCAGACTGCACGGTGCCTGCTGGAGACGTCACCACCGCCCCTCTTGCTCAAGGAGAGTCCTGGGCACGAGGCGAAGGGGAACGTACCGTAAAAGCTGACATCAGCCCCGACCCCCTTTCACAAGACTGTCTGTACCCACGTTCCTTCCCAGCGCCCCACGACGAGGAGTTTAAGGCTTCCCTGCGACCCTGAAGGAAGCTTTTCTCTCTGCACTAGTTACAGCCTTTCTCTTGCCACCGGCTCTGCAACACAGGGCGGAGGTGTCCTCCCGCCAGCTACCTCACAGCACAGCCGGGCAAGCGGTGGAGGTTGGTTGGAAACACGTTGGACAAAGAAAGGCACTAGCCTTGCCACCCAGACAAGCGTTTCGGCTGGTAGGCTGAGGGTTTGTGGCTCTTCACCAAGGTCCCCCTGCACGGGGCACAACCCTGACCACAGGGCCTCCTGCTGATGGGTGCTCAGTTCCTGAGTCTGGGCACACCAAGCGTGGCACAAAGATCACGGACATGAGGCTGCACGGACTTGAAAGTCCAGGGAGACACAGCAGGACATCGCCGTCACCATCACATCTAGCGGGATGGGTTCCTCAAGGGGAACAGAGATGTTAACGCCACACGGGCCACAACCTGGAGAGCGGCAGCACGTCCCTGCACAAGCAGCAGCAGAAGTCCTGGCGTGCCCAGGTACGCTTGCCCCGTGGAACAGAAGCATGCAAGCAGAAAGCTGCAGTGCAGCCTGGTTGTGTCCTCGTGAATGCAGGCCACTGGAACCCCAAGTCAGTCGTGCATTTTATGTAACAAATTTAGGTTAGAATCAGAAATTTGACCAGATATCTACTGTCACCAGCTCTGCCAAGCACTGAGCCAGCCCCTTCCTTCTCTGGAGCTGTTACAAGCACAGCTACGTACACGAGCCACTGGAAAACGCGCTCACCAGAGCCAGGCTTACGCTCCCAGTAGCTCACCAGGGGTGAACGGGATCACCAGTGACCCGCTCCTGCCCCGCACTGTTTCCAGAGGAGTCGCGCACTGCGAGGCACCACAGTTGCTCAGGACCACGAAGAACACACAGCCAAACAAAAACCTGCTGAAAGAAACCTCCCTTGTAATTAAGCCTGCGTGACAGCGTAACTCATTTAAATACAAAGCATCTCCTGCTTTGAGGGAGCACCGTGCCCTGGAAGAACTGGAAGCAGGTGAGCGATTCCATTGAAAGCCCTGCGGAGCTTCGCCGACAAAACAGAATGGGAGTTTGGCTCCGTGCAAAGTCCTGACAGTCAACGGGACAGGAGCGAAGGTTTCTGAAACCTGTTTTTTAGCTTAAAACACACATAGTGCTTCAAAAACATCAGTTCGAATTCAAATCACTGACTATGCTCACGAACCAGCCTGACATTTCCAGCACAGCCCACTGATTCCTGTCACCGACTTATTTTTACCGGTAAAGACGCCGCGTCCGATCGGGTCCAGTTTTCACTCTGCTGATGGCTTTAGGCGGTTGCCGTGTTATCTCACCGCCTTTCCACATTTCCACCAAAAGTGAAACTTGGCCTTTTTGTTCCTTTGTCTTCCTTAAAGATTTATTGAGGAAACAGAAACCGAGTGACCCGCTCTTCCTCTTTTAGATAAATTCCTTTTTTAAAAGGGCGCTGATAAAAACTTCCTAAGCACTCAAGGTTTTTTCCTCAGCACGGGTTGGCCTACAGAAAATTATCTGATGCCCTCCTGATGCAAGAGCAGAGAGAGCACGAGGAAAAACCACCTCAACCCCCGTCAGGATGACATCACACCAAAGATCTTGAACGGACAGCGGATATGTGGCTCTGCAGCAGCCTTCAGAGCTGAGTTTTGGCGGAACAAAGCTTGCCCACAGACCACCGCTGTCGGCTGGACCCACGGCTCGCCGCTCCCAGGCGTGGGCCAACGCCAGCGGCACGGGCACCGTTCCTCAGCCACGCAGGTCACCACGTATCTCCTCGGATTCTGCACGGATCGCTGGGGAATTCACCTCAAAGATCCCGGCGTCCTGGCAGAGCGACGCGACTCACCGGGAGGTTGTTTCGCCTTCCACTCTTGGCACACGTCACCACGCCACCTGCGCGTGGGAAATCCCCTCAGGCCGAGGGGGAGCACGGGGTGTTCTCCGAGACACCCCACCCACGGTGCCGCCGGCCCCCACACCACGCCGGCCTCTATCTTGAAGCCGGCGCGGCCGGTACCACAGCACCCCTGAGCGCCCGAATCGCCCCACGGCCGGGGTGGGGGGCAGCTGCCCACGGGGACGGACAGGCCGGCTGCCGTCCCGGCGCTGCTCCCCCTCACGGGACGGGGCGGCCCCCACGGTTTATTTCACCCCAAAGCCACTGGGCTGGGGGAACCGCTCGGGCCCGGGGTTAACAGCCGCACCAGCCCCACGGCCCTCCCGCTCGGGACGCCCAGGGACACCGCGTGGGCACGGTCAGGGCCGGGGCTCGTGGCGCTGCTCCCCGCCGCGGCGCGTGGGCGGGGCTGTCACGGCTCGCGTGGCCGCCGGCGGGTTTCCCGCGTGGGGAGGGGACGATGAACGTGAAACAACACACACACACACACACACACACACAGAGAGAGAGACACCCCCCCCCCCCCCCCGCGAGGGGCAGGCGTGACGACACGCGTGATTCGCCGCCCCGCTCCCCCCGCGCGCACGCGCCGTTACCTCAGAACCGGCTGGCGGGCGGCAAACCCCCACGCGGCGCGACAGCAGCTGCCGCGCGCCGCCACGCGGGGCCCTTTAGAGCGCTAGCGGCGGGGGGCGTGGCCACAGCCCAGAAAGGGCGGGTCTCTCCGCTCCGCTCCGCCCGCGCCTCCGCTCGAAAGACCCGCGCGGCCGCGCCATTGGACGAGGAGGCCGTCGGAAGGCTGCAAGGCTCCGCCCCCTCGCCTCGCCCCGCCTCCCCCCCCGGCGGAGGTCACCCGCGGTCGTTGCCCCGTCCGCCGGGTCGGGCCGCTCCTGTTCCTCAGCCCGGGCATCGAGCGTCGGCCCCGGGTCGGGCACCGTGACTCCCTCCGAGCACAACCTCACCTCCCGCGGGCCGAAGGCAGGACGGGCTGAGCCGGTGCCGCGCTTGCGAGGCGCTGGGAGAAGCGTGGAGTCGCCTCACAGTCACCCCGGAACCGGTGAGGGCGGCCGCGCCTCAGGAGCCGACGGGTCGCTGCGAGCCTGAGGTGTTCTGCGTGCAGCGCGCTGCTCTGCCGCCTTCTCTGCCCAGCGCGGGGAAGCCAGAGGAAGAGAAATGCTGTGATGGTTGCTCAGAGCTGAGGTGCTGCAGCGCAGGAGGAAGCTTGTCCCGAAACAGCCGGCCCCGCGGCCCCGCGGCGGTGTTTTCCCGTCAGCGCAAGGGAAGGAAACGGGCTGGATCTGCCGAGCGGTGTTACGGGCACAGGCGTTGGGCGGTTCTGGCCGTTACCAGGCCTGGGGCAGAGCCTGTGGTCTGGTGCCAGCCCCAGGGCCTCCTGCCCTCCCCGCGTGTTGGTTATTTCAACTGAAATCCAGCTGCACGTTTTTAAATTTACTTTTATTGAAGGTTATGGCCAGTTAGATCATCTAACTGTTCTCAGTTGTTTCTAGCTGATAAAGTTCCAGAAAAGCCAGAATTTTGTTTATCCTCTTAGCAAAACAGGTGTTTCCGTCAAGTGAATTATTGCTGCTATTTTGCTAGTGCAGACCAAGAATTCCTAAACATTGGAGTTTTCCTGCAAAGTCTTTCCTCCCTCCCCCACTGCCCGGAGATACTCCCCACTCACACAGGGTGGGGAGTGTATGGTTCACGCCATTTAGTTGATGAGCAAACCAAAGGAATATGTCACGAGAAAAGCTCCTGCCTGAAGGTCAGGGCCACAGCTGGAGCAGCTGCAGGTCCAGGGACAGAACAGCGCCGAGGATATTGCAGCTGCAAAACAGCAGCAGCACAGTGAGACGGTCGGTGACTGCCAAGTCAGCCCCAGGAGCCCTGCGCTGCGCCGTCTGCAGGTCCAGGCACCCACGAGTTCTTGCTTTGTCGGCTGTTTGCCGTCTCTTGCAGCCTGAGCCTTCCCTTGCAGCTCCACCATGCTCCCCGCCCTGACCCGGCTATCTCATCTGCTCCTCTCTGCAGCCTGGCCAAATCCCTTGCGTGGCTCCAATTCGATTCAGATGGCAAATTTAGTCTGAAGAGTGAGGATACAAGCAGCATCTGGGAAGTCGGAGAGATCTCTAAACTTAGCAGACCACTAACCCTTTTACTCCAGTCATGCCGTGGTCGTTAGCCAGTACCTGCTGTGCTGACAAGGGGCATGTAATTCTCAGTGAACCAAGAAAAGGTTCGGTGGCACAACCCAAAGGTTAACTGAAGTGGCAGAACTAACCAGTTCTATTTTTGGCAATAACCTGAGCCAACAAATTGCCTTGGGCAAGCTGCTTTTTTGTGCTCCCAGCGTCCTTGTCTATCAAACTGAGGTTGCATCAGTACAGAGGTAGATGTCACGGTGTTTGCAAAACTTCTGGGACCAAAGGAGACCACGTTACTGGTGAAGGACCAGACAAGAGCAAAGGTAATTGCAGATGGACCTCGGGCAACTCTGCCACAGGCAGGAGAGGGAGATCAGCTTAATACCTTGGCCTAACTGCAAGAACCGTTATTATTTATTGGTGATAGCACAGCACAGCCCTTTATGAACAAATGTGGAGCAGTTAAGCTTGACCTAGCAAATGTACCAGAGTGACTGCACCCCTTCTCAAGTATCGCCTTTGCTGGCTCTATATTTACTAGCAATTAACTTGAGTGGAGTCCCAGGGTTCTCACTTTCTGAGGCACCAAGTGCAGGGTGGCCCGAGCAGCTCCAGGAAATATTAGCACAGTACAGAATCGCTCGCCTGGGGTGAATTTTAGCAGCAGCTGGCTAGGCCAGGAAAGACTGGAAGGGCTTTGCAGGTATCAGTTGTTCCAATCACCGGCTTGTGATTGCTCTTTTTGAATTTTCATGCCATGAAAATTGCAGCCAGCATGAGTTATATACAGTGGCATGTGGGAAAAGAAAAAAGCAAAAAAAAAAAGCATTAAATGCATGTCTTAGTCCTGCATTTGTTGGCTACAGGGAGGAGAGAGGCAAGTGAAGAAAAGTATAATAGTATCTACTGTCTGCATAGACATTTTTAGTCTCTGAGGGAAGAAAGGCCAGTTTCTCATCTGATACCGATCAACACCGACATCCGAAGCAAAGCTGTGTGTTTTACAGTAAAGGAGCAGATAAGCAAGTGTAGTGTCTTGGTGTTCAGCTCTGTAAAGCAGACCTAACAGTTGAAATGCGGTGTCTAAATGATCAGCCCACGTTAGAGTGTTAATATAGATTATCCAAATAAAATAAGTTGTCAAATACTGGTGAAAAGTTATAATTTTAGTGTGAAAGAAGTTTGAAGAACTGTCACATCTGCTGCCCTTAGAAAAGGCAGGTGGCGAAGTGTGAGAGCTGGGGAATAGTTCTCGGTTAGAGTCTGACTGTGCACCAAGCTTCCAGAAGATACTGGGCAAATGTGGAATAGTCAAGAAATGCCTAAAAAACCTTCCCCTTTGAAGATACCTTTCCATTCTAGAGTCACTCTTAACAATCAGAATTTGACGTTGCCTTTAAATTGCGCTTGTGACGCGAGATTGTGGGAGAGGGGGAGATGGCTGCAGGTTAAACAGCCTCGAGCTCTGTTGATAACACAGGCTCGACCTCGAAGGGAGGACCAAAAACTGTTCCCCGTGGTAAATTTTATGGTGAGGACAGCCAGATATTGCAGCAAGTTGAAAATGCAGATACATGCGTGATTTCGATAAAACCTCCAGTTAGCGGTCTGCTTGGATGACTTACAGTAGGACAGCAGCATCTTAGTTGTCCGTGCTTGGGACGTTGCAGCTTGTTGACTACTGCGACGTAAAGTCGCCTTTTGCTGGAGGTATTTAAAAGACGTGCAGACGTGGCGCTTAGGGACATGGTTTAGTGGTGGCCTTGGTAGTGTGAGGTTAATGGTCGGGCTCGATGATCTTAAGGGTCTTTTCCGACCTCAGTGATTCTCTGATTCCTTCATGTTTCTATCCTGCCTTGACATTTGCAGGTGTTTAACATGCTGCAGCAGAAGGCTAAGGTGGAGGGAGATGCCATCAGGACAGAGGTGTCCCTCACAAGACAAGATAAGGGTGAGTGCCTTTACAAGGTCCAGGATAAATGCAGATTGGGGCCCGGGGTACTTTGGGCTTGTACATGTCAAATCACCCAACTGTGGTTAGAAAGGCTGGTTTACAGACAGCATGCTTCTTCCTGAGAGGGATTAGTTTGTCGGTGAGGCACAGGCTGGCTTCTGCCGAGAGCTGCATTCTTCATCTGGGCCACAGGTTTCCTGTGACCTACAGAACATCGCTCTGCTTTCTGGTGAAACAGAAGAAATTATGGTTGCAAGTTCTTTCCTATCTCAAGCAAAGAATTGTCTCTTCATACAGCTGTGGAGACAGAGTGGAAATAAGTTTCTTTTTCAGCTTCATCATTCCCCACATGGAACAGGTCATATCTGTCCACCTAAATGACCCAAGACAAAAGTTTACACAACTTTTCACATTTATCATCCTTCCCTTCCAGCCCTGGCATTGGATCTGTAAGCTATTCTGGGCTAGCATTTCTCTGATAACGCTCACAAATTTCCAACTGCAGAATCACTGGGAGCAAGTGACTCAACCCGAGATGTAGTTGCACCTCAGGACATTGACTCGAAAGATAACGGGGTGAGGGGGGGGGTACAATATGCTAGTTCAGAAATTTCACATGAATCACAACAAGAGGAGAATGCACTGAGAAAATATGCTGGTAAACATGCGGTCACAAGGAAAAAAAGGAGACTAATGAGTCTGTTTATAGCATAGTCATTTCTAAACCTAAACGGGTCACGTTACCTTTCCCACCAAGGACTCGCAGCATCTTTCTGGTTGTGTGAAACGGTCTACAGCAAATGGGTGTAGGGGTGTCTGGAAAAAAAAAAAAGAATGAACCCAAAACAAACACTCCCCCCCCCACGCTATAAAAAAAGGCGCGCACACACATTAAAATCCCACAGCAAATTAAGTTCTAGATTCATATCCGACTCTCAGCTGTCACAAACCAACACAGCTTCACCAAAGCCGAGGAATCTTCCCCAGAAGGTAACTGACCTTTATCTGCCTCAGTCTGTAATAACATGACTCTTAGGCAGTTTTGTTCTCATAAATAAAACTGGAGCAAACAGTATTTGCTCTGTCATAGGCACAAACACCTTTTCATTTTTTTTAATACTCATTAAAACCTGCACACTAGTGGATTTTGAAACGACGCAGTATAGGCAAAGGCTGACCGTTGTTTTACACAACATGCAGAGTATAGTATGTGGCATACACATTTATAAAGCATGAAAGGCAGTGGAGAATTAGAATTTCTAGCCTATATAATAATTTAGTTTGATGCTAGATATCACCTTTCTTTGTAGGTCTTGCCTATATCCTCTGAACATTAAAGCTAAAACCAAATCGCAGTGCTATTTATGCCCACAGGTAATTCCACTTTTGAAAAAGAATTTGATGGAAAGCCATTTGCTCCAAAATGAGATGCGTACCAAAGTTACATGTAGAAGAGTAGTTTCCAGCAGCTCAGAAAAAAAAAAAACCACCAACAATTGCATCTCTGGAACTTCAGTAAACAAAAGAATGCTATCTTTTCCCTCGCTGCTGTAGGACGAGAACAGCAGGCTTGCTTCCCCATTCCCAAGCCAAGTGACTTTGTTTACCATGTCACAATATTTACCAGGCAGATCTTGCTTGGAGAACAAGGCTGCGCCCTGTCTGTCCTCCCCGTTGCAACTGTGTTGTAACCAGGAAAGGGATGAATGTGTAACCAGAGTAAGAGATAGCAACACGGAAACATGCTCTATCACTTGATTGCACAGAGTCCAGATGCCATTCTGTGTGCTGGGAGGCAATACAAGCAGAGAAGTTGCTAATGATGGCTGACTGTAGTTGGAGTGCTGTGCCAGACCTATGCACCTGTAATTCAGTCTGAAATGTTAATAATCCACAGGGCTACTTAATCTTTTTCTGTGTTTTTTAAACATAAACTCACTGTAGTAAAAAAGTTACAGAACTTTAAAATGCTCACAGTCACGAGCATGTTGAACTTCCCTGTAAGAACAAGCTGAACCTTTCTGTTTAATATTCAGGTTCCAAACTTCCATAAGACTTCAACTTTCTGTCCCAGTTCAGGATGGAAGAAGTGACCTGAAGCATTGAAAACATTCCCAAGGCAGGCAGAGAGAAAGCGGTTGTCCTCCCGCGGTCTGGTTTTCACAATAATTCCTCCCCGGCTTTCCAGGGCAGCCTGCGAGTTACAGCCACAAGGTCTTTGCCTTCTTGCTCATTCTTCCCGCAGGACAGCGAGCTATCCCCATACAGCACAATCCCCAAAGCTGGCTTTATTTTTTTTGTAGAGGAAACTTGTCCCTCATCCGATAGCTCGAGGAAATCGTGCTATAGCAGTTGTAGTAGTTACTGCCTCTCATTGCCCTGCCTTTACCTTAGCTGCTGCAGTTCACAGTGTCGCAGCTCAGACTCGCTTTGCTGCTGGTTGAGGGTACAAAGCCAGGTTTTGCATGGAGGTGGCCAAAGCAAAATCACAGGTACCTTTCTCTGGGCACTGATGGCTTTTGGCAGAGAGTTGGCGTGGAAGGGTGAGGACAGACATGACATTTCACTACAGCCTGTGCATCAAAACCTTAAAAGACTCCGCTACACCTCCCTTAACTACAGCCCAAGCTGTTTGCTGCCATCCTTCATCCAGCAGGCCACTGGTCCAGAAACCCAACAGCTCTTCCCACCTACCTCAGTGCATGCTCAGGCGCCTTAAACAGCAGAGCACACCGCTGGCAGATCCAGAAGATGAGGAACGAAGTTCTCATCCCACGCCACTACCCACGCCTGCTGGTTATCAGCCTTGTAGATTTGCTGATGCACAAACATTTGCTAAATCATTGCAGGCAAAAGCAACCGATACGGCTTAAATCACGTAAAGAGCTTGTCTAAATTAGCGTAGCTGATTTCGCCTGATAGCAATTTCAGTGATCATTTCTCCGCTTCGCTGCTGGTAACATTCACCTCCAAAACGCATGAGAAGTTGGTGTGAATTTAGGGCAGTGATCTTTCCATCAGTATATCTGTATCTGGGAGACAGTCAGCCTCAGCGTAAAGCACAGAAGGAGGTGGCTCGAGCTAGTGACTGGCTTTGCATGGCTGCAGAGTGAGCAGCGGTCACGCATGCTGCTCTGCCAGGACAAGCATGGGGAAATAACCCTATCGATTAGGAAACAACAAACCGATGAAGGTGTAACTTCTTCAGCCAGTTGTCTGTTGCTAACGTTAACTAGAAAAGAACTCTAAAACAGGACTTTTTTGCCAATGTAGTTGCATTCACACAGTGCGCTTTTGGAAGCAGTGACAGTGACAGCTTGGAGGTACGGGGTTTGTTTGTGGGGTTTCTTTTTCTGCACTCCCAGAGAATGTTACTGCACTTTCTAAACATGGAAATACAAACTCGGTCCTCCTTGGCCTTACCCCTAGCGGGTATCATTGATGGTCTCCAGGAACCTCCTGGATTGCTTGTGCCCTGCTGCGCTATCCCTCCAGCAGCTCTCAGGACAGCTGAAGCCCCCCATGAGGACCAGGACCTGCGAACACAAGGCTGCTCCTACCTGTCTGTAGAGATCCTCAGCCGCTTGTTCCTCCTGGTCAGGGAACCTGTAACAAACACCTACCACAATGCCACCCTTACCTGTTTCCTCTTTATTCCTCACCATCTGCAGGTGAGGTCCCTCCTGAAGGAAGGAGCTGCGTTCCCATGCAGCAGCACTCTGGTCACGGGAGCCATCCCACCACATCTCCATGATCCCGACCAGATGGCAGCCCTGCTGCTGCACGTGGGTTTCCACCTCCTCAAGGTCATTCCCTGCGCTGCTGGCACGAGTGCACAGGCACTTCAGAGAGGCACCACAGCGCGTTGTCTTCCTAGAAATGGTTTTGAGGATTTCTCCTTGATGGTGCCTTATAAGCAGTTTCGTTGATTTTACGATCCCTTCCCGTCACATCACCCAAACCCTTTGCTTGTTGAGGGCTTGTTGAGGGAAGGAGAGCCTGTCTGTCACTCCTTCCCAGGCTGCTGGTTACTCTGTCCCTCCCCATCATTCTTAGTGCCTGTGGTTTTCCGGGAAACAGGGAGATTTATTTAAACTCACTGCACTAGAAGAGAAATGCTGCGTTGTACAGAACTTCAGCTGAAGCCTTATGCCAGGGCTATTCAGTCATTGAGAGTTTAATTACACAGATGTTGCCTCCATACAAAAGTTGTGTTGACATAAGCTATATTGATTTACTTATATCAATATGACTGTCTTTGATTACATCCAAGTTGCGGACACATCCTCCTCTAGCTTCTGCGAGCTGAGAAGGCTACAGCTCCCTGCAGGGAGTGGCACACAAAAACCCACAAACACTGTTTTTTCCATGACCGTACCCAGTGTTTTTTGCAGAATTTCCAGACAGCTGCAGCCAAACCAAACAGATAACTCCCCAGATAAATGCCTGGTCCTTTAATTCTCCTGAAAGGAAATTTCCAGGGTGGGGGAGAAAGAGAGCATTTGAGTTTCAAGCTGCGCTAAAAACCTGTTAGAGGGAAGACACGAGGTTGAGAAGAGTAACCTCTTCAAAGTCCACGTCATCAAAACAGCGAGCTGGGAAGCTTTTGCCGGGAACCATTGCGATACTTGCTGCCACCCAAGGGAGGCAGAAGAAAGGGCAAGGGCAGGGCTGAACGCCCCTTCTTCTTTCTCTGGTCTCCAGCACTCACCTGTTTGCTTTCAGGCTGGGTAAGGCTGGAAGGAAAGCAGTGCTGCGGTATGCCATCAGCGCAGGACAGAGCACCCCGTAACACTGGGGCAGCGACAGCCTGGATTTCATTTTGCGTGGGCAGAGGAGAACATGTGCTGCAATGCCACTGGGAAATTCCAGCATGGCCTTGGCACAACCACACTCAACAGGTTTATCCTCTTAAGCCCAGCCAACAAGCACTGAAGAGGGCTGCTGTCTGACCAGCAGCAAATTCAGAAATTTATGATGCAGAAGACAAGACTCCTGGGGCCAAGGCTAGAGCAGGCTCTCACCCAGCGTTTTCGATACACTGCAGTGCTCGAGGGACGTGGCAGGAAAAACCATCGCTTCAGTCTGCTGTCCATCCCTCTGACGAAGTTTCCTCCTGGTGTGGAGATTTACGCTGTTCTCATGTGCTTCTCCTGAGCAACTACCTGCCTACAAACCCAGAACCTGTCCCATCTGCATCACAATTTAAAATGATTGCGAAGTTAAATTTTATCGCTGATATATTAAAAGAAAATTTGTTATCGCAGTTTAGACTATCTTCTTAGCATGCATGGGATGATGCTGTTTATACTGCGGTAAAGTGGACACCAAGAGCTGCTGGTTCAGGCTCCTTATATTTTGCACCAGATGCACTGGGATCACTCGGCAGTAAAATACAGCATGGACAGGGGGAACCTACACAGAAAGCTTTCAGGTAGGAAAGTTCTGTGTGGGTTGGTACCTGTATAAAAATAGGGATTATCCCATTAAAACTGGCTGAACACAAGCAAACTTTTTTTTAAGCAAAAAAACCCCAAAGGCAGTTTTTTTGGTTTGGTTTGGTTTTAATTGTCTGGGAATTTTGTTCATTTTTTCAGTAAAACAATTGAAGGGAATAGCTTCATTTAAGGTTTCATTACCAGCAACCAATATTTTTCACAGATAAACATGACATTTCAAAGGATCGCCGCTATCCTTACAGGGCATTTGCTTCCATCAAAAGCTTAGTTTTTGTCAAAATCTCCCTTTAGTAAAATCAAGTGAAACGGATCCTTTGGGCGGGATTGGATTTTAGCTGAATTCCAGTTTGCTTTGAGGAACATGCCCTCATGTGGGTATCTGTTACAGCTGCAGCAAATGCAATCCTTTGCAGGCAGGCTTAGTTTCTTCTCTTTCATTACCAGCAGCTTTCTTAACTAAACTTGCTTTCTCCCAGACCCACCCAGGTATTGTACAGGCGGAGAGGGATGAGATCTGGTTTATGCAACAGGTTGCAAGAAAGAAGGAAAAATTAATTCCAGTGATCAGCTTGACACGAGAGGTGACAGAAATGTCCCTAATTAAAAGTAACAGCCCTGTGATTACTCCCCAGGTTCCCAGGAGGGAACTGGCTAACTTCCAAGGTTTGTAGGACTTTATCGAAGGTTTCGTGGTGGGCATTATCAAGAATTTCAGGATGTTGTTGGGTGCAACAAGACAGGGAACCTCGGCTTTGGGTTTCACACAATGATCGACGCTTCGGAAAGAATAAGAGCACATCCAAATGCGTTTTACATTTCTTTTGCAGAGGTACAGATGCCGTGCAGGGGAGAATCGTGCCCTAAAAACTTAACCTGGTAACAGATCTGCTACAACACGTTGCAGGTGATACTAAACTGGCAAGGACTGTAAGTACTTCTGAAGGATTTCATTAAGCTCTTAGTAAATTTAAGTGATGACTCAAAATAAACATGATGCAATTCAATATGGCCAAATGCAAAGTACGGTGCTTAAGCAGGAATAAGTGACCACAGTATTGCAGGATCGAATGTAACTGTTTATGTAGCACTTCTGTAGGAAAGGTCTGGATTTTTCTTAGAGAAAAAAACATTTCATGTTTCATTTAGAAAAGCAAGAGATTGAGAGCAATCTTCCAACACATCAGCAGGTGCTATTAAGAAAAAGACATGAATCTGGTCTCCATTTCCCATGGTAAAGGTGAATGTTTATGTGCATTAGATGACTTCTCAAAAACTATTCCATCTCTATTTTCTATTTTCCTGTTTATTAAGCAATGAGACCATCACATAAAAGTTGATCTCTTTAAATATTCTTGCCTTAAGCATCTACAAGCCATGAAGAAAGCGACTCATTTTTCTTCGGAGCGTCTCAAAATCGCACCCGGTGTGTCCTTGGTGCTCAGACGCGCAACTGTGAATTTTTCCAGTCTATCTCTCGTAGTAACCTATGGAAAGCAGGTCTACTAACCCCAAATCTGCGGAGAGACCAAATGCCAACCGGCAAGTCCAGTCTCTCCAATTTATATTGCCTCACTCAGTCACTTTCTCTCCGTCTCTCCCTGTTCCAGTAACTCCTTTCCTGATAGGTTAGGTAAGAAAACTAATAATCTTGCGGCGTTTGGAGCTGGCTGTGTTATTAGAGTCTCCATGGGTACTAATTCCACACACTTCCTTGGCTTAGGCCAGGACATACTTTTCATAAAACGTTACAGAAAAATACATCATAAAAGCTTTTTATTGCATGTCAATAAGGTGATTCTTGAAATCTTGAAATGTCTGATGGGGATTTTTCAAAGCAATTGAAAAGCGCACGTGGTGATTCTGCTGGGTTTAACTGGAGGGGGGGAACCAAACAAAACCCCCACAAACAAAAATATTCCGTAAAGCTTTATAAAAAACGCAGCTTTTCTTAGCAGCACCTGCCTTCAAAAACCGTAGAGAAGAACTGAGACTGAGCTGGAGCACGTACTGGTTTTCATTATGCAGCCCTTACTACTAGAATTAAAATAAACGGGAGGATGTGGGGAGAGGAGCACCTTCCGCTGCTGTGACTAAAGCGTCTTAAGCCACCTCAGATCCTATCGGTCTTTTGAAACTTAAGAGAAATGCCCAAGATATAGGACTGGGTTAACTCTGCACGAGCCAGGCCGGCTCCGAAGCAGCGAGGTTGATGTGTGTTGGTGGGAGATGTAATTACCCGCAATAAGAGGAAGGACACATCCGCACTTGTTTTTAAAGCTATCCCTCCATTCATAATTTCTTCTTTAGGAGCAAAACTGTGTTTAACCTTCACCACAAAGCCATGACCAGGCTCATCATCAGCATAATAATATCAAGACCCTTTGGTTGCAAAGAGAAACCTCTTAGAATTTAAACGACGGAACCGTCTTAACTTTCAAATATGTTTAAATTATGTCACCTATTACAAATGCAAGGTAAAAAAGAGAAAAATCACATTAATAGCAGTGTCAGTGTTTCCTTCACTGTGTCTTTCTTAGGGACAGACACAAAACTCAGCCTGTGTGAAATGCCAGCAAACAGGAGAATTTGGCCGTTCTTTGCAAAAAAAAAAACGGGACAAGATGGCTCAGCATGAGCTGGGATTTTTGCAGCTACTTAATTTCTGAGGGAGTTGCTTTAGCTGCCTGGAAAGGTTTGAACATGCTGATTTGTTTTTATAGGAATCTGTATCCAGAGGAGCATCCCAACCCTGTAGGGGCAGAATTTGTGATGCCCACTACCAAAAAGCCTTCTTTTCCCCCCGAGAAAAGAAGGAATAAAGGTCACCCTTAGGGATAGATTTTAGCCTGCATGCATTCAGGACACCTGCAGTCATGTCCAGACTGGAAATGTAAGCCTCAGCCTACAAATCCCCTTCTCCACACAGCACAACCTTTGAGTCTCTTCTGGTCGCTCAGGGAAGGGATTTCAAGGAAACTCCACCTGAAATCTGCTGAGTTTCCAGCCTGGACCGCTCCCAGGAGGGCAGAGAGGACGTCCGTGCTGGATGACACCGATTCTCACCGCAGCGGGGATGCTCATTTAAGGGGAGAACGAGCAGAGCCAAGGTAGCTGCTGCTTTGGCAGTTCTCTGCGACCAGAGACTCGAGGCTTCGTTTTTCTCTCCCCCGGCAAGAAACCCCCACCGGTTCCGAAGTCTTCCCACCCACGGGCAGGCGCTCCGTGGGTCTCCCAGTGCAGTACCCCAAAGCCTTGCCCGTGCAAATACATCGACGGGGTGGCCAGATTCTGCACATTTTCCGGCCGAGCGCGGACGCTGGGAGCCGTTCCCGAGTTGCCGGCAGCTGGCAGACATCTCCTCCGGATGCGTTCAGAGCTCACCAGAAATCACGCTTGGCTGCTGCAGCCGTTTGGGGTTCGAGCCCAGTATTTTGTGGGCTTACCCCATTCTTTAAAACCCACGACGGATGCTCCGTCAGGAAGCGTTTGCTGTGAAGATGGATACTTGTGCGTCGTGGGAGAACGATGCCGCTCCGTCGCATCCCCCAACCTCGTTTCACCCGCGCTGGGGCGGGAAGCGGGAGCGCGTACCTGTGCGTAAGGACGCTGCGCAGCAATTCACTTGTGTTTCTAAAATTTGCACTAAACCAGGGCCCCCGTCTCTGTCGGCTCCTGTGTGTGTGTGTGTGTGTGTGTGTGTCTCTCTCCCTTGGCTTTGTTGGTTGTGACTTCACAGCCGGTCGCTATGGAAACGGTTTGATGTCACGGGGAACTGAGAGCTCAGGTAGGGAGAAACCAGCGGCAACTCGGAGAAACCACGCCCGTGTGCGTACCGGATTTGTGCCGTTGCCCAGGAGCCGACGGGAACTTTTTAATATTTCATATTCTATATTAATAGTGGAAAAAATTAACTTTTTTTTTTTTTTGGGGGGGGGCAATATCAAAGCGCGGAGCTCACAGGATCGCTGCTTCGTGCCCAGCCACGCCCCGTCTCACGCAGCCAGCCAGCCCGCCTCCGGCCCTCCGTCGCTCCCACGGCCGCCCCACCGCCCACCCGTGCCCGGGGCGGGCCCACGGCGGCCCCACGCCTCCCCCCCCCATCCCACCCCCCCCGCGCTGAAGCGCCAAAGCGCGCGCCAACTCTCCGTCCCGCCCCTTCCCCGCCTCCATTGGTCCATCCCCACCGCGTCCCGCCCCTCCGGCGACCGACAGCCGTTGGGCCAACCGTCGGCGGCGCCCCGCGGCGGGGTGGGCGGGGCCGGGCGGTGACGTGTAGGGAGAGGGTAGCAACAGTTGCCTCGAGACCCGGCGCCAGGCGCCATAGTGACCGTAGCCCTGGAGACTGTTACTTGCCAACGGGAGCAACGCGCGGCCCCGGCGGCCGGAGCCCAGCGCAGCCCGCGGCGCCCGGCGGGGAGGGCAGGTGAGCGGGGGCGCGGCGCCCCGCCGAGGGGGGGGGGGGGGGTGAGCAGCGGGGCCGGCCGCGGGGGTCCCGCCTGCTGAGGGGGCCCTCCCGCTGAGGGGGCCGGCGGCGGGGTGGATAAGGGGCGGACGGGGCGGGGGGGGAGCGGGCGAGGCGCTTCGCGGCCTCCGTGGGGGTCGGTGAGGCGGGGGGCGGCAGCGGACGCGGGGACACCCCCCCCGTTCCCGTCCCGGCCGCAGGCTTCGCGCCCCGGAATGTTCCCCCGGGGTCCGCCGCCCCTCGGTGCCGGCCGGGGCTGAGGGCGCTCCCCGCGCCGCCCCCGGAAAGTTGGGAGCGGCGTCGCGGCCGGGCGGAGCGGGGGAGGCGACACCCTCCCCCACCCCCCCCACCCCACCCCGGTGCCGCTGCCCGGAGGCACCGCCCGGAGCGCCGCGGTCCCCGCTCCGCGCCCTGCCCGGGGAACGGGAATCCAAACCACCCTCCGGCGCGGCGGTGCCGGGGTCCCGGCCGGGGAACCGCATCCCTCCCGCCGTAACGAACTTCTCCCCGGCTCCCTTGGGGTTTTTTTTATTTTCCTTTAACTCCGAGCATCAGGTTTGGTTCGGAACAAGCGTTCAGGAACAAACCTCGGCTGCTACGGACCCCGGCGGGCTCTGTGCCCCCCTCCCGCGGCGGTGTGGGCTTGCAAGTGCCCGGGGAGAGTTGGGAAGAGGGGACAGGGGCCGGCCAAGCCCCTCTGCCTTCTTGCGAAGAAGCTCGTATACCTTTTGTGTTGTCTCCGTTTCCCCCCGGGCGCTCCTCCTCGTCTTACTGGGGCTGGGGGGGTTGATTTCAACTCCAGCTCTGAAATCCCAGCGCTTGCTTTCTTGTTGGCCTTAGAAAGGAGGGTAAATGACAATAAGACCTATTTTTAAGCGTCCGCCGTCTATTCTTGACTTGGTTTCTCCTGTTTGTTTTGAATAAAGTGCGTTGTGAAACGAGACTCATCTCCTGTTAAAGCAGGATTTTGTGTATGGGCCTATTTCAAGCGTGAGTTCCTGCAGTCTGATTAAATCTTTCCATTCTTTGTCTTAGATACTACTCTGAAGTCTTTTTTTGGTTTTGCTATTGAAAGAAGCAAATCTTACTAATTAACGAGCCAAGTGGAATAAATGATAATTTTTAAAAATTTACTTTATGTTTTCAGGCATGGAGTAACCTTAAACTGACCGTGCTCAGCTTCAGATTCATTTGTTAGTCAAGGCTTTTTTTCATCCGCTTCTGCCCAAACTTTTCAAATCTCAATCTCTGTTACAAATCATTTGAAAATAGAGAGTAATTGCTGGCTTAAAAAAAAGAAAAAAGAAAAAAAAAATCAGTCTCAAAATATAAGCCTTAAGCTCCCAAAGACTGGGGTTTCTTCTGTGCCTCTGCTGTTTGATTTTTCAGTGGGAGTTTGCCTCAGTCACTTTAAGATGAATTCAATCTTATCTCAGGTTTTATTTTGAAATTACACGGCTAGTGGAAGGCAGTCAGTACGGAAGGGAAGGCATCTCAGAAGGCCCTCTCATGGTAACATATTTCAAGATGAGTAGAATCAGCCTCTGAAGGTATCTTTTGAGGGAGTCTAGGATGAGCCGAGTTGGACGCTTGACTTCTAGATGGCTGAAGTCAAGTGAGGAAAAAAATCACACTTGTCCAAATTGTGGGTGTTGGATATCTGACGTCAGGACTGGGGTGTGGTGGCTCTGAAAGTGATGCTCATTGTTTCATGTTGAAAAGTCTTAGTTCATATTAAAAAAAACCCGACCAAACAAGCAACTCATCCGTCTGGTTCTTTACCTCTCAATATTGCTGTCCCAAGGAACGTGAAATTTATTTGAATTTTGTGAGATGTTTTGCGTTTGCCTTTCAGTATATACAGATGTGGGCATGCTCCGTTTTTTTGTTTTAAGCCTTTTAGAGTCCCTGTTCTCAAAGCTGTTGCCATGCCAGGGGAGGTTTGGAAATACTCATCTTTTCAAACTGGCTTCTCGAGTAACTGCAGGATCTTGGTCCGCAGGGTAAAAGCACACACAAAAACAAACGAGGGGTTGACAACTGGAATTTCTTTGTCCCACCGGCTTTCTGCAAAATGGGAAAGATCCCAATGCACTCGTGGATGGTGATAAGGACGTCTGCTGCTACAGAGGAATGCAAGAGCCAGGTCCCTCAGACTTCACATGGGGCTCCCACAGACAGTTCCTGCTTTGCATTTCCCTGCTGTGCCATTTGCATCTCATGAATTCCTCTCATAGTACCGTGTCCCTGTCCTGGGGCCCTACGTGCCAGCTCTGTTTGCTGTGGAAGGGTCCGAGTGAGTGCAAAATCCCAACACTGCGCTACAGGAACCAGAGAGGGTGTAAGATGTGCGGGCAACTCACTGGGTGCTGTGGCCGTGGCCCAGGGCAGCAAATTCTCCCTTAGCATCAGATCCACCCTCTCAAAGAGCATTTTGTAGGTTTGGCATATAAATTTGTAGGTTTGGCGTATAAATGGAGGCCCATCTTCATCGAGGGACTCAGCACCACGTGTCCCGTTGAGTCCCCCCCGCAGCAGGGGTAGGAGGGAGGGAGAGGGTCACCCATCTCAAGGCTGAGTGCTGTCTAGAGAGAGTAGCTGTTAAATCATGTGTTATGTTCGTGAAGGTACATTAAAAATACACTTTCTGTATATTTTTGCATGTGTAAATCTGAAACGGTAATTTAAGGCCATCGTTGTTGAAGACATGAGCAGTCAGTACCACTGATGCCGTGTGTCCTGGCTATCTGTAGGGGTAAATTCTTCGGTTGAGAGTATTCATCGTCACTAAAAGTCACCTCCGTACAACTTCTTCAGGGCTGCCATAAATGTAAAGCCTCAGTCAGTGGTTAATAACTGTAGCTTTTCCTAGCTCGATCGCAGTAAAATAGATGGCGCCAGTCATTGTCTTTAAATAGTCTCACGCTTGTAACACCTCAGAGCATTGACAGCTGTTAGGTTTAATCGCAACATGTTTTCGCTTTTAATACAGGCCTGTAAACATAGCTGTTTTAACGTATTCTAGCATATTTTCCTTGTTCAGTTTTAGTACTCTAGAGCTAAAAGCGTCCTGCGGCGTGCAGAGTCACAGCGCAGGGAGGGCAGTGCTGATTCAACAGGCATATCTTACCACTCGGCTTCTCAGCCAAAGTTTCTGCTGGAGGCTGCCGAGTTATATTTAAACCAAGTTTTCTCTGCTTTCCCTCCCTCGAAACAAATGCCAGCGCAGTTAAGGTCTGGACGCCCGCCAGCTGGAGCAAAGCGCTGCCCGGACCAGCGTGCCAGGGCTTGCCGTGGGTGCTGCGGAGAGGAGCGCCTAACCTCCCCCTGTGTCAGCACATGCAGCTCGGTGATCCGGGATTATGTTTCTGATATTTGAAACATATGCAAGGTTTCTTTCTGTAATCTGCGCTTTGAGGCTCGGTATTTTGTCTTATTTGTACTGGCAGTTCTTTATTCCTGTGTTCAAACATTCACAAATCCACCTTATTGTCTAAGAATGTGCTGGCTTTCTCACGTTAGGCTGTTTCTGTCTAAGTAGCATATGAACTAATTATGCCATAAATACATAAATAGATGACAAAACATTCTTCAATGCAAGCCATGTACCCCTTAATACACTGAACAAAGAGGAATCCTTTTGTATGGGGCACTGTCTACAGACAATCACTTTTCTTAGCGCAGAAAGCATGGAGGAAATTATTTCAGGGCGTATCAGTACACAAACTGTTTCCAGTTGAGGGGGGGGAACCAAACCAAAGCCACCTTTAGCTTTGGGTCATGTTTTTATGAAAGATGGCCATGTCTGCATTTCACCCAGCTAAAACAGAAGGACTAGAAACATTTAAATTTCCTAATTCAGCTGACTTGTTAAAACAATACGTAGTTCTGTATAGACGTGTGATTTCATGCCAATGAATGTGAAAATCTTCCTCTTCCGATGATATTCCTGCTTACTTATGACACTAGGGGGTCAGGCAGTATCTATCCAGCATTAAATTTACAAGGAGTATTTCAAATTGCAACAAGCAAGAGTCTTCCCAAACAGAACTTTATAAACTGTTTTGTTTTGTTGATCTGGTATTACATAGGAGTTAAGAGCTGTAGAAATGCCAAATGAAGGCATTTGAAAAGGAATTTAAAGGCAATTGATAAGCTTGCTTTTTTCCTTAAATTAGATTTTTAATAAGAATCTCTTTTTCTGAGCTTAATAAATGCTGAAGAAGTCTCAGCATAGTATAAACATGCTGTAGCAGTGAAGCTTTGAAAGAGATTAGCAGTTGAACATTGCAGTTGCTTTCAAAGAAACAGAGGTCACAGAATGCCGTGCCAATGATGAGTTTTATAGAAAGCAAATGCAAGATAAATCAGATTCTCTGTTTTCTTGTCACAAATCAATTCTCTGCTGAAGGAAATCCTCAATGTCTCTAGCAAGAAGCTGACAGAAATAATAACTGCATTGACTGCAGCGATATTCCTGACGGGTGCATCATTTAGTTCACTGATGTATATGACTATCCAGTCATAACAAATTATTTTTTCTGTTTGAGGTGGTTCTTCTCTGGCTTGAAGTGTGGGAATGTCTGAATGTGTATGAGGACAAAAGACAGCAGGTACCTGTGTGTAGGCTATGATGAAGACCAGCAGTTTGAGACACGTCCCTGTCTTCTGTGGCAGAGTGACTTCATGCTCAGACTTCTTCAGGGCATCTGTAGTTTTTACGAAGTCTGGTCCTTACAAAGAAAATGCAGAACACAACCAGAAACAAAGCAAAAGTGGGAGGCAAGAAGGTTTCTGTGGATGCCACCATCTCCAAGATGCGTGTAGCAGCGTCTCTTTATGGAGATCACCACCTGCTCTTCAGGAGTTGTCCTGTCGCATCTCTTAGGGCAGCCCATGCTGAGCTGACAAAAGCACTTCGCTGTTGCTTGCTGCATCTATGCCGTGAATTCTGCCACCGTAGCTACACGGTGCCGAGGGCATGCATTTCCTTTCTGCGCCCTTGTCTGCTGATGCTGTTCTGCTGTGAGAAATTCACAGTGTGGGTCAGGGTTTCCTGCTCAGCTGCCCTTGTAGGAAAGGACTTGGGTCACACCATGGTACGTGGCAGCAAGCTCCAGGGTTTGGGGCAGGAGACCTGCCTGCAGTCCTGCCGCCCCCTCTCTTAGCCGCCAAGTGGCTCCTGGTGTTGTACACAGATGGAGACGTTTGTATGTGGAATTATATTTTCCCCATCCCTTCTAGAGAAGAGGTTCATGGCTGGATTTACTGTTCTCCCATACAGCTTTCGAGTACTCATTTTGCTTTTCCCATCGGGAACCGAACCTGTGCTTGTACGCACCAGCAGACGTGTGCTGCAAACACGTGCACGCCTCCTTGGCAGTGTGTTACGGACGAGTGAATCCCTGTAAAGTCCAAGTGGTGTGAGTGAATCTGGCTGTGAAGAAAGATGGTTCTGTCTCCATAGCTGAGTTTTCTAAGTGCCCAACTCATTTGGAGGAGCTAGGGTGAAATCAATGCTGAATCTATGCAGTGATGAACCAGTTATTCAGGAGTTTGGGATTACGTGGTTGGTGGCTCTTCGAGGTTAATGCAAGGCAGAGGGCTCCACTGAACTAAGCCCGCAATTAAGGATGCTCCTTCTTTTGGAGATGTCACTAGCTAAGACTGGTGAGAAACATCAGGGGAAGAAGAGAAAACGGAAGAGGTGCAGGTGGAATGATCATAAGCAAACAACCTAAGCATAATAAGCAATTTCCTTAGCTGCCACCTACTTAGTCATTGAGAGACTAATCTTTGGTATCAGCTTAAGATCCCATTGCCACCATGACAACCCTGCAACTATGCTGGATAATTTCTGGCTTAACACACAGCTGATCAAACATTCACCTTGTTTTGGGAATTATATTAGTTATTCTGTTTCTTCTGATTGCTGGTGGAGGGTATCTGGGATGCTGGGACCTCAGCGGGTTTTAGAAGAAGGAACCTCGTGCTGACATGTAAAACCCTTAGACTGGCCTGCCTTTGTGTAGCTGAGCAGGTAGACAGCGGGACACCTTACAAGGACTTTTTTTTTTTTTTTTTTTCCCCTAAAATGGTGCTACAGCAATCAGAGAAACCAAGGCATTGAGCATTTAATTTTTATTATTATCATGTATAGATATCCAGCAGCCCGATGCTATGATGCAGTGATGGCCTGAACACAGCACTGGTTGAAGTTATTCTAGTCACTTGATTTGGAAAGGTTATTTATGGTGGATGCCTGTGCCTTCTAGAATGGCACGCTCCAGATGATCTGAGCATGTTGCATCTGATGATAGCTTTTGCACACAGGATTTTCCATGTTTTGTTGCTCTGGATGCCGGCGTAGTGGAGCTCTAAAAGCTCATGTGAAAAGGCCTTTTTCTTTCTTTTCCCTTCTTGGCTTTCTCCAAGATCTGATCCTGAGCTGAACCAGCACTTTATGATGTGTGGGTTGGATTAGTGCTTCTTGTGCCTAGGAGGGGTTTACTGGCTGGTGTTGGACAATTTCCCTAGTCTTAAGCATCCTCTACTCAGTGTGTAAAGCGAGTGGGAGTGGTTAACAAGGCGCAGGCAAATGGCATTCCTCTCTTCATCGCCCCATGGCCGTGGTGGCAGAGGGTTTCACTAGTGCCCGAGGACAGAGCTGAGTCTCCACCTGGACAAAGCAGGGCTTTGCTGAGAAGGGTGGAGAAGACAGCCTGTCCTTACCAAGCGGTGTATCGAGTGTGCCTGTTCTTCACTGCTCAGCCAAATCTTTCCAATCTGCTGCAATCTGGGCTACAGCTGGAGAAGGGAAGGATTTGGAGAGGTGTGATTAGGTGGACAAATGGCTCGTCTCCATGCAGCTTGGGGATGCTCCTGGGAAATGAGGCTGACGGATGGATTCTGCACAGAGCTGGATATTCCAGCTGGTTCAGCCAGGTCTGGGACCTTTCTGGCAAACAGGCAGTAGTCTCGTATTTTCTCTTACCCAGACCGTGTTCTTGTTTGGGCAGTACAGAGAATTTGTGCGTAGCCTCTGATAAGATGAAGCTTGCAGAAAGCTGGGGGGAAGCGAGTTCTGAGATAAGGCCAACCTCTCAGTGTGTTGTAGGTACGCTGTTTGTCAGTGTTGTCACCTCGCTGCTCTGTACAAGGATATCTTTCTCCTTCCTCCTCCTCCCCCAAGCTGTCTTGGATGGTACAGTCAAAAAAACAACTTGAAATCCATCTCCGGGCTGTGAAACGTGGGGGTAGATGTGAATAAATGCACGTAGACAAGTTCTGTCTAATTTCTATTCAGTTCTTGCATTTAAACAAAATATTTTATGTGCTGTTTAAACCCCCACCCCTTCCCCCCAAAAGATGATGAAATGCAGATCTTTTCAAATATTCATGACCTTAAATGACCAGTCACGGGAGGAAATTTTTCTTTAATAGGTACAGATAATAAGAGAAATAATGGCTTCTGGTCATCAAGCTAATCTTCAGAGCTTCCTTCTTCCTAGCAAATATTTATTCTTCTTAATATGATAGATGCACAGCATGGTTCAGTAGACTTGCACCTGCCAGGAAAGTGAAATATCCCTCACCCAGGTCCTAAAACCCTTGAAGAAACAGGGGCTTGCCTGCAGGCTACCTGTCCTCCACAACTGTTAGAAAAATCTGCATTCTGAGTCCAATTTCAGTTACCTTCCCCCGAACCATAAATATAAAATTCACCCTTCCTGTTCTAGGCACCAGCTCTGTTACATTCACCTCCTGAGGGTGACAACCTGCAGCACTCCCACTTGAGCTGGGCATTGAAAAAGCAAAGGTTGTTGCTACTCATGGCTTAGCCTAGACATCTGTTGGTGTCAACGTTTTCCTTTAGGAATAGCATTTACTATGATAGTTTCCATAAGATTGCTTCCAACACCGTCATCAGATAATATTCACCAGATAGGAGCCACTGGCAGGCAGGAAGCACTTAGATGGTTACAAGTGCTGCTTGCTGTGCTAATAAATGGACTTATTTAAATTTCAGAGTATTGTCTTGTATGCTGCAACCATTAGAGAAAAGTGTGTAAGGTAAGGAGTTGTAGGCTGGATAATTTGTGTTTCAAATTATACTGAAGCAGCAAAAGTGCTTTTTGATTCTTACTACTGCTGTTTTCCACGTTTTCATTCTTCCCAATCTAGATGCTGCTGAGAACTTAAAAATCTTTAAAAAAACCACAACAAACAACACTAAAACCCAACCAAACAACCCAACTTGGTTTTAGATAAAAAATGCAGTCAACATTTCTGTAACATTTAATAAGAAGGTTTACGTGGCTAGTGAAATTTTGAGTCCATTATTTAATCTTTCTTGAGGAAGAGGCACTGAGTAGAAATAGTTTCTTTCAACTTATTTTCTAATATGAGTTAAAAACCGTGAATGTTTGAGCTGTTACAGTGCCGGGAAGCCCCATCGTACCCCGATACTCCGTTATCCTGGGTGCGGTACAGCAGTGCAGTGGGGGCCGATCTCCACCCCAGAGTGCTCACAGTGGTTTCATGGGACAGGCAGAGCAAAGATTGTCTTACGACAAAGATGGGGGTTAATTATTTTGTGCTGGCAGCGTGTTTCATCCGTCACAGAAACCTCCTCTGCAGTCCCCATCCAAGACATTCCAGTGTGGTGCCTCATCAGCTGCTGCTGCGTCATCTCCGTACTGTTGGGAAGGGCTGTAGCCACAGCTTGGCGTTACCAGGGAAGAGCCCGATTGCCTTCAAGTGAAGGATCTGTAAGCTATTTCAGATACATAACCCTTGTAGAGATCAGCTTCACTGAGACTAAAGACCCTCCTGTGCCTTCACAGAGGAAACGCATGGCATGCGAGCTGTTATGTTGGTGCTTAATAAACTACAAACTCCTAATTTTCAGAGTTGACTTTTGGGAGTCAGTATTCTGATTCTTAGCAGGGCATGGGGACAGAGCACACACAAGTATGGGCCAGGCAATGCCTTTCTGTTTATTCCCCTGTGTGTATTGTCATGGGGGATTACAGCTTAGCCGGGTGGTGGATTGCAGGGTAAGTCTCTCCTAAATACAAACCGTGGACCGGGTACTTTCCTGCATCTTTTTCACAGATGCAATTGCTCGTAAAAACATGATTGTAACGCTCAGGAATTTTTAAGTCCCCTGCTGTTGCCCTGTAGGGAAATGTGCTTTGTCTTTACCTCCACAGGTACCATGCAAGCTCCGTCTTCATATCTCATTTGTAAAAAGCACTAATTATCATGTCCTTGATGGGGACTGAAAGGAGACATTCTAATACCAAAACATCTGACGGTGTGTCTGTCGCAATAAAATCTCTCTGTTTATGCAGGCCCTGGGGCTCTATATGTATGTGGTGATACATGTGTATTTTTTTTATATGTATAAAATATACCAGTATATGTACATATACATACATTATGCTAGAGTGTATTTCCAAGAGTACACCATGCCGACGGATGTTCATTCCACATTTCTGATGCACCTCCTTGCCTCCAGACCCGGTCCTTGGGGTTTCCGTGCCACCTTAGACTCTCCTGCGGGACTGTGCTCTGAGGCATAAATTAGTCTCTGATCTAGCAAGTCCCATCTTTTTTTTCTGATCCAGAATCCACATCTATTGGTACTTCTGAGTCTGTTTGGGAAACCCTGCTTTATTTGCTCTGTGCTTTCATTTCCATTTTCCATTAGGGAAAAATTCAATACCTGCCTTTTTTCCAGGAGCCAGAAAGTTGAGATGGGCAGACTTGCAAGGATTAATATTTGTAAAGTGCTTTGAAATCCTCCAGTGATTGCTGCTGTAGTCACTGATCAAAACCACATCTGCATTTTTGGGGAGTGTGTCATTATTAAAGGTCTTTTCCAACCTAACTGAATCTACAATTCTATGATTATCGCTCTGCTTCATGCCCTCTTAGATCACTTTGTGCAGAGACACTTGCCTTTTACCCTCGGGACACTGAGAACGGGGGGGATGTGCTGCACGGCTGTGGCTGCTCTGCGTCCTCTTCAGAGAAGCACTCGATGCGGTTGCTGCCTTCTCTTTGCTCCCCTGGACGTGCATGGGAACGCTCCTCCAGGAGAAGCACCTCCTCGGTGGGTTTTCCTCCCCCAGTTTGCTCTCGCTTCTTCAGAGGGCTGGTAAAGATGTGGAGACCATGCTCAGAGCCATGTTTTGGTCCTAAAAATTGGGAGAGGGAGACCAACCGACCAACCCCTGGAGAAATTATTTAATTAGAGAAATGCTTTTGGGGAAAAGAGTGATTGTGGGATTTCTTGCTGAAGTGACTCCAGTATCATTCTTTGAACTGTTTTACAGTTCAAGTGAACACACATGTGGAGTGGTCTCAAAAAGTGAATTTTGGAACAAAACTATTTGGGAGCATGAACTATAGATGAGCTAAAACTCTGTTGCTCTGTGCTCCTCCGTTTGCAGTAACGACGAGAAGCACAAGATAGCTTCAGTGACGCTCCCTCTCTCTGCACATTTCAAGAGACAATTTATGTTGTGGATTGAATTTTTCCAGCTCTATTCTAACCTCATGTCCTTAAAACTCAAGCTTTTTTCTTAAATGCCACCAAATAACTGAATTACTACATCATACATTGCAATTCTTATTCATGTTCCCTCAAGAATTACTTAATACTTTGGTGATGAGTCTCTTATTAGTCTATCATTAAGGAATTTTTGTGATGGCTTTCATTTTGGCAACTACTTGGTTTAATTTATATTCTGATGTTGGACAACAAAATGTGGTGCAGTGAACATTTTGAATGCATCTCCTGATTTCTAAAACTGCTCTCTTCATATATGAGGGTTGAATTACATGATTAGCCAGAACATTATGCAATATTTCTGCTGGAGAAAAGAAAATTGTCTATGGCTGAATGTCTGCTTTACACTTCTGGCTTATAGCCATCCTAGGCTAATAGTGAACTGAAAGTTGGTAGGAACTGATAGCCTGTGGCCTCTATGCAATAGTTTTTATACCTTTTTCTCTATCAGGTTTATGAAAATTTTACTAATTTTCTTGCATCAGAAAATTAAGACGAGGGTTGAGCTACCGCCTGTTCCCTGGAAGGATGATTCCCCCCCAGCCGGCAGTAACGGATGCTGATCAGTTAAAGAAGTTATGCAGTAATATGGTCCGATAATGTAAATAACAGAAGATTTTCATTTTAAAAGTCTGCCCCCCCCTCCACCCCCCAGTAATCTTACTCAGCTGGGTACAGTGAGTTGACTGGGTTATTCCTTTGAGACAATAGTGTGTTGAAAACCTATTTTGGAAGGTAAACTAATCTCTGTACTGATGCCATTTTATGAGTTGATAACAACAGTGGGCGTTTTCCCACCGCAGAAGCACAAACACTGTTCTCCCTTGGCCACACGTGTACACACACTTGCAGAACTGAGGATCAAGGCTGCAAACACAATTTTTTTTTCTTATTTTTTTTTTATTTTTTTTTTTTCTTCCTTCTCTCTTTGCAGATGGCTTCTGGCTTCATTGCTGTAACTGCCTCTTTCCTAGAGACAACAATGCCTCTTATGAACTTTATATAAACTGCTTGTAGTGCTACTCTGAGTCCATCTTTTTGAATTGTATCCTTGAAAGATCCCTCTGTAGCTTTGTGTCAGTGTTGGAAGGTGAGCTAGCTGACTTTTTTTGGCATATAGTGATTGTGGGAGAAAAAAAAATCTGATGTGAATGCCCAGCTGAACAATGTGCATTATTTCTAGCGGAGTGCTTTTTGCCCGAGCAACATAAGTGCAGATGCAGAGAAGATGATGGTGTTTTCTTTCTTCTCTCCATCTGCAGAAAGTAGAACTTCTCCACTAAGAAAATTAATGTCATACTTGATTTTTAAAAATTGCTGTTAACCTCTTGATTGTATGTACTCCTCGGCCCTATACCACTGACCTCAACCCATTCACTTCTGATTTACAGCCTGCTAAATAAGAACAGAAACTGACCCTTCTGTTTTGGAAGATTCAACTGGAAATTCAGGATTAACAAAATCTACTTTCTTGCCTTTGAAACAGCCAGATGGGATCATTTAACATCATTTGCTGAAGTTTATTTTGACTGAAGTCTAATGTCAAGTAGCATCCCAAGCAAATATTTAAGAATAAAATACCATATTGCTGACTTACAACTCTGTTGCTGTCGGTTTAAACTAACTATGGTTACAAAATCACTCGTATTGGCAAAGGTTGTGTTAGCAGAACAGTAATTGTTTGTGTATAGTATTTTAAACCAGTTGTGTTTTCTGCTATTACGTTAATGGAAAGCATGTTTTGACATCTTCCCCTTAGCTCCCTGACTAAACTGTCTGGATTTGGAATTCAATCTGGCGGCACTGCAGAAACTCTTCCCTCTATTCCTCACCCGAATCTCTTCTCAATACATAAAGGAGCCGCTGAAAAGGTTGACTGTTTTTTAAGGGAACAAATCATTCTGCTTTTAAAATTGGCAATGCAATGGCCTTTACTGGCTACTTGCTGAACTGAGGCTCCCTAGAGGTACTGGAAGCTTTTTTAAAATGTTTTGAGTTGTTTGAAGCACTATTGGCTCTTAAATACCTACAGATCATAGCCCATGAGAGAGCTATGCGTCAGGGAGTAGGAAAGGGTGAAGTATGGATGTTGTAGAAACCCCAGCCCAATACTTCAAGTAACAGAATAAACTGGTGTTTTGTTTGGCAGTGCCAAAACCCATCTGTAATTAATGTTCCTCGACCTATCCTCTCTCCCCTTCATAAATGTCTGCTTTTCCTTCTTTGTCTTTTTGGGGAAGAATGCTGCAAATAGGGGATTTACCTTATGGAATGGTGAGATTAGTGTTAGCACGTCTCTTCTGGCTTTCTTTTTAAAGACTGGTTTATGCAATTCAGTCAATGAAAGGAAAATTAACAGAGAGCAATAATGGATCAATAGCTAAACAATTCATAATTTAAAAAGAAAAAAGAAGTGAATCCCCAGCACCACTGGAAGATACGAATGCTGACTGATTCCTCTGATGCTTTTGAAGCTGCACGGCTCAGACGGGAGAATCAGTTTGAGGTGATTTAGTCAAGCCACCCGTGCAATCCCTCTTACAGAAAAAAAATCCATTGAAAGCTTCACAGCCCTCGCAGAGGAGCAGGGTCTTGGCTCTTAATGTCTCAGACTGGTCTCCCTCTGCTTCATATAATGACAAATCTTCCTTTTCCTTTGCAGTAGAATAAGGGGGAAAGTTGCTGCTGACGGTTCAGAGCAATTCAGTGTTTCTTGCACTGTGCTTTTTGCAAACAACCAGAATGGGTCGACTTAAGGCAATTCTGGAGGATGCTTAAAACAGCAGAATCCAGCTGGTGCTCTTGGAGGCACGGTTGTCCAGGTGCTGCGGCTCAGACAATATCCCTGCATCTCTGTAGCTGTTCCAGAAATAAACCAGCCCTTCCTGGGCTTTGCAGCTTTGATAGAAAAGTCTCAAGTCAGCTGTGGTGTCACTGGGAGGGAGGGTGACCTTGTTTATAACGCCGTGAATTTAGAAACATCTGGGCCCAGGGAGTTCCACGTTCCTCCAGGAACCGGGCAGAAGAGGCCCGATTCCTCCCCGACGACCACCGTCTTGTTCGTATGATTTAGGAAATAAAAGCCGTGCAGCTCTGACTGATGAGGGCCCCAGAGCGCGCGGGTTATCGCCGTGAGATGAACACAAAAGCGCAGCGTGTGCCGGTTTGGGGATGGGGTGGCACACGAGAGACCCTCTGGCCTCTCTGGGAGGGGCTGTTGCCATTTAAACTCAGCCTGAGGGAACAAGTGTGGCGGGCTGTTGCCATTTGAAATGTCTATGGGGGGGGGAAAAATAATAATAAGCAGGTGTCCCAACCGCTGAGCCTTGCGGTCTCTCGCTTTTTGTACCGGCGATTCAGTGTCCCCTGCAATCACGCCGGCGAAGGCGGTGGTGCCTAGGACACTGCTTCTCGCTCTGCCTTTTCTCCTTTGTAAAATGCCGTCTCATATACAATGTGCTCTGTTTCAAAATACTTCTTGACTGCAAGAGTATTCCTGGAAAACTTTTCTCTTTGCTAATGGTGCTGTGCTTTTCTGCCACTATTTGCTTTGCTGATTATTTGGCCTTAGGAGGTAGTTACTTTGTTCTCAGCAGCTGATGGCTTTCCTTTCTAGAGGAGATGGATTTGTTTTTTCCATCCCTGAATAATTTAGATACTATTGATAGCTTAAAAATATTATTTTGCAGAGTAACTAGGTACTTGTATGAGACTGCAAATGAATACTCTTCTGTATTTCCACCTGCAAATTAAAAACTGCTACATGAAGTTTACTGTTACAAAGCTTTAGGGACTCCAATTTAGTTTTCATTTAATCAATTTATTTTGTGGAGGAAAATTTATATCAGACCTAGCAGTCTTTTTAATAGGTATGTTTCAGAAATGAAATGATGTCTGATTCTGGTTCCAAATGTGCTGTGAGATTAGTGTTAAAAAACAAAACAAACCTCCCCACAATTATTGCTTCTCTTAATTGTGAAATGGGCAGAGTCATTGTGTATTAAGAGATTTGTTTTAATTTTAAAAGGTTTTATCATCCTCAGCTGTAGCCCAGTATTGTTGCTTATGAGTGCTGCCCCAACCCAGGAAATGTCTCATAATTTGAAAAACAAATGTTTTCTCGTTGGCCCGTATTATAGAAAACATTTAGCCTGAAAACTAATTAAGATGGTGGCATAAATTAATAGGATGCTCTCAGCTGAGGCAAATGCTAATTTCTTTGGAGCACGGCAGCGTGAGGTGCGATACAGAATGGTACCCCTCTAGTCCCCGATCCGATGGGAGGAGGCGGCCGTACAGATGTAAAATGAAGCATGCCTGACGTTCTCATCGCTTGCTAGCTGGTGGCTCGGCTGAACATTGCCATTGCTTGGCAGCTTGTGTTTTGACTGCAGTGGAGCCTTCAGCACCTGAAGAGAGGTCTGATACCAGGACCTGCTCTGCACCTGGACTCCTTCCCAGGCTCTAGAGGTGTGTGGATGCTCCTCTCTGCTCCGGCTCCTGGTCTTCCTGCTGTTGCTCAGTTTGCAAGTGGAGGCATTCTTAGCATTCTTTCCAGTCTGCATCGTAGCTACACAACATCTAATTACACTTCTCCACAACAACTAGCCAGCAAATTAACATTATAATGGATCTGAAGGGTTTGTAATTACTCAAAAATGTCACTGGGCTGGAAGAGTGCTGGGCTCTGCCTGTCAGCAGCCTTTCCTCCCAGGGCAGTGAGTGCAGCCACTTCCTTCTCCCGCCTTCCTTCGGAGCCTTCCTGCAGGTGAAAAATTTGTCCTTAGCAGCACCTTCCTCCTCTATTGTAAAGGGTTGTTCTCCTATGGATACAGGAGTGTCACCAAAGTTTGGGACCAGGCTGTCAAGGGGAGCTCAATATGTTACTGAATTTCTTTGTGGAGCCGAAGTATCCCTGCCATTTCTAAACACTGGCAGCCGCTGCTTTCTTTTGTCCTGTCCCAATTTTGATTTTTGTTTCTTCAGGCAAAACATCTCCTGAAATTGCTGGAAGAGTTGCCTTTGGCAAAGATGGGGATGCTACTTGCAGAACTGGTTCACGCAGAGGGAGGGGAGCAGAAAGCCTTACACACTGTAGTCTCTCAAATTCTACCTTAGCTTGCCCTTGGGCAGGGCAACTGACTACGTTCTTTCTGCTGTCCTTCTCCCTTGCTTTACAGATTTGTGGCCCGTCCTGGCAAAATCGGGCTTTATTATGCCGGGAGAGTTTACAGCCTCCAAAGGAACACCTCTCACCGTTCCGGGGCTGGATGCAGCGGGAGCAGTTGGGATGTTTGCATTGCTTCACTCTGGGCACTAAACTTCAATCAGGATTTTGGACTCCCTGCATAGGCAGCGCAGAGGCAGTTACCTCCAGAGGTTGGCTCAGAGTAGCTGCATCTCCTGCGATACCAAAAATTAGAGATTCAGCCCCTAATGAGGGTGCTTGGGGTAGGTGGCTAATGCTGGGTGCTGGAAATTCTGTGCATCCCATAGCGCCTGCATCGAGAGCATCCTATAGGTAAACGGGCTAAATTCAACCCTTACACGGCTTTAACTCTGTTTCCAGCTTAGTTCAGCCAGCATTCGCTTTTGGGAAAAGATCTGTCTGCTATGAATTGAGGTTGCTGCCTTTTTGTAGGAAGGGGGGAAGGAATGAAATAATAGTTAATACTTAATGCATATGAGCAGCAATGCTGCTCAGGTTGCCTAGCAGCCAGTTAGACAAGCAAGAGAATAAAAAGAGCTGAGTGAATGTGGTTGGAGCTGGTTTCTCGGTTTGCGGGTGGAATCTGACCCATGCAGTCCGTTTTTTTGGGAGGGGGAGGAGATGGTGGAATTTACCACTAATGGATATTTTAGCTCTGTCAGATCATCTCTATCCGCTCCCCCACCCCCATCTGTTTTTCCTTTTCAGTTTTTCAAGTTGAACTTGGAAAGCTTTAGCCAAAGGGAGGTGTTAAAGTTTTGTATGGTTTCTGGAGATGGAATGGGCAAAAAAATAACTCGCAAAGCGACTTTTTCCTTCTATTTAGGACTGTATCTCCAGCAGTCTGGAGATCATTAGCATTTCACGGTCTCCTCAATATACTGCTCAGCACATGCAGTAAATGCTGTATAGACTGGAAATAGCTCTTGCAGTCACACTTAACGCTCCTAACATCGCTCTCATTCTTGCAAGAAAAGGATGTACGTTTCATTTTCTGGAAAGCAAAAGTAGAAAGATACTTTGGAAAAAAAAAAGGGGGGGGTTTCAGCTGCTATATGATTGCAAATAAACTGCCCTTTTCCCCATGAGGCCAGAAATTCCCCAAAGTATGAGGTTGGATTAAAAACCCCTAGGAGATAAAAATAAGGAAGGCTAACTGTTTAAACAGTGACTTTCTGATATTGCGTGGTTCTTTTTACTTTTTCGGTAAAAGTTGGAAAGCTGGAAGCTCTTTTTCTTGTCAGGCATAGCTCTGTGGGAGTAACAGGACTCCAGCAACTGAAACCCTAAAACCCCCCACTAGCATCCTCACTCGAGATAAGAGAGGTGTCAGCTCTCAATTTTAATGTGTTTTCCTCATCCCAGCAGTAACTTTTTAGCATATTAAAGCAGGAATGAGGGCACTTAGCAGAAAGGAATGGAATGAGAATAATCTTGGACTTAATTTCCTCATCTTAATAGGGAATAAGAATAGTGGTTCTTTCAGGGCAGCCTAGCTTCTGTTACACTCTGAAATGAGTTGATAGGTCTTGGGTCAGTGCCAGCAAAGATATCACTCTATAGTAATTTTGGTGAAAGGACCAAGGAGCAAGGGGGTCTAGACTGAGTTTTGGCTTGCTTTGCAGGCTGGCATTTGAGTGAGACCAGAGTTGTCAAGAGGTTGGTCATGTTCATCTTGTGCTTCTTCTGCTGTCATGGCAGAGATGTTCCCCTTAGCCAGAATTATCTCTTAAAGAAGTCCTTTACTCGGCCAAATGTTGCAATGTTAAAGCATCTTTTAACCACATTTCGCACAGCTTGGAGGCTTCAATGCTGAAGTCTACCGTAAAGCAATAGGTAGGATATGCAGGGATACTGTTAAGTAAAGGAGCCTATTTTGAGTTTACTTTTTTCTGTACTGAGTGCAGATGCTACCAGATCACCTCAAATAGCCTCAAATGATGCGTATTTTATCCCTTTGCTGGTCAGATTCTTCCAAGTTATGACATTTCTTAATTTTCAGTTGTCATTTTTAAGTTGCCAAGCTATGCCAAGCTTTTGGCTGTCTTGCATGAGTGTCTGCTCTCTGTTGAATGCCACTGTGAACATCACAAGAAAAAGATCGGCTGCCTCCTTCAAAATGTTCCTGGGTCTACTGTTCTCATGCAAGAGGCATGTGACTCCCCCTGAGAAGGAGATAAATGTGATCAAATGCTAGAAGACTGAGGAGTAGTTTGGGGGCTGAGGTCAGCAATAGTTTGGGAAAAAAATAATTAAAAAAAAAAAATCCTTAAAGAACAGAATTTTTGAAAGACTGTATTTAAAAAGTGCCCAGTACTATGACTTTTTATTTTTTAATAAATTTGGATGAGTGATTTCTGCTTTTCGTGACATCTGCCTCAGAGAAGTGACCGCCTTAGTGCGATTCTGTTGCAGTGCCCTGGAGGACCATGGCATTAGCAGATAAACACCAGAGAGGAAGCGCTGAAAGCACCCCACGCTTGGAAATTGGCAACTTTAGTTGGAGGGACAAATTCTACTCAAATTCAGCTCCTATTGAATTTGGGAGCCTGTGACAGCACTATGTGGCCTTAATGATGATTAGCAAGCACAGCAGAACTTTTATGTTTTAGATGGTATGGCTGTGCCCAGGACAATGATCCGTTTCCACCAGGCCAACAAAAACCTCTCTCTATTCTTTATTTCCACAGAGAGCAGGCTCTCCCTTAAAATCCTCTGAGTGTTTATAAATTTTTGCTTATGATTAGTTGTCTCAAATTTTAATGTAAAAAATGCAAAGTAGAAAATTTAAATTAGTTTCCCATGTTTATGGAACTAGAAGAAAACATCTTTCTATTGAGTTTCTACTCCTTGTTAAATCAGAGGACACTCAGAACCACACACGCCCTCTCCCAAAAGCTTATTTCCTAGCCGGACTACCTTTCCCCAAACTCATATATACCACAAAGAAAAGCAAACCTGTTTTAAGTAAACTAAATCATGCTTTACAGGGATCTAAATTCTGCTGGGAAACGTCTAGGCATTTACAAATACGTGATGGGGGGGAAAAAAAAAAAGTTGAAGGAGTACTTGCTCGGTTGTTTGTGTGTTTGTGGGTAGCTCTGGCCATGCGATGCTGCTGCTCTGCTGGTGCCTGTGCGCTGCTTCCCTGGGCAGCCAACTGGGGACACGGGGGTTTGTGTAATGACTAGTTACTACCGTCTCCAAAAGTGATTAGCTCCTTAATAATAATTTTTAAAAACAAAGATCTAAAAACAACAATAAAAAAAAAAAAAGTTCCTTTCCTGGGCATCTGCTTTGAAGAACGCTGTCCAGCCTGTTAATCTGTTTATTCTGAAATAACAATTAAATAAAATAAAACGAAAACAAAGCACCAAACCCCACAGTCCTCCCCCCCCCCCCCTCACAGTTACTATAGCAAAGAAATTATTTGTCAGTCCTCCGGGCTGCTGAAAATACCCGCTGACATATTTAGTGTGCGTTCGCGGCGGGGAGCGGGGATGGGGATGTTTGGTTTGGGAAGCGCTCCCCTCGTCACCTAGCAACGCGCCCTGGACACGGGAGTGGACCGCGTCGCCCCTGGCAACCGCTGTTGCTCCCCAAACAGCACGGGCCCCGCATCCTCCCCCAGCATCGGCCTCTTCCTCTGCCTGCACCGTGCTTCGGATGGGCTTGGGCTTGGCGGCTGCGGAGTGCAGGGGGTCCCCCCTGCCCCCAAAACCCCTCAAAGCAGTCTCGAAATTAGAGCATTCCCCCTCCTCCCCCCCCCCCCCCAATTAGTTTATGATTCAGAAGGAATTAAATCTTCCCACTCAGCGTGATAGACTCTAAGCACAATCCCGATCCAGCAGCACAGCGCTGGAGGATGAGGTTTTAAAACTGCAGCTTTGCCTTGCCCACTTTATTGAACAGATAAAAAAACTGTTTTCTGGGTGTTATGTGAACCCGTCTCTGGCCAGGCTACGGACAGAAAGTTTAGTGGGCTGGGATGGCTGTCAGAAAGCCACCCACTCACGTCTCCGAGGCCAAAAATACTGCCTGCAGGAGTTTGTTGCCTGGATAAAAGATACAGCTGGGTTAATTCTAGTTTGGTAACAGTCAATTCTCTTCCTTTGGGAGAGTGCGAACTATTAGAGCAGTGTACAGTTGTTTTTGCAAGCCTTTATTGTCTCCCATTCATCTAGAATACACTTTGTATTCTAGATACAAACTAAAGTTTATATTCTAGATAAAAAAACTCAAGAAAAATACAGCAGTGCCTTTCTCCAAGCGCAGAATATTCAAATACCTCTTCCCAAACTGCATTTCTAGGGCATCTAAAGCAGCCTTCTCATTTTTTTGCCTTTCCAAGAAGAATTGCGTGTCTCTAGATAGTTTGTGTCTTCTGTCAGGGGTCTTGTTTATTCCTGGAGTCTGCAGTACCAGTCACCAATGGCTGCAGGAACCTTACATTTCCACAGGAAAAAACCCAGCTCATTTTCCCCCTTCACTGGTAGCACTGCACTGGTCTGGAAAGCAATTTCTTCTGTCCCATAACTTGCTGAAACATGCACCGAGTACTGCGATGGAACAGATGAATAATGACTGTGAGTTCAGTTTTGGGACCCCCCCCCCATGCCAGCCTGGGGCTCCGATGAGCGCACTTGCAAATGCACTTAGGTAACGCGGATTTGGAACTCGGGGCAGTTTTACTGCACGTGTAGGAGCAGAATCATCAACAAGCAAATCCCAAACTCTCTTGAGAAAAGTTTGCACGTCCCCATGAGGATGTTTCGGTGTGGCGGCAGCACATAAAGGGTGAGACTCCATTTTCTGTGGAGTGCAGGAGCAGAGCCCAGGCTGCCGTGGCGGTTCCTCCCCAGTAACACCAGTCCCTGGTCAGGGCAGTGTTCCCTAGGAGCGTGCCGAGTTAGCACAGCCTGGAAGAGCATCTCGTGTGCAGGTGGAAGGATGGTGGAGTCAGAGCTCATGAGAGGAACAAAGAAACTTGCCCGTAGTGTCAGGAGAAAGCAAACAAGCCCTCCTCCTCCTCATGCCCATCCAGGCACTATTTGCCTTTCAGAGGGAGAGGTGACCGTTTCTTGTTTCTCTCCTTGCTCCAACTCTCCTTTCTGGTTTCTCAAACTACCCAGTACAAACCCACAGCAACACTGACGCTCGTGACCACTTGTTTATCCCCTCGTGCCACGTTTCAGCCCACCCCGTGGTGGAATCTCTCCTGGAGACCTCCAGAGCACTGACTCAGCTGCTGCTATAAATCCGAGATGAAGCTGTCTCTTCTCTGAACAGCCACAGTTTATGTTTGTGGCTTGTTCTGCTTAACTTTGTTAAGTACCACAATGCTTGTGAATGGTGCTATATAAATAAATAACAATATACTGGCCTGCGTTGGCAGCGGTTACTTCTGTATTTGCTGTTCACCGGATAGGCATGATGGAAACAGCTGCTGCTGCCGCCCCACATCTAAATGAAATACTGCAGCAAATCTCCTACTTCACGCTTAAATTGTCAAAAGACTGGCTGGTCTTAAGACCATTGAAAGGATTGTCTAGTCTAAACAAGTAAAAAGCGAGAGCTGATGAACTTACAGGTTTGGATTAAGCTGATCTCTTGGCATTAATTTAAAATAAGTGACATATTCCATAGTTTTCTGCCATAGGACAAGCTATAAAAGCGGGTCTTGCAAAACTGCAGTCGAGTACCAAGGTTTGCAGTTCCTTGTTCCAAAAGGAGCCCAGTTCAGTCGGGGGAGGATTAGCTGTACCCAGGTACCTGGGATCGTCCTGGGAGCATGCAGAAGCAGAGGTCAAGTAACCAGATGTTCTAGTTTGGTTGACAATTGAAACTTTAAGATTTGTCCTAGAAAGGAACCTTCAAAGTGCTTTTGTGCCAGATTTTTGCTTGACGCGCTGTATTTCCCCTGTTGAATCACAGCCCTGGGAAACCACTGCAGTGCGTATTAAAAATATGGGAAAATGATTAATTTGAGCCGAGAGCTTGTGCTTGCTTTCACCAGATGGCACCAATGCCTATGTTGCAGCCGGTATCTGAAACATGGAGTACAACGTGGTGCGCGACCCTCATTCCTCCTTCCAGATGTGAAAGCTTACTTACAGCTCAGCAGATACCAAGACGACGTTTCTTGGGTAGCGTTATTTGCCATCATTGTAGCAAAACTTTTCTGAAATCAAGAATAAGCTAGTTAATAGGAAAGAAATAAGGAGTTCCGAGCAGTTATTGACAGGGTCGTGCTAGGCTAAAAATCTGGAAGCTGTTGGACTTTCTTAAGAACCAACAGCTGAGACTCATGCACGTAAGTCTGTGGGAGACTGAGGGTGCAATGCAGCGTGGCAGTAAATAGCCCGTATGCCGGGCCCTGTATTTGTGAGCCCCAGAAGGGATCATTCAGCTCTGAAGGAATCCAATCCTGGCTGTTGACACTTGGAGAGTGTTCGTATTATTAACCCAGAAAGAAAATGGGACAGGTTTTTGTATGGGAGGGAGGTTCGCAACGTTACTTTGCCCATGTTGAGGTCCGAGTTACGTGCACGTGGGATCTGTCCGCAGGCTGGTGCCAGCAACGTTAAACCATCACAGCTTCTTCTATTCAGTCTCAGCTGGCTCTTAAGGAAACTCCAAATTATCCAGCCAGCACAGATGCATTCCTCACTCGCTTCTGCCTCTCTGAAAGTTACTTTTAAAGAAACAGCAAAGATTAGTGAACTGCTGTTACACAACAATTATGTGTGTGTGTAGATATCTATTACTTGACTTGATTCCGTGAAATCTAATTAAAGACTGAGTGTATATTTCTATTTCGGTATATTATTAACTATTGCTAATAAAAGCCATTTCCAAATTTGTATTTTTCCATGAGGACAGGGTTTCTGAAAAAAACCAGCTATACTGCCTGCTGCCCTTGAAACGCGTGTTTTGGGTTTATCTGTGTTTCCAGGTAACTAGAGCGCTTAGACAAGCAGCGTTTGCTTCTGTTTTAAATTAATTTAACCTAATCAGTGGAAGGCTCTGGTGCCTTCTCTGTTTATAACATTTGGAAGCAATGTAATAAGCAGCCTCTCCAGAATCAGCTTATTATCAAGTTCCTTGTCATGTTTGCTTCCCCTTCCATCCCCTCCACTTACCACTACTTATTAAAAGGTTAAAGGTTATGACACGTGGTTCAGGACACTCTTTAGATGAGCCGGCTCAAGCGCTAGCTCCTGTTAGTCTAGCTGCGAACGGGATGCACGTTCACACCGCTCAGAGTACAGAGATGGCCCGAACCTCTCCCCCATCCTCTGCTGGAAGGGGATGCTGGTTTGGGAGCGGCTGGTTGGGAAAGGTGAATGCTGCTCCAACCCTCGGGCTGCGAACGGTACACGAGTGCTTGTTGCTGCTCGTGGGGATGCCGGGCACCATCCCACAGCATCCCAGGCTCTGTGGGGCGGCTCGGTGTCGCGTGGCTCCGGGCGTTGTGGACTGTCCTCGGTGTGGGATGAGAGGGTTTGGTGTGGAGGCCAAGGTTTGATGAGCCAAGACTCTGTCCAGTCTTAACCTGCTCCCGCATTTCCTGGCTCCTTCTGCAAGCCAGAATAGCAGGCTCTTCTCAGAGCAGTTAAAAAAACCAGGGAACATTGTAGTTCTCCACCATGATTGCCAGTTGTACAACATTTTGGACAAGGATTAAGTTCAGGTGCTAAGCAGCCAGGCTTCCAAATGCTTTGAGCTGCACCCATTGCTAACAGCCACGTTGGGAGCTTTGTTCTCCGAGCATCCCTCCTATGGTCTGAAGGAAAAGAGAACTAAACGTGGATGCTGGTAGAGCAGATTCTCTTTGGCTGAGCCATCCATCCAAAAGCAAAGTTTCTTCTGGTTTCACAGATGGGTAGAGCTGGAATCATGTTTTTCCAAAGAGGGTGCAAAGATGGAGCCATACTTGGCCCTTGGTCTTGGTTCAGAGCCATGTGCAGGTGCCTGCTGCTGTGCTCCTCGGGCTTCTGAGTTTCATGGGCAATGGGGAAAAAAATGAATATTTTCCTGATTGGAATTTCAGGAAAATTCCTATTATTTCTTGCAAATATCATGCTTTGGAGATGGGGGATAAAGGATGCATGTGGAGGTTAGGGAGCAGGCTGGGTTTGGTAGAAGTATTTCCCTTAGTTCTGCTCTAAGGTGATATAACTCACTCGATTGCATTTTCATTCACATCAAATACAAAAGTGTCTTCTCCCAAAGAATGAAACACTTCCTTTCTATGCTCTGGTTAAAACATAACTAATGCCTTTTCAGGGGAAACTTTTAAATAGAGACTAAGCCAAAAATGTTGAATGAAATGGAAAATATTTAGGAAGGTTTTCTTTAGTAAAATAAATGTGGCATAGAGTGTGGTGGATAATGTTGATGGATAGTGTGCATCTGCTAGAAAAGAAAGTCAAAATCTGCTATTCCCTGCATTCCTTTTATTTATTTCAGTCCCTTTTGGGAGCATTGAGGATTCTCAGCAGTGAATCTATTAAATATAAAAAACATAGTTCCTTTTTCTGTAGTCAGGGGAGAAAATACCACTTAGAGCCCATATAGAATGTGATGGTTAAATAGCATTGTTATTTCTTCTAAATTCAGTTATTGCTGTTCTGGTTTTCCTATTTATCTAAGCTCCAAGCCAACTAAACCTGGATAAAAGTTCCAGAAACCAAATAAGCATTTTTAAATGTAAGCCTTCCTTTCAAAGTATGCAAAAAATGCACAAAACCAAACAAAATTAAAAAAAAAGCAAAAACTTGGGTTTGAATTTTGATCCTTGCAGGTTGATGTTATGGATGAGAAATAATTCTTTTTTCTTTTTTTAATTAACCTACACCCTCCCCGTTATTTTCAGTAAAATATCAGATATCAGGAGATTCCTATAAAAAATTCATAGCTATATCATGAACTTGTATATGGAAATGTAACCATATGTGATTCCCTGGTTATTTTACCCCCTGGTCCGCCCCAGATCCGTTCAACAGAAAGAAAACCTGGAGCACAAACTGTGCCCAGCTGAGTGCCCTGGCTGTTGGATACACTAAATCTCATTAGCTCATGATAATATTAAAGATGTGCAAAGGTTACCTACTGCATTAATTTAGGGTAAAGTTTCCTATAAAATGCCATTAGCACTCACATCCAGCTCCCGAGGTTTCCTGCGATTCGGGTGCATCTACCCATACCACCTTTTTAGCTATAAATCTTGGTGTAACTAAGCTTGTCTCTCTCTCCCCGTGACTGCGTGCATTCTAGCTGCAGTTTTTATCTTCAGTTCATGCTATGGGATGTGTCTGACAACGTGTGCAGGTGATGATTAAAAATTCATGATACCTCCTTTTAGCTGGAGCGCTAATGCAGTTGGCATTTGGTTCCTATTTGAAGAACAGGCGCCATCAGAAATAAAAAGGCAAGCGTAATTATAGCAGGTTCACCTGGAAGAAGAAACTTTTTCCGACTTTGTATCGTAATTTGAAATGAAAGACATGAAGCGCATCCTTCAGTCATCAAAAATCTGATTTATCATTGAGTCTTGTACTTCAAGTCAGTCATTTTCCTGGTGGATTTTTATGCCCCACATTTAAATCCCCTTTGAGAAGAAGTTGTTAAGCCCATTTACAAATGGCACATGGAGGGAATAACTTACCCGGTAGAGCTAATAACACCCACCAAGGTTTACTGGGATGCCTAAATATAAGTAGCTGTGAGAAACTTTGTCCCAGAGGTAGAATAATTGACTATTGTTCTTAAACAACAACAACAAATGATTCATCAAAGACATTTTACTTTCCCTCACTTATGTCCCAATATTATATTCTATTTCAAAAGTTCTGACAGAAAAAAAAAAGGATGTAATAAAAGAATTAAAAAAAGATTAAATAAAATCAAAGGATGACCAAGTAAGCTTTGAAAAGCAAATTAAATAAAATAGTTCATGATTTGTCTTCAAATGAGCAAGCGGTTCACTGGAACAGTAACAATTTTAGCATTTCGAAAGCAACACTAGTATGAGTGTTTGACTCTTCAGGATTAAAAAAAAGGTGATTCACTGGTTGCTGGCGTAGGGTAGCTAATATGTTTTACTTTTTCACCTTAGAAAAATAAAGATATGTAAATACACGACCTAAATACCCCACAAGAGCCAAGACTGTGCCAGTCCCACCCCTGCTTTGTGTAAGGCTGCTCTTAAAAAATAAAAATAAGGCAGGGAGGGAGAGTTATATTCACTTCAAATGGTGACATTTTCTCCTTGTATAAAAACACCGAGTAGCTCGGGCCTGAGGAAGGCAGGGACGTAAACCCTACCTGAAGTCTCGGAGCTGCCCGGGACGGCTGCTGGTGCTCAGCTAGCCGTGTGCTTGCACGTCCCGTGGAGCGAGGACCAGAGCACCAGAGACAAATAAACGAAATATTTCCCCGGGGCAGATTCCCTGCTCTGGCTCTAATCAGCAGCGGTTATTAAGACGTTTGAGGTCTCGACGTTTAGCTCCCAAACGTTTTTTGTTTGAGTGTTCAGGAGCTGATCGTTTATATTAAAACATTCTGTGGAAAAATACTTGCAGTTCCTCCTCATCTCCTGGATGGCAGAGCTCGTGGGCTGCAGCACAGACCGAGCACCCAGGGGCACCTTTCTCACTACTGGGGGCTCTCGCATCAGCCCCCCCCTCTTTTCCCAAGCTCTTTTGGGGAGCTTGGGAACCAGCGCAGAGGATGCTGCTGCTTTCCTTTTCTCTGGGTGATACATCCTTCTGCTGCCCCCTCCTTTACTCCCGTGTCTCGCTGCAAACTTGAATGTGAAAAATATTTTGAAATGCTCCTCTTATCTCTGTTTTCCCAGCATTTTGGAGCTGCTTTAGGCAGGAGAGATTAACAAAGGCAAGGCTATTTACATGAATTCAACGTGGCTTATGAATGAAACCGTGACAATTGGAGTTTTTATCAACCCTCAAGGCCTGTAATATTACTACTTGTCTTTCTCAAATGCGTTCAGACTTTGACAGCCCTCTGAGACCAGTGCTCGAAAATTACCTTACCTAGGGGAGTATTGTGGCTTTTTTAGGGGTGGGAAAATTGAAGCAGAGGGAAGGGGAAGCATCCTGTTCAAGGTCACAGAGCAAGCTGGTGGCAGAACCAGAAATAGCACCCAGAAGTTATTAGCTTTTTCTGTATTTCCTTTCCTGTCACCGCTGTTTGCTTGGTTACCGAGGTAGCTGTGTGTAAACAGAAGGTTTCCAGAGCGCGGCAGCCTTGTTATCTGCCTGATTCATTCAGTGATGATGCAACCTGGAATCCAGATTTCTGCAATGCCTTCCACAGTCGTGATGCTGCACGTGACATCACCAGCCGCGTTGAGCAACTGGAGTTTTAAACTTGTCTCTACCTGAAACGCCAATGTCTGAGAAAGGCCCTTCTTGCCGCAGTTTTATTCCTTGTGCGTGGTCAGGTTCCGTCTGCTCATTTCCCTGGCAAAAATAACTGACTCGTCTTTTTGCTCTTCTTTTAACCCGGTAAGGAGCCGTGGAGCTGAGAAAGCCAACTGTGGATGCCGATCCTCTCTGTGACCCACCGGCGGCTTTGTTGACTACTAATTAAGTTCTCAGTTTGTGCAAACTTCCCCAGTACCAGGGGGGCTGTCAGGCTTTCACCGGCTGTCGGCAGCCACGAGACACCTTTTAATAGCTTCTGTCAGTCACTTCTGCTACGAGAGAGCTACAGCATTCTGCCCCTGCCAGGAGTGGGAAGCAAGCATGGCTGGGGTGAAACTCTCTTTCTTAGACCAGATCTAAGAGAAAAGCAGCAAATCTTAGATCTTTGGGAAACAGGAGAGCTTGCTTTTGAGCCACCGAGTGTCTGTTAGGAGAGGATGATCAAGAACACTGTAAAACTTCCTCCTCTGTGGGAGGTGAAAAATGAGATCGAAGGAGAGCAGTGAGTCCTTTCATGGGCATTTGCTTTAGGGATGTGGCAGAACTGCCAAAGAGCTGCACAAACAGACGGCCGAGCTCCGGCAGCCGATGTCCGTTAAGGACCTACAAGAGTGTTCCTTGCTTTGCACACACAACTCACAAGAAGAGGGAAGAGCAAGGCTTCGGATGCCACGTTTCCTCTCCTACTTGAAAGACGATGCTTTATTCATCCTCTGGAGCCTTGGCTCGGGTGCTGGCTCACTTGGTAGCTGTGCTCCCAGGATGTCGGCAGAGCTTTGTAGCACCTTGCGATGGTTTCTCAGAGCGTAGGAATTCTCTTTATGTTGTCAGCTTTTCATCAGTGCAAATTAATGTTAGCAGATGGCGCACGCGTATCTGTCTCTCCAATTCTCAGGAAGCGCAGGATGGCTTTAATGGGGAATGAATTATTCTTTATCCAGGATGTTTCACTGATAAACAAAATACTAATAAGTCTTGTATGTGTGCCTTGGCAGTCCAGAACTTCTGTGTCTGTCTACCTTGTCTGGAAGTACCAGCCGCAGATTTCATCGCGGTCTTTGTGTCTGGCTTGGTTGTCATCATTAACAGAGCCTGTTTTGTAACCAATCTGAAAATAATGTTGATGATTTATTTTGGAGCAGACAATTCATCTTCCACCCTGCCTGCCTCTTTTGGTCACTGAGAGAAACCAGAAGGCAATATTTATCAGCAGAGATGAGTAGGTGGTAATTTTGAGATAGCATCGCTTCTGAGTGTCCTTTTCTGATTATAACTCCGCTTGAAAAGAGACCTTTCTGTAGACCTGAATTGCCAAGATCTGACCCTGCCAGAACCATTCTCAAATAGATAGTTCAAATATATTTGCTAACGTTACCCAACTTTCTTCTGTAACCTCACCATGCCAAATTTTGGCTAAAAACCATGCAGAGGCAGCGATGGGGAGAAGCAGGGGCTGCCTTTATATAGTGGAGCTGCAGGGAAAGGGCTTGGGCACATCTGCTGTGGGTGGATTTGAGGGCTATGAAGGGCCGTGAATGGTGATAAATAGTGACTGAATTTCTTTACCTAGTTTCTGGCTTGTTAAATTAATCTGGTAGTTGTATTTGGAGCAGTGACTGTGTGGGTTTTGTATCTGCTCTTTCTCCTGGATGTAGAAAGATGTGAAAGAGAAAATTACTTGCAAGCTGTGGGGTTTAGGGGAAGTCGGGAGAGTAATTGGTGTATAATTTCTTAACGGGTAGCATGGGAATATGGGGTCAGCACTGACTGGAAAAAAAATCATAATAACCTGTTTTGTGAAGAACCTAAATATTTGGGGGTTTGTTTTCAATATTGGATGGAGAAGGGAAACAAAATGGAAAAACTTTCACGCCGTTATTTGCAGGCTACGTTATGCTCAGCAGTGAGGCTGACAAAGGAGAAATGACACTGCTCAAAATCTGGATGTTTCTGAATCTTTGGTTTATAAGCAACAGCAGAAACCCTCTTAAAATAGTTTATTAAACAGGAACTTTCACAAGAAACTGAGAAAAAAAGGCTCCCCCACCCCTCCATATTACATCAAAAACCCCAAAATGATATTTGTCTGCTCTCAGGAAGCACCATCGCAGCAACCCTCGGTGTCCCTCGGGTGGCTGGGCTTTAACATGCCCCGAGCCCCGCGGGGGACAGACACGGGGTGCCGGGGCAGTGCCGTAAGGGAGCGAGGAGACCCAGGGCAGGAGCTCAGCCCTGCTTTCGTGCCACCTCTGCATCCCCAGGAGATTCCTGCGGGGCCCTTGGGATGCTTCCCAAGGTGGCTGAGCGGTGCTGGGTGAGTGCCGGGACAGGGGAACCTGGCTGGCTTGAAGATGCTGAGGGCATCCCAGCAGGACTGGAGGGTGATGGCGTGTCTGGGTTCGGGGACTTTGGTGAGGCTGATGGGATTTTGGGGCAAGGGCACGGATGGGAGAGTGGAGGTGGTTCTTTGTGGGGGTGATTTGAGGGTTTTAAAATGACGGTCAATCGCTGTTGTTCTGCTATTCGTGTTTGATTATCGGTTGTGATTATAAACCCAAATTGACTGCCCCACTTTCCAAATGAAAGCATTAGCTAAGCTCCAGGCATGTACTTAGATTTGATTAATTTTATTTTTTTTGGCAGTAGTTAAACATGATAAGGCAGAGGGGGAGAAAAAATGATTTTTAAATATGCTCTTACTCTTCCAGATCTGAAGTTATCCTCACTATGACACAATAATTTTCCAACGCTGCTTTTCGGTTATACTTAGAAATGCATTTTCTGTTCCTTCCCTCTCCTTTCTGTGGAACAATTGTGCAACTTTCTTTTTTCTTAATATAATACTGTATTAAAATTAGCTCCAAGACTAAAAAGAGTCCTCTGTGTAGGAAGGTAGCTGCCTTCCTTCCTAGCACTTCCCCTGGGTCTTCCACTGGGATTTTGTTCCTGTTAGCCACGGGTTCCTCGGGCGCTTGCTGCGGTGCGTAGCTGTGCTTTCCCTGGCTGATCTCCCCTCTGCTCTCCCCAGCAGTGAGCATGCAGAGTTCAGAGGGTGGATCAGACTCAGCAGCTTCTGTGGCACTTCACACTTCTGCGTCAACCCAAGCTCCAGTAGTGCAGCCAGTGCCAGCGTCTCAGCAGGTAACGTATGCACAGCTGGGAATGCCGTTTCCATGGAGAAGAGACCTGTTTTATTGGCAGATGTATTTTAATCCAGGGGTTTTATATGGGGGATTGTTAATCAGCTCGTTGAGGTAGTGGGGAGAACCTGTTGCTGGACTTTGTGTTGATAAAGGCGGTAGATATTTCATGTGTTAGCCCTACGAATACACAAGCTTTAAAACATGAGATTTAGATTTTAATTTAGCTACCCAAGGAAGTAATTTAATGCTAGTTTGGTGTTTGCTTCAGTATAATATCCTGTTGTCGTTATTTGGTGTGTCAATAAGAGCAGGAGAAAATGAAACTGTCCTTAAAGGCATCTCTGCAAACAGGGTACCAAGCCCAACAGAGAAGAGGTGGGGGGACTGCTAGTGTGGGGCGGGGGTGAAGGAGCCACATGCTGGTCTCTTCCTTTGGTAGGTGGATCTTGACATTTAAATTGGGGAGCGGGGATTCATGATCCATGTTCATGAATACGATGCACCTGGGAGGTCTCCTGAGAGGAGAGAAATGATAGCTGCAGCTGATGAACAAAAACTATCTAATGCAAAACAGGAAGGGTTAAGTAAAACTGGTTTCTTTTTATGCCATTTGGGGAACTATCAAAAGGAGTTTCTGTCACAGGAAGCTGGAGGGATAAGAGGATGGGTGGGTATAACTTAGCTACACCCTTCTACAACTCCCAAGTGAGCAGAAGTAGCTGCCATTGGATGCTGACGAAAAGAAACAATTAAAAATTGTGAATGGTAGGAGCATTCGATTCATCAGGCTTGGACATTCACATCGTGTGATTCAGTGCGCGGTTGGCCAGCCCTGTCATCTTTCAGCCTTCCCATCTTCGATTTGTCTGGGTGACGTTTCTTGTTCATATTGTGATGATGTGGATACCCCTGATCAATAGTGTCAAGTATCGTAGAGATCGTCGGTCATTAGTGTGAATCTGACTGTGACAACATGTTTAAGAAGTTTAGAAAACCTATCATCGGCTTTGGATTATGAAGTTACCAGCCTTTGCTGGTGCGGGCATCACGACACGTAGATGCGGAGTGGGACCCCATGGATTAAGGAAGACCCAGAGGATTGTGGAAGATTGTTGAAGAGGAGGAGCGTCCAGAGCCTTCCCTTCTCACCAGCAGCACAAAGAAAATACGAGGAATGAATTACTGGCAGCATGACTGGTGTGAGGCTGAAGCCTTTGGTGGTGTTGATCACTGGTCTACCTTTCAGTGTGAACGAAGGCTGTATGAACAGGATGGCCTCATCTTACAGGTTGGGGATGATTAATTTTTTTGCTTGGAAGGTAGTAGGGGCAACCGGACAGGCGGTGACAAATTACACAAGTAGCTGAGCTGGGCAGCTGTGCCAAAGGAGGAGATGTGTCGTTTGGTAAAAGCAATGACAGAGAATGGGTAAAAAGTAGGAGAAAAGGAACGGATCTTTCTGAGCCCTTGATGTAGGTGGCATTGCCGAGGCCTGACTTGAAAAAGGGCTTTTAATGTTCCCATTGTGCACTGGTTACAGCCTCTTTTGGAGAGAAAATGGACTAAGTGATGGATGGCGTAAGTGTGTGTGTCTTTATCGCTAGCTCAGCCGCAGGATCTCCAATGTATCCAGATTTACCGAAGGTTAGCCTGGGGACTGGTCATGTAGAGGCTGCCTAGAAATCTGGGCAATTATCATATTCCTATAATTCTGCTAGAATAGAATTTCTGACTGGTTACAGAGGGCATGTTGGGAGGGCGTCAGAGGGCTAAAAATCATGAATATATACGTATAAGGTAGCCAGTAATTGTCAAGGTCTCTTCTAGGATTCATGTGGGATTGTTTTGCAGCTTTTTGTTCTGTTGGCCCGATCTGCTGGGTATTTGTAAAACCTCAAGCCACAGAGGATGACTGTCTCCTTGGAGAAGGTCCTCATCAGTTTAAAAGGCGATATTGATCTTTGGCTTGAACGTTTCCTTTCTAACTCTCATGCTGGTGTCCCAGGCTCTGTTCCCACGGGCCTCACTGAATGTGTGAGGAGTCGTTCTTGTTTAGCTGCGACTGAACCTCATAGAATCACAGAATCATAGAATCATAGAATGGTTTGGGTTGGAAGGGACCTCAAAGATCATCTAGTTCCAACCCCCTGCTGCGGGCAGGGACACCCTCCACTAGACCACGTTGCCCAAAGCCTCATCCAACCTGGCCTTGAACACTTCCAGGGATGGGGCATCCACAACCTCTCTGGGCAACCTGTGCCAGTACCTCACCACTCTAACAGTAAAGAATTTCTTTCTAACATCTAATCTAAATCGACCCTCCTTCAGCTTCATGTTGAGCTCCTCCCGTCGACCAACTGCTGTTACTTCCTTGCATGGAGACTTAAAGATGGTCTGTGTCAGAAAATGTGGATCCAGCTCTCTGCTTTTCCCAAATTCAGGATACTGAGTTCAGGCTGGTGTCCGGTGCAGGTTACATTGGAAGGATGGGGACTGCAGGGATGCTAAGTAAGGGGTTCTGCTGCCTCTGGAGTAGGAGGCAAGTTTTCCGTGAAAGTTTGAAAGAGAATACCTAACTCACCTCTGTTACAGACTGAAAGTAAGTGTTTGTTACTATATCTTCTTCTTTCAGAGGGTTTTGGTCCAAGCAGCAGGCTCCGCTCCCAAAGGAGCGCAGATGCAGCAAATCTCTGTTCCCAGAGTTCAGCAGGTTCCACAACAGGTAATACCTCCGGGGTGAGACACCACGCAGGGACCCCCGTGTCAACAGGACCCCACGTCCCACACGACATTTGAAACTGTGCCCAAGAGCTGCTTAGAAAAACCCTTAATTAAAGATTTGTGTGCAATTAGAGAGCTGGAGATCACTGTGAGAGCAGCTTTCTCCATCTCTCTCTTCCTTTCTTAGACTGATGGCAAAAGAAACCCAAGATATGTAAAGTTTAGAAAGAACCTTTACTGTAGCAGTTATCTTTCATAGATTTGAAGATTTGATGGATGCTTTTGATTGCCATTTAAAAGCAGTCCTCCTCTGTAAAGATTTTTTTAGAGGCAAAGTGTTTGGGATTTTTTTTAATTACACAAATAAATGTCCTGGCTGCATGTGGCTTCATAGAAAGGTTAGGTGACAGAGAGCCAGGCAAGTGGTTTTATTTATCTGAACTTTGCCTTTTGCAGTCCTGGTTTCCTAAGAAACCAGGCATATGTGGTGCTGCTTCATGTGGACAGTGAGTCTGACTCTCTTGACTTTTTCCTCTAGCAATTTTTTATTTGGTTGCTGAGGTTCAGGAAAAAAAACTTGACAGAGGGCAACTGCGTCCCTCCCAGACCTACGTCTGGGGTGCAGATGGACACTGCCCATCTCCTCTCTGAAGGAAAGGCTGCAGCGTGATCTCACCCTTATTAGCCCGCAGAGAACCAAGCCTGAGACGTGTGCAGAGGAAACCCAGCTCCATTGTTTCCACTGCTCATGGAGCACTTACTTATTTATTTATTTTTATTTGACCTTTTAAAATAAATACGTCCTTTGGGATTACTAAGCATGCAGGGGGGTTTGTTTGTTTTCTTTTTCTTTTTCTTTTAAAAAGAAAGCCTAAATGTCAAGGTAAGGCTGAAAGTTGTTTAAGGATGTAATATGCAATTTCTCCAGCTGTTCCTAGGCAATAACATATCTGTAACTCGATTTTATGACGCTTGTTTCAGGTGCAATCCGTGCAACATGTATATCCATCCCAGGTCCAGTATGTGGAAGGAGGAGAAGCTGTTTATACCAATGGAACCATGTAAGAGTCTCTCGTTGGCTCTAGCAGAGCCCTGTTCCCCTCCCAGCTGATCTGAGCCCTTCGGTCCCCCCAGGCTCCTTCCATCCCAGCGCTGTTGCTGGCACTGCCCGCCGTTAAGAGGAGGAAGAGGAGGAAGTGTTTCACCTGCTACGTTGTGCACACAGGGGTAGTTTCAGCCAGACTCCAGCCTTGGAGGAGGCATTGATCTCACGGAGGGGACTGTTCTCCAGGGAATCCTGCTCTTCCCCATGTAAAAGGGTCCATTATTTTCCTCTGCTCAGCCCATTGTGCGGTGAAGTGGGGCAGCTTTAGGAGCCAGAGCAGAATGCTCTGCTAGAGGAAGAAGGGAATTTTGTAAGGTTTCCTCTTCCTCCTCTCTGCTGTGCCCCCTGCTTTGGTCCTGATGCCCCCACTGCCCTCCGGGATGTTCTCAGCCTTCAATGGCTGCAGAGCGACTCCTGGGTGGCAGGGTTCAATTTCAATGGTACAAATCCCACCGACAACGCAGTCCTTTTAAAAGGTGGTCCACATTTTGGAAACCATTGTCCGTGAGATTAGATCTGCAAGCTCCTCTCCACCTCCTGACCCTATTGTTCCTTTGACAGACGAGCCGCCTACTCCTACAACACCGAAGCTCAGATTTACGCCCCCAGCAGCGCAGCATCCTATTTCGAACCGCAGGGAGGTGGAGCTCAGGTGACTACAGCGGCATCCTCTCCTACAGCCATTCCCTCTCACAACATGGTGGGCATCACCATGGACATTGGGGGAAGTCCGATCCTCTCCGGCTCGGGAGCCTATCTCATTCATGGGGGGATGGAAAACACTAGACATTCTCTGTCACATACTTCACGCTCCTCTCCAGCAACGGTATGTAGCCCTGCAGATGTTGCAGCTCGGGGGCCAGGAATTATTCCAAGGGAACTGAAAAGCCTTCAGAAAATAAAACTTCCTATAGTTATCATTGTGTATATGTCTGTATAACATGCCATGCAAATGCAAGCGAGAGAATAGACACTGGTGTACTACAGATATTTTGCAATGGGAGTTTGGGATGTCTCTCTTGCTGGTGGGCAGAGGCTTGTCAAACTTTCTGAGTGGATCACTGAAATTACACAGCGTGGAGATAAGAGAAAATTCTCAGGGGGGTTGTTTTCTTCCCCCTGAGCAAAATGTTTTGGCTTTCCAATTCAAAAGAATTATCTATATTTACATTTTCTAATAAGTATAACATCTGAACATGGAGCTTGGCTTACCCAAAATAAAGAAATATATAAATATATTTTTAATTATGAAGAGACCTGAAAAATCCATTATTAACGCAGCGGATAATTAGCACATAAGGTATGTCAAGCTGATCATGCCAAACGCACAGTGATTGAAAAGCCTTTGTATATCTCCTACACCATTGTGTATTCTGTCCATGCTGTATGTTGCAGAAAATGTATTTTAGGAGTAATGCTGATCAAACAGAAATGTTTTAAATTTATTATTTTTTTTAATCACGTCCCTCCAACTGTCAATCAAGGCGCCAGGTTGCCTGAAGCACATCTGTACAGTTGTGTGGGACTCAGGGGGATACAACTATTAACCCAAAACAGCCTTGCTGCGCCTAGAAGCTACCAGGGCTTTTATCTGAGAATCTACCAGCCCTTAGTAGCAGCTGCAGCCAGGAGTGGGTTGGAGCTCTGCTCACCTTCTCTTTTCAGACCGACTTACATGTGTTTATACATTTGTATGTAAACATCATTACAAATGTAGGTGTAATTCAGTGTACGTGGCCAGATTTTAAAATGTGAACGGCAGCGCCCAGGGAGGAAAACAGGAGCCGTTTGCTACTGAGAACTCTTGAAGATCTGGCCGGTTAGGTTTTACTTTCTTTTCCCACTGAGTTTTAGAATATACACTTCATGTTTTTTGAATCTCTGTGCCTTGAAAGGTTGCCTTTGATCCTGAAGTAAATGTGCTCTGCCTTAGGTAGAAGTAGGGGAAAGGTGTCTGTAGCTTTGGGTGGAAGAGATGCATCTGGATTAGCTGGGGTTTATTTCTTGTGTGAGAATTGTGTGTGTGTGTATTTTAACGGTTCATAGTTAAAATCTAGCATTGGACCATCTTCTCATTTTTGCTCAAGCTTGTTATTTTGAAGGAAGTAGCTGCTGATCTTGTCACCTGCGTGGGACTGCATCTTGCAAAGCTGCACAAAGTTACTCTTGGCTTTTGGTGGTTTTTTGGTTGTTTTTTTCTTTAATTACCATGGTGATGGGCACAACGTGAAAAGCCCGAGTAGAATATGTGTCAGTAGAAACGTCCCATGAACAGATTTAGTTTGTAGCTGTCTATCACAAAAGATAAATCATCAAAAAAAGAATTTAGGAAGTGACCTTTATGAAAATGCATCTGAAAAAAATTCACTCTGTTGCATGTAGGAATGAGCTTTCTGAAGGTATTTTAACACAAAATGCCTGTGGCTCTCGTGGAGGGGCTCAAGATGGGTGAAATAGCGGATGGAAGACAGAATAAGGATGTGTCTATGTGTGGCTTTCAGTTCTTTCCGCACAGACCAGAGTCGGAGGGGGCCAGAGCAGAGCCGTGATAACTGCTTTGAATTTCACATAATAATGGGTGGACAGGCTTAAGGAGAGCAATGACTAAATCAAATCAATGGGTAGGAATGTTATTTTTCATTGCAGTGTCTTGCTTAAATAGAGAGTAGGAAAGGCTGGTGTTAAAGAGGCCAGAGAGCCTGTAGTTCTGACCAAATGTATTTGGGGCAGGATTAAGAGCTTTGTGGAGAGAGAGAAAAGTACAGCTCAGGCAGGTGTAGACAAGGAAGCCGTAGCATTTGCACGTGGCCTTGGGGGTGTAGTGGAAAGGGGATGGATGTCAAAGTGGCCAGCAATGTGAGGGTCTGGCAACGTGAGAGGCAGCTGCAAGGAGGGTGTTGAATGCTTGAGGCAGAGCCGACACTGAGACCCCGGAGGGGACAGCAAGGAGAGTATCTTCAGAGGAGACCAGGAAGAAGGTAGCGCTTCAGAATTAGCAATGATGTAAGAGGTGCTTCAGGAGATCGAAAGTTGTTTGGTAAGGTTGTTTGGTACACTAAAATAAAATCTTCAAATATTTAAAGAAACCCATCCTCCGTATCTGCTGGAATAAGGATGTTCTGCTCCGCTGAACGGGCTGAAACAGCACATGAAGCAGTCTCATTCAGTGTCTGTGCCCGTAGAGCACTACTAATCTTCCTTTAAACCTTGAGACCTCCCATAAGCGGGTGCTCAGAGCTCCTCCCCTTCGTGCAGGGCTGTTTAAGAGCTTTGTAGTCTTTCCTCTGTCATATTTCTTTTCTGCAGATGGAAGGTGTCCATTCGTATGGGACACCGGAACGCCGAGAGGACAGGCAGTGTTTCTGTGCTTGCGTAAGAGGTGTTGCTCAACTAGCACCGTGCTTCTCCTTGAACAGAGGAAGGAAACGGTGTCTCCCTCTAACACTGACTCATTTCCTGAAGGCTGCATCAGCAATCAGCCTTTGGTTCCTCATGGCACAGCACGGTGTGCAAGACACTTTTCTCAGAAAACACTGACGCACAGTCTTAGACTCACCCTTTTTTGAATTCAGTCATAACTTCTTGAGAAGTGCCCCAGTGGTGGCACTTTTGGCTAGAAACCAAGGGAGATGTACTGGAGGTGCTTGGACAGAATATCGCGATAGACATGGGTACAGCACAGGCTGTGTCTTTGCTTGTGGAACGTTACTTCAGAAGTTAGATCTGTTCTGTTCCCTCACCTTGCAGACAGGGCTTGGTTTTGTAAATGGCTGGTTTTATCTCCACCTTTATCTTTGCTGCGCTATGAGCCGGTGCGAACTGGAGTCCAGGGAGCTAGCTCGTGTGCGAAGGAGGTCGTTGACGGATCACTGTGCAGATGTGATGCTCTGTGCACGTCCCTACAGCTGAGTGCGCGACCATGCACGTTAAATGAGGGCAGATGCTAGAGATAGCTGCTGAGTGAAAGTTTTACCGGCTGATGTGTGCCACCTTGGCCTGCCTACTCTTAACAGGTCACAGATAACAGGGCTTTGAGCACATCTACTAGAGAGAAACTCTAGTTCTGGTTCTGCTCTTGCCAGTCACCTAATGTGGGGGTTTTTTGTTTATTTTGGGGTTTTTTTTCCTTCCTCACTTGCAAAAAAGCCTGTGCTCAGGAGCACTGGAGCTCTGGGTCCGGCAGCCCTCTGTTAAGTAGTTTGCCAGACATTGCCAAGGGAGCCCCAGTAGCAGAAAGGAGAAGACAAGAAGGGTCCAGGAGAGGGTCGGGGCACAAGGCGGCAGCCGTAGCTGGGCTGAGTGTAGGACAGAAGCTAGGCAGAGGGAAGCAAGGTGACTCTTCAGGGGCCTGAATGCCTTGCCATGACTCCGCTTGCGGAAGCTCTGAGGTCAATGGAAATGAGCACAAGCAGCATCGAGATGCACCAGCCTGTCTTTGCAGGAAGAAGATCACTTAACTGAAACCCTTCTTCTTCCTTCAGAGTCCCTTTGCAGGCTCTTCAGTAGCAAAGAGCTCTTATCCGTTCCAGCTTATGCGTTCTGTGTGTCACCCCTCCTCGTGCCCCTGTACTATTTAGTTGCCGTTAGTTTTTTTGTCAAAATGTTAAGAAGTAATAATAACTGAAGTCATCGCTTCCAGTTTTCCTGAAAGATGTGGGTAAAACGCACCTTCTCTGTAACAAATCTCCTTTGACCCGCTGCAGCGTATCTGTCTGCTGGTGTTTTGGTGTAGGCATGAAGGGGAAAGGAGAAGGAAAACTGCTTCTCTTTTATAAATGGGCAATGCATGTGGTGGAAGATCAAAAGCCCCCTGGTCTCGCTCTTTCGCCCTAATAGGGATTCCTGCTGTGGTGTTAGTTTGCATGCCATACAATAACGTCTCTGCAGCTTCATCCCATAAGGACTGTGCCTCATCTGTTTGCCTCTTTTTCACAAGCCTGTGGTTATAAAGCATTAATCATTCAAATATTAATAAAGAAATATTAATCTTGGCTGTTGCTAACTATCTGATTTCCTTTCTTTTTCTTTTTTCCTTTTTTTTCTCCCCTGTGCACATTTTCTTTAGCTTGAAATGGCGATTGAAAACCTACAAAAAAATGAAGGGATTACATCACACAAAAGCAGTTTGCTCAACAGCCATGTAAGTTACAATCGGAATTTACAACCTCTTTCCCGCTTTGGTAGGAGCATTATTTGTAGCCCTTTGGTGTATTCAACAGCACGAGCCACTCAAAGCAGCCTGTGATTCAGCTGTGCTGCCCAACGCAGCCCATTCCCAAGAAACAAGAATCTGCAAATAGTGCCACGATGTTACTGTTAGTTTATGAGATACTCTGGGTTCTGTTAACTGCCTCTACCCTGTGTTTATTTATTTCATCTGCCTTGCAATGGAAATTGCTGGCAATTAGATAAACACATTTGAGGAAGTTCTTTCCTTTCACTGGAATTGAAAGATGGCTGGAAAGTAACTTGCAATTCTACAGCGATAACTTGGCGCGAATCGTGACAGATATCCCTCAGATAGCGCGTACCGAAAGCCTGCTCCTGTGAATGCCTTTATTGCCTCTCTCTGTACCTCAGGAAGACGGTTACTGTTACGATGCTATGCTAAATCCATTTGCTAGACCTCTCTCTTCTCACTACGCCAACAATTTCCCTGCTTTGTGTGAAGTTCCCACTGTTCTACTGGGCCTTCTGCATCGTGGTTTATGGCTCCCGTGCAGTAATGCTTAATGGGGAGTGCATGCTTGTGTGGGATTTGAAGGGTCTAATTCAAGTCCTAATGATGTCATTGGACTTGCTTTGACTTCATTGTGTTTTGGCTGAAGCATGTTCTGCACTGATAAGTCACAGTGCACAAAGTGGTATTTCTTTATTCTAACAGATTTCCTTTTGCTTTGTATTTGGGGGCAGATCTGTTGTCATTATTAGGTCCTGCAAAAAAAATCTTTGCTCTCTTCACCCTAGAGAAATAGCCTGAGAACATGAAAGGAATGTTAACCCTAACGGTCTGATTCTCTTAAGCCGATGCCCAACTCCAAGCCAGGGGTCTTGGATGAGCTCGATCCTTATTTCAGCTTCTACAAATTGAAAGTTGGGGAAACACAAACCTGCAGAATCAGGCTGGTAATTCCTGTCCTGAGCATCTCTGTGCATCCTTCCTGTCCCAGGCTGTGGCCATGCTCACACGCCTGTGCTGTGCCCTGAGTGCCGCGCAGATTTGTCTATGGATGCTGTTGCTCTGCGGAATTTTTCTTGTGCATCCCAGTGCAGAGAGGGACAGAGTGGATAAGGACGGGGTGGGTCGTGGTGTGATACTGAAGGAGGTTTGGAAAAAAAAAAAAAGCAGGAAAAGGGCAGAGGAAAGAAAGCGAAGATAGAAAAGAGATTTTATCTGACTGCAGGCTGTGCAGGATGGCGTTGGAGCCCGATCCATCCTCTGATCAGATCTTCCCCACCCTTGCCTTACAGGGTAGAAACAAAGAACATAATGTCTCTCTTCTTAGGTCACAGTTCATGGTTTGACATAAGGCTTAAGTTCTCTTACAAATTCTAAAGCAAATAAACTACTTCCTGAGCGTGTGTGTACACATCAGCTCTCCGCTCGTCCCCGCTGAAGATGTCGGTCCAGGCACAAGCACCGTGCTGCCCTGGGCAGCTCCAGGGCCGGGGTGGGTAATTCCCTCTGCCAAGGCGCAGAGCCTGAGCCAAGGAAACCTGGGGAACCTTTGCTGCCCCATGCACCTCCGGTGTCCTTGCTCTGCCTTTCCGGAGCGCAGAGCGATGTCTGCAGACGTGTGGGAATAAGGAGGAGAGGATGGTACGAGCAGTGCCCGTAGGAAATGCGGCACGTCCAACCCGACCGTGAATGTTTCCAGGGATGGGGCATCTCCCACCCGGAGACTGCCAGAGGTCGCTCCCAACCGCAATGTGCGGGACAGCCCGGTGAACGTGCAGCGCTGAAACCTCTCTGCGCGTGTTCCCTGGCACGCGTTGTGTTACCAGGGTTTCTGCTATCCGGGATGTTGCAGTTCCCACCTCTTTATGTTAAAAAAACCCCAAAAACCCCAGACAGAGGATTACCTATCCCAAACGCTTGTGTGACTGACACACGATATTGTCAGGCTTGCGCACAAGAACCAGAACGTGAAGCAGCAGGTGACTGGGATTTGTCGAGGCTGAAAGCAAAATATGAGCTTGGCAAAAGCTTGTAGCCGGGGAAGTTGTTAGATAATGCTAATTGCACTATTAGTTGTCACTTAATTGCTTTTAGTCTTAAGGTCGCAGAGTTTTTCATTAAGTGTTCTGTCCCTCGTTTTAAACTTCGCATTTTGCAGATCTGTAAATTCTTGGGATAATGGTTTATTTCGTTGCCGTCAGCAGATGTTTCATGCTAGGAATCTTTGGGGTTTTGGGAGGGTTTTTTTGTTTTTTAAAAAAAAGGAAACCCAAAGGTATCTCAGTCAAGAGGGAATTTTTTACATAATGCTGTTTAAACAAAGTTAATGTGAAATGGAGCCACACTTGATAACTTAATTTACCTTCAAATACTCTCTGAGAGGTTATTTAAGTGCACTTGAAATATCAAATTTAGAAGCCAAAGCTAATGTTAATAGCCAAGTGACACATGAAGTTTCTAATGAAATCATGTCAATCCATTAGTGGTACTGAAAAAGCTCTGCTCACAAGTGTGTTCCAGAGTCGCTGGGTCAGAGGATTACTTCTTCGCCAATCCTGAGCTTGCAGATGATGCGAAGAAATTTGAGAAAAACCACTACAATTTTCATACACGGGTGCCTAAAGCGAGGCGCATAAGGCAGTAGTTGGATGCTACAACCTGCCCTGAGGCCCTGCGGTTCCCAGATGGCCGTAGTGCTCATAGGAGTAGGATATTTTACATATATACATAGAAAATGTCTATTTTCCTCACTGCCTAGAAAACAAAAACCACCAAAAACCCATTGGACTTCTTCCTTGTGGGTGAATGGCTCTTAGGTAAGTGCTGATGGAGTTTTTCCCCTGAGGAAAAAGATCTTATCCCCAAATAGCGTTTAGGTGGAAACACCTAAATTGAGACTGAGCAGAGCAATAGGAAAACTATTAAAGGGAATAATTCTTCCTTGGCCAGGGGAGAAATGTAATGACTTAATGAAGGATGAATCTCCTGCTCGGTGGAGAAAGGCAGGCTAAAGATTATGATTATTTTTTTTTAAATCCAAACAAACAGTCAGTAGAAATATAAAGTAGAAAGGAGATGGAAATGTTCCCCTGTAGTGCCTGTAACAAACAAAGCAGCATTCTGCTGCAGAGGGATTTTATTGGAACCTGATCGCTGTATAAACAATTGAAACTGTAGAATGTCTTGTCATTGTCACAACTGAGCAAAATTCAAAAGGGAAACAGAATAAGGGGTACAAATGGAAAGAATCTTTAATGTTCTCATTTTAAGTGCCTGGCCTGTTATTACTAATGCAGGAAGAGCAAAAACCATGTTTTGAAAATTATTTATATTCTGACAGATTTCTTTTTTAAGCTCTTTTGTGCGTTTCGTAATAGATTTCTAATTCAGGAGTGGGAGTTCATATTGTGAAACTCTGTAATGTTTAAAGGAATATAAAAAGACACTTGCGGAAAAAAGAAAGCTGGAAGATGAAGGGAATATTTTAGAAATATCTGGGATTAGACTAAAAATGTCTAGGATCAAACTTAAATGAGAGGATTTTACCTATATCTGAATTTTCCATAGTAACATGTAACTATAAAGCTTGCAGTTGGAACAGGTTTAGAAAATAAATAGCTAACCCACGTTCAGTATCTTCCATAGGATAAATAAAATAAATGGTTTAAGGAAAAAAAAAGAAAAAAGAAGCTTCTTAATCATTAATCTTTTAAATACAAGGGATGGGCCAAAATTAGCACAGATGTGGACTACCTAAAATCTGAGCTCCTGCTGGTCTTTTATGACCAAAACACTGATTTGTTTTTGTTAGAGATAGCTTAATGGGTGGGGGAAGCTCAGAGGTCCAGAACAGCTCTTTGGGACTTCCCAGGGACGTCTCTTCTGCAGATGAGGGCACGAAGGGATGCGGCTCATGAGCAACCACCACCCGTTAGGACTGTAGGGTTTGGAGGTCAGAAAGATCTTCGTTGGTGGAAAATCACATCAAACAGCACCCTAGGTGATGTGTCGCTGGAGGAAGGTGGGAAGGTGACGAGCAGCTCTGTGGAAAGAGGGGAAAATGGCCAAGAGGTTTTTCTTCTTCCAGCTGTGGCAGCCCATGTTCTGCTCCAAAGGCCACCAAAACTGATGGATCCAGTCATTTGAACTTGTGGTTGCTTTGGATCAAACCCAATGAATGAAATAGTTTTAACTGTACAGCTTTGGACGCAGCTCTGTTTACGTAGCAGAAGTTGAAATTTGGATATGTGAACGATAACCGCAGAGCAGACATTCATAGGCGCTGAAAAGCCTTGGTGTGAGAGCACACTTGGAGATGAAATACATCATAAACTGCAAATAACTCCGTGGAGTGAGGAGTCAGAGATGTCATTGCACATTTCAGGTTGTGTTTTCACAGAGTTACCGTTATAAAACTCGAGTAATATAATGGTGAGTTGGGACCCCAAAGATTCACCAAGAGAAAACAGTAGGAAAGAGCCAGATACTGGAGTAGGAGGAGAGGACTAAAGCATGGGACAGCTTGTACATCCATGTCCATGGTTAAATCCCGCTGATTTCTAGACTGAGTTCATACTTCATTACAATATGTGCTTGAACTATTTGTTGCAAGGAGGTGACGTGGCCGATATTTTGGCATCCGTAACCTGAGTCTGGTTTGCCATTGATCTGGTGCAAACGCAGCTGCTTCTGGTGGAGCTGTGCCTCCTAGGCGTGCAGGGATGGAGGTCTGGACGGAGAGGGAAGTCTTGAAAATGTGAATCCCAAATGTCCCCAATGACAACGAAAAGGTTCTTACCAAAGACATGGATTTTAATCCATTTGTACATCTAGTTCCCTCAAAAATTCGCTTAATGTAACACTTATTTTATTGATGCTGAAGTCATTTAGCCAATTAAAGGAGACTGGGGTTTTTGTCTTTTTGCATTTTAATTCCTGTGCTGGCATTGTGTCCTAGGCCTGCCCTTTCAGACCGGCTGGGTATAAAGAATTTATATCTAATTGCAAGCTTTAATCAACAGAAATGGCAGAAGAAGTTCAGACAGTACATTTTGAAAAATAGATGGAACTCCCTCAGATTTTTAAGGTTGCTTTGGTAAATACTAATTTTATTGTTAGGAGAAGAGTTGCAGACATGCCAATCTTCAAATTAATAAAGACTTTGCAGCATATTTGTTTCCTCTAAGACTTATTTCTCTTAGACAATATCTTAACATCTTTATTCTTGGAAAACACAACTTCTTATGGCTTTGTTTTGGCTCTGCAGGATTTCATCCAAATCCGAGGTGGACACTGAGATGGCAGGTGGACTGTGGTTTAATGCTCTTGCAAAATCTGACAGCGGTTTTGTTGGCTTTGGGTTGAGGGTCCTTTTACTTTTTTAAAAATGCAGCTGGCATAAGTACTGATTATACGAATTAACTACCCGGCTTTAAGTTCTCTTTAACTCTTAATGTCAGATGGGCTCTCCTGACATTTAAGCGTTGACGTTGTTTTACGCAGCCCGTTCCAGCCCTCTTTAGACTTTCATGTGTTCTTTATTTATTTATGTTTTCCACGCATAAAGCTCCAGTGGTTGTTGGACAACTACGAGACGGCGGAAGGCGTCAGCCTTCCCAGGAGCTCTCTCTACAACCATTACCTGCGGCACTGTCAGGAGCACAAATTGGATCCGGTGAACGCCGCTTCCTTCGGCAAACTGATCCGCTCGGTGTTCATGGGGCTGAGGACTCGCCGCCTGGGAACCAGGTTGGTATGAATCTACATTTTAAAAAAAAAAAAAGCTCCTACAACTTTAGCAGGTGCAAGTCTTTCTTCTGAGATCTACGGAAACAACCTGCCATGATGTTGTGGGGAAAAAAAATTGCTGTTCTGAGGCACAGAAGTAATTTCCATGTGTCGTGAGGCAAAGCTGCTTTCTCACCGTGAATCAGCGGTGTGAGAGGCTTGACAATACAGTTAATTTCAGACACGCTTCAGGTCTCTGGTGACAGTGTCTTGTCCAGCTACACAGTGGAATTTGGTCTAAGTCCATTTCCTAAGAAGTCTGAGAGTATTTTATTAGAACCTAAGCTTCTTCTCTTTCCATGTCTCAAAAAGACGAAGTAACTTGTCTTCACCATTGCTGCTGTCAGCTGCTGAGCTTGAAATTCTGATGCAGTGAAACGGTTTCTCCCTTTGGGTCCAGTAAAGTTCCTCCATCATGGATGACAACAGAACCTGTGCCCACATCTTTGATGCAGACAAGCTGTACGGATGTAAATGGTTTATTTCTTAAATTCCCAAAGTGGCAGGCTGAATCTTGTGACAGAATTTTTTCTTTTAAAACATCAAAGGTCCATATGATGTGACAACAATAGCGTAACATAAGAAATTATACTTGCTGTGATTACATATGTGTCCTTCAAGGGAGCATCCAGACTATCTGCACAGCTGAGTTTGCATTTTATCCCAGCTTCTAGTTAAAAAAAGTAGTTAATGCACTAGAGAAACAGTGATTGCTCTGATTGTGTAAGATTTTTATAATAAAACTCAAGCTTAGATATTTGGGCTTCTAAACAAGAGCAAAACCAGATGTGTCTGGGGCATTCCACAGCTGGAATGCGATGGCAACAGTCGTAGGAAGAGCAGGCGCGAGTTTGGATTTCTGCGGACTGGTCCAAGTGCAAGAGCTCTGAAATTATTTCTTTAGAAGAGAGAAATTCTTTAATCCCATCACAGATTAAAGAAAAAACAAGCAAGGAAAAAACCCACCTAAAATTGCAAATGTGCAGGCTGGGAAGGATACAATAAACCGCAATAAATATGGAAATAGCTGTCCACCATTATTTTCTTACTCATTCATTTAGATTATAAGTGCAGGTGTTATTTAATTTGCAGGCACCTAAAGTCCCTTAAGACATGGCCAAAACGTACTTCACACCTGAGCACTCAGTGTGTGTAAACCCCTTTGGCACGGTGACAAAGACTGAGCAATTCAACCATCCCCTTGAAAAGAGAAGATTCCCCCAACAAGGAAGAAGGGCTTAATTCTTTGACAAATATACCTCTCTGAAATTTCTCTGTGTAATTTTCCAACGGGAAGCATTGTTGGATTTAAGGTGCCTTCAGACCCGGTCACAGTGACACAGCAAATTAATTTTAAGCAACCCCGGTAAGAAGGCTCTGGAGACACTGCTGCTGCTCCCCTGGCTCGGGCTCCTCTCCCACCGAGGACTCAGCTCAACCGTTGTCAGCAACAAATTGGCTAAAGCCAAGGTGGACATTCTGTCGTCATGTATCCATGGCTGCATAATTGTCCTTCTCGCTCCCAAAAGCAGATGCTTGATGACTGAAAAATTCCAGTTTGGTGGAAAAACCTTTAACTGACACATCTGTCTAATGTGATGGAAAGACATTCTCCTAAGGAGCATCACAGCAGCTTTACTGACCAGCAAAGGAAAAAGAATTGCAGCCTCTTTTGCTTGCAAACAGCTTTCAGTTTTTACAGAACTACAGAAATGAGCAACTCCAAGAACAAAGCCACATCAAAGCCCGTTGCCGTTGCTGTGAAAGTGCTGGCAACAGAAAGACTTTTTTCTTATCGTAGTTGACCATTCAGTCAGGCTTGTTTTATCCAAGTCTAGATAAAGATGGAAGTTTGTTTTTATGGAAAAAACAAATCCTTAAACGCTAATCAAATGGCAAAGTGTCCCTTGAGGTCTTTCTGTTACTCTGTTTAATAACACTTTGTATTGTAACTCTTGTCTCTTCTTCTCCAGTTACCATGGGTTACTTGGAACAAACCTTGCCGGGTTTTAAATGTGGATGTCACTGAACTTTGCGACATGTGGTTTTAAATTTTATAGGGGATGATGGCATTCATTAGTTCGTTAGTTCAGCCATTCGAATAGCGCTTGGCAGCAAACCAGCGTGTGCTGTAAGAAGTAGGGTGTATTGTCCAAACAAGCCTAAGAGTAAATTGCCGGGCTACGATGTCCCTTCCATTCACTGGTTTACACTGAGCAATTTCAACGCTGGTACTTCCAGGGGAAACTCCAAATATCATTATTATGGGATCCGTCTAAAACCAGAGTCTCCGCTGAACCGCTTGCAGGAGGACACTCAGTACATGGCAATGAGGCAGCAGCCCATCCACCAGAAGCAAAGGTAGGTGCTCCCAGCGTCTCGGAGCTCACCGGCGGTGCCTCCGATGCCGCCGTGGGCATGGGTCCTTTCCCAAAGAACGCAGCAGACCCCATCTTGGGACCTGGCTTTGCCTGGGAGCAAAGGGAGCACGTTGGGACAGTTCAAACCCAAGAGTTGCTGAAGTGCCAGGGCTGAGCTGTGGAAGAGGGGGCTGCAAGTCACTGGCCACTCCGAGTAGTGGACAGGTTCCAAAACCATTTCTGGTAGACGCCCCATCCCTGGAAACGTTCAAGGTTAGGTTGGACTGTGGTTAGTCCTGTGTCTGAGTAATTTTGAATATAAAACACAATGTGCAAAGGAATTTGGAATTGCCTCCTGGAAGCGCAGATGCTTCTAGTTCTTGCTGGAGTGAAGAAGGAGCAGAAGAATTTATTTCTTCAGCTCCCAAACAGACAGTAAGTGCAAAAGCCAATTCTCAAGCAAAGTCTGCACCCATTCCAGCTCTGCTGCTCATTTTCTTTTTTTTTTTTTTTTTATGTCACCCTGAGCAAACATCTTAACCCCTTTAATCCTGTCTTGGGGAGTGCTTTTCAAAAGGAGGTTCTCATTTTCCGCCTCCACTTGAGTAGATGATATAAATGGTCAGCCCTCAAAATGCTGGCCTTGAATGTAGCCTCATGTATTATATGACGAACGCAAAAGTCTGCATGACTGGGTTGCAGAAACCGTGTACGTGTTTGCTTGTGCCTGTGTAAATCCCAACCACACTCTAAATTTAGGTACAGACCAGCGCAGAAGATGGATGGCATGGCAGAGAGTGGGTCCAACAGTAACCTGCACACGACGCCAGAGCAATCGGTTGCTGCTCAAAGTCAACATCATCAGCAATTCATAGGTGAGGAGACTGCTTTAATGTGTTAGATATCTCGCATCTAGGCTTACAACTTTAAGAGGAAGGAGGGTCTTGTCCAGCAAGGCTTTTTCCTTGTACTGTCAGGTCGCTCAGTTCCCTCTAACTATGGTTTTAATCCAGCTGATTTTATCCAAATTGGATGGAAGGAGTGGAGGTCCTGAAGAGCCTTGCTAAGACAGGCTGCCAGAGGGAGAAGAGCATTTCTCTTCACTGCAAAGGCTGCAATATGTATCCGACTGCACGGATCCGTACGGACCTTCTCCTTGTGAGACAAGCTCTCTGGCTTTGCTGGTCGTGGATCTACGTGTCTCCATCACTCAAGCAGAGATACCAAACCCCAGCCAGCTCTGAAACACAATTGTTCCTGATACGTCTGCTGTCCAATTATATTTTCCATTGTACTCTCAAAATACTAGAGAGACATTTTTCAGGCTTCAGAGAAAATCTAATGGGAAGCGTGGTAGATGAGGGCAATGTATTCCTGTTTCTTTTATTATAGAAAGGAAACATTTTCCTTTCCACGCTGAATAAATGGGCTGTGGTGGTTTGCTTTTTTGCCCAGTACAACAGCATGAATCAGAGAAAGTACCAGATTATGGATCTCATTTCTCCTGTTTCATCCCAACTGAAACGTGAAAGACAGCCACCAGCAACGGCAGCACCTTGCACTCATCTGTAGACCTGCGTAACTGAGTGCTCCTAACTCTCACCATCTTTCCCAATCTTTTTTTTTTTTTTTTCCTTTTCCTAGATGTAACCCATGTCTTTCCTGAGTTCCCAGACCCCGATCTAGGTAACGTCCTCTTACAGGAAGGGGTCACCATGAATGATGTGAAAACTCTGCAGATTCTTTACAGGCGACACTGCGAGGTGATTATTTTGAATATTTTCAGTTGATTTAGTAATTGATGTGGGACGTAATTCATGGGCTCATCTCATATCCTGCTCTTAGGAAAAGCTAGAATGTAATAGGGAATGCTTCATTTGCTAGGTATTACAACTCAAATATTGCACTTTATGTTATTTTTTCATTGCTTGACCTGTTTTATGTTATGTTTGTTAGTAAAACAGTGCCCTTTTTGTTATTTTTCTTGTAAATTATTTAATCTCAATGGCTGCACATGAGATTTCTGCTTACACTGTGTGACAAGATGCTAGCAGAGCAGCTAATGAGTTACGTTCTTTGTTGTTAGGTGACTTTGGATGTTGTAATGAATCTTCAGTTTCATTATATTGAGAAACTGTGGCAATCCTTCTGGAGTCCTAAAACACCATCTAGTGATGGCTCTGCTGCTCTGCCATCCAGGTACACTGCTGTGCTTTGATTATTTCCAAATGCTCCATTCTATAGTGGCATTTTATCTTTTAAAAATGCATAAAGCATTTTCAGCTTCATTAGGCATTTTGAGGGCTTTGTAGGACTTGAAAGTATTTACTTCCCTGCAGAATCCTTACAAAGAGTGTCAGAAGTGGTTAATATCGTATTGACTGCACAAAGTTCAGACCTCCGAGGAAAGCATCTGCTCTGATTACGTACGTCTATGTGCCTTGTACCTCCTGTGACAAGTGCTAATCCAAAATACAGTCAGCATTTGGATGGATGAGAACGGGACGGTGCTTTCGGAAACGGTCAGGAGGAGACAGTAACGATTCCATGTCATTAGATATCAGGCTTGAGTGACATCTCAAGCTCTGAGGTTTTAGTGACATCTAGACTGACTTGCTTATTTGGATGGCTATCCAAATCTTTAAGTGCCTCGTGTTTTGAGGCGGATAATGGCAAATGAAGCTGCTCTGATCTTTGTACTCCTGCCTGGCTCGTTGTTATTGCCTTTTCTTCATCCTTTATGCGTTGGTAGTCTGCTGCCGAGAGACAGGGGAATGGAAATAAGTGAAAATAGAGAAATTGAAAAGGTGAAGGTTTCTTGTTAAAATTTGTATTCAAAGTCTGTATTGTCCACTTCTACTGATTATATAAGGACTCCAGATACTGACATGTTATATTCAGAAGAAAAACGGCAAAAGTTTCAGTAATAACCAAATACCCCATAATAATCTGTAGAATATGGCCCTGTTGTCCTCAGGAGATGTTACCCAATGGATATTTTCCCACAAAGAATCACTGCAGCTTTGATCGTTTCGAAATCTCTTGTACTTAAGGGTATATCTCCAGGCATATTGCAACGCCGCAGAGAGCTGTGCTAGGTATGAATGGGCTCACTGGACACCGGAGGCAGCATTTCTGCAGGGCTCTGTCTAAACTAGCGTATCTTGCTAAGGCTCTGTGCTCTAGAACCTCTCCGTACCACTGCTAATAATCAGGATAAGGAAATAAAGCACTCCCTCCCCATGCTTCATATACAAATGTAAACAAAAAGTATTATCAAAGTGGCAAACTGGAAGCGGGATAAAATGCAGAATATGGTTCCACTTAACAGAAAGTTTAGGTATTTGATGGCCAGTTTCTCCGTGTGAGTGTTCTAGGAGTATGCCTGTGGAGTTCAGTTACTCAAACTGCTCAGGCAGAGGCTGAGTACCTCGTTATAGGATGTCCAAGGCTTGGCTTTAATGGTTTCGATGTAATGCACGGGGAAAGTCCCTCGCAAATTCCCAGTTCCCAGTGTAGTGCCTTTGTAGCTCTGCTTTGATGCTCTGGCAGTGCGTTAAGGCTTCAGTTTTCTCTAATTGCTGTATAACGAACTATCTTACGCCTGAATCATGCAGGAAAAAATTCCATACATCTATAAAGTGAAAATAATGCAGGCTTGATTGACCTCATTCAGTTAGAGACAATATGCTCTGTTCTCCCCAACACACCAAATCTTTTTCCTTCTGAAAACATGCAGCGTTGGCAGGTGTTAAACACCTTGAAGCCATTTGTAGAATCTGTCAATACCAGCTAATCTGCTCAAAAAACATTTGCTGCAAACATTTTGTCCCCACTGCCACAGCTGAGGAGGTTTAGAGCAGAGGAGAGAGGTGTGAAGGTTTTGGAAATAGCTGGGTCTGTAAGGAGGCACCAGTGAAGGCTTTGCTTGCTGAAATAACCGTGCTGAAGTACAATTCCCACCAACGCACGAACACGAGTGTGTGAAAGGCAACTGAGGCTAAAGATGGAAGAAGTCCAAGGCCAAGCACCGGGAGATACGGATTTGAGGGAAAACTGTGGTCAGAGCTCTGGCCCCATGGACAGAGAGGCGCTTGCAGAGTCGGTGAAGACTTGTACAAATGATCAAACATTTCCTTTTGAAAGAAACATGAATGGCTTTTTTCTGCTGAAAACTGGGGGTTAGAAATTGAGAGGGAGAGTGAATGCACTGAATGCAAACCTGCTGCTAATGCTGCCTCCCTCCTCCTCCTGCTCCCACAGCGATGAAGAACACGAAGGCACCCTCCCAAAAGATAAGCTGATCACTCTGTGCAAATACGAACCCATCCTCAAATGGATGAGAAGCTGCGATCACATCCTGTACCAGGCCCTGGTGGAGATTCTCATCCCAGACGTGCTCAGACCGGTGCCCAGTGAGTATCCTGCGGCGTGAGCAGGAGAGCACGAGTGGTCCCGACTCCCGCTCAGCTCCTGCTCCTCACCGGGCTGAGTCACGGGATGTTGTGTCTGACAGCGATCCATGACTCACTCGGCCTGGCTACCACTTGCCACAAAGATTTCCATTGTAAAAGCTGATTTAGACGGTTTTGTTTTGAATACAAGCTAAAATATTATGGCAACAGCAATATTCCTCCTGCAGCATTGCTCTGCGTCAACGGTATTTGTGGCCCCTGGAAATTCCCATGCTTTTTAAAATTGGTTTTATTGCATATCGCATCTCCTGACTTTGGCTAGGAGTCAAGGTAAAAGCATAGACTTAGTGCACGAGTAAGCACACCTAATCCTTGTGAGATGTTTCCTTGGAGATAGTATCTTTGTTTACATAGGACCATCCCGCCCCCTACTACACCTCCTGGAAATTTGGGGTCAGCCTCTGTTTGGGAGATTAGTGGTGCGATATTGAGGGTTTTCTCTCCGATTTGGCTCCTCGGTGAAGTGCGTGTGTCAGTCTCCCCGAGGCCTCGACTCGGACGTAGACTGGAGAAGTACTGGAAAGCCACGTCCCTCTGAGCTGTTGTCAGTCTACATGCTGGGACACGTACGTGGCTTTAAAGAGCATATTTCAACATTTGGAAAACGCTCAGAAGGACCATGAATAAGAAAAGGATAAGGAATAATTAAGTTTGAGTAACAACATTAGAGAATAAGTTTGAGTGCATCTCAGGCCCCAGCTGATTCCCTTGATGCTGAGTTGAGATCACAGCTAACCAGATCAGAGGCTGTGCTTTCCACAGCAGTCCTCAGCTGGAAAGCGATGTCCGAAAGACGATACAGAGCAGCCTTTCTAACTCTGCAGATTTCTTTGCAGGCACGCTTACACAGGCGATTCGTAATTTTGCCAAGAGTTTGGAAGGGTGGCTCATGAACGCAATGAGCGAATTTCCCCCCCAGATTGTCCAGACTAAGGTAAGCAGAGGGAGCACGTCGCAGGTCAAGGGTATGAACCCAGTGTGTGCATGCGTTGCGGTTTTCCGCAGGGATTGGAAATCACTGGTGGGGTTTGGCCACATGTACTCCAGACAAGCACGGTGTAATGAATAATTGTGAACCAAAATCAGCAAGGAGTGGGAGGACAAGTAGGGCAATTCTTTCGTACCAGAAGCTGGTGATGCTCTGTCCATTGAGCCATTCCCGTGTCCTGAAACTGCAGATAAAGCTTTGTGGAAGAAAAATCTCTGCAGTGGAATGAGGCCGTCCTGCTAGAAAGCGCAGGGTGCCTCATGGACTGAATGGCATTGCAGAGGCTCCTACCCTCCCTCTCCCAAAGCCATGGATTCTTGCAGCTTGTTCTCACCTTGCTGGTCTCTGCTGGAGGCAGAGCGTGAAAACCTGTTAGTTTAAAGAAAAGAAATGCAGAGGCTGTTTGCAAGATGCAATAGATGCTGCAAAAGTGCTGCTCTGGAGCGGTCGCGTGTGCTTTGGCCAGCAGCACGGGTGGGACTGTGCAGGTTTACCCCAGCCGACGCGTGCTGCGTGCTTGAGCTCAGCATCGAGAAGAGTTTGCCTTCCAGCCCCGTGGCCTCCTGCTCACGGTGCCCTGCGTGTTGTGTTCCAGGTCGGGGTAGTGAGTGCCTTTGCGCAGACGTTACGGAGATACACATCCCTGAACCACCTGGCTCAGGCGGCCCGTGCGGTGCTGCAGAACACTTCCCAGATAAACCAGATGCTCAGCGATCTCAATCGGGTTGACTTTGCCAATGTGCAGGTAACTTACTTTTCCTAGGTCATGTTGTCTCAAACTGGGACTCTATAATGAGGATGGTAACCAGCATCTTATTTCCAATACTAAAAAGCAATTAAATGAACAATTTAATGGTATTGGTGTTAATTCTCCAGGTAAGTCTGCCATCTCACTATGAATAGTGGAGAATCATAAAATCGTAGAATCTTAAGGTTGGAAAAGACCTCTAAGATCATCAAGTCCAACCGTCGACCCAACCCCACCATGTCTACTAAACCCTGTCCCGAAGTGCCACTTCTACACATTTTTTGAACACCTCCAGGGACGGTGACTCCACCGCTTCTCTGGGCAGCCTGTTCCAACGCCTGAGAAGGTACTAAGGAACTTCTGTAAGGAGTAGTGCTGCCAACAATAACGTAGCTCTAATACTAATATTGTACTGTGGTCTGGACGGATCGGAGGAGACATGATTCAGAGCTGGTTTGGAGTCCTTGTCTACTTGAAATGAAGTTGAATTCCTGGGTTGGGATGCACCAACCATGCAGGCTTGGCATGAGTAACTGTCAGCCCTTCTTTCCGAGCAGGAGCAAGCCTCGTGGGTGTGCCAGTGCGAGGAAGGCATGGTACAGAAGCTGGAGCAGGATTTCAAGCTCACTCTGCAGCAACAGAGTTCTCTGGACCAGTGGGCTAGTTGGCTGGATAATGTTGTTACTCAAGTCCTGAAGCATCACGAGGGCAGTCCCAGCTTCCCCAAGGCAGCCAGGCAGTTCCTGTTGAAATGGTCTTTCTACAGGTACATTTTCTTTCTCATTTTGAAGATATTTCTGCGTCAGGCTTAGGGCGTGTAAATAGCTCCTTGAAAAGCCAAGGCCAGGTTCTTTACTCCCCTGCAACTCTGGTTAACTGCTGCTCTGCCCTGGTACAGAAGGGAGCCTGGTGTCTCCTATATCCTTTCAGGATGGGGATAGGATGCTCCACCAATTAATTTCTTAAAGTGCTTTGATACTCTTGGGTTAGAGGTAGAAACAAAGCACTGCGTCCCACAGTACCTTCAAGATGATGTCAAGAGTTCCCATCAGCCTCGACGCAAGTGTAAAACACAACCCAAATATGTTGTTTCCCGGCCATTTTCCAGCTCCATGGTGATCCGTGACCTCACTTTGCGCAGTGCTGCCAGCTTTGGTTCCTTCCACCTGATTCGCCTGCTCTATGATGAATACATGTTTTATCTGGTAGAGCATCGTGTTGCCCAGGCAACGGGGGAGACGCCGATTGCTGTAATGGGAGAGGTGAGAATTATTTATTCCCTAGAAACAAACCCAAACTAAGCAGCGCTTAAAGAGACACGAGTGGTTCACAAGCCGCACTGTGTCCTGAATGTGTTTTTAGAACCATCTTTGCTAAAGGACCAGAGAGTTTACTGAGTTGCTTTGAGTGCCTGGCACAAGGATCCAGCTCCTCGAGCACCTTCTTCCCTCCTGGCTCGCTAATACCTGAGCTGGTGGGGTTTGGGGCAGCTGAGCATCGGAGGCCTGGAGGTGGGAGGAAAAGGATCTCCCCGCTTCTCTCCATAACCTGTGGGTACCAACCCTGACTCTGGGGTTCCTGCCAGAGCAAAGTCTCATCAAACACAAAAACTAAACCAAGCGAAAAAAGGTCCAAAAGTTACTTTCCCTGCAGCTTTCAGTGGTACCATTCACTGAACTTCTTCAGGCTTCTGCGAGCTCCAGAGTTACATGTGCCGTCAGCCACTTTCTCCGTTTCTGACTCAGAGAAGAGAAATGATGGGCTGTTTGTGTTGTTTGGGGGGGGGGGGGGGTGGAATTTTTTTAACAAAACAGCGAATCTGGTGCCTGGTTTGCAGGCAGGTCTTGTCCTGCCTAGCTGAAGCCACTTTCAATTTTTCACTCCCAAATGCCCAGATTTAAAAGGCCCCGATCAACCCGTGACAGCAATATAGAAACTGCTGTTAGATCAAAACTGATTTCATTTGCTTCTTGAAGCTCACGCTGTTTTCTTCCTTCCACAGAGCTCATGTAGGGAAGCCAGACAAATCAACTGCGTGCCTTTTGCTTTCCCATCCCCTCCCGTTAGACCCATGCTGTCGCCCCAAGTCAGCAGCGCTGCAAGTTCCCACTATTCCCTGCAAAACCTCAGTCTTATTACAGGAAACCTGAAAGGCAGCGAGTGGCTTCCAGCAAAACCTAGCTGTGGGAGGCTCTCAGCCTTCAGGTTTTGCCTTTCCTTCTTTAAACTCTTGCAATATTTCTGTCCTCCAGGAGGAGGCTGATTTTTTCTAGAAGAGAGGATGAATCGTGTCCTTCCATTTCCGTTGCTCGCTTTATAACTCCTGCTCTCCTCACTTCCTGCTGCTGCCCAACTTTGCATGACTTTTCAGCGTTATTGTTGCAGTAATTTACTGGTTTAGACCTTGTCACAGAGGGAGACAGCACATCTTCAGAACCCAGTATATCCCCAGCTCTCTGGTTACACTCGGCACCGTGGCGTTGCAAGCCAAAGCACTTTCCTGACGTGAATGCAAAGGCTTTACAGAGAGTTGCAGAGCGGTAGGGTCCCGGGAGAGGTGAATAGCCGACATGTCTGAGCAGTTGCCCGACAGATGCAGAGGGCTGGAGAAAAGGCACCGTCCTTTGGTCTGTGGCAGCACTTGGTCCGTGATCTGGGAGATGGAAAAATTTCTCCCTTCGTTCCAGAGCTCGATCCTGCCCTGGATGTTTGTTGTGTGTGACGTTTGCCTAGAGGTTTAAATGGCAGTGACAGACTTTTCCCCGAAACACGTGCTTGGTTTTACTTTCTGCTCTTCACCGCCGGCACTGCTGATGCTTGTGGTTTCTCCTGAGCGCGTAAGCTGCTTGTTAGAATTGCGTGGAAATAGATGCCAACTTGCAGGTCTGGCGCCTTGGGTCTCCAACAAGCCTCACTTACCTTGTAACTCCTTTTTCTTTCAGTTTGGTGACCTCACATCCCTGTCCCCAACACTGCTGGACAAAGGTACCTCCTCTCCCTCAAGGGAAGTCCTGCTGGGTCAGGGTTGAATCGCTGTGGGAGGGGGAACCTCGTGCTGGCTCTTCTACCCTGCTCCGGTGGGAGAAAGAACCTCCTCCCCTCCGGTCGCCACTCTCATGCTGAGACCTGTCCTTTGCAGATGACATTAGTGACCTGGGCAGCGAGGTGGACACGGACTCCCGGAGTGTGGGGGAGCCGCTGGTGAAACGGGAACGCAGCGACCCCGGCCAGTCGCTGCAGGAGATCTGAAACGGGGACTCAGCTTTTCTCCAGCTGGACGAAGACATCTGGAGCCAGGTTTGACGGTCGCAAGCCTGAGTCTCCCCGTATCTGCGTTATTAGTGCCTCGTAGTTTCTCTTTATGTTTACTTTTGTTTGAGGAAGGGCTCCAGGGGTAAGCCTGGGCGGACGGTGGGATGGGGCTGGTTTGCCTGCCCGCTTTCCTCCAGCGCGGCTGCTGGCCAGAGGGCGAAGGTCCAAAGTCTACTACTGAGCGATGGAAGCCTCCGTGGTCAGCTGCGGATCGGATCTGCGTGGCTAGGAGAGGCAGTCCTCTCCAGCCTGAGCGAGGCAGGCAGACGAGGCTTTCTCTTTCAGGGAAGGTGGTTTGGGTTTCTTCCCCACTTCTCAGACTTCACTGTGATACAAACTTGAACCAATCAGTGCCCAAGAGGAAGGAAAAATACCTGACCCTTCTCCTCCAGCCTTTCGAGACGAGCTGTCCTGGCCCTGACTTTGCCAAATAATTTGTGCTGGGGAGCGCAGGACAGCGCAGCTCTCTCGTACCTGCCTGGGGACAGGGCTGCGGGCTGCGCATCCAGCTGGTCCCGGCGGAGTGGTGCACATGCTCGCTCTGGGACGGACACGTACTTGCTCTGGGACTATGGGACGTGAGTTCCCACCCGCTCCTGCGTCTCCCCAGCTTGGCGTCTCATCGCTGATCCACGAACGCTCCTGGGATGCTGTCAGGCCAACTCAAGATACCAAAGGACTCTGAGGAAGCAGCAGCCGGTCACAAAGCGTGTCCGTTGCCCCCTGCGCTCCGATGCCCATGGGCAATCGCACGGGCAGTCCCGTTGCCCGAGCAATCCCCAGCCTCGCCAGGGTACTCAGGCGGAGGGGAACTGGTGCTGCGTCCTGGGTTTTGTAAAATTCTCGCTTGATGTCCTGCTAACGTGTCGAAGGTAGGGTGCAGGTGCCTGCGGGGCTGCATCCGGAGCATGGGCGAGGGTGTGCGACTGCAGTGCCTTAGGGTGGGCCGGCGTGCCCGCTTCCCCCCGGCTCTGGGCGAGCCGGCGCAGCTCAGACTCTGATAAAACAGCCCGTCCCGTGTAGCAGCGAGGGGCTGTCACGGGCCCCGGGTATGCTCGACACTACGGTGGCATTTCCCCTTGCTGTATCGCTTCGCCTTCTCCTGCGGCGTCATTGCGGTGGTGGCTCCCGCGGGGCTGAGCTGGGGGAGCTTCTGCCCCGGGGGGGTTTTATTCTCCCTTTCCGTGTCCTGGGGGGTCTGGGCTGACGTGGACTACAGGGCAGAGTGGGGGGGGGAATCTGTTATCAAGCCAAACTGCAAAAACAAAGCCCCAGGGCAAATCTTTCTGTGAATAAAGGCTGTGTCATAAATAGCTTTTATTATTATTATTTCTAATGATAAAGTATTTGATGTGAGCTTTTCCAGGGGTCTCGTGTACATTCGCATATCAGAGTATATTCTATCCAAATATATTATTTACTCATTCCGAATGGTACTAAGGTAGCTGTGACACTTTAAAAAATATTCCCAATGGCGAGTAAAAAGGAAGTGAGTGTAGTGGCACGTCTTTCCCTCTTACTGTCCCGTGCTGTTGTCTGTCAGGGTGATGTTTGTCTGTAAATGTCTCATGTCAAAGTAGCAGGAGCCAAGTGAGAAAGGTGGATTTATTTGTAAATAACGACAAGGAATGCTCCCCTGGGTCAGAGTCCGCACTTCAGATCCTGCTGCTAAGATGGTCTAAAAAAAACAACTGAGCAACCAACTCTTAAACTCCCCTGCTCCCACTGAGTGTGATATTAACTTTAGCTGGCGCGTTGGCTCTTCTTTGCAGCCGCTACCGACCGAACCCAGCCACCTTCTGCTTACCACGGACGTGCGAACGAGATGCTCTGGAGCTCTGCAGCACTGTGCAAGGAGTCTGGATAACCACCTAAACCCGATATGCACAAAATTCCCAGCTAAACCTGAATAGCAATAAACTATATATCGAGTGCTCAGGCCTGTACAATAATTGTCGTGGTCCCATTTCTTCTTTAATCACTGAAAGGAGATGTCAGGCTCACGCTGCAGCCTTGCAGTGTCGGGGGGGAGATGCAGGATCTGCCTGGTGCAGTCTAATTAAAGCAAGTTTTTGCCAGGGAACCGGTGTCTGCAGGGAGGCAGATTCACCACAAAACGGTGGCCGATACGTAGGGGTAATATTGCCTGTTACACCAGAATTCACGGAGGGGAGAAGAGGCTGAAAGATCAGGCTGCTGCTAAGCATGGGACCGCAAGAAGCATTTGCTAATTATGCTTCCAGTCTAATTATGGAGGATGGGAGCAGTGGGAGAGGGACGTGACGAGTGACAGATCCTTCCTGCTCCGACCCCTCAGGAAGGGGAAGGTTTAGCTTCAGCCTCTCTCCCTGTGTCCCCCTTGCTCGCTTCACTCGCCCTCTGGATTTTGCCTGGACCAGCCTGAGCCTCTTCCTCGGACACCGAGCCTCAGGGCCGGAGCACGGGGGTTATTTCCCCCTGGGGAGCCGGGCAGCACCTCCTGAGCCCGAGCATACCCGCCTGCAAGTGGGAAGCAGAGCGCAGCTCAAAATACTCCTGGTAGAACCCCCCCCCCCCAGCCTCGCCGTGCCACTGGCTCCATCGCCTCTCCTAGACGGGCGAGTCCCCGCAGGGATTTCGGTGCCAGCGTCGCTGCGGGGCTGGGCTGGCCGGCTGGGGAGCGGCCGGGCTCGGGCGATGGGACCCCCGCGAAGGACGGGGACGGCAGGACAGGGACAGGCAGCACCCGCACCTGGGGGTTCGCAGCAGCGTCACCACGCGTGATTCCAGGCGAGAGACGACTGAGATGGGAGTGTTGGGGGGGGGGGGTGTTCAGCCCTGTAGCGTCCTGACTGGCAGCGGATCTGCCTTCCGCCACAAATTCAGGTGAGGTGTGTCCTCCTTGTCACCTGCCACCAAGTGCCACCACCCTCCAGGGACCGTGGCTGTTCCCAGCTCCCCTGCCTGGCCACTCGGCCACCTCTGTCACCCCAGGACTTTCTTTTCCACCCACATCTCACCACCGTGCAGTTCCACACCAGCAGAGAAAGCCGGGAGGTGGCAGGGGGGTGACACCAAGCCCAGGGAAACCAGGGGACTGCGACATCCCAAAAGCGGTTTGGCATCGGTGGTCCCCGTGACTCGTCCCAGGCTGAGCTTTGAGCTGGACAGCGCGACCCAGCCCAGGGATTCATCCGGAGCAGCCCTGCGCGGCTGGGGCAAGGTGCTCAGCGGGGGACATGGCAGCTCTGGTTCTCGGCCACCTCCGCAGCCCCCCCCGTGCCCTGGCATCGCCCCCAGCCTGGCACAGCCGCCCCCCCCTGCCCTGCCCCCCCGCCCTGCCAGAAGCATCCCCATCTCCACGTTGCCCTCCTGCTGCTGCCCAACGCGGGGCTCGAGCAGCCGGGATGAGTTTCATCCCCCACCTCCTTCCCCGTCTCGCACTGAAGCCGTGGGCCGTCCTGCCCCGCAGCATCACCCCCTCCCGGGGGGCCGTGCCCTTCCCTGGGCTTCACCCCGTTCTTGGGGCTCTTCCGCTCCCTCTCACTGGGGCGGAGGGTATTTCTGCAGCAAGAAGGACCTTTGCCTGCCACTCTGGCAGCACCAGGAGCCCAAACAGTGCCCGGGACTGAACCTTCCCTCCACCTCCACGTGCCTGTTACCGTCCCTGCGCAAGACAGAGAAACTGAGGCACGGACCGAGGTGCCTCATGGCAGCAGCTCACTGCCCCGCTGGGTACCAGTACCGGTACCAGTACCAGTCCCAGTACCTCTGCCCCTCCTGCCTGGCCTGGCTCCGCAGTGGTGGCAGGAGGAGCCCGGCTGCTCCCGGGGCTCAGCTGGGGCTGTTTAACCTGCAGAGAGGTTTCACCTGGAGCCTGCTGGGTCTCGGTGGGGGCAGGTCCATAACCACCCACTGGGGCTTTCTGGGTGGCTGCTCTTATAAACCAGCTGCCTTGCTTGTCCCAGGGGCTTTTTCTTTCTTGCTTTCTTTCTTTCCCTTTTTTTTTTTTCCCCCTTTGTTTTTTTAGAAGCCTTAGTTTGGCATTGAGGAGGGTTGGGGTTTGCTGCCTGCGGGTCTCTAGGATGTAGTGCCAGGACTCTCTACCCGCCCAGCGCTGCCAAGCAGGTAAGGACACAGCAACGAGCTGCCTCTGCTCCCCCATCCCGGGGCTGGCGCCCAGAGCTGGGCTCTGCCCTGGGACTGGCTGTGGTCAGGAAGCGTCCCAGCACTGCCCTTCTCCTCTGTAACGTCCCAGATGAAGGATGATGTCATCTCGTAGCTCTGGGGTGGCCTTAGGGCTGGGTTCCCAGCCCAGCTGCAGCACCTCTCTGCCCGTGCAAAGAAATTCCTTCCCGGCGTCGCATCTCCTTCCGCCGCGGAGCCGCTCGCTCGCCCTGCTCCGCCAGGAAGACTTCGAGAGCTTCAACGGGTACGTGGCCAGTGGGATGCGTGTGGGGGCTGAGCCCTGATCTTGCCTTGTGTTTGTCCCCAGTGGAACGTGTCCCTTGTCTGGGATGGGTTTAGGTTTGTGGTGTAGTGCTGGCGCTCGCAGCGTGCAGGCTGGCGTTGCTCCCCTGGAGCCAGGGCAGAGCCGATGGCCCTGGGTCTGCCCAGGGTCTCACGGCTGTGGCTGAGACCAGGCGGTGCTGTGCATCCCAAAGGTCACCAACTGATACCTGTGTCCCTGCTGCTCTGCCAGGAGCTTCTGTGACGTGAGCGATGCTCTGGAGGCTGATCCCCCATGCAACTGCTCCGTCCCTGACCCGCAGCTGGTCCAGAGGATCGTGTCCCAAGTGGAGTTCTACCTCTCTGATGAGAACCTGGCCAAGGACGCTTTCCTCCTGAAACACGTCCAGAAGAACAAGATGGGCTTTGTCAGCATCAAACTGCTGACGTCCTTCAAGAAGGTAGGCAGCCCGTGGCGCTGGCCAGCTGGGGTGGGAAGTGGCCCTTCATGTGGAGGATCTGTGGGTGTCTGGGTGTGCTCTGGCTGTCTCCGGTGGGGTGTAGGGGAGGTCCAGACTCTGCTCAAGCTGTCTGTGTCCTGGTGCAGTGCTGGTGGTGCAGGGCTCTGCTCTTTGCCTTCAATGTTGCTGCAGCAGTTCCCCAGCCACCCTCTCTGGTTGGAGAAGCAGTGAACAGTCCTCAAACCACCCCCAGGGCTGGATTCACCTCTTTGGGATTCACCCATGGTCGCCCTGGGCTGCTTTGAGAGATATTACCTTAAGCAAAACACTGCAGGGAAGCGCTGGTGATGTGATGTACAGGGAAGCTGTAGCTTGTTGCCACAGTCCGGGGGGCACTGGGGACCCCGACGGTGCTCACGTGAAAGGGGGACATTGCCTTGCCGTGACTTCAGGTTGATGGGGTGGCAGCCTGCCTGGATGATGGGTTTAGGGTGGCCCCTGCCTGGGGAGACACACGGGGATGCAGCGGCCCCCTCTCTCCCGCAGGTGAAATACCTGACGCGCGACTGGCGGCTCACGCTCTATGCCCTGCAGTTCTCAGAGCTGCTGGAAGTGAACGAGGAAGGCACCAAAGTGCGGCGGCGGGTCCCAGTCCCCGAGTCCCTGCTGAGCATCCCCCCCAGCAAACTGCTGCTGGCCTGGGAGCTGCTGCCCCAGGAGCAGAACGTGCTGCCACCGCTCCAGAAAAACTTCCTTGAGACCATCACGAGGATGTTCAGCCCCTTCGGCGCCATCGCCTCCATCCGCATCCTGCGGCCGGGCCGCAAGCTGCCCTCGGATGTGCGGAAATACACGTCGCGCTTCCCCGAGCTGCTGAGCAAGTGCTGCGCGCTGGTGGAGTACGAGAGCCTGGAGAGCGCCCGCAGGGCCTTCGAGAACCTCGGCCGCCAAAACCGCCCGGGCAGCGAGAGCATCATGGTGGTCCGGCTCTGCGGGAAGGGCTCCAAGAAGAAACCTGGGGCTGAGAGGGAGGCAGCGGAGGAGCTGGTGGACCGGATGGGTTGGAAGGCACAGGAGGCAGCCGCGACCTTCCCCTATGGCATCGGGGACTCCCTGCTCTGCAGCTCCCCGGAGTCAGACGGTGCCCCGGCGTCACCGCCCCTCTGCCTGAGCAAGGACCCCTTGGCATCCACCTGGCCCAGCGGCGACTTCAAGCCTGGCGACTTCGGCAATGCCTTCACCGGGTCGCTCCTCACCAGCAAAGTCTTCCCTCCGCTCGGGGCTGGCTTGGGCACCGGCAGCTGCTACGGCTTCTGCTCCAGCACCGAGAGCTGCTGCGGCTGGGGGAGCAGGATGGGTGCCTGGGCGCCCTGGCGTAACAGCTCCTCTCCCGATGCCAAACGTCCTCTCGGCAATCCCCCGGCAGCGAAGTGGGGGACCGAGCCCCTCAGCCTGCGGGACGGGGTGCTTCGCCTGCCCCATGGCCCCGATGGCACCAAGGGCTTCTGCAGCAGCATCGGGAGAGGAGAGCTCGTCCTCCGGCCCTGAGGCTCCTTTATGTTTGGGTTTGGGGATTTTTCTTTTCTTTTGTTTTCCTCCTTCTCTCGAGCAGAATAATTCTCCGTGGCCCCCGAGAGCTGCAGGCGGTGGCGGTGCAGCTGCTCCAGGGGACGGGAGTTTTGGGGTGAGGACGATGCTCAGGGCAGGTCAGCGTGCGAGGTAGGACAGGACTGTGCCTGCCTCGGGTCCAGAGCGGCTCCCGCTGCCCCAGCGGCATCACTGGGACTGCCCTGAGGAAGGGGCTCAGCCCCCCCAGCCCCAGCGCTGGGGAACTGCCACTCTGTGCTTTCCACAAGCCAGACCCGGAAAGGTGACGCCGCTTCCCGAAGGTGCCGTTGGCTGCACTGGCCCCAGGTTGTGGAGCTCGGATGGGAAATGGGCAATAAAGAGAGATGAAGTTACCAGGCACTTTCTGGCCAGTGCAGTATTTTTTTTTTTCTTATTACTTCCCCCCCCCCCCCCGGTTTCCTGGTCTTGCAGCTGCCCAAGGTGCAGCCAGGCAAGGGGCGATGGGTCCCTGCCCGGCCTGCGGCTCCCCCCTTGCCACACTCGGGGTGCTTTGGGGTTATTTTGCTGCGGCAGTGAGGCAAAGCCAGGCTCCGGAGCTGAGCGTGGCGAGACCTGAGGAAGGGGTGATTGTCCTGAGGCTGTGAAGGGCTTTGCACCGAGCCCTGTCGATGCTGGTCGTGGGCAAGACGAAGCCCTTGTTTTGTGTGTCTGTCCTGCAGGGACCTGTCTGTCCTGGCTGCTTCCCCTGGGGACGGGGGAGTTGGTGACTCGCCCTGGGGTGGCTCGGTGCCCTTTGGGGCTCGCCGGCCCTGGTCTGGGGCTCAGCGGGGGCTTTGGCACCTCTTGGGTGCCGTTTCCCGGGGCCCCCTGTGCTCCCTCCCACGCAGGCACCGAGCGGTTCTGGAGAAACAGCTTTTAATGGGAAAAACAAAGAGAAAAGGCCCCAGCAAAGCTACTTTAAGCCTGCCCCCCTCCTTCCTACCACCCCTGCTCCCCCAGCCCCCCACTCCCCCCACCTCCATCCCATACCTGTTGTGGCTCTTCTCCCCGCCTGCCCCCCCCACCCCGGGGTGCTGCCTGCCAGAGCCCCGCGCTTGCCGGCTGTGCTGGGTGGCTTTGGCCAGGCGCTTCTGCCCCCGCTTCTCGCAGACGGCAGGCCGGGACGGTGGCAGGGCCATCCCTGTGTCCCCCCACGGCTCCTGGGGCTCCATCCTCATGGTGTTGAATTCCTCGGGGCTCAGGATGGCGTCGGGGGTGGGCAGCTCCTCGGGCAGCGAGAGTGAGGAGAAGTTGCGGGGGGGGATGGCTGCGCCGGTGCCACCAAGCTCCCCAGGCACGGGGCCGCTGCCGGGGCTGTCCCGGCTGACCCCCACCATGTCCGGGGAGCAGCCGAAGAGCCTCAGGGCCTGTTCGAGAAGCTCCTCCTGGGACACGGGGAGGTCGCCTGCCGGGTCCCCAAGGGCTTGGTCGTGGGGGGCAGCAGAGGGGCAGGGGTGGTCATGGCTGCCCCAGTGTGCCTGTGCAGGGGTGGCCGTGCCGCGGGCGTTGGGGTGGCCGGGCTGCCCCTCGACGTGCTGGTAGCTGGGGATGTTCGTTGGCAGTGCCGGGGGGGCTGGGGCCTCCGCTCTCCCCTGAGGGTGGTAGGGTGCGAGGTGTGGCGGCTGTGCCTGGGGGGTCAGAGGGGCTGCCCAGGCCGGGAGGGTCCTGCATCCCCGGGGCCCCCCCACAGGGCAGCACCCGGCAGAGCAGCGGTGCCATGGCTGAGCGTGGAGCTGGCCGGGGGAGGCAGGTTGGCGACCGTCCGCTGGATGTGGAAGACGCGGGGGTCGAAGAAGCAGCAGCCGCATGGAGCCCTCTGCAGACCTGTGTGGGTGAGAGGGAGCCGTGCTGGGCCAGGGGGTTGGGGCCCTCAAGGACAGCCACCGAGCTGGCCCCGATGGCCGCCATCCCCCAGCTCTGTGCTGGGCACGTGGGGAGCTTGTGGCCGGGGTGCTCCGCGCGGGGTGAGCTGCTGTGCTGGTGGGACAGGGTTGCAAAGCAGGGAGGAGACTGGCTTCTAGGAGGTGAAGCGGGAGAGATGGCCCCAAGCATTGGGGAAATGCTCTGGGACTTGGATTTCCTGGGCACGCATGAGCCAGGCGAGAGCAGGGACGCTTGCCTGGGCTTGCTGAAGCCCTGCGCCAAAAGTGCCCTGGGGACAGGGCTGATGGGGATGGTGAAGGCGGCGGGGTGGCAGAGCAGCCAGGGGTGCCGTACCTGGTGGTGGTAGTGCCTGGGGGCCCTGGGGTGCCACGTGCAGTGAGGGTGCCCAGGCTGCGGGGAAGGGCTGCTGCTGGCGGGGCAGTGGGCACAGGTTGGCTGCGCCTGGAAGAGAGACAGGAGCGATGGCCGGCGGTCACCTCCGCTCTTGCCCCCAAGAGCGTCCCCGGGCTGCAGGGGTCGGGGTGGGTGCCTACCTTGGGGGTAGAAGGTTTGGGGAAGGAGAAAAGTCTGCGGGAGCTGGGGTGCCGGGGGGTCCCGGGTGCCGCACGGTGGGAGCCGCAGTGGTGGTGGCGCCGTGCTGCGTTCTGGCTGTTGGCTGCTAAGGACTCTCTGGCGTCTCCCAGGAGGGAATGTGGGGTCTCCGCGTGTTCCACCCCAACAGCCTCCCCAGCCCCTCCTGCCTGGGGAGGGAAAGGGTTCGGGGGGGGCTGGGGTGCCCCTACAGGCAGCTCTCGGGGGTTGTGGATGAAAAATTATTTTTGCTTTAGTGTTTTTCAGAGGGAAAAGAACAAGTTGATTCAGCAGAGTGGTGCGGGGACCAAGCTCCATCCGCAGCCTCCACGGCAAATCCATTTGAGTATCGCCTGTGCGTCTGCATGCGGCGATGGCCGGGGTGATGCAGAGGTAGGAAAAAGGACCTCGAGGGAGCGAGGGAAGGTCGTGCAGTGTCACTCCGTGGCACGTCTTCCCCCAGCCCTCTCTCAAGTAGCGCTGTCGGGTCTTTTAGTCTCCTGATCAGGAAACAAGTTCTGGGTCTCCCTCAGAGGGGGCCATGCTTTCCCCGGGTGCGTGACCCCCAGGAGGAGACTGTACCCGCTGCTGCGTGCTCCCAGAAAAGGACTGGATTCTGCACAACACCCGACAATGGGGTGCTGGGGCTGTTTGTGCTCTACAGGACCCCAGGGACTGGGTTAGTACAGCCCCTCCTCATACTTGGGGGATTTGGCACTACCAAGGACATCCTGGTAGGAAAAGAAGAGAGGCTTCTCGCTACGTGAACAGCGTGTGGTATGGGGGAGTCGGGACAACTCCTGCCGTGAACTGCGAGGCCAAAGATTTCTCCTGGCCCATGTGTTGTTAATTAAACCGATCGCGCTCTGTTAGCGAGGCACCTCTGGCTGGGAGATTGTGCGAGGCCATCTGCTGCGTAACTTGTGGCAGGGACCGATGCTGGGGGCGTGAAGGCAACTGCGCTTCTAAAAAGGTAAAACTTTATTTCATTTCAGAGCACAGCTGAGCAACCCCGCTCCTTGACACGCAGCACCCCAACGCCTCCTCTTGACTCGATGCCATGGGAAAGGGCCTCAGCGGCCCTATCTGTAGGAATTTGCCTTGTGTTTAGGCAGGAAGGTGAAACTGGTAGGTACGGGTCCCAGAAGCAGCTCACTGAAAGAAAAAAAAAAAAAAGAACAAACCCAAAATAACCCACCCCCCCCAAGAGGTTTGTATTCAGTACAACAGAGCCACCAAGCTGTCACGTGGCCCTGTGGCTCTACAGCGATGGTGAGCGCAGTCAGATGTGTCAAACCAAGCCTGTACCCTCCCAAAAATTGAGGGCCGCTGCACAAACCCACCTCCGGTGTTGAGCTTTAACCCTGAACCACAGTACTGGGGGGATGCAGCCTCCAGGTAAAGGCAATGCTGCCCTTGCTGGGGAGTCACCGAGAGTCGATGCCGAAATGGGTTCCTAAGTTTGGTGACCTGAATGCCAGCCTCACTGCTGGCAACGATATGCCTAAAATCAACCCGAGCCTCTGAAAAGCTCCTCCCCACCTCTCTCTCTGCTTGTGCAGAGCCAAAACCCTGTTAGTGCCAAAAAGCATTAAGGTCAGATCCTAAAATGATGTAAGCCAGTTCTATTGCAATCAGATTTATCCTAGCCTAAGACTGTAACTATTTCACACTTTGAAACACAGATTGTACTTTCAGTGCAGAGTAATTTTTCTTGATAATCAAGGAGACTTATTTCCTGGATGCTGGTTCAATACAGCATCGCTAAAACTTTCCATAGGACATGACAGAGAGACTATCCCAGCAGGGCACAGAATTGCACAGCAAGAGCCTGAATCTACAGCACAAACCAGAAATAGAATGTGCCCAGAGAACCCTGCTTCTGGTTAGCGTCGCCTTAAAATGAGCTTTAAAGAATAAACCTAAATTGCTTTAGAATTTTGAGTTCTTATGGTGATAAACGTCCACTACGCAGCACTGCCAAGACCACAGGTTACAAAGCTTTGTGCAGCCTAATGCGGGCAGGTTCCGCCTGAAAAAAAAAAATGGCATTTAAAAATTCTGATCAAAACTTGGTGTACTTGTAACATGGGTTTAGGCAGCTGTTCAGAGTACCAACAAAATGGATGAGGATTAGCAAAACCAGAGAAGGCTGTAGCCGTGCTCTATTTTTGCTAATCTCTGTTTCCATGAGATGGGAAATAGCAGCTGGCTGCTCCAGCTCTGGTTTCAGCTGGCTTTGATCTTGCAAAATCATTTCCAGCCAGTGCCTGAGGACTCATAGATGTGGGGAAAACCAGTTTCCTGCACTTTGTTGCATGAACTCAGAAAACTGATAATGAAAAAATGGGGAAAATGCTCAGCTCTCCTAACTTGGAGATGGGGACTGCTTTCCTGCTTGGGCCTGGCAGGGTGGGACCATCCGGGCAGAGCACGGAGGGATCTGATACCAAAAGCCTGAGACATCCCATCATTTCGCCCTCCTCTGTTGGTTCCTACAACTGTCCTGGGATGAGCAGCGTGTCATGAGAGAAGGCAGATCTGCAGCGGGTACTGCTGGAGCAGATACAGGGACCGAGCGAGCTCTTTATGGGCCATGTCAAGCTCAGCTCAAACCCTGAAGTAAAGCCCTGCTTAACCCTTGCTGCCTTCTTACAGCCTCTTAAGCTGATGGGGAAGCGTCATCACCCCCTCTTTGGGGGGTGCACACAGGCACAGTGACTTTGTTGGGCTCTGTGACATCCCTTCCTAGCAATTTAAATTAAATTCAATGCTTCATTACCTTATTTTAATCCAATTGTCCACGTTTTGGCTTGCCATCAGCGTCTCCAGATAGTCTCTGCCCATGTAGTAAGGTGGCCGCTCGTTAATTTTCTGAGGTAGGTGTTCTAATAAGCCAACTGGAATATACCTGCAATGAAACGCAACGGCATCGTGTGCCGTTCAAATGGCGCAGGCTTGCTGCGGTACAGATCCTCTCGGCTGGGGAGAATTACCTGCAGAGGAAGGAGAGCCATTCCAGCAGGAACTTCCTGGTCTTCTCCACTCCCTGAGTATCTGACCCCCAGTGCTCAAGGCCGTAGTTGGTGAAGTCTTTGAGGATATCAAATCTCTCGCTGGAGGAGATATCCCAGTGTCTCTGTTCCTTAATTTCAGTGAAAAGCCACGGTTTGATGAGTGCCCCTCTGGAGCCAATTAAAAAAAAAAAAAAAAAGGTGTGTTGTTATTCCCATGACTGATGCTTCTGAAGATGCCAACTAATTTAAGAGACTTTCCAGCATTTACTTGCCAGCCAATGCTGCTTTTTTTTTTTTTTCCAATTTCAACAGGAAGCTGCTGTATGTTCCCACAGATTTTACCAATTTTTCAAAGAGTAGTTTCACCAAGAGGAAACTTCTCATGTTTTGGGTTTGTTTAGGCATTTTCTTTTTTTTAATTCCTTGTCTTACTCTTGCACCAATAGAGCTCAGAAGTGAAGGGGAAACACAGGCACTTGCCTTGCAATCATAATTCCCGAAACACCCATCTGCATGGCTCGATTAGCATCTTCGTAAGACAAAATGTCACCGTTTCCTGTCCAGAAGGAAGGGAGAAGCCAAAGGTCAAAATGATACACGAGGGCAAGTCAAAATGAGTTAATCCAGGCATGGGATAAAATTAAAAATGGACACAGGGTCCAAGAGCTGGATTGTCCAAAGAGGCTCTGGGGTGCATGTTCAGAGACTCCCAGGGATGTTTCTGATTAACGTTCCCCTTACAAGGAAAAAGAAAGCCTTCTCCTCTCTTCTTCTCCACCCCCAACTCCCACTCCGAAGGTCTAAGCTGGGTCTGTCTGTGCCACGGTGCCCAAGGCAGAAAACACCTGCTAAAACCAAGTGGTTTGTGTCCTGCCTGTCCCTTCTCCTCCTCCTCTGCTCAGCGCTCATCACGCCTGACCCCACGCACACAGGCGGATCCGGGCTGCACAAGAGCTGCTGGTGACTCGCTCCATCGTGCCAGCAGCAGCAGGGATACTCCAACCCTCCTCCCAGGCTGAACGTCCTCGGGAGCCTGATTTTTTTCTTTTTTAAAGATATTTCGAGTCATACATGCAGCACTTTCAGTCCACGTGACAAAACAACAGAAACACCTACCAAAAAGAGGCATGGGGCTTGCTATTTTAGCACATTCTGCTATGTAGTCCCAGTCAGCACCCCTCGTGTACCGCTGTTCCCTGGATCGACCGTGAAGCTGGGGAAAAAAAGGGCAGAACAGGAGTGCTGGAGAAATGTGGAAGGAAAATCTAGGAAAATGCTCTCTGCATCTGCATTTTTATCTGTTATTAGCAGAAAACACTAAAAGGTAGTACACAGCTGGTCAAAGGTGTTGGAAAGAGCTGCTCGGCTGCGGGGAAGGCGAAGGTCACCCCTGTATCGTGCTCTAGGCTGACATGCAAGCAGAGTTCCCCAGGCACCGGCCAACAATCCCACGCCACAACAAATATCCCCGTACCGTGACCATGGATGCTCCCCACTCCCGGATCTTGGGGATTATTTTATGAGCCATGTTAATCTTTTCTTGCACCCCCGTCCGTATCTTCACAGTCAGTGGAACGTCCAGCACCTGCAGAAACGGGAGAGTGAGGCCAGGCTGAGGCAGGAGTCGGCTCCACCAGCTCATCTCCCGCTGCCGGCAGGTGCTTTGACTCACCAAATTCATCCCTCGGACGATCTGTTCAAACTTGTTGGACCGAGTCATGAGAGCACAGCCTCCTCCCTGGGGGACAAAAAGTGGCACAGTCAAGACTTTCTGCCTCCCTGCATAGCAAAGAGGGTCCTTGGAGCTGCTCAACAGCAGCCCTCCACTCAGGGAATGCAGGTAAGACTGGGAGCAGCTCAAGACTTGGAGAAAGGGGACTCTGCAACAAAAATAAACCCACAGCCAGGCAGAGACGGCTAACCATTCCCTGCTCTTCAACAGCTTATTTGACTTCTCGCTGAAGTCTAGTGCCCATAAATGAACTGGGAGCTCTGGATCAGACTGGCAGGAGCAGAGCAGGTAGCGGGGGATGCGGCAAAAGACAAGCATCTGTTGAAGGAAGCAAAATGTGCTGCAGAACATCTTCTTACCTTCTTGTAGACCAGGTCAATGGGACACCCGACATTGATGTCTACAAAGTCCACTTCAATTGTCTGGTTCAGGAGCTCTGCACATTTGGTCATTGTGTCTGGAAATGCTCCCTCCAGCTATCAAAAAGGGACAGTTTGCATGAACATAAAAAGCAGCTTTTCTCCCCAGAAGTGAGTTATCATTTGTTTGGTTATCAAGATGACAGCACTCACCTGCACCCCAAAAATATCTTCGGTATGATGCCGTTTGAGGAGGGCCCACTCGGAGGACTGGCCCTGAAGCAGGTTTGTGCACACAGCCATCTCTCCACAGGTGACATCTGCCCCGAAGCGCTTGCATATCCTTCGGAAAGGGAGGTTACCACACTGAAAGAGACAGCAGAGAGGTGGTTTGTCAGGAAATTTGCTCTGTTCCAAATGTGGCAACAGCAAATTTTGACAAAAGGAGAGAATTATCTACCTACCGTGGTCAGTGGAGCCAAGTAGAGCTTGCCTTGGATTTCCAACTGGAAAACAAGGATGGAGCAGCACGTAAGCATAGCTGAACCAGCAGTGGTTAAACAGAAAGATATCCCAGTTAGCAATTTCATCATTCACCTTGGGTAAAACTCAGTGGGAAACCCGGGAAATCACCGGTTTTGTTCGAGAACCTCAGCTATTCTAAGAGACCGTATCGTTTGGAACCGCTCAATTTGTTTTCACTGCTCAGCTTGGAGAAAACCCAAAGCAGTGACAGATACAGAGGGATGCAAGACTGGCTAATGGATGCAAGGATGGAGGTGACGAGGAGAGGAAGGAAGCAATGCTCTGACCCCAGGAGAGCACTGCGCGGTGCACACAGACCAACCAGCCCAGCCTCGGCTCTCCTCGCAGATCATTTCCACCCTCGCTGACAGCTCAGCCCCTGCTCTCCTTCACACGCAAGGGGCTGCAGCTGCTCTTGGTTCTCACCCCTCCAAGGACACCACCACAGCCCCAAGAGCTCACCTTCCTGCATCCTTCCCCTCATGACAGTAACGCGGTCCCCAGGCAGCTCTGTCCTCTGCCCGCCTCTCACCCAGCTAAGAGGTCTCTTCGGTCTTCCCAAGCACAATCTCAACCACTTGACAGGTACACGAGAGATGGCAGCACTTGACCAAACTCTCCCTGCTCACCTTCTTCTTCTCACACGACCGCAGCTTTATAATGTCTTCATCTGTCACCGGGCCTGCTGTTTTGATGGGGCTGGGACTCTGCAAGGCGTCTGGTTTGGGATCTTCTCCCTGCTCTGGTAGCACAGCACATTCAGGGCTGTCTCCCAGGCCCTCCTGGGGTGTTGCGCAGTTGGACGCCTCTTGCTCCTCCGTAGAGCACCCTGTGGCTTTGCCTCCCTTCCCACCATCGCGATGGGGCTTGGCCAGACCACGGAGGTACTCATCAGCCTTCTTGAAGCTAAATTTCCTCTTGCGCAGCTGGTGCTGGAGGTCCTTGGAGAGGTTGTTCTTCACCGGCAACTTCCCTTCCCACTGCTTGGCCAAGTCCGTGTTGACGACGTTCTGGAAGCCATCCCCGAGGTGGGCCTGGGCAAAGCGGCAGGTGACGCCGTAAATGCACTTGCCGAAGGTTTCAAAGAGCACGCAGCTGCGCCCCAGGTCGGTTGGCTTCGTGGCCATGTACTCGCTGACGTCGTGAAGGAAGCGGCACCGTGGGCCAAAGTAGCACTTCTCTGCGCACCCCTTAAAACAAGGAGGAGGAGGTGAAAACCTCTGCTTGCCTGCCCGGGCGCGCCTGGGCCTTCCAGCACAAGGGAGCTGAGCCTGGGTCTGCCCCGGCCCAGAACCGCTCCGAGCACCCACCACGCCCCGAGGGCCGTCGGGTGCCCCGTGAAACGCTCCCAGGAAGCCGACTGCCGGAACGTGCCATAGAAGGGCAGTGATGTACCCGCTTGAGGGGACATTTTAGCACTACCGCTTCACGGAAGCTGACACTTCACGTGTCCCACTTAGCTCATCCCGCTTCACCCTCTCCCGGCCGGGCGACGGAGGCGGTTTTGCCGGCACAGCCCCCTGCTACACCATCCCTGCCGGGAGTTCGCCCTGGTGCAGCTCTCTCTTGACCACGCTTTCCTAGACTTAAAAACAAATGCAGCCCTTGAGCAGGAAGAGCCCACCGGGGTCCCAAACCCCCCGCCCCAGCGCGGCGCGGAGCAGGGCCCTTGCACCCTACCTGCGTTACCGACGGGCACAGCCTGCTCTGCTCGTAGCGGGTGGGTTTCATACACGGCCTGCTCTTGTTCTGCCCCCGGGCCCGCTTCCGCTCCAGGGGCTCCTTCTCCTCCGCTCCGGCATCCTCTCGGTTTTCCCCATCCTGACTGAGGTCCTCCGACCTCGCCCGTTTGGCGGGGGGCTCGCTCTGCCAGCTGCCGTCCTCCTCCTCCTCCTTCTCGACCTCCTCCTCACCGCTGCCGCCCGCCTGGGCGCCAGGCTCGCCCCTGGCCCGCAGGTAGGCATGGAACTGCTCCTTGGAGGCAAGGAACCTGCGGAGCCGCAGCACCCGTGTGACCCCAGTGAGGGTGGGAATGGGGTGCCCGGGACCGGGGGAGAGGGGGGTGCCGGTGGGGTGGGGGGTGCCGGGGGATGGAGGGGCCGGGTACATACCGGGGGTGTGGGGGGGTGTATGGCGGGGCTGGACACACACCGGGGAGGGGTATGGCGGGGCTGGCACATCCCGGGGGGTTATGGAGGGGCCGGGCATGTACCGGGGGGTTATGGACAGGCCCGACATGTACCGGGGGGTTATGGAGGGGCCGGACATGTACCGGGGGGTTATGGACAGGCCCGACATGTACCCGGGGGGTTATGGAGAGGCCGGGCATGTACCGGGGGGGTTATGGAGGGGCCGGACACGTCCCGGGGGGGTTATGGAGGGGCCGGACATGTACCGGGGGGGTTATGGAGGGGCTGGCACGTCCCGGGGGGGTTATGGAGGGGCCGGACATGTACCGGGGGGGTTATGGAGGGGCTGGCACGTCCCGGGGGGTTATGGACAGGCCCGACATGTACCGGGGGGGTTATGGAGGGACCGGGCATGTACCGGGGGGTTATGGAGGGGCCGGACACGTCCCGGGGGGGTTATGGACAGGCCCGACATGTACCGGGGGGGTTATGGAGGGGCTGGCACGTACCGAGGGGGTTATGGACAGGCCAGGCATGTACCGGGGGGGTTATGGAGGGGCCGGGCACGCACCCGGGGGGTTACGGACAGGTCGGAAACGCACCGGGGGTTATGGCGGGGGGGCGCGTCCCGGGGGGCCGGAGGGGCGGGGGCGGGGCAGCCCCAGGCCCGCACTCACCGGGCGCGGACCGGCGCCACCCCCGCGGCCACAGCCGCCGCCATGCTGCCGCACGCGGTGATGACGCGGAGGCGGGGCGGGACCACGTGACGGGGGCGCGAGTCTCTCGGGGCGAGTATAAAAGGCCCGGCCGAGGCCAGGCCGCCTCACAGCGGCGGGAGGGCGGGCGAGAGAACGGTGTGTTTGCTGCGCTCCGCTTCCCGGGCCGGGCTCCGTGCGGGGCAGCAGCGCCGCCGAGGGCTGTGTCTGTCTGGCTGTGGGGGGCCCTGAGCCCGCTGGCTCGCAGGTGGGGGACCCGGGGCCTGTCTGCTGGGGGAGGCCCCCAGGAAGGGCCTGGCCGTGGGGTCAGGGCTGGCTGAGGGGCTGCCTGCAGCGCCCCCCCCCCCCCCCCGTGTCACGGCTGCTCTAGTGGGGAGGGGAGCCTGGCGTGTGGCCCTCACACCCGGGAGAGGCGTCATCCCCTGTGGTGGCTCCTTTCTGTTGTGGAGCACGTCCTGGGTGGCATCCTGTGAGGGATGGGGGTTATCAGGGATTAACAGCCGCTGCTGTCCCAGGGCTCGTCGTGGCTGGAGGGCTGGGGACAGAGCACCCCTGGGCTCTGGTGACTCCTGAGGGCTTCCCTGATTTTGGGGAGAGGGTTTGGCTCTTCCGCCTCTTCATGGCTGTCAGTTGGAGAAGGTGGAGCTCCCTGCAGAGATGCAGAGCATTTGGTGTGGGGTTTTTTGGTGTCTTTGGGATATTTTTAATCACTAAATGCAAGCCCAGTTGCTAGGTGCTCAGCCTAAACTGAGGGGATGGGCCATCTCCTGTTGCGCAGAGCTGTAAATCTGCCTCGGACCTGTCCTGTGGGCACTGCGGTTGTTCCAGCAATGGGCTTTTCCCTTTGGAAATATTTTCAAGCCTAACCCAGCCGAGGCACAGGAGGGCTTCATCTTTCCACCACCGATGGCCCGTGGGAAGAGCTGGTCTGTGCTCGTGGTTAACGAGGCTGTCCCGCTAACGCAGCGAGCGAGGGCTGGTGCTCGTGGGGCTGGCTGGAGCACAAAGCCTGCCCTTGCGTTTGGTCTGTGGGTGGAAGTTGAGGCTGAAAAAACAAACTGACGTGTCAAGTGTGGAGTGTATGGTGTGAGTCAGCACATGCTGACCTCTGCTCCCTCCTCTGTAGCTGCCACGTCTTCCCCGCGTATTTGGGACGCTCGTTATAGTCTTTCCTGGTCCATGGTCCCTGCGCCCCAAAAAGAGCCGTCTGTGATCCTCTGAGCCCATGCCTGGTGCGTGTGGGCATCGAGCAAGAAGGACCTTGTAGCAGGGGGGCTTGATGCCTCGTGGGGTGACGTATTCGGAGCGTTCCTGGGTGAGGCTTCCTTTCCAGCTTCGGCTTGCGTCCCTTCCTTTGCAGTTATGCTCTGTCATCTGCACAGCCTTGTCGTTTGACTCGTGCTTGGCCTGGGCTACTGAGAGGGTGAGAAATAACTGTAAAGTCCAAATGAAGACAGACCCATGCTCCATCTTCTTTTCTGTCCCCTACCCTGCACTGACTCTGAGGGCTTTGCCAGCCCCTTGTATCCAAATAAAAAAAATTGCCTCTTTGTTTCCAAGAGCCCAGGAAAGCAGGCTGGAGTGTGGTTTCAGCCCTGCATGGTAGCACAGGTACTGACGAGAGGAGGCAGGAGGTAACTTGTGGGGTTTTGCCTTTAGGGGCTGCTAGAAGCTGGTGAAGAGCAGCCGTGCTTACAGCGTCAGGGAATTACCGCAGCGTGAGTTTGTTTGTGGGCACGTAAGAGTTGTGTGTGCACGTGGGACAGAGGAAAGACTGCACGTGGGGCTTTAATTTCACTGTTTTCCTGTTTTCTGCTGCCTTAGTGCAGATCTCTCCAGATGCTCCACCAGAAGCATCTTTTGGGAGGAACTGGGAGCCTTTTGCTGTTGCCAAGGGTGGGCAGGTTGCACGATCAAGCCAGGCTGCTGTGAGGAGAGCTTTTGGCTGATTGAGTATTAATTAGTTTTGGAGTGAAATACGAGGAATGCAAAATACTATTTTAAGCTTCAGCTTGGCTGAGGGAAGGAAGGAAGGAAATGAGACCCTGGGGATTAATGAAATGATTTCACTGATGTTTTTGTGGGGCAATAAGCCTGAAGTCAGAGTGCTTTTGACTCCCTGTACTCAGTTGAGGTCATAGACTTTTGCATCTAATCCCTTCTCAGGGCACTGGCTCGGCAATTTTATGAGGCTGAGCCTCGGGCAAGCTTCCCAACAGACCCTGGCAAAGGGTCTGAGAGCGGAGCATGAAGCCCCTGGGACTGTCAGCTCTGCCACGGCCTCTCGGGCACCAAATCGGAGCCCGCTGCAGTTTGCGTGGCGTGCCTCTGCACGGCTGCCCCTGCCCGACGTGATGGGGGCTTTAACCGCACGCAGGCGAGCAGCTTGCTGTTCACCCGTGGTTGCTGGAGGATGTATATGAAGGAAGTTGGGGGTACAGAGGGGTGCTGCTCTTGTGGGCTGCTTTGGATTTTTAGCTGTGATCAGGTCATACTGAGGTTGGAAGCGGGGCCAGGGGAGCGAGGAGCTGTGAAGCCCGCATTGCGGCTGCCTGAGCTGGACAGCTTTAGAGGGTGAGTATAGCGCTGGGATTGCCAGAGCTGTCACTTCAACATCCTTCAGCAGCACTAAAGCAGCTTTGAAGAAAATCAATACCCAAGAACTCACTGGGAAAGGCCAAGTCAGGAAAAAAGGAAAAGTTGATTACAGGAAAGTGTGATATATAGGGAGGAGCGAGTCAGAAAAAGTTCAGCTACTTCAATGTCCAAGTTAAACAAGACGCATGTATTAGTGAAAATACCCCTTCCGTGGGCTCCTGCACAAACGTTGGATGTGTCAAGCCCCTGGTTCTGGCTACTACACCCAGGTGTTAGCTGAAAAATGAGGTTCTGTAGCAGCCCCAAGAGGTCATCTCCACAGCTGCAGCGGGGTGAGAGCAGGGATAGAAATTTGGGCTGGTCACATTTGTTTGGATGCCTTTCACAGCAGTGCAGTAATGTTCTGATGACCTTTGCTGGCTAATTGTGTAAATGGGCAAGTGCCGCAGAAGGCAGGTGTGAGATTTGCTGCTGATGATGTATGGGCAGGGTAGCTAGAGCTGGAAGTGAACTGTCAGGTCCTCTCCATCTTCTGGTCAAAGCAAAATCCCTCATGTCTATTGTCTAATCTCTTATCCGGTCTTGTTTTTTAAAGCCCTGTGCAACAGCGACGGAGACTATTCCCATTGCTCATAAATCTACTATCAGGAAGCTGTTTCCAAGATTAAAGCTTAAATGTTTCCCCTCTCTAGTTTCATGCCCCAGCTCCCAGTTCCCTCCCTGCTGTAATCACCAGGTCTCAGTCTCCTCCCAGCAGCTGGCGGTTCATGTGGACACACGCTGGGGTCTCCATACCCCACACCAAGACCCTGAAAGCCACCGTTGCCGTGTCTGCCCCAAGACGACCTGTGGTGGGATGCTTTGGGAATGTGGCGTGTGCTCCTCAAAATGCTTGTAAATGGCTGAGCCAGGCTTTGGGCAGGCAGTTGTGTAATGGCGTTTAAAAAAAATATCTCTTGCCGTAGTTCCCTCTTGGCTAGTTTAAAAGCTGCTCGGAGCACTGACTTAGCATTTGGCCCGTGGATGGAGTTGTTAAAGGTCAGTATTTGGGCAAAGTCTGCCTGGCTTTGGGACAAGCTGTCAGAGCACTGGAAGTAGACTGGAGTTCAGAATCTGTATCGTACCAGCTATGGCAGGGGCGATCCGGAAACTGTGAGAGTGAGCCGTGGTGGTGAGCCCTTGGACCTGCAAAATCTACGTGGTGCACGGGCAGAGATTTCTGATAGAGGGAGCGAGGGGAGGAAACGCGCAGGACATCTGGGCTCGCGTGGGAGGGAGCAGTGCGGGATCCCGAGTCGCTTGGCTGTGGCACTCAGCCCTTCATTAGCAAAGCTTGGAGAAGACCCCAAGTCTTTTCATCAGACCCTAAAATAAGACAAAGCCAAGGCACCAGTCATGGGAGGGGCTGAGTTCTTGGCAGAGGCCGCTCTGCGTGACGGAAGAGGCAGGATGTGGCCTTTCCCCAGTGCCCCTGGGCACGAGAGCGGGGGGAAGGCCCTGGTTCTCCCATTTGGGGAGCTCTGGGGGGCTTTTCGTACCAGCCTTCATCGCCCTTGACCCTGCTGTCCCCAGGGCCGTTTTGGGGCAGCTCCTTGGGTTGGTAGGGGGAGATGCTCCTGAGTGGGACCCTCCTCTGACCTCCCCCCTCCCCGGAGGTCACCCCATCGCTTTTCCATGCAGGTTGGCTGATCCTGCCCCCCCCCCCCCCTCGGCTGCATCCTCTGTTGGGACTTTAGAGGAGTCAAGGATCTGGACAGGAAGGGTGCTTGCCTTTAGCTAGCCTCTTCTAATGGCCTGTACCACCAGATAAAATCTTCTGTACATTTTTATTTTTACATGAAAAAGCAACACTGAGATTTCCTCCTGACATTTAACTCAGTCAATAAGTGACAAACCGAATAAACATTCCTGTTTCACTGGGACAAAGGCTCTGAGATCCTGCTGCGACTAAAATGTTTCATCATTTCCGAAGTGAAATGTTTTAGTTAGAAAAAAGAAATAAGAAAATTAAGAACTAAAAATGACATGTTTCAATGTTTTTCTAATTATTTTCTCAATTTTGGCTGAAGCTATTAGTCAAATTTGGCCCCACTTCACAAATAGTTTTGGAACCTTCCAAAACTTCTATTTTGGTAACTTTTCCTGTCACTGATGAATAATAGTTTGATCTCTGCCCTGCTCGCCAGCACGGTGCGTGTTCCCGTTCACCCCTAGGCGCTTTCCTTTCAGGTTTGCTGCTGGGACCTGCTTTGGCACCCCAGCACCATGACTCCCGCGGGTGCACAGCCGCCTGTCTTCCCCCAGGCAGACTGGGGCTGCCTCTACCCTTTCCCACACTGGATGTATGTCGAAATGCGCGTGTTGGGTGTTCTTGCGTGCTCAGGCCATAAGGCTCTTGCTCATCTGTCTCTCTCTCTCTTACAGGTGATGGAGCAGGATCTTTTTCGGAAGACAGATCCCGTGCTATCCTAGCAGTTGCACCCCATGACATACCTGGGCTGATCCTCTGTGCCAAGTTCTTCCCAGTCGCTGGCACAACATGTTTGTTGGATTCCAGGTGAGCAATGTTTTTTGTACCCAAAACCTGGCCGCTATGAGCGTGTTGCCTCTGCAGCTCAGCAGCAGTCCGGGAGATGAGCTGGGGAGGTTGCAAACTGAGAAACGTTGAACGAGCTGAGATCTCCGCTGTTGCCTCTGTTTGTCCTCATGCCTGCTCTGCCTGCATGAGTCAGAGGAACAACATCTGTTGATTTTTAGGGTCACAGATGGCTTTGTTTAGCTTGTTGATCGTGATAGCGTGGCCTGTGACTGACACATGGCTGCTGTCAGCAGTGGGTACTGAGGCTCAGAAACAAAAGGCTAAAGCATGTTCTTCTGTTCAGTTCTGGACCTTACCTCACCTCAACCATGGTTCACTCCACATAGTGGCCCAGAGAACTGCCCTGCTCAAGAATCATAGGATCTTTAAGGTTGGAAAAGACCTCTAAGACCAAGTCCAGCTGTCAGCCCAACACCACCATGTCTACTAAACCATGTCCCAAAGTGCCACATCTACATGTTTTTTGAACGCTTCCAGGGATGGTGACTCCACCACCTCTCTGGGCAGCCTGTTCCAATACCTGACCACTCCTTCGGTGAAGAAATTTTTCCTAATATCCAGTCTAAACCTCCCCTGATGCAACTTGAAACCATGTCCTCTTGTCCTTTTGCTAGTTATTTGGGAGAAGAGACCAACACCCCACTCACTACAACCTCCTTTGAGATAGTTGTAGAGCGATAAGGTCTCCCTTCAGCCTCCTCTTCTCCAGGCTAAACAACCCCAGTTCCCTCAGCTGGTCCTCATAAGACTTGTGCTCCCTTTACCAGCTTCGTTGCCCTTCTCTGGACGTCCTCCAGCAGCTCAATGGATGGATGTTGCTCCAGGACTGGTGGAGAGGTGGCAGAGCCTTGTCTCTCTCTTCATGCTTGTGCACTGCTCAGCCTCAGGAGGAGGGCTCTGCAGCACAGTCTAAAAACACAGTGCTTTTCAGAGCTCCTGTATGTTGAATTTTGGAGCCAATTGTTTCTTAGTGTCCTTCTGCACCCTTTTGTTCACCTTTCTTCCTGAGGCACCTGAATGAAGGGGCTGCTTTGAATTGCCTCTCTCCTGTTCATAGGAGTTTGCTGAGCCTGTAACTGCAGGACAAGCAGAGACTGCTAACGATAAGCAGGGTGGGTCACTCGTGCCATTCCCTTTACTCATTCCTCTTCAGCGTCCTGCTGGACATACAAATTTACAAGAAAAAAACCCCTGCAATTAGTTTGGGCAAAATAAAATCTCAGTGCTAGTTTTATCCCAAGCCATTCCTAGCATGTGATTTTTTGCAGACTAGAGTAGATGTATTTTTTTATTCCTCCTGACTAAAAGGTAGAGAGGACTGATGCAATGTCATCTAAACTTGGAGCAGCCTGTGCTGCAGCAGCTGATGAGGTTTTGCAAAATTAGAACCATCCCCAGTTTTCCCCTGTCTCTTGGTATGATGGTATGCCAGTTTTTCATCCTGTCTTTGCTCTGGAAGAGTCACTTAAAAAAAACCCCAAGTATTTGAGGCAGTTGCCGTTGCCTGCCTTGAGTGGGGGATAGTCCTGCGTGTGTCAAGGACCTTGCCCAGGTGTGGTGGGTCCCCTTTGTCTCAAGGGATTTGTAGCCAGACGGTTTCGGTTCTGTGCCCCGCGTAGCTCTGCTGTTCCAGGCTGCTCAGAGGTGCCTCGGGGATCACACTAGTGCAGGGACTGCAGCGTTCCTGCACCGGTTGCTTCAACTCAACTGCAGAGCACATGCTTGGCCAGTATCGCTGTAACTTAAAGGCTGGCTCAGGCCTTTTGTGTGAAAGAGGCAACCGTCCCGGTACTGCAGGCATGATCCCATGCAAATGAGTGGGAAAAGAGGCAACAGAACAGGCAGTATTGTCCCTAGAAAATCTTACTGCTTTTGAGATGGAAAGATGTCACTTCACTCTTCCTTCTCACAGCACAAGGGAGAGTGAGTGAACCAGCCTTGGTTTAGCAGTCCTAATAAATATCATATGTGAGCTTTAGGGTGCTTATGTGGGACAAACCATCCTTTCTGGCTTTTTGCTGCACTTGAACAGCTGCTGGAGGCTCTGCACATGCTGTTGGAGGGTGAAGGAATAGCAGCACTGAGAGCAGCCATTAGCTTTTTCCAAGTAGACCTTGGCAGTCCCTGAGATGTGAGAAGTCCAGAAGAAAGCAAATGGGCTTTGGCTGGGGTCTTGGAGCTGGAACGTGAGCTGCGCTACCAGAACTCACTGTACTGGTAGGGAAGCGAGGAGATTGCAATGCTTGCACTGAGCATTGACACTCCCCTTCCTGAATTGGAAAACTTCCTGCCCATTTGTTTCTCCCCCTCTACCCCCATATCCCTTCTCAGCGGGGACTAATACACTTGCTTTCTAGGCTGGCTTAGTACTGACACGAGATTGCATCTGCGTGTATCCGTATGCACGCTCCCTCCCCTTGCAGCCTTCCCCCTGCTAACGACAGTTGAATCCCTTGGCTAATTTCAGCAGCGTTTGGCAGAGAGGAAATGTCTCACAAGCACTGAATTCCTGCGAGTTTCACAGAGGCGGGTGGTTTGGTTTAGTACCCAAATTTGTGCCCCGTTTAAGGGCTGGCCGGCTGACAGAGTGGGAGCTCAGCGGCCAGACGGCACATACAGCTCCGAAGCCAGCTGCAGCATACGCAGTTCCTGCATAGCAAGGTGGGGAGCAGATACAGGGTCGTGGGGTACACTGCAGGGAAGAGTAGGGGATACCTGGGAGCGTATGAGTCTGCGCCTATGAGGTCTGGCATTACTGCAGCGCGGGGGCTATAACAGGTACGGGAAGGAACTGTGATTATTGATGTACGAGGAGAGATACAGGAGCTGTAAGGCATCAGTCCAGTCCAGCCCATGCAAAGCAGTAGAAGACAGGTTCCATGTTAAAATGTGCAAACAGCTGTGGCAACACTAAGAATATAACCTTGCTTTAAATAAATCTCCGAAAGCCAGCCTAAAGTGAGTCAGGGATAGGTAGCCAGAGCCTGTGCCTGCTGGTTTTGACCTACGAGGCAGGGTTGCTAACGCAAGCACTCAAGCGATGCAAGTCTGTCCAGCTGTGAAACTGCTGTTCCATCGAGTCGTTCAGTTTTCAGAACAGGTGAAGCTTTTTCCAAAGCTTTAATTTAAGGAATGGGGTGCCCTTTCCTGGATAAAGGTAAGATCACAGTCCCCTAAACGCTATTGAAAAGCTCGATCTCTTTCTCCCCACAAAAGCTCCGTGTTTTCCCCTCCTTTTTCCTGCCCCAGGAGGTGTTGCACACCAGGCAGCGTTTGCTGAACTTGGCTCCGGAGGGTCTATCTCCCTGCAGCTGCTTTTTCTGCTGCATCTCTGCAAATCATCAATATTCATGTGCTTCATCAGCAGAGCCTCTGAAGGGCTCTGGAAATCTGGAGCAGGATCCAGTGCTGGAAAACTCTTTCCTGTGTGGGGCCAGGGAGCAGCGGGCTATGTGTTTGCCACGAGAGGGGGTTATGAGCCCACGAGAGCCCAGGAGGAATGGGTGCTGAGGGTGCTATGGCTCGGGGCAGGGTTCCCTGATGGTCCTGGCTGGAATGGGCATCACCTTCCAGCTGCACCAAGCAGCTTTGTTGTGTGTTTTGGTCTGCTGGGGCCACCCTGGTGTGCAGTCTCGCCCTGCGGATGGGTTGCAGAAGGCACCTTTATCTCACTCTGCAGACTTTGCTGCAGCTTCATCCCATTTTCCCTGTGAAGGATGGGATGACAGTGGATTAAGATGCAATAAGGCTTGATAACTGCTGATGGATGGTTAAGCGGGATGGTGTTTCACAGGAGTTGTGGCACCTGCCGCAAGGCAAATGGTGAGACAGAAGCTGGGAGGAGCTCAGTCATCCTTGTTTGCCCACAGGGTCTTGCTCCCAGGTGACCTAGTGTGGGAGAGCTAAAGCAGAAGGTGATTTTTCTTGACTGCAATCTGGGTAAGGAATGCTCCGCACACCCTCCCTCCTCCTCTAGTCTGGTTGAGCATCACTTTCCTTGAACGTGTTTTCCCATGAGCTGCCTCCACTGCCCTGTGCCGTTCTCTCCTTTGCACTGATGCAACTATTTGCGTGATTGCAGAAAACCAGTTTGAGGAATTGATCTGGCTCAGCCTATTTATTTCCCTCCCTCTTTCCCAGGACAGGAATGTTTCCTTTGCCAGTGTTGCTCGAGCGTGTTGTGTTCTGGGGTCTCAGCTAATCTGTCTGCAGCCAACAGAACTGAAACTAAATTATCCTAGCATATTCTCTTGTAGTACCTTTTTCTGCTCTAATATAACAAGGAGTAATTTCTCCTGCTAGGTGACCTCCAAGTCATTGAGGCTGATGCAAAGAGCTTAGAGAAGTTGCTTGGTTTCAGCTTGAATACTGACTGGGAATTGAGAGGTCTGGGGTTTATTCTGTTGTTTTCTGGGTTTTCTCTGTTGCTTTCTTCCACTATTTTGCAGCCTTCATGCCCATGTGCAAACACTAAAATGCTTGAATGGTTGAATATCTTCCTTCATGGGATATTCTCCCACCATCAGAGAAGGTGGGATGGAGAACGTAGAAAAAGACACTAATTAGGAAACCTTCTTCTTTCTTTAGAGGGAAAATACTTAATATTCAGTGGACTTATAATTTTGGACTCAATTTTGTGATTTTCTGTGATATACACCTGTTATGTGCCTTTGTGAGCCCAAAGACTTTTTGGCCAACAAACCACCTCATAGCAAGGGCTAGTCCAGGGAGGACTATCAATGGGATCAAAAACCAGCCTGGCCCATGAACTTCTCATTCTGCGACAGCTCCCCTTTAAACCTCCTATTTCTTCCCGAGGCCACTGCCGATGGCCCCACTGCAGCATTAAGTGTGCACGGCGAACCGGGCTCGTTCGGAAGAACAAGGAACTTGCCACCAGACAGGGATTATTAGCCCCGATAGTGCCCAGCCTCGGTCATCAGGCAGCAGCGCAGACAGTTGTACTGAGGGGGGGAGCACAGGCATGAGATGCTCCATCAGGTGTGAAGAACCCATAGAGGCTTTTTGAGTATTCACAGTGGAACAGGAATTGGGCAGCCTTGGTTTTATTCAAAGACCTGTTTTTCCCTCCTTTGCTGCAGCCTCAGTTGTCTTTTGGCTCCTGTGTTTAATTTGCTCCTGCTCCAGAGCCTAGGTCACCTCCAACAATGCCTTACTCTGTGGCCAGGCAGTTCCTGCCACAGCAAGGTCCTGGTCTCATTTTGGAGGTGAGGACACTAATTTGGTATTTTCCCTTCCCACTCCATGGCTTTTTGCTCAGGATTTGAAGCCTTGGGAATGGTAGAGGTTCTGGGTCAGTGCACTCAGGCCGGGTACATGCTGTGCAGTTGCAGTATTTGCAGTTGAATTCTTCTGTGAAGTATCCTTTGTGGTCCATCTGCTGCACAGAGATGAGTAATAGTCCCCAGTCCCCATCCATCAAACATAATTAGGTTCATTTCCTAACGAGCCCTTGGACTGCTCAAGTGGGAGCTGAGAGGAAGACGGAGTGCCTTGTCAACGGGTGTTACTTCCAGGAAAGAGAAGAACCAACAGCATCTTCCTCAGTGCTGGGGCTGGCTCCCGGGGCAGGTTGCAAAATCCCACTTCCTGGACCAACAAACATCAGGAGCTCAAACATCTGCTCAAAAAGGAGAAAAGCCCCAAGTGATGTAAAACCTTCAGAATCAGGATGAAATCAGGTACTCGCTGACGCTTCGTGCTCTTCTGTGCCCACGTGCTCAGTGTTGTGGTCCTGACAGTGACCTGGATTCCTGCCTCTGCCTCCCGTACCCTGGGGGATCCTGGGCAACTCTTAGAATGTTTTTCCCTGAAGTGACTAGGGTTTATTTTTCCCTAAGAAAGGATTTGTTTTTTAGAAGATATCAATTAAAATAGAATCTGGATCTGTTCCAGAGAGGGTGTTGGTTGGATGAGTGTCTCGATTTATTTATTTTATTAGTTTTTGTTGGTTTTTTACACTGTTGACACATCCATTAGGCCACATACCAAGGAGAATGTGGAGGGGAGGGGTTAGGCTAAAGCAACTGTGTCTTTTGAAATGTCCATTAATCTCCATTTATACAAGGAAATTTTTTTTCCAAAGGTTGCAATTAAAACATGTTCCAGTTGACCTGGTAAGTTGTCCTCCACTCTCTGCACCTTGACAAAATGCCCTGAATTTTACTTTTCCTGTGATTTGGGGTTTGGTGAGTTGTTGGGGTTTTTTTTTTACATTAGAGACCTTGAAACATCTTGCAGGGTGACAATTGTGTCCCTTCATGAGTGGACATGTGGTAGCTCAGTACTGTTAAGGTCTCTGCGTGTTCTCTACATGTGCTTCAGATCTGAAGTCTTTTGTCTCTCGTTCATCACCATCACGTCCTGGCCAAGGCTCGTCCCCTAATGCACATACCGTGTTCTCACTGAGCAGGTCCATACAGGCTCTGCAGAATATACCCTTTTTGGAATAAAGTTTTTGCTGAACTGCACGGAAGCCAAAGGGAATTGTTTTGCTGGTTTAGCTTGCTGAAATGGTTCGGCACAGGGTGTGATGAGTGCGTGGGCCAGGGCGGATGTTCAGCCAAGAGGGCAGGGCTGGGGCAGCCAGCGGTTGCGCTGGTTTAGGGTTCTGTGGAATCGATGCTGTAGCTGCTCGGGTTTGAGCACCCTGCTTTGACCTCCCTCGGTGCCCAAACGAGTCAATGCCGCATGTGGCATAAGAACCAAGGAGTCCTGGTCCTTCAGGTGTTGCTTTTTTTTCTTAGGACAAGTTATTAGCGAGCCTGACTTTCTTCTTTGGCTTTGCTGTCTTGGGACTCTGGCTGGCAAGCATAATTAACAAGGGCCGGGGTTTGTAATTCCTGGCACAGGAACGGCATTAATGGATTTGTTCAGTTCCCTTTTATCAGCCTTTCCAGCCTGCCTCTTATCTCATTACTTTGGGGAGGGCTGAGGTGGGATTAAAAGAATGCGAAGGCCTGATAAATGGAGATAGAAACCTAAGAGCTGGGGCAGATCAATACAGGTCCATCATGAAGACTTGCGGAGAGCTTGCAGGGCTGACTAATTGAATGGGCCCAAGCCCCAGGGAACGGTGGGGCCATGGGACGGTGCTGGAGCCCAGGGACCCCAAAGGAATATGTCACAGCAGTCATGAAGCCTGTTGGGCTGGGTGAAAGCGCAGCACATGTGAAGGCATCTGGCACTTCGCTTCCTGCAAATCAATCCTGTGCTTCTGTTTTCCTGACTCAGCACTTTGCCGTAGTGCTGATTAGCATCTTGGCTGGATGAAACTTTCCCAGGCTTCACAGCACTGCAAAGAGTTACTGGTGCCTCCTGCATCTAAAGAAACCACTTATGTTGTTTGTGCTCTTCTCCGCCCAGAGGTGAACCGTGATATGTGGAACGTATTAGTCACTGTCTGCAGAGGGCTCTGGATGGAGCTGGGATCGGGAGGAAAGGGAGGCAAATGGAGTGCCGCTGTTTGGTGTGGGGATAAGGATGCAGAGTTTGGAAACTCCAGCACCCCAAGCCATCTCACGCACCTGAGGTTGCCGAGGGAGTGGAGAACAGGTCTTGTGGGAGCAGGTTTCTCTGCACCTGGAGCAATACCATGAGAGTGACCTTCGTCCTGCAAGCCGGTGCCTCCTTAGGTGTCCTTCTTTTGTCTTATCCTCACAGGCTGAAGGGGAGTATGTGCTTATGGTGGGGTCTGTAGGCAGCCTTGTTGTCTTCCTGTTCAGATGGAGGCCAGGAGGAAGTCTCCCTGTTCAGCACAGAGCCACCGGCCTGCCCACGTTGTGGTTTTGGGAATTTTGCTTCAGCAGCCGGGTTCTAGCCTGGCCACTGATATGAAAACTGGCTTGTTGTCTACGAGCAGGAGAGGGCTGGAGGGTCCTTTCCCTGCAGGACTGCTCTCTGTCTTGCCTTGCTGGGTTCGTGAGGCTCCTAGCCTGTAGAAAGGTGGGGAAGGGGGAGTTCTGTCTTCCCTCCATGCCTGCTGGGATCAACGTGGCGAGGACTTTGTGGTGGATGTGGACACTGAGTAATTTCATGTGATGGTGCTACGTTCCAGGTGAGCTTTGACACAAATTCAGCCAGGAATCAAGACCCAGCTTCTGAAATTGGCTCCTGGGGCATAGCCCTTGTCCCTGTCTTCCTTTAAACCAGTTCCTTCACTTCTGCTTGGAAGCTCTGAAAAACATCCCAGGACTCTCCTGTGGACCCCTCTTTTTGACGCCAGCTCTGCCATCCCTCACTCGTTTCACACACTTTCTCAGGCTTCTGCTCCCCATGCATCTCCAGCAAGAACCTGGGAAGAGCTTTCTCTTCACCTGGCACTGGTCACAGATCTCCGCTCAGTCTCTCTCTCCTCCCTGCTGTCTTTCCCTTCCCCTGATTCCCTCCTTTAATTTGCCTTTGCTTATTTTGAATACAAAGCTCCTCCATCAGAGTGTTTATAGTTTGTAAAGCCTTGGGCCCATTGCTTATTCTCCTCCTTATATCCCTACTTAACCGCCTTGGCTCCCTGTGCCCTTTCTCTGCTTCCAAAGTATCCAGGATGAATCACAGTCCCTGTCCCCAGCTGTCTGCCGCATAGTTCCCATATCCCAGCAACCCAGTTCCCAGACACTGCAGCAGTTCAGTCACAAAGTCCTCCTCTTTCTCATCCCTTAAAAATTGCTTTCTCTGGAGTCAGCAGCAGACATCTTTGCCTCTCTCCCGAGCTAGGAGCAGCCTTGAGTGAGATCTCTGTCATCTGCACGATGCCCAGGACATACCCAGCGTGGGCTGGATGAATGGTGCTGGCATCCCCTCGCCCAGCCGGTGCTCAGAGCATCCCCACCTGCCTCGGAAGCTGCGGAGTCGGTGCTGGCTGGCACATGCTGGCAATGGGCTTATCTCCCTGGCACCAAGTAAATGTCATCAGCTTGCTTCGTATCCACTTTTCCATATCAGCTTTTGTCATGGTTTCCCTTCGTCTCTTCCCAAAATAGGCTGGTCTGCTCGAAAGCACAAATGCCCTGGTTCCCATCTTTGCAAGGGTGTGGTGAGGAATGAGCGTTGGCCGAATCCCAGCTCTGTTCCCCTCCAAGAGCTCCTGGATCAGGATTTTTTTTTTTTAAGTGAACTGAATTTTCAAGCCACGTTTTGTGTCCAAACAAGCAAAGTGAAGCCGATGTGGGGACCGAAGCAATTAGGGAGCAAGCGTACAGTGCCCGGAAGACGAGCGGGACAAGGATGTGGGATGCTTTGATCCGAGACTGAGCCAGAGCAAATCACGGAGCCTGGTGTCGGGAAGACAGACCCACGTCCTCGAGTGAGGGCTGGCAGAGAGGAGGAGCAGCAGAGCCGTGCGGTTAGCCCGTCGGAGCAGGGCTGGAGCTGCAAGGAGCCAGGGATGCAGATGTGCCAAGGCGACGCTGCGGAGCAGGGGTGAGGCCAGCCAAAGGGCAGGGAGCACTGAGCGTGCAAACGGCGAGGCGGGGGCCGGCGGGGGAGGCTGAGGGGGTGGCTCACAGCACCCAAGCCCTCCTTGGTCAGGGCACTGCGGTGGGACCCGAGCAGGTCCCGGTGGGTGAGGACAGCTCTGCTTTTGCTTTGGGTGGCCTCTGGATGAGAGAGCACCTCTGCCACCAAGGTGGAGCCTGGGAAGAGGGAGCTCAGGCCCGTTTGTTCCTCTCCGGAGCAGGATGCCCAGAGTTTACATTTCCAGACTCTCAAGCTTTTCCTGCCTGGGACCTGGGTCCTCCTCCCCTTCCCCAGGCAAAAGCATCTGAACTGAAATAATTCTGCAGACGGCGACCAGGACACCGCACCACTTGAAGCCCATCCTGTCAGGCCAGGGTCACCCTGGGAACCTGGGACTCCAAGCAGCCTGCAGTGTGGGTGAAGGCTGCGAAGCCAGCGGTGCGCGGCCGCGCACTGGCTCCGGATGCTTTTCCGTGGTGGAAACGTTCTCACGCACGTCAGAGCCCGCTGCTGCCGCCGTCGCTCGCCTCCGTCGAAGGGGACAGCTCGCTCCCCTGACATGTCCTCCAGAGACACGAGGTCCGGCTCGTCCCAGGCCTGCGCATGAGAAGCGGGGAGAGCAGCCGGCAGGAAAAGCGAGCCAGGCTGGCTCAAAATAGACTGCTTGTCGGAGTTTTCCACGAGACCTTTGAGACTCCTTATCTCCCTGCTGCCGTTCTGGCGCAGGACGAGTTGCAGATGGAGCAGCCTCCATGAGCAACATTACCTCGGTCACCCCAAGGCTTCCTGCCGCCGCGGCAGGACACGAGGCCGTTGTCCGACGGGATAACGGCTGCTGCAGGGTGCAGAGCGGCCTCTCGTTTAGCAGGACTAATTGGGTGGAAGCAAAACCTGCCTGGTGTCACAGGGACAGGGGATACTGAGAAGCCTGGCTTTGGTGACAGCAGCTTTAGCAGAGTTTGGGCATACAGGCTTGGTAAGCTGTTAAAAAGATGCCAGCAGTCGGAGCGTGGTCTCATACCTCTCCTGCCGTAATATCTGCCCTGCTTTCAGCAATGCAAGAGGCAGCAGGGGCAGCCCGAGCCACCCTAGGGTCTGTGATCCTCCTTCTCTGTAAAAATACGTATATTCCTGCTAGGAAGCAGGCAGAGCTGCTGCTTTGCTTGGTGGGAGGTTGCTCCCACTTGCCAGGCTCCTCCCGCACGAGCCGTGGCTTCGTGGTTCTGTGCTCAGGTGTCACAAGCCCTGGGCTTGTTTGTAGCCTCAGGGAAGGTTTGGCAGGGTGACCTCCTGGTGCTTTCCACAAGTGCTTTCCTGACCCTGTAGGATTTTCTTGTGGCCTTAATGAGACATCTGGGGGCGATTAGTTTTCTGTTTTATGACATGCCTGGCTTTTCTCATTGAATGTGGCATGGTGGGGCTGTGCTGGTTCTCCAGCCACATCTGGGAAGAAGGGAGGGAAGGCAGGAGGTGCTGAGTCAAGCTTTGCATCCATCCTTCTCCTTCCTGGTGCTGGCTGCTGCTCTGTGTCTGTACAGGGTCCGGGTTTAGACATAATCCTGCACAAACCCTGATGCACAGCGATGGAGGATCAGTCCTGCCATGACCTGTTGCTCTCCTGTAAGTCCTGAGATTAAGGTTGAGCCTGGTTCCCACCCGCAGTATCCTGGAGTTTCCTAGAGTAAGAGATTACAGACAGGATTAGATAGAAACCTTTGCTGCTGCAGTAAATCATGTTTTTCACTGCTGCCAACTATGCAGAGAGGAGAGACAGCGTAGACTGGTGTTTCCCATGGACCATGGCAGTATTGCTGACCCCAATTATTTCAAAGTGATAAATCACCACCCGTCCCTGATCTATCATAAACTACTATATTGTATTGAAAACCGAGCAGGTTAAAGAGGAAATAACGAGCATCCTTTTTACTTTTAGGGCTTTTGGGGTGATGTTCCTGAGGGCATAGAGAAAAACCTCAAGAGTGTATAAACTTCACCTAGAGGTGTGGGATCGCTCCAGGAACTGAGGCTTTGAGATTGGCACTAAAACTCATCAGACCTACAGAGTTTTGTAAGGGCTTCCGTCACCAGCGTGGACCGGCTAACGGGGACCCTCCACTGTGGCGCTTGAATGATTACTTTGGACAGAGTTCCCATCATTTTTATTTTACAGAGGGAGGAAACCGAGGCACAGAAAAGTGTTCCTTACCGCTAGAAGCAAGGATTTCTGGGGCTTCGTGTGATGTTTGGCCCATAAGGTCTCCCACCCTGACCAGTACCTATGCTGGAGAGGATGCTGGCGTTCCTGATGCAGGTGCTGGATTTGTAGCAGAGGTGAGCCCATACTTGGTGCTAGGAAAAAACAAAAGGAGAAGCTGATTAAGTAGCTGGGCAGCTACTTAATTGTGATTTTGGAAAATGAGGTTCACTTTAGACAAGTTCTTATGATCCGTCCCTTTAATAGACCAACACATGTGCAGACCTGCAGAAAACACTCTAAGAAATCTATTAGAAATCCTGCTTGGAGGAAAAGGCTATTGAGCAGTTCCACTGGGAATGGCAGGGCTTTTTTGTCTTTTATTTTCCCCTTGTAGTTCACTTAATCAGCTAATGGCTTTTGCTGACAGATATTTATCAGCCTGAACATGCTTTCCCTGCTCTTGGAAAAATAGAAGTCTTTACTCCTGACTCCAATAAAAAAATCAGCCCAATATCCCTGAACAAGCAAGTCTGAATATCAATCCTTCTCTTGGCACCTCAGCTCTGGGAGTCGTTAAGAGGAGAATGGCAAAAGCAGAAAGCAAAGCCACCCAAGGTTAGAAACACGCCTGACTATTATTATTAATTTTTTTTCAGCCAGAAATTTCGTATGTTTAATGTGCTAGCAGCTATCCCCAGGGCTGGAACCAAAGCTGCCCCAGCACGGCTCACTGCGATGTGTGAAACAGCCCCGTTCCGACACGCGAGAGGATTTGTGGAGCAAGGACCTGGCTGTGCGATGCGGCACTGGCGCTGCCGCGTCCCCGCAAACCAGTGCCGGGATCTGGCTCCAGCATCCCTCACTCTGTTGCCTATCAGCAGTCATTTCACTGAAAAAAGAGGTCTCAGCACCCTGTTACTTGCTGACTGCTCTTGCTCTGCGTGTCTATATCTACAGAGCTAATCCTCCTCTCCTTTACACCCTGTTTGCCACCCTGTAGTGATTTACTCCTCTCTTACACCACTTTAGGATGTTGAAATCTCCTTTCAGCCCTGTCTGCAGCAAGTGAAAATCGACGGAGGCACCTCTGTTGTGATTAACCAAGTCTGGCCTTACAAAAATATCTGTTAAGCACTGCTCAGCAAAGCAGAACACCCAAGATACGTTAGATCGTGATGTTAGATTTATTATCAAGGAAACAACCCGTAACTTGTGAGATGCTGCTCTCCATCATAAATGCAGTTAGACATTCTTTCCAGGGCTAATGGGAATGAAGATTGATGTCCTTGCCTGTCCTCTCTGGTGGTGCCAGCAAATGCCGGGGTCTTCCCTTTTTTTCTTCTTGAAGCACTTCTGTTCTGAAAATTACCAAAGTGAATTTTTACAATGAGTGCCTGCTGGTTTGTGACTTTTGTACATCTAGGGAGTCCGAATAGGTTTGTAAAAGCTCTCTTGCTCTCTGTATATACGAATGTATGTATATACATATATATATTTATATTTTATATATATATGTGCATATGTGTGTGTATAGACTAAAGGAAATCAGCTCCTATTCTGCTGCTCAGGGCTGGGATCTGCATATTCTCTTTTGAGTATTTCATGCCAGATATTAGCTGTGACTTATATTTTGAATAAAAATTTTAATTAAATTGGTGTTTGTGAGCTGCTGGGGGGCTTTGGCCACTATCTTCCTCAGGAAATAAAATGACCTCATTTGGGAGAGTTGCAAGGTGAAGGAAACCAGCTTCCATCCCTGTTGGGTAGTGAGGAATACGTGGAAGAAGGCAGCATTCCCCGTGGAAAGGGAGGTTAACCAGGAAGAGGTAGCTCCAAAGCTCCTTTTCAGCGGGGATCAGAGGGATGTCCTGGACCAGGCTTTGCAGACACCTCCAGTGCACGGCGGGGCTTTGACCTCAGTCTGGTGGTTCAGTTTCTGGGAGGAAAACATCTCGCGCACAGCCCCAGCGCAGCGCTTGGGGCCTTTTGCGTGGCTAATGTAATCCAAACCATAATGAGCCCAGTAGAGGAAGAGAGCTCTTGTGTTTTCAGCCAGCTCAGAGCCATTTGCCCAGGTGCTGGGCTGAGTCTGGCCGCTGCAGAGTCTCGTGAGCTGTGCGGTGCTTGCCAGCCCTCTGCCTGGAAGCAGACAGCTCTGCAAACCTTCGTGCATTCTCATTGCTTAAAACGTAACGCGCTTCATTTGTTTCTGTCCAGGCACGAGGTTTCAGAATGTGAGAAGATTTGAGGAAAGATTTATCCTGGCTGATTGGAAGCAGGGGAAAGTTTTCCAGTCCCACGTTTCCCCACCGCCGTCAGAGCCTGCTTGAGAGGTACCTCACCATCACCGTGCTGCTGAAGATCGTCTCTTGTGCTGTGCGTAAATGGGAAAAACGTTGGCCTCGGGTGACAGCCCTGTGACCCTGGTCTGGGAACAGGTAGGAATGACTGGAACCAAGAAGGATCTCCCTGGAGATGATGATAGTCCTCTAGTAACACCCAAGTCATCACCGCGCTGTGTTTGCTGTTAAGGATGGGCAGTTGTAGCTGGACAGATAGCTCTAACGCAGATGTTTCTGTCCTAGCGATGAAACCGGGCCCTCAGTGTGGGGTGAATCAGGGAATCTCATCCGGAACTAAGCTCTGGCAATTTATACCTGCCCAGGATCTCTGCTGTTGTCCTGGGAGATGATAAAAACGATGCAGACCCTTCCAGCTCTGCTCTGCAGTGATTGCAGCCTGGCTGTAAATACGAAACAGTCCCAGCAGTGCTTCCACTTACCCAGCGTTTCTCTCTCACAGATCTCTGTGCGTTTTGCACTGGCTTGGGAGTGTTATGAACTGGGAAACCTTTAGTGATGTGTTACTCAAAACACACTGGCTTTCCCTGAAAAGTTTCAATTGTGGTTTGTGGGGTTGGGCTGAGATTATTGCATTTAAATTCAAGGCAGATTTCATTCACTCATGGGGAATGAATGCTAGATCCTTACTTCCCTGCTAGGAAATAAGCTCCGGCCGAACAGATCTGCACAGAGGCCCCGGCTTCAGGTCACCTGGCTGCTCTTGCGCTGCTCAGATAACGGCTCTGCCCCTCGGCTGGGTGGCCATGTGCTCCAGAAACCTGCTGAGATGTTGACATGTTGCATTCATAGTAGCTTCTGGATGTGGGAGAAGGACAAAAGGTGAGGGAACGCAGAGCGAAGGAGAGGTTTGTCCGTTGTGCAAGTAGCCTCTGGTTTTGGCAGGGTGACAAAGGTCCATCCCTCAGCAGAGGGAACCACCACAAAGTCCTGTCCCCAGGGTCTACATGACCAACGTGAGGCCCTCGTGGCTATTTATCCATGCACTTGGACTCAGGGCCCGCCATGCAATCTAATCCTGACTTTTGTTTATTGTTTAAACTGCTGCAGCCTCAATGTATGGTGGAGGCTGAGCAAACCTCAGATCTTGTTTCAACTGAAACAGGAACCTCTGCACAGCCATTGACACCAGATGGTCTCAGCTGGGTTGAAGTCCAAGTGGATGAGGAAAAGCAGTATAAAATCCGTCATGTAGACGTGGCCTTAGAGTCTCCTAAAGGGAACAAGGGAACCTCAGGGCTTGAAGTGCTTAAAATGAGACTAGACAAACTTTTGGGGAACTCGTGGAGTGAAACCTTGCTGCTGTGGCCCTGGAGTTTGCTGTTTGACAGCGATGGGGGAAGGACTTCCCCAAGTTGCTCTGCAGTTACACCAGTAAAATGTCCAGGAGAGCTGATGTTTGCTCCTGACCTTCACAAACACACCAGGAGGTCTGTGCTCTCTCGTTGCTTATCTTTCCTGACGAGAGGAGAAAGTGGACCCATCTTTCACCGGGGGGTGTGTGCAGCACTTTGCATGCTGCGGCTTTGAGCTCACTTGGGACCGTCACGCTGTGAAATGGAAGCAGAGAACGGGAGAGTCGCTGGGCACGCCTGGGCACAGGCGAGGAGCAACGCGGGTGCCAGGCTGCCTGCAATCTCATTGCCGCAGGACTGCAAGGCAGGAGCGGGGAAAGTAGCCGTGGGGCTGGAGGTGACAGAACGCTGGGACCCTGCCACCCCTGCCTGATCCCTCTGAGCAGCAGCCCCAGGCAGCAGCAGGTCCGGAAACCCTGGCAGATGCTGTTTGTGACACCGATTAGCAAGGCTCTGAGCTGTTGTAATAGGACAGGCCCCTTGCCGGCAAGCCTTGGTGGTGATTTCTGCTTTGGTTTCTATTAACAAATCTCTGCGGTTATGTGCTCATGCTGCGCAGTGAGGGGCGGAGGGTTCAAAGCCAAGATAAATAGTCTTGGGGTCTGGCCGGGGCTCTAGGAAAACAGAGAGCGCAGCGAGTAATTTGGTTAATACGTTCAAACACAACCATTAGCCCGTCAGTGCTTCCTGTGAGGGAGGCTCAGCCGGAGAAAGCTGGACCACAGCGGGATGGGCACAACCAGCGCGGCTTTGACAAGCTGCCGTGCTGTGGTGCAAGGGCTGGCCTGGCACCGGGACGGCCGCGTGTCCCCGTGCTCTGTCCTGGAGCCAGCTGTGGTGGGGATGGGAATGCAAAATCCCTGCCCTGTCTTTGCTCCCAGGGACGCGGGTGATTCGCAGTGGCCTGGCGTATCGTGGAGGACAGAGGCTGTGCCTGTCCCTCTTCCCAGCTTCCCGCTCGCCCGTGCAGGAGAGCAACCTTGGCCACTGGAACCCAGTGGGTGGGATGGGAGAGGTCTGTCCCACTCAGGGCTGCAACTGGGTCCCTTTCACCGGCAGTGATTTGTCTTTGGCTGTGAGGGGTCTGGATCAGGCTCGTTCAGCACATCGATATCTGCGAGCTGTGATGGGGAGGGGAGCCCAGAGCTCCCACAGACATTCAAACCCTCTGCTGGGTTCTGCTTGGTGAAGGATGTTGGTTTTTCCATTGTGGCATTAATATTCCTCCTTCCCGCTTGATTTCCAGGTGTGCCAAGGTGTATTTACGCTCCCCTGGCTACATATGTAGGTACAAAACTGGATGTGAGCAGGGTCTACAGCTAAGAGTGCTCGTAGCCTTTGGCCAAACAAGCCCTGGGGCAGTTCTGGAGGTCTGGCGTTGTGGGGCTCCACTCTGCACACAAGTTCGGCCTGAAAGGTCCCAGGAAAGAGGCTGGTTTCTGTGTCCTGGTGCCCAGGCGTTCTGCGAGGCTGTGTCTTTTAGTGTGGGTCCGAGAGAGTAACAGCTCTGTCAGTCCTTGGAGCGAGAGCTTGTGATGAGTAAGAAAGCCGGATAATCTGCCATCACCTTGAGAAGCACTGCTGAGGTCTTTGGTTCCTTTGATTGTCTCCTTTTGGCAGAGGAGAGGGAATAATCCCAGAAACAGCAGGCTTCTCTGAGAATCTAGAGTCCATCCATTACAGCACCTTTTCATTACTTATTTATGCTTTTTCTTCTCTTAGCAAATGTCTTCAGCCATCCTGGTCTGTCCCGTTGACACCAGAAGAATGAGAGGGAGGGAAACCTCACAGGCAGAAGACCCTCCTGCCTGCTTGCTGCCTCTTTACTGGCTCCAGGAAGCGAGAGCAGGTGGGTGCCAGCCAGCAGCCAGCGCGGTAAGATTGGATTCTTGGGAGGCTTCTGCAGTGGCAACTGATTTTGAGGATGCCAAGACGAGTCCCTTCGACTCTGATTCCATAAAAACCAGCCGGCTTCGGCACCAAAACAGCTGCAGAGCAACTCGCCCTGCAGGTGTCCGAACAGTTCAGCTCTGAACCTCTTGGCCCTCAGCATACTGTCATCCCTCTGTCCATCAGCAGCTCCAAAATCTGTGTGCTGTGCTGCATCGCTACCTCACGTAAGGTTTGTTGCATGCCAAAGGATGCCTTTCGCTTGTAGAGCGATGCAGCCTTGTCGGGTCTCTTTCTATAAGGTCCAACCCGCAGGTGCGTGTTTGCAGCCTTGCAGGCTACCGGCGCTCGGAGGACCACACGTTGGGGAGCTGGGCTGTGTGTGCTGGAAGCCTGCTGGGCTATGGAGAGCACGGAGTCCAGCTTCAAAACACACAGAGGGAAGTATCCAGCTGGGAAAAGACAAACTCACGCTGTTGAATGTTTTAGGTCCAATTCCCCAGCTAGTGTGAGCAAACAAGCATCTGCTCACTTTAATCCCCGTCTGTACTAAGCAAGGATGTTGCCGTGTGTTGTCCAAACAGGGTTTTTGCAAAGGAAGGAAAGTAAAACCCAAGATAAATCTATCACTAATGGTGAATCCTCTGAGAAAGCCAAACACCACTCCAGGAGCTGCAGTGGCAGTGAGATTTGGGGAGTGTCTCCCAGCTGCAGGCTCAGGAGCACCCTCAGCTCCAGCGTTACCGCATCCTGCCCGCACACGGCGTCTCCAAATTGGCCAGATACCGACTGCTGTGGATGTGTGAGCAGCCAGGTCCTACCCACGCTGCAGGCTTCCCCCAGCTGCACCCAGGGCTTTGCTTCTGCCTTTCTCATCTGCATCTTCCAGTCCCCGAGCCCCGTCCCGGCATCCAGACCGCCACACTCCAGGGTGGCTGCCAAAAGGGATAGAGAACAGAAGTAAAAAGGTAGTCTGGCTCATCACAAACTGTAAGTAGCCAAGCCACCACCTGCGGCGGATCACGGGCTTGTATTAGATCCATCTCCATGGAGATTAAACCCTGCTGCCACTCCAGAGGATCAGCGGGAGAGCTCTGCTGACGGCGGGGCGCACGAGGATAAGAGGAAGTTTTGCTCGTGCTGCCTGCCAAGTCTAATCGGGATCTTTCCTCACCAGCTTCTATCTGTTGGCGTCTCTCCGGGAGCAGACAGACCTGTTCTTCCTCCTGTGCCCCAGGGAGCAAGAAACATTTCACGAGTCTCCTACGCTGATTTTTAGAGAGTAAAGCAAACCTGTGACAGTGAGTTCCAGTTCCCTGGAGAGGAGGAGGTGTTGGGAGCAGCTCGGTGCCCACCTGGAGCTCACAGAAGCACCGCTTGGCTTGGTTGTCTGCGCCCGAAGCAGCAGGATGCAGCCACCCTCGCATCTCTAGTCCAGCCTGGTGGTCCCTCCCCCGTGTTTCTACCTTGCATGGTTTTCTCTGCTCTTTCCCTAGCCACGACAGCAGAGGATTTCCCTTGTATTTTGCCTGGTGAACTTGCCTGGGGCTGCAGCAGGTTTTCCAGCTGCAAAACACAATAAATTACGGGCGAGCGAGGCTGCCTCCCAGCCGCACGGAGAGGGCTCTAAATCCGGGATCACTTAGCTGTTGCACGGTAGCTCCAGTAGAAGTGATATGTGGATTAAATTTCCAGGAACTGGTGGGGCCCGACTCAGTTTTGAGCCACCAATTCACCCTATTAAAAATAAACACAGAGTTATAGATGGGCTGTGCTCGGTCACAGCTGATTTTTATCGACCCTGGCTGGGCGTTGGGATGGAAAGAGCGCTCGGCTGGAGTCACTCTCTTTCCATTCCCAATCCGTGCTGCCTCGGGAGGATTTGGGAAGCAGAAAGTTCGAGTCGGGGCCTCTGTGAAATTCTGGCTGCTCTGAGATTTTCCCACACGTTCATTAGACATACAGCTCATTCAAGTTTATTTCCAGAGGTTTTAAGGGCTGAAAGGCTCATTGTATCTATCTGGTGTGATAACCGGTTTCTGCGGGAGCTTGAACCTACGGCACGCAAAGCAGACGGGCACTAAGCACCGTGTAGCTGCAGTGGTTAACGACTGGGCGAGGAGACTCTTTTCTGTCCCAGTTTAGAAGGTGCAGGAGCCAGCAGAAAGGTAGAGCTGCCGTGGAGGGACACCTGCCCTGTGCTGCATCCCTTACGGATGCTTTTTAGCTGCGGTGTCCGTCCGGGCAGTTGGAGCCGTGAGATGCTACCACAGCAGAGCTGGGCTGTGCTAGCAGCTCCCAGGGAGCAGGGTGCTCAGCTCCCCCCAGGCCCCTCGCCACAGTGGGAACAGCGGGGTTATCGGAACGGGGTGGCTCCTCTCTAAGATGGAAATTTCTCCCCTGGCCAGAGGCAGCGATCTTGGCTTCAATCCCTGCTCCCTGTCACTGAGCCTCGCCACCTTCCAGGGTTCACTTTGTTCACAAAGAGCCTCAGATAAGCTTCTTGGCAGGGGTGCTCTGTTCTGCTGCGGCATTAGCATCGCTCAAGACAGGGTTTTTTTTAATATTAACCTCTTGTGTCCCTTAGAAGGTGCAGCTCAGACACAGACCCTGGGGCGGGGGCAGCAAGTGGAGGCTCCGCATCAGTGGGAAGCATCGGCATCGCTGCAGAGGTTGGTTTCCTCTGACTGCCGTCACGGTCTGAGACGGCGTCAGCCCGAGATGAGCAACGTGGAGGTAATGGCAGTGCTCGCCTGTGGGCTGAGCCCCGTGCCGGGAGCACCTGGTGAGACCCGGTGAGTAGGAGGAACCTTCTGCCTGGAGAAAACAGGCTTTGGACCCCCCTTCCGTGAGAGCCACGGGAAATCTTGCTGTGGTTATGGGCACGTGTGCCTGAGGTTGAGTCTGTGAAATGCCTAGGGAATGGTTGCAACTTTTTTTACTGAGTTGGAGCGTTTTACATGGAGATGTGTTTTTCCATGGGTGAAATTTTTGCCAGTCTGAGCAACCAGCTTAAAACCCCTGCTCACGCTCTTAAAACAAGCAGTCGGTGATTTGAGGGAGCCATGCTAAGGCATCTCATAAAGCACCTCCTGGAACTCTGTCGTCCCTAACCAAAAGCGTGGCCCTGCAGCGTGCCCTGATTCACCAGGAAGGGCTGGCTGGCAGCCGATGTGCTGCCTTCCCCTGCCACTCAGCCTCGTTTATCTTCGTTACTTGGGCTGTTTACGCAAGCAAGACTTGGCCAGAGGCGCCCGGGACCGCTGCGTGCCAAGGGAGGAAGCAGGCACCAGCGCAAGCTCTTGTGGCTGGCACCCAATTGCCTGCACGCTCTCTTTGGAGAACAAAAGGCCAGGATGCTGCCTCCGTGGCCCAGGGCGAGGGGTGGCTCTGACCCCTCGAACAGCTTGTGTCAGGAGTCCTGGCAAGGGGACTGGCCACCTCGTGCTCTGTGCCGGTGGCCCGAGGGCATCCCGCAAGCAGAGATGCTCAGGCACCTCCACGCAAAGCTCCTGGGAGCGGAACTCCTGAGTACCTTTGCTCCCAAAGCTTGAGGGCTGTCCTTGGGTTTAGTCCTCGCTTAATCCTTTATGGTGTGGGAGCTGCTGCCGAGCTTGTGGTGGAGGAGAGATGTCTTACAAACAAAGCAGCGTCTCCCCTGCTTGCTGAGCTAGCACAGCCTCCGGTGCTTTCCCACTTGCTGCTTTTGCTCAAGCAGCTCCTGGAAATCTCAGCTCACTCCGTGACCCTGCTGCAGGGAGAGGGGCATCTGGCCTGTCCACGGGGCCGGGGGGGCCTGGGGCTCCCCGGGGCTGAGCCGGGGTTCAGCACCCCCCCAGCCAGGCTGTGCTCACCTGGAGAGCTGTCACCTGGCTGCAGGGGCTGTTCACCAGCCTGGAGTGGCTTTGTGAGCTCAGGGTTGGAGATCAGATGAGTGCCAAGCTGCTGACAGCCAGCTGCCACTAAAAAGAGAATGTACGCAATTTTCCAGAGTGTTTGACAGTGTTTCTGTGTAAAAAAATGCATATTTTTTTTCTGCTCCAGCAAACACCATTTGATGTAAAATTGCCGGCGGGAAAACCACTTGCTGCCGTTCTGAAGAAAGGAATGAACAGGATGGTCCAGGAATGGTGTCATCTCAAAAGCTTCGCTAAGCCAGCAGCCGTGAAGAGAAGCCTAGGCATGGCAAACCCCCTTCGACTCCTGCCTCAAGGTAGCCCAGTTCCCCCCCGCCAGCAGCATCCTGTGGTGGGCGGCCGTGCCAGCGCGCGCCCGGCGCCAAGAGGATGTGCGAGACAGAGCACGCTTTGTGTCATGCCTGGCCTGGGCTTGTCTGGCGAGAAGAAACGCAGCAGAAATATGCTGGGGTCTGACACGCCACCTCAACAGTGGTGCTGGCCCTTTGGCCCGTCCTGGGACTTGGTGAGGAGCCCTGATGGAGCCTTAGGAGTGATGATGGTGGGTCCTTCCACTGTTTTGGTTTATTCCAGCTTTGTGTCTCGGCATCTCCACTCAAACAGTGGTCCTCTCCTGTCCGTGCATCGTGCAGGGGAGAATGGGGAAGCAGGAGGTGATAGCGGTGCCCGGGGTGGTTGCAGGTTCGGTTAGCATGCCTAGATGCCTTCAGGGTACTTTGCTTCTGGCTCCTTCCAAAGCCACGGAGGTTGCCCGCTCATGGCAAGATCGGCTGCAGAGTCGCTTGGGGACACTGACTTTTCTTACACCTACTTCCAGGTGATGGGAAACAAAAGAACCCAAGATATTTAAAAGCAGGAAGCCAGATTCTGTAAACTGTCTAAAAATGTATCCTCCGGAGATGGGATTTCATTCTGGCTCCAAGCCCCAAGGAACGATCTGTGCTAATGAGAGCGAGAGAGCGAGGAAGGGATGGCTGTGGGGGGAGTGGGCTGTCCTGCCCGAGCATCCTCGCTGCGTCCCCCTGCCTGGGACACCCCGGACTGGACAGGCACAGAGAGACCTTGGGTCTTACGATGCCTCAGGATGAGGCTGCTGTCTGTGAGTCGAGACGAAATAATTTAGACTCGTTAACCCTGCACATTTTTGGCTTATAGCCCCAGGGAACCAATAAGTACTGTGGGAGGGAACAAAATTCCCAGAAGAGAAACAACTACCTGTGGATTTATAGCTGTTGGTGGCACTTGAGACAAAAAAATCCTCAAGGTATTTGGGCAGTCCAGGTCTTTTGTGGCAGGAAGCCTCGCCTTACTCAAACCCTTTTACAAACCAGCTCTATTGCTGCTGCTGGTGCCCTCTTGACTGGTTTTGGTAGCTGGGAATTGCAGGAATAATGAGCTCTGCTGGTTTATTTCCCGAACGTTGTTTCCTTGAGACTGACACATAATCAATGAAACCAAAACCCTGGAGTGGCTCATCATGCGTGGTTGCTTTCTGCATCTCATCTGTAGGCATCTCATTCGCCCTCCGAGCCTGCCTCACCTGCACGCCGTCTGTCTCTGGGTGATTTATAACATCTCTGCAGTGTAAACAGCTTGTGAAACAAGTATTATTCCGTGATTGATCTCTGCCAGCTATTTGGTAACTCCCGTTGGTCTCAAAGCCGTCCGACTGGGTGCTGGTCCATCTTTAGAGGTGTGATGAGCAGATCAGCAATGCACGGGCTATTGGCCAGGAAGGGCATCTCCTGGAGCAAAGAAGATGTTGCCGGAGAGGAAGGAGAAGTGGGATTTGGGAATGTCTTCCCTTAAAACAAAAATGATGTGACTTCTAGGCAAAACCATCCTCATCTTCCATGACCAGCCTCGGAGCAAATAGCCCTTACCAAGGTGGCTGCCAGGAGCCAGGCAAAGCCTGTCATCACCGCTTTGGACAGAGAACAGATCCCAGAGACCACGGGCTGAGCAGCTGGGAAGCCCAGACAAGTGCTCTCTTGAGGCAGGCACTCAGAGACATCCTCTCCCCTGTGACCGGACTCTTCCTGCCTTGCTGATCCTATTTAAATCCCCAAAAACGCCCTGGGAAAAATAATACCGCAAAAGTAGGAAAGCCAAAGAGCCCCTGGGATCCAGGGGAAGGGTGTGAAGGCAGCAGGGACCCGTCTCACTGTTTCGGCTCTGTGCCCTGGAGAGGGGCGGTGGGCAAACTTGCTTCCGAGATGGCAGAGGCAAGCGAGGAGAGTTTAGGATGGAGAGCAGAGCTGCTGCCGGTGGCTTTTTCAGCTTCCCACCTACTCTGTGCCTGAGCAGGGCTGCAGGATGAGCGGGTGATGCTGGAAGCGGTGCGGGTCTTCTGAGTCGCATAAGTAATTTGCAGTTAGGAGCGGGGAAGCGCTTAAAAAAATCTGGAAATCCTGGGGAAGGGGAAGAAGAGAGAGGACTGAAGAGGTGGGCTTTGCCCTTCCCAGTAATAATAATTATTAGCCCAGACACAAACTCTGGGGATAGTCCATCTCCAGGCAGAGCAGGGCAGCAGACACTCCAGGACAGGCAAGCTCCGGCCAGCCTTGCAGCCTGGCAAAGGGAATAAATCCCTTTTGATTTTGACCAACGTAACCCCAGCACACACGGCGTCTGGGCTCGTGCAGACTTGTCCAGAAAAACAGCCAAGAGACCCGGCTCCCCTCCCAGCACACGACGGCGTGCAGATGTCTTGATGCCAAACCATCCATCCCTGGCATCCACGTGCTCCTGACTTTCATAGATCCACCGAAAACCTGATTAGTTTTCATCTGAAGAGGCAAGGGAAAGAATTGATTAGGATGAGGGTGTGCACAGCAGCAGTATAAAACCTCCAAACACAGCTGCTTTTTAACAGTTCCCCAAATGCTTATCAAACCACCTGATTTTAAAAATTAAATTTTTTAATTGCTGGCTTTATTCTCACACATTGAATTTTGGAAGAGATCAAACAACTTTTGGAGGCTTCTTTTTGTTTTTTTCAACCAAGCCTTGAAAGCACAGAGGAAGCAAATGCAAATATTTTCATCCACAGTTTTTGTGGATGAAGTTTTTCTTCCCTTGCCGCTGTCTTTGGCAGCCCTGAACTGAGTTCGCTCAGAAAACCTGGGTCTTATTTAAAAAGCTCAAATGGGAACTGTTTTGAAAATCAACCTAATACTTACAGACTTTTCTTTGATTTCTCAGGAGTAAAGCCAAGTCAGCTTGCTTCAGGGAAGGAAGAAAATTCAGGAGATGAGCTCGTGTCTCTAGACCTTTTTTTTTTTTCCTTCAACCTGTCCTTAGTTGATGCCTCACGATGCTGCAGACACTCAAAAAGGTGAGTTTTGACCCTGCCCAAATGCCTGATCCAGCATAAAAATGTTTGGGTTTTATAGGTAGCAAGGAGCAAGCACAGGAGCAATCCCCCCACCGGTCTGTACAAACCCATTAATTCCTGGGATGGAGCTGGCTGGTAATTCACAACTAAAAGGTGCAGCGTAGCTGAACCGTTCCCTTTGACAGCGCCTGTAAGCACCGCGGTGCTCCCAGCTTTCCCATCCAGCATCTCATCCAGAGGGGAGCATGGGCCAAGTTGGCTGGGGGGGGGCCCTCGCCCTCCTTCTCTCCTATTTTCCATTTCCCTGGACCTAGTGTCATGTTAATTTTTGCGCTCCCAAGGTTTGTCTTGGCAAGTGGCTCAGAGAGCAGGGGGGCCCAGAAGCCGAGCAAAGTGATTCTTTATGTAAACGAGCACTGATTATAATTACGCTGCTATAATTACTGCTAAGCAAATAAACAATAAAGGGCAGCAGCATCCTGGAGGCATGCAGGGCTTATGCAACCTCTTCAAAACCCCGGGAGCAGATCGTGTGCGTTCCCCCCAGGGCTCACAGCCCAGGGAGACGGGGAATTGGGAAAGTGAAGCGTCTCTGTGTATTTTGCACACTGAGGACACCCTTCTGCTAGGCAAATGGCCTCCTTGCTCCCTTTCTGGGCTACTTGGATCCAAGCGGATCTGCCGGGGGATCTCCAAGCCTGCTGGTGGAGCAGGCAGTGAGTTTCTCATCCCGTGAAAACCAGACAAGCGGCGAGCCACCCTTGCTCTTCCCCTGCGAGGTTCCCGGGGATGCTCCCGCAGCGCTGCTGGCTCTCGGAAGGGAGGGCATCGCCCAGGGATGCGGGACAGGAGCTGGCCTCTCGCCTGCAGCCTGCACGTAGCCAGGTGGAACAGCCCAGCCTGGCGCCCACCCAAGCCTCCCCTCCAGCAGCGTGCCCTCGCCGACAAAGGCCAGACCTTCATACCTTAGAGAGAGACGTGGCTTACACGTTCAGTTACTCTAAAGTCTCACGCCTGGCACCGTGTTGGCGCTTGTGCTTCATCCCTGATTTTATTTGTGTGCTTTAAACGTGGGCAGCGCCCAGCAAAGCCACATTTTGGGAACGTCTGCAGTGCATGTAAAGCAATTACCTCCTCCAGAGCCATCGCCGTGAGCTTCTTTTGATGCCCCTGTGGCGTGGTGGGGCTTAACACCAAGTCCAGGCAGGACTTGTGGACCCGGGTGTGGGGGCTAGGAGCCCTGGCTCTAGCTGCCCCCAGGATGCTGAGGTGGAGGAGGGATCTGCAGGGAGAGATCTGGGCAGCCAAAGGAGGCTAGCTGATGGTGGGGGACAGGGAGGAGGTTTGGGGCTGAGCTGGGGAGGGCAGGGAGCCCCCTGAACCGAATGTGACCCTGAGGAGGGGTGTGCGGCAGGGCTTGCCGGAGTGGTCGCTCTTCTGTCTTCTCAAACCGGTTTTTTTCCAGCCAAGTTGGGACAACGCCGTGCCAGAGAGCAAGAGAAAGGCTGGAGCAAAACCAGGGTGCGCTGGCTGCGGTGGGACAGCTTGGGTGCAGGTACTGCCGCAGGGAAACACGTTGGGGCCAGGCTGTCTATGGGGGGATGCGCAGAGGAACCCACGGAGGCTAAAGGGCCCCTGTACAGAGGTCATACATCGCGTGGCCTTACCCCAAAGCAGCTAGGCTTTTGCCTAGCAAAGCTGTTTCTATCTCCTTCATGACTGGGAGCTGTCCTCCAGGTTTTTATGCAGCCAGCTACTGCCCGTTTACAGCAGAGCAAATGTTCATCTTCTGCCTGAATTGCTCCCCTCTATCTCTGCAGTCTCCCCTGCCTGCAGGGGTGCTTACGGCGCTCCGTCCTACCTCCTCGCTCCTTGGTTTCCCGCAGTAAAAAGACCAGCTCCTGTAGTCCTTGCCTGCAAGCTGGACACTCTATTTCTTTTGATTCCCAGTTCCTCTTCATCCATCCCAGTTTCCCCTTATTTTTCTTGAGCATGAGTGACCACAACCATTCCCCCGAGCTTTCCCAAGGAGTCAGTCCCAGCTCTCCTACCGCTCTTTTCTCCCAACAAGTCTGTACCTGCCGCAGTCTACAATCCTCCCTGCCTGCACACCTGCCTCCATCGGCACGGGGGGCCGGCAGCTGGAGGTGGGAAGCAGCCGGCCCTGTGCAAGAGCAGGGCGTGAGCACTAAACCCTGCCCGTGACACATCGGCGGAGGTGGGAACATCTAACTTGGCCCTGAGTGACAGTCCGGTGCTCTGAGCTGCTGCTACACCTCCGTTCGCTGCCTGCTGTGATAGCTTCCAGCCTTCGAATAACATTTCAGGCGCAGCTGTTCGGTGGAAAATAGGTTTTTCCTCCTGGATTGCTGTGAACGCGCCACATCGTAATTAAAAGCCAGTGAGTTGTGGGTACTGGAATTAGCTCGGGCATTTGCAGCCTGGCGGGCTGCTCGCCGGCTGGAGGCACAGCGTTCGCGTGAGGCTTCTGCTCTGCTTTGTTTCACACGGCTTTCTGTAATAAAATCAGACTTCTAGTGCTAGCAAACCATCTGCTGCTTCCCAAAGGTCTGCAGGGGCATTAACTCCCTGTTTTACCCTCTGCAAAACCCCTGCCATAGTCCCGGATGGTTTCACGGTGGAGGGTTTGAGTCCTTCAGCTCTATAGCTAAAGGAGTTCTGGCTTTCGCGGGAGGTGAGTGTAGCTCCAGAGCCCCGGGGAGACGCTGGGGCAGGAGGAGGCTTGACCCCTGGGAGGGTGAAAGGAGAAAAGCATCAACAGGGAGAGGATATCTCCCTCCGTCCCCTCTCCCCACCAGCTTCTCTGCGCTGCTGAGGCTCTGTGCTCCTCTCCACGGTTCCCCCCACTTTGCGGCTGAGGAGCCGTCTCTGAGTGACAACGGTGAGCGGATTAATTAATCTGCCTGTCAGCCCTTGGCAGCAAGCAGCTCTGCCACGCCAGCTCTAATTAAACCAAACAAAACCTACCTTTATCTCCAAACCTCGCCGCAGGCTGGGATGAGGCAGGAGCCCACCGGGAGCTGAACTCGGGCAGCTTCACGCACCCAAGAGCCTGGCACCCATCCCTGCTTCTCGCTGACCACGGAGGGGCTGGGGAACCTGTATCCCGCAATGGCTGTGCCGCCCTGAAAGGCAGGTCAGGAAAGGGAAAGGTGCGGGCTGGGCTGCTCCAGCCTCTCCCATGACACCAGACCTCACCGGGGCTGTCACCCCTCTGGCAAACCCTCGGACGGGCTCTGGGCATCGCTTGTCGCAGGACCGCTCGTGGTCTGTCCGAAGGGTCCTGGGTGAAACCTGGTACCTGTTGATGCTGCAAACGGCTGGAAAGCAATATCTGAATCAGAATGGGATGTAAAAAAAAAAAATAAATGCAGAGAGGAGACAACCTGCTGGGAGGGCACAGGCCACGCGGGGCACAGCTGCTCGGAGCCCGGCACCGGTGGGGGGTGGCCCCAGCCCTGGAGCTGCCCGTGCTGGGGGTGACCCTGCCTGCCCGTGCCCTGGACCATCAGCCCTGGTTTCCCTGCAGCACTGCCTCCCTTGCATTTCTGTTTCTCCTGGCAGAGGACGACTGATCTTACTTAGCTGAGGAAGGCTGATAAGAGCATTATCTGGAGGTACGGCCAGGATGAAGCAGTTGTTTGCGAGGCAATTGCCTTCTCCCGGTTCCCTAACGAAGGGGAAAGGCAAGGCTAAGCCGGGATGGGTGTTAGACAAATCCATGTACGCATGGGCCTTCAGCCGGTATTTTACCTGGGTGAGCATCGTTCACGACACATGCTGGTGGTCCTGTCCTTCTAGGGGTTGTTTTTTTTTTTCTAGCTACGCAGTTTGGGGAACTTTAATTGCTCTATGATTAAGTGACTTTTAATTTCCCTCTCGTCAAATGTAATCCCATTTGCTCCTTCTTCTTTTCCTTTCTTTCTTTTTCTTTCCCTCTCCTGGAAATTAAATTAACATTCCATCTAATTACTCAGCCACTTCTCTAATTGCTGAGGGGGGACTGTGGTTGTTGTGTTCATTTAATTAATTGAGACCCGCAGTGTTTACTGCAGAAGAGGATTTATTGGCTGTGGAGCTGGTGTGCAGGGCTCATCTGGCAGGAGCAGTGAGCTCCACAGAGAGGGAGGTAGATGCCAGCCCAGAGGGCTAGGAAAGACTGGACTGAAATCTCTTTTTTTTGGAGTATAAATAAGGAGCAAATAGCTTTCCCTGCTGGTTCAGTCACCTTTCTGGGTGCATCCTTTTTAATGGTATTTTAAAACACATGTCCAGAGGCCTTCCTAGAGTCAACAGAGACTTGTCCTCTGAAGGTGACCCTTGGGATGCTCGTCTGTCCCTGCTACAGCACCAGCAATCCCAAGGGCTGCTGCCCGTCTCCCGGCAGGAGCAGCGATGGCGAGAAGCCGAGGAGCAGGAGCAGAACGGACTTGCCCGCGTGCCAGGAGCGGGAAGCGGAGGGCTGGCCGCACGTTGGGGTTTGTGGGCCCTGGGGAAAGACTCTGCCGAGAACAGAGGCACATTCAGGAAGGGAGAGAACAGGCTCCCGCTGTGTTTGTCCTGGGGCGGGTTGCTTTGGCTGTGGTCTGTGCGGGGGATTTAAGCAAATCCATTGTATTTTGCGTTGCTGTTGACTAGGAGCACCCATGCAGCCTGCTCCTGTGTCTCTGCTAAGGGCGGGCAGGATCTCCCGGCATTGCATTTATGCTTCAGGGTTTTTTAAGTGCCTGCAACTCAGCTGCTAGAGATCCGCCTCAAGTCACTGCCTTTGTCTCCCCTCCAGCCCCTGGGACGTGGCTAGGTTCAGCTCAAAGGCTGGGTTATTCCTCCGTCCCGATGCACAAGGTCCATCTCTCCGATGGCTTTGCATCTCTTTGGGGCAAAGCTTGCCTCTGAGCCTGCAGTGCAAGGCTCTGCTCTAAGCTGATGCTTCCATATGTCGCCATAATATCAATACTTAACCTCCCCCCCCAAGCCAGCCAACTGATCTGAATGGTTTATTTGCAGACCTGCCAGGCATCTGTAAATTCCAGGCATCCCCACTTCCGTGGCAAGGGATTTTATAAGAGGCAGAACAGCTTTGAAGTGAACCCCCTCTGCCCCAGCAGCTCTCCCAGCACCGGCAGCAGCGTCGGAAGCCTGACTGCGCAGGCAGCTCCAGCTGCAAACCCTCAGCCGGAGCTGGAGTCGCACAGCGGGTCCGTAATGCAGGATGGCCGCAGGCTGAGACCAGCCACGCGCCTTTTAAAGGATTATACCCACCTGGAAGGTAAAGGAGAGGGAGGAATGAGCGGTGGTCCTGGCCCGAGCCCTCCTGGGCACGACCACCAGCACCCAGGGGCAGGCGAGTCCTTCACGTGCTGCTTTGCCAGGAGGAATTAAACCAATTCCCCAACACCCTCACTTAGCGCTGGAGCGTGGATGTGACCTGCCAAGCTGCCAGGGCTGAGCCACGGGGATCTGTAGTGAGGATACAGCTGGATGTTGAATCTCTCTGGACCTGCAGCTCCCAAGCTGAGCTCCTCAAACTCACCGTGTCCCTTTGCTCTGAGCCCAAGCTGGGCTGAGGGCGTTTCGGAGGTGACTGCCTGCACGAGGGATGTCACCCGGGTACTTGGCAAAAGCAATTCTGCAGCAGAAGCGTTGGGTGGAGGGAGGTAACTCTTTGGTCTGCACCGTGGCAGCACCTGAACATCGGAGCATGTTTCTGTGATGCTCTGCCCTTCCTGACCTGTGTGAGAGCCCTGAACGGTGCCTGCTCCAGACCAAGCTCCCTCCCTCCTGCCACCGGCCACACGCCAGCACCGTGGCTCCTGGGCGCTGTTTCCTCTCCCCAGTCTGTGATTCTCAAAAGAACCGCGTTACTTTCCCCAAAGGAACCCAGGCATCTCTTGCTATGTCTGCCTAAATGGTCCGTCAGGCGCTGGCAGCAGCCCCCTGCTTCGGTGTTCAGCAAAAGCACCTTTTCTTCACACGCCAGCACAAAGCAACAGCTTTGGTATGAGGCTTCTCTGCAAGGAGATAAAGATCCTGGAGCAACTCCTCGCACTTTCTGTAACGGATCCCTCCTCTCTTGGTTTGTCTCGTAGTCAGTGACCGGGCTGTCCGAGCAGGACACGGGTTATTTCTGTGCAGAGCGGAGGAAGCAGGACCCAAACCACCTGCCTTGGCTGAGCCTCGGGCTCGGGGCCGCTCTTTGAGATGTTTCCTGTTAGACTGGTGAGAGCGATACTAATGCAGCCCTCCTCGGAGGGCACGTGTCGTGGAGATTAGGCTATTGTGTTCGACAGCGTTAAGGGCATTAGATAAATCCTCCTGCGGGAGCAGGTCCCCCCCCCATGCCGCCGCTGCTTTCCCTGGGCAGTGCCAGGACAATGTCCTTACGCTGCTCCCTGCGCCGCCGGCGCTGATCCTGTCACGGACCGAATTCTGTTTCATGGTGGTTGACTTGCAGCTCCCAAGCCCGTGACTGCAAATGGGTCTGCGAGGCTGAGGTGTGCTGCTCGAAGCTCCCAACGGGATGTCCTGCTGGGAGCAGCGGCTGCTGGTGTCTGAAGGGATTTTATCTAAAGCTGTTCCTCTCCCCTGGATATGCCCGAGGGTCACAGACCCATCCTCTCCCGCTCTGGTTTGCTGTGGTTCCAGCACCAGGGATGAAGCTGGAAAACCAGATCCCAGGGTCCCCGTGGCTGTGGGTGGCCGGTGGCAGAACAAGGACCGTTCCTGGTGGGGGACCTCCAGCAAGGAGCCCACGTGCAGCCGGGCCATTTCTTGTGGCATCGTGAGAGCTCGGCTCCGCGTCGGTGTGTTGGCAGCTGAACCTCTGAGCATCGCTGCTCTGCCAGGGTGGGCAATGAAACGAGTTTGCTTGCAGTACCCAGTACCCTGAGGTGTGTCGGCCAGTCAGGTCAGCGTCCCGGATGACAGCACGCTCTTCCAGAGCCAGGCATCTCCGGCTGCCAGCAGTGACTTTGGAAGAGACCTCGGGGAGGCAGGCTCTGCTCTGTATCCCAAGGATCGCGCTCCTTGTGCATCAGCGTTCATCCCCTTCCCCTCCCAGCCAAATACTGCTCCAAGAACGAATATCACTTGCCTCTGAGAAAATGAAGGCGATTTGACTGCAGGGCTTAAATCCGGTGTAAAATGTACTAGGATCTGACTGCTGATGGGGAACATCTGGTCTGTGACCTTCACGCCCGAGGAGGTGTGAAACAACTCTTTGGAGATAGCTCTGCAGCAGGCAGGATGCTTTACAGTGGCTCGTTATTGCTCCGGAGCAGAGCCGCGGGCAAGGTCCTGGAGACCTTTGGGGGTTGCTGGGGGCTGCCCGCTGCGGCTTCGCAATGGTCGAGGCGGTCGAAGTTCAGGTAGAGGTGGGAGAAACGCAGGCGTCTGGGACAGTCCTGCTGCCAGGGGCCAAGACAGACCCTACGGGAGCACCAGCGACGTAATGGCACTTCTCTTCATGCTTCGCTTCTCAACGATGCTGCTCAGCCCCTGAGGAGCGACCCACGTGGCTTGTGTCCCCCAGTAGCTCCATACCGGGTCCCTTCCAAGCATCCCATCCGGACTGTCTTACAGGGAGAAGGTGAGGACGCAGCGCAGGGTCCGTGCTGCTGGAAATCGCGGCTGTTTTTCTGCCTGCCCATCGCTGCCCAGCCCGTGGCTGCACCTCGTTTTTGGGGACTCGGTTTATCGCGGTTTGAATTTTTAATCTGTTAATAATCTGACCTGTCACTCAAAGAAGGAGATGGATATGGAAAAAGGCAAAGCCGCCACTCTTCTGCTGCACAGCATGTGCCCAGAGCTCAGCCCGTGCGAGAGGAAAAGGGGCTCATAAAAATATGATTAGATTTACTCTGCCTCATTTCAAACCAGAGCATGCTCGTAATTCACAGTGACAGAGGAGGGTTCACCAGGCGGAGACCCCACCGATAGACATTTCAGTAACCACTTTCAATTAGGAATTTCTTGGCACGTTCCCAACTTTGTGTCAAACTCTTCTGGGCTGCGTTTTGGCCGGGTCAGCTTCATATGTGTAATTGAGTCCCTGCTGAGCAGCAGGCAGGAGGGTTGCCTTTGCTCACGGGGAAGGTGGAGGACTGTCCCTGACAGCTTGCAAAGAAGGAGCGTTTCACACCCAGCACAGAAAACTGCTGAATTTTTCCATGTTAAAAAAAAAAAAAAAAAAATTCTTTTGGAAACCACTGGATTTGGGTTTAAAAGAAAATAGTTTTTCAAGATGTATGCCAAACAAAAAAAATAGGATTAATCCAAGATGTCCCTCTCCCACCTCTCCAGGCCAGTACCAAAGATCCAGCCATCCTTAGGCTGGTGCGGCCGGGATGAGACTGCTCCAGCGCAGGGACTGGTGCGACCACTGCATCCGTGCCGCCTCTCCCGGCGCTGCGGGACGACTGGACAGCCCGTGCCCGTGGCTCCCCCAGCTCTCGCTCCCGGCAGGCTGGGATGTGGCTGAGCTGGAGCAGGCTCTCGCCTTAGCTCTGCTTCAGCATCCGCTGAAAAATTTTAAAGCCTGTTTTATGGCAGGCAGATCTGGCCCGCAGCCTTTCTCCCTCCCTGGAGACTTCAATGAGAAAGTCATTATTTTGCTGATTTTTGTTGACACTCTGTGTAAGAGTTGCCATGGCTCTCGCCCGGCACACCTCTCCTGGCCGGGAAGTCGGGGGACTGGGATGGGGAAGGCTCAAGGCACGGCAGCTGCCACCGCCGGACAGGGCCAGGCGGGGACACGGGGACACGGCTGTGCCCAGGGACCTACCGGGGTGCTGGCATCTCTGCAGCTGTGGCCGGTCCCCTGCACTGTGGGCGAGCCCGGTGCCCCCAAATTCCTGTTTTACTCCTCTCTTCCTGTGATGCGTTTTGCCGTTTCCCGAGCTGTTTCACTCCAGTTTGCCACAAGCTGCACATTTTTTCCATATCTCTTCCCAGACAGGACTCCGGGTATCCTGAGCGTGCTGAAGTTTCACGGCCCATTAGGATAAGGGAACGACGTTCCCATCGGCTGGGTTCACCGCTCCGGGCTGCCGAGCAGCGGAGAGTGAATTACGAGCAGGCTCGGAGCCGGGCTGCAGCCTCTGGCCAGGACGGGATTACTCGGGATACGGCCGGTGAGGAAGCGCAGGGGATGCGGGGTGGATGCAGGGACCCCGATCCCTGGTTGCTGCAGCTCTGTGGCCGCCTGTCCCGGGGGATCATCGCTGCGGAGCCGAAATGGGTGTCTGCTGCTCTCAGAGGGACTGTTCTCCTGCCCACAGGGGCAGCCCCTAAACCCCCCACTGCCGCTGGCACCGCTCAGCACCCTCCTTAATTAATTTTTCAGACTCCACAGCCGGTTTTGATGAAAAACATCCCACAAAAAGCCAATGAGCAGTCACCGAGCAACACTGCGGCCTCTTTTAATGATATTTTCTTTGTGGTTTTGGTTTGGAATATCTTTCTCTTAAATGAAGAAAGAAGCCCCCCTCTTGGGCTGAAATGATTTGACTTTATTCCTTCATTTTCTTGCATTCCTAAATCCTCAGCTCCGGCACCTGGGGCTCAATAGGAGTTTTAAATTGGCCGTAGCAGGGCTAGGATGCTGACCTCTTCACCTGTTTCCTTCCTGCCATCTTCTGCGCTGTCCTTGCTCGTGCCGTCGCATCCTCGATTCCTTTGCCACGCGACGCTCGGGTTTTACGCCCGGCTTGTCTCGCGTGCGGCTGTTTGCAGCGGGCACGGGGGAATTGCTGCTGTCAGCAAGAAGGATTTGTCCCATCTCAGGCTGGGACGTGGCGTTCGTGTTCCCCAGCGCTTTCACCAGGCGTAATCTTTTAGTCGCATCTTCCAGGGAAGGTGTTTTATCCAGCACGATATATAGGAGCCAGCCCCAGGCACGCTCCCTCCCTGGACCGTTCCAGCTCCTTCCAGTATGGTTGTATTTTATCTGTGGAGCTCTGTAAGGATTTTGTTCCGTCATCCTGGAATTTTTATGACTCCTTTGTGTGTATATAATGCGATTGCCCTGGAACAGAGAGAAATTAATCATTGTTCCTTTGTTAGTTTTCAGGAATTTTTAATGTCTATGTTTTTGTTCATCTGTCATGTCCAAATGTGGGGTCCATGGGCTATTTGACATTTAAAATGACTTAATTGCTTAGATTTTCCCCCTCAGTGTTTATGGACACTTGTTCGTATTAGATTTTGAATGTGACATTATGTACCACGTATTTTCCGGCTGGTTCCAATTTTTCACTCCATCCCAGTGGTTCACAACATCTCCTCTTGCTAGAGATCATATCTCTGGACTCTGTCGGCTCCCAACGGGTCGATGGGGTGAGCGAGGCTGCGAGAGGCAGCCCAGAGTAACGCCGACCTGCAGCGCATCCCTCCCTGTGTCGAATGACCTGCGAATCCAGGGCCGTTGATGGCTCTTGTAAGATGTCTGCATGAGGAAGATGTCTGAGATGGCATTGCACAGCGTCCGGTCCCCGTTCTCCAGCCAGGCTGTAGATGCCACGTGGGATCGGGGCGAGGTGCCCGTGGTATCTGGTGGCAGCTGGTTTTGGCCCCAAGCCTGGGAGCAGGCTCGCTCAGCAGCTCTCCTCTTCCAAATCTCTCATTTTGGGGGATTTCTGCTTCTTTCACAAACCTTTGCGGTGGGCAGCCCGGCTGGGTGCTGCTCCTGTCTGTGCCCCCCACCCGCCGCGTGAAGGAGCGCTGCGGGTAACCCTGCTCGGCGCGGCCCGGGTCCGCACTGGGAAGGTGCACGACGCAGGGGCAGGCGTTGCCCTTTGGGACTCCGAACTGCCCCTGGTTTGCCTGGGTCGCTGTCGGCAGGTTGCTTCACCGCGGCAGGCCTTCATCTCCGTAGGGCCGCCGTGCCGGGGCTGGCTTCGGTCGGGACAGACTTGAGGTCACCGGTGATCCTTTCTCACCTTCTAGGGGACGGACAGCGGGATGGGAGGCCAAGCGCGTGTCGGACATGGAGACAAGGCAGAGCTCAGGAGCTGCGAGGCCGGGCCGGGATGGCTGCGCAGCCGTTTCCCTGTGCTCCTGCTCACACAGCTCAACGGCAGCACTGAAAGCTTTCAAGTCCGTGCTGCTACAGGCAACGGTTTTATTCGCATCCCTCCTTGTCCGGGAACATCCCTGTGAGATGTCCAGGTGTGTGCATCCTTTTCAGGTACCCAGATGCGCGTCCCGCTCAGGCTCCTTCCGCAGCTGCACGCGGGAGACGCTGGAAGAGCGAAGGGACGTCTCCGGGCTGTGCTCAGAGCTAGCTGTCAGCCTGCAAGACATCAGCTCGGGGCTGGTCCAAACCCTGGTGGATCAAGGGCAGCTTGACTGGTCAAGAGGAGGCAGCCAAGCCAAACACGAGCAAGTCCCAAACCTCCTCCGTGAGCCAAGGTAATCCCTGTTAGGCTCAGGCTTTCTCTGCCTCGTGAATTTAGGGAGAAGGTGCCGGTACCAAGGCTGTGAGATGGAGCAGGCCTGAGGTGTGGGGACAGGCAGGCGCTGGCGGCGGGGACAACCGGACAGACTGACGTTTGGGCTCTTAGCGGGCACCTCAGGATAGGTGGAAACTATGTATGACTAACCCTGTTACACACGTCATTAGGAAAATGTCAGTTAACACAAAAGATGCAAATTGTACCAGGCTGCGCTTCCTGAGCGCTCTGCAAAGCCTTTGCGACGTCATGTGCTTTTGCTGTGGCTCTGTAATGGTTTCGACGCTTTCTTGGGCACGTTTGCTCCTGCTCCATTGAGGCTGTTTTGCATTAAATTGTTTGTTTAGCAGCTACTGGGGTTTTGGCAGGACAGCTGTTGCCTTCTGCGGGTTGCAGAGCGGGAGGGTGTCATGCAATCCTGCTTTGCAGAGCAGCCAGGCTCGTCAAGGTGGAGTCTTCTCGTTTCACTGCTGCTCACCCCACCGGTCCCACCACCTAGTAGCACCCTGTGGGTTCGGACCAGATGGTCTTTGTGGGAGGGGCACCTCTGCTGGGGCCATGGGGACCTGGGCTGACCATGGGCCAGGGTCCGTAGACGACTCCTGGGAAGGTCTTTTGATGGGGCAAGGTCACCCAGATCCCAGACCCCCAGCAAAACCCTCCAGACCCGACGTGCGCTAAAGAAAACAATCCCAGCATATTAATGCTTGCAAAAACAAACACTAGGAAGACAGGAGAAGGAACAAGCCAGCCATTAAGGGAGAGCTTGAGCCTCTCTAGACCTCCAGTCCCTCCATTTCCTACGGCCGTTGCCTCCCTGAACACCCCATGCCAAGAGCAGTCTCCAGCTGTGCCCTGGCAGGTCTATCTAGCATGGGTTCCTTTCAAAGGGGCACCTCCACCCTTCCCAAAGCCGGATTTGCCTCTTTCTCAGGGGTTCTTCAACATCTCACTTTACAATGCAACGTCCTGATTTCCACCAGGACAAAGCTCTGCTTGGCTGGAAGAGCGCAGAGAGGAACCACAACCAAGGGAGACGTGGCATGGCCACAGGAGACACTGCAGGATCAGCAGCTCAACGTGCCTCCCGGGGCCTTGCAAGGGTTCTCACCTCTCCTTCTCAGCACTTCTCATTTTTTTTAATTTTTTTTTTTTTAAATTTTAGGGGAGGACAGCAACTGATTCTAGGTGGTTCCTGAGCCCAACGAGTAAAATCAGGCTAATATTGCATCTTGCGGTAGCTGGAAGAGGTTAGCCCCAGCACACACGTAGTGGTGTGTTCCTCCACGCAACGGAGGAAGAGGAGGACACGCCAAGGAGGTGTATTCAGTCCACTCGCCCTTGGAGCATTTGTGGACTGGGTCCTGCAGAGAGACACATCTGAGGGTCGCCCTGGGTGTGCAACTCGCCGTGGGACCTGCGTGGGACCTGCGTGGGTGCCCCAGCTGGGACGCAGGGATGGCTGGGGAGGGAGTGAAGGAAATCCCGACACCCCGTGGTAGAGAAAGCAGCCGGTGAGCAGCGCAAAAAGCCGTGCGCTGTAGCCCATGCTTCGTCCTAAGGTAACGCTTCGCCAGAGTTTCCTGCTGAACTGGGTGAGTATTTCGGGGACGGCGGGGTGGTGAAGGTCAGAAGGGACATCTGGAGGTGACGGATCCAAACCCCCGTGCAGGGCAGGGCCTTGCTTAGGTTGCTCAGGGCCTGATTCTGAGGAGCTTTGACCATCTCCATGATTGCCCAGCCTCTGGCAGCCAGCCGGGAAGGAGAGGCTGAGGAAGGGTGAGTTAGCGGCTGCCTGGTCCCTGAGGGACACCCGGGCATGGAGGGAACCCAGGCACCCGAGGGTGCCTGCCCGCAGCTCTGCCTGCTGCTGAGGGCGAAGGACCTGAGGTCCAAGCAGGCAGGAGTCGGGGGCTTCGGCCCCTCCACGCAGGAACCTGCGGGGTGAAAGCCGATGCTGAGCGTACCCCGAGCACGAGCTGCCAGCCCCAGCGCCGCCGGGGCTCCTGGTGCGGGTGTGATGATGGGGAGCACTGGGAGTGATGGGGAGCACTGGGACACCGCCTCCACCCCAGTTTGCGTCGGCAGGTTTAAGGGTATTTAAAGGATACTTAAGGGTGTTCAGGTGGTTTTAAGGGCTCCCCCTTCTCCCTGGGACTAGAGCAGGCAAAGCAGCCCACGTAGGAGAGGCCTGAAAACGCCTTCGAGCCCCAGTCCTGCAAGAGGGGTCCCGGAGACGCACAGCTGGATGAAAGCAAACACATCTGGGTTATATTCCCTGCTCGGCTCCGGCCCCGCTGCCGGGGCTGGGCTCCTTCCTCCCCTCCCTGGGCTGCTCCGTCCCCCGCACTGCGGCCGGAGGACTTTTGGAGGCAGAGACGGGCTCTCTTCCCCCGCCTCGTATACACAGAGCCACCCTGCAGCCCCAGATGTCGGGGATGGCCAGAGGATTCCTGTGGGGCCGTTTCACCCCATTTTGAAATTATCATTTTTTTTCTCTAGGTTGATTAAATCCAAACACAGCTAATGTGCTCACAGCCCTCGCTTGCTGCTTGTTGCCCAGAGCACCGGCGCTACTCAACGTGCCGGTCTCCTCCTTGAGCAATGGGCAGAGCCGGTGGGTCCGATACGGGCCGGGTCCAGCCCCAAAACTGTCCCAGGGGATGGGGGTGGATGTTCCTGCTGCTCCGCTCGGGTCTGGGTCGGACCTGCTACCCCCAGCACGGGACCCACCGGCAGACGGTGGCAGTTTAACTTGGCTTTGCTCTGTCCCCAAACTCGAGCAAGTCCCCCCCCATCCGAGCTACCTCCCCACCTGTCAGTCAAGTAGCTTTACTCTTTGTTTTCTTCCTGGTGCTTTTCCACAAATATCTGTATAAACAGGATTGCTCTTCTGTAGTTTTCCAATCGGAACTATTCTGTTTCAGGTTCTTTGTTTGTTTGTTTGTTCTGTGAAATTTGTAATGGTTTCCAGGAAAGCCAAAACTTTTCCAGCCCGCAGCGAGGTGCCTGGGGTGCCCCAGCTGGGACGCACGTGCCTGCCTCCCCCGGCACCCCGGCCGGCACACGCCGCCTGCCCCGACCTGCACCCCTCCAACTTACACAACAGCGAACGGAAAACACGGATCGCGTTTCTTCCAAAACCTGCCACAAAACAAACCCGATGCCACTTTTGGGGAGCTGGAGAAAGGGAGGGTTTAAGCGAAACGTTTCTGTACGATGGAAAGAAATCATTAAGCCGAGTTTTGCAGCGATGTCTGTCTGCACCTATTGCCAGTTTCCCACATCAGAAGGCGTCACCCAACTCCCAAGCTGGGACTCCAGCATCTGCCGGTGCTTGCAAAGAGGCTGCAAGAGCACAGCGAGGGTAGGAGCTGTCTGTACCCACAAGCTGGCTGTTAACTCTGAAGAGTAATGATGTCAGGGCAAGAACGAACTGTCTTGTTTCTAACCAAGCCCACAAGAAGGAGCAAAGGTATGTTCCACTTCTTTTTTGTAAACTCAAGTGCCTTTCTGTGGCCATCTGCGAGGTGTGACTGCCGTTACCCACCTGCCAGGAGCCAGGGGAGCGGTGGGGACATTTAATAAACCAGTCCCACCGGCCCCAGGGTGAGGATATGGGGATGAACGAGGCTGGGGGAGTGTTTGTCCCATTGGGAGACGGCTGACAAGTGAAAGAGGTGAAGGGGGGGACTCCAGCATCCCCGCCAAGGCCCCCAGGTGCACGAGCATCGGCTGTGGGTGCTGCCACGGCCCGTCCCACCGAGGGGTTCGGTCCCCCCCAGACGGGGCCACCACGGGGCAGCCAGAACAACCCCTCGCATCGTGGCTGGGCTGGGGGGCGGCCGCACTTCAGAGTCACGGATTTGCCTTCAATTAAAAGCTGTTTCTTGCGGATTTAAATTCCTTGATGTTGCTCTCTATAACTGACCTGGATTTATTTATTATTAGAAATAACTTCTCCCAACTTTGCCATATCAGAGCATCACTGCAGCCGGGGCCAGGGACTTGTAGCTTGATGTTTGTCACTCCGGTCCCTCATTGTCCCCAACCCTGTCCAAGCCCTGCGTGGCCAAGACGAATCGTAGGGATCTGTTACATGGTTGTGTGCCAAGGTTGGGAAAGAGCAGCATCTCTGGGCTGCTCCAAGCTGTTTCTCTTCTGCAAACCGAGAAGTTGCCAGAGAAAAGAAACCTTTGGGATGAGATAAATTGATGCAACTGAAAAATAAAACACTTTGCACATGAAGAGCATTAGGTTTTAACCGAAAGTGTAATTTAATACACTTTGGGGAACGTGATGCGCTCCTGCAATTTTTAGCTTTGACCAACATAAACCGCAAAGCTTTAGTTTACCTAAACGCACCCTTTTTTTTTTGATCAGGATTGCAGCAAAGCGGGTGACTCGTGCCGAGAGGCTGGGAGCTGCGGAGCTGTGCAGCCGGGCTCATTTCTGTACCCCCCCCCCCCCCGAGGTGGGCTGTTACCCGGCGAGGGGACCGCGTGTGCGACGTGGGCGAACCCAGTCGAACAGTTTGGTTCTCACAGAGGAAGTACAAGAACACCCCTCTGCTCCGGACAACTCGTTCCACGTGTTCTTCAGCCTGTCCCACGCCTGAGTGGTGATCCTGCCGTGTCCTCGGTCTGCAAAGCCGGTGCGGGAAAAGTCTTGGGGCCGGGGTAGAGTTTATTGTGCGGCGAAGCCGTTGGCAGGCACAGCGTGTCCCTGCGGAGCCCGGTGGGAGAGGTGCCTCGAGTGATGCCCTCGGTCACCGCGGCAGGATGCGCCCGGGACCTCGGGTACCGCTGCCGGGGGACGCTGGGGCCCCGGGGCCGGGCTTGGTCGCTGCCTCCCCGGCGGGTCGAAGCCCCCGGCCCGCACGCCCCCCCCCCCCCCCCCCCCCGCCGCGGGCCAGGGCTCGGGCACCGGGTCCAGGGGCAGCAGCGGGGATGCGGGGGCAGGGAACCGGGGGAGCGGGGCGATGCGGGGAGCAGCACCGGGGCAGGAGCGGGGAGTCTGGGCGGGGCGGGGCGGGGAGGGACCGGGCAGGCTCCGCTGCGAGCAGCGGCCGGTGCCTCCTCGGGGGGAGCCGCGGGCGGGACCGGCACCGGCACCGGGCGGGGCTGCAGCGGGACCGGCGGCGGCACCGGAGCGCGGCCCGGGCGGAGTCGGGGCCGGGCGGGGCGGGGGAACCGGCCCGCTCCAAACCCGCCCCCCGCCTCGGGGAGGAGGCGGTGGCCGAGCCCCTCCGCCGCGCCGAGCCGTGCCGAGCCGAGCCGTGCTCCAGCCGCGCCGTGCCGAGCCCGGCCGTGCCAGACCCGAGCCGTGCCGCGCCGCTCCGCTCCGCTCCGCCTCTCGTCCATGGCGGCCCCCGGCCCCACGCGTGTCCCGGCCCCGGCACGGAGCCGCCGCTGAGCGCTGCGCCCCGGCCCGGCGTCCAGGTAAGCCCCGCGGGCGGCCCCGACCCCCGGCTCGGAGCGGCGGCCCCGAGCACCTGCCCGGGACCGATCCTGCCCCTCGCCCGCCGGTGCGGGGCCGGGGGGCGGCTGCGGGGGTCCCGGCGGAGCCTCTTTACCCCGGGTGTGTGTGTGGGGGGTGTCCCAGCCCCGCGGTGCCCGGTCCCGGGCTTCGCTGGGTTTTTATTTCCCCCGGCCGGGGCCGTGCGTCCCGTCCGAGCCCGGTAGGGTCGGATGCTGTCACCCCCAAACGGGGCAGAACCGGGTCCTCTGGGCTTCCGCGGAGGATGCGAGGGCTGGGGAGAGCCAGGATCCGGCCCCCGGCCGCCCACCTCCCGCTCGGTGTCGGGGCGGCCTTCGCGGCCGAAGGAGTTTGCTTCATATTTGGAGAGCGTCCCGCCACGCAGAAACACAAACACGGCGAGGGACGGCTCAGGGTGCAGTTTGTTCACAGGAGGGGGGGAAAATGCGTGCTGTCTAAATATTAGTTTAAGAAACGGAAGGATCTGTGGCCGGGCTCTGCTTGCATCTGCAACCCCGTCACCTTCTCCTGGCTCCAGCCGCTAGCTTTCGGCCGCCGCCGAGTTGTGGTAATAATATATCCAGAGCTTAGCAGGGGCTGGGAGGCGAATTTCACCCCGGCGTCGAGGGAGGGAATTTCCCACTGTTGCTGCGGTCTGTATGAAGGCTTTAAAAAAACAACCTAGACCTCGGATGTCTTTATTGCACATATATGGTAGCTTGTAGCCAGCACTGATTTAAATCCTATCGTTGCTTTGGGAGCCAATCCACAATTAGGCGCTGGGTCGAGGGCATGGTTTATCGCAGCGGGAGAAGGGACCGATGGCTGTCGGAAGCAGCGCGTGAGTCATGGATGTGTGCTCAAGTCCCAGGTCTGAAGCCAGGATCATCCGTGGATCCCAAATTTAGGCTCCCCCGTTCGCGGGCGCTCCTGGATTTAACGGCAGAAGCGGCTGAGATGCTGCGTGGCGGAGGGCAGAGAAGTCAAGCGGGGAAGGGGGGGAGGTGCCTGTGTGCAAGATTTTAGGAGGCTTGAGCACTTGTTTGGTTTTTAGCTGCTGGTTTTAACTGTGCCTCTGGTTCAGATGCAAATCTGCCCTCTGCAGCGCTGACTCCAGGTCACAAAGCAGAGCTAGCGATGCCGCGCCGGAGGTTTGCTCCGGGCTGTGGCAGTGCCCTGGTGTGAGCATCCTCGGTGTCACCACACAGCCGCCCGTCAGCCGGTGGCAAGCTGTGGGCTCATCCTGCGCCTCCGTCCCCAGCAGGTCCAGGGCTGGGCTGGGCTGGGGGGGGGGTGGGGGGTGCAAACGAGACTTTCCTCCATTTCTACATCTCAACTTTATAAATAGCGATGGATCTCAAAGCGCTTGCTCGATCCTGGTCCGGCTCGTGTCTCTCCTGGAAGAAGGAGCAGAGAGGAGGTGCAGCACATCCCCGTGCCAGCTGCAGGCACCCCGGGGATGCCCGGCTCTCTCTCCTGCTTTGCAATCAGCTACTTCGCAGCAGGACGTGGTGTCAGGGCCGGGCTCCTCCCGGGCTGCACAGCCACAGGATTTGCAAGGGCAAGGGGAGAGCCCAGCACCTCCCAGACCTCGTGGCATCCAGCCCCTGGGCTGTAAATAGGAGCAGCTGGTCCAGTCTGCTGTGACACAGCTCAGGGGCCACACACGCAGGTCCTGGCGCTGCTCCGGTGTCCCCTCTCCCTGGGAAGTGGGCACCCCTGGGTGGGCTGGGTGGTGCTGGGTAACGGAGCGGGCCTGGCTGCGGCTGCACTGGGTGCCCTCCCATGGTGCAGCCGTGAATCACAGCTCTCCACTCGGCCGTCTCCCCGCTTCCCCAGCGCAAGGCTCCTCCTCGGGCTGCCCTTGGGCTGCTCTGCTACGGCCCTGCCAGGCTCGGGGGCTCCAGGGCACGCTTTTAAGGTTGATTTCCACCTTTGGGGGGCTGCAGGGGAGGATCTAAGATTTGCAATATCCACTTTTTTGAGGTCAAGATACCTCTCACGTGGCCCTAAAAACAGCCGAGCCGGTAGCGCGGCCAGAGCAGGCGTCACCTCGGCTGTCCCCGGTGCAGCGTGCCATGCCCGCGCCCGGTGCGGTGGCATTCAGCACGCAGGGCAGGCAGCTTCCCAGCCGGGAGAGCCCCATCCTGTGACATGCTGAGCCACGCCGTGCCCACTCAGGGGTGGCCTTGGTGGGGGGGGGGGGTGTCACAAAGAGCCGACAGCTCCCTGTCGATGTCAGCCCCTTCCTGCAGAGCATCTCGCGGTACCCGGCAGGGCTCAGCCTCAGCCGAGAGGGAGATGCCGAGAAGAGGAAGGCTCCGGGGGCCTCGCGTGGGTGCCCGTTGCAGGAGGTGCAGTAGCGGAGCTCAGGACTGGTGTGTGTTTTACTGGTGTGGTTTTATTTTTTTCCCCCTGGTGCCGCAGGCAATTTCATTGCTGGTCTAAGCTAAAGCACATGTGCACAATCCCGCTTCCAGGACCCTTGCTAAGCCCAGCCGGGGCAGCAGCACGTGGTCCCGCTCCAGCAGCTCTTGGGGCTCGGTGTGCATAGGGAGGGGATGAGGACCCGGGTACCAGCTGACCCCCCCCGCTCCCACCGTGCCGGGGATCACTTGGCATCCCAGGAGCGCTGCCGCAGCGATGCAGCCGCGGGGCAGAGCGGTCCCTCGGTCAGGGTGAGCCGTCTGCTCCAGCTCCGTCGTTAGCTGGTTGGACTGGAGAAATCCCACCCGACCCAGCTTTTTCTGGGATTTGGCCAGTTTGGAGTAGTCTTTCCCCATTAAACTTGAAGGAGAGGAAGGGAAACCCAAACTTGTTCCCTCCCGGTTGCGCCGGGCGTGGTGCAGAGATGCTCTCGTGTGAAGGAGCATCCTGAGAGCGTAGGAACGAAGCAACCCCCTCTGTGATCGCCCTGGGAAGGGAAATGCCACAAGCAGTTTCGTTCCCATCGCTTCTTCGTCACGAAACCCGAAACGGGCTCAGTTTGTAACTCAACATCCAGAGAGCTAAATTGAAACAATCTATTTGCCACCGCGTTGTTCTCGAACGACGACAAAAAAGCATTTCCTTCCGCAGCTGTTCAAAGGCCGCGTCGCCAGCATGTCAGCCCCTTAATAAGAAATGTCAGTCACATCAGCGCTGGGTTTCCTGAAGTGTTTTGATTTTGATGGAACCACCATTTTATTTTTTTTATTTTTTTATTTTTTTTCCAGCAGAAAAGGTTTCTTTTGAACTTTGTCCAAAGCGAGTGTATAAGGGGATGAATGGTGGCTGCCGGGACGGAGGCAGGGCAGAGAAGGCAGCGCTCCGAGGGGCCAGTAGCCCCAGACTGCCCCGGCACAGCGGGAGACGTCCCGAGAGGGGAAGTTCCTCCTTTAGCATCGCTCCCAGGCTGCAATAATCCAGGGCAGGAATTGCATTTTCCTCGGTTTCAGCAGCTTTTTTGGAGTGCAGGGACCTGGCTGCGTGGTGCTCGGGGCGGGGTGATAAATCCCAGCCCTGAGCTCTCCGGGGCGATGCCCAGCGCTGAGCAGGGACGTTCGTGAGCAGCGTCCGGGTTCGCTGTAACACGGCGCCAGGTTTAGGGAGCCCCTTGATTTCACCTGGGCTTGGATTTTTCCAGACAGCGGCAGAGGGGTGAGGTGGTTGGGAGCCCACCCCTGGTCCTTCCTGGGGGGAGAAGCCTGTCCCCGACGGAACCGAATGAACGTCCATTTTCGAAGCTTATTGAAAGCAAGGGAATAGGCCGGGATCTGGGCGATGGATACCGCAAACAGCTGCCATCAGGGGCCGGGGAGGGCTCGCAGCCCACCACCCTTCCCATCTCCAGGCCGTGGCAGCTTCGGGGGCAGCTGGGCATCGACAAACGCGTTTTGGTCAAGACTCAGGGGTGAGAACCGCTTTCCCCCCCCCGTCTTCGCCGTCTCTGGGCCTTGCTTGCGATGGCAGAGCTGTTTGCGAAAGCACCGAGCAGTCGCATCGCTGACCAGGCCGCGGGCTTCCGCACGGCTTGCGGTGGCTTTTTTTGCCTTTAATAATGTTGGGTTTGGCCGCGCTCTGGCGGGGCCGGCTGGGAGCACGGGGTGTATTTATTGCCGGCTGTTGTTGCTCCCTGACCCTCCCCTATAAAACACTGGGGCCGTTGGACTTGGTGATGGCTGATGGTGGCCGAGGATCTCCTGGCACCGTAAAACGGGGCAGAGACCCCGGTCCGGGGAGCCTCGTGCTGCGCTCCCAGAGCAGAGCAGGGTCAGCTCGTCCCTGTGCCACCGATCGCGGGGCTGCAAGCCGAATCCTCCATTCCCGTGGGGTCCGTCCCAGTGGCCGTGGTCCCCGAGCAGCTCTGGGCTGCAGCCGGCAGAGCCGTGCCGGGAGGAACGGGCAGGGAATGGTCCCAGCAAGGTGCTGGCGTGGCCTGTTGGGTTCTCCCTGGGGTTTTCCCTCTCTGCTGCCTTCCCCACGACAGCCAGGGATGCCACGTCCTTGTGCAACGTTGCGGGGGGCAAAGCCGGCCAAAACCTCGGGTGTGAACCAAAACATCCTCATCCCCTCGAGCAGGTGCTGCATCCCACCTGGGGACACCAGTCCCGTCCCCCCAGGGTGTCCCCGAGGAAAGGCTCGCCTCTGATTTAACAGGGCAGCTGCCGTCTTCGTTAAGTGGTGCCGGTTTATTAAGAGCACATTTCTGAGGTTTAGCAGCTCCACGGAGCCGTCTGGGAGGGACGGTGCCAGCGGTGGAGCTGCCGCCCGTGGCAGGAGGACGTGGGAGGCGGCTGCTGGCAGCGACGCTGAGCCGAGCCGGGTGCCGGTGACATCGCCCCGCTGCCCCGAACCAGGGGACACGCGTGCACGTGCGCGCGCACACACACGCGTGTGCCTGTTCAGTGCCCAAGGGCAGTTTGGGGGCGGCGGGGGGGGGGGGCAAAGGAGAGGCTGGAAGGACGCAGCCAGGATTTGGGTGGCACGAGCCCCCTGAGCGCAGGCGGAGGGAGGACGCGTACGCGCGGAGGGACGGTGACGTCAGGCTGTGACGAAGCATCGCTTGCGGTGGGATCTCCCCGGCAGAGGAAGGCGATCGCCCTCGCGCTGGCAGAGGACTGACGAGGGGGGGAGAGGGGGTCTGGCTCCCGCCTGGCTCCAAGAGCGGATCTGAGGGCCGTTGATCTTTTTTTATCCCCGAACACGGACGGGACGGGCTGAGTGGGCCGGAGGCGACGGAGGAGAGGTGGCATCGGCGTGCGGGCCCAGGGCTCCCTGCTGGGAGGGGGACGACGGCGCGATGTAGGGCCGCAGAGGAGATGCACGGCGATCCATCCTCTTGCTGGAGCTCTTCCTCCAGCCACGCCATTACCTTCCAGCGGCGCTTGCTTTAATTTCCTCTTGCTCCGAGCGGCACCAGCGGGTTCTGCTGCAGCACCTGAGCTGGGAAAGGTGGAAAATTCACAGAAAAGGGGCAGATCGTCGCTGCCTGCGTCGCCCCGCGGTCCTGCCCTCACCACGCTGCCGGCGTCGGCTCCTCCGCAGGAGCGCGGGCAGGATTTGGGCAGCCGTGCTCTGACTGCAAAGAACGTTTTACAGCAGTGCGGCGTGCACCGCGCCGTCGGCTGGGGGCAGGAGAAATGATCCCCATCCCTTATCCACAAGCTCATTTTGGATCCGATCCGGAATTGCGGGAGACGGACAGGAAAGGGCAGTGCCTCCGCAGCTCTCCCACACCGGTGTCCTGGGGTCACTCGGGTGTGATCAGAGGGCTCAGAGGGCAAAACTTGGCTTTTTTGGAAGGTGCGTGGTTCTTCCATGCAGAAAGCCCCCAGTCCCTGACGAGCTCCCAAGCGGGTTTTCCCCGCAGTGACGGGAAAGCCCAGGGGACTCGTCCGTCCGTCGCCACGATGCTGCGCCGCCGTATCGGCATCTCTGCGTGCAAAGGCGCCGGCGACTCTGACCTGCTGCCTTTTGGAGACTCTCCAGCTATTCCTGTCGTCTCCAGCCCTCTTCATCCCGAGCATCTCCCCGTTTTGAATTTCCTCCACCCAAAATCTCCGTTCCCAGTCCACCGCTGTCGCTGTCTCGGGAGGAATTTCTCATTTATTCGCTCTGGAGCAGCACTAAGTGCTTCAATATGTCGGCGGTTGCTGCTGGAGTCGGACAGTAAACGCTAATGAGATATTAGTCTGTGCACCATCCAAAACCCACTGGAAGGGTTTAGTGCAAATTGGATTTGCAAACCTCTCTCGGGTCTCTCTGCCCTTAGCAAAGCGCTGTAATCCCCGGCGGGCGCCTCGACAAGCCGGCTCCTTCTGTGCAGAAAGAAATTAAATAGAGAGAGAGAAAAGGGAGGGGTGTGTGGAGATAACGGGGCGGGGGGGTGTGTCCCACTGCCAGGCTGGAGGTGGCATCGGCATCACCCGCGCTTCTCGCCCGGGATGCGGATGGGTGCTCATCCCTCGCTGGGGCTGTAACTTCCCCGTCCTGCCCCCCGGCTCGTTTCTGGTTCATCCTGTCCAGGGATGCTGGGTTAGGGCAGGATCTGACCCGTATTTCTCTGGGGACGATGGCAGGAGTTATTAAGGTGGGAGCTGGAGGGACCGCACCGGAGACACGTGGAAGAGCCAGAGGTGGCCGCTCCGCAAAAACGGGGGGTTAATACACGTCGTCCTTCAAGGGCTGTCGTGCTCCCAGGGCATTTTTTCAAAGGGGAAACCGAGGCACGCTGCAAGCACAGTGACACCCCCCCGGGAATTTGGGGGGGGCCGGAGCGTGCCGCCACACCGGCCAAATCCGCAAAGAAGGAAAACCCCACGCAACGGGGAGGTGACAGTGGGCAAAGCCGCTGTGTGGGAGGAGGTGATGGTTTGACGGCAGCCCTCTTGCCCTCCTGCCTCTGTTGTGTTTTTCCCTCCTGGATCCCACCGAGAGCTTTTTCTTTCTTGGAAAAAAGGAGATTTTTTTTGCCCCCAGCAAACCCGTGGCAGCTCACAGATACCAACGGTGTCGAAACCGGCCCAGAGGAAAGCACATCTGGGGCCTGGGCTCCGTCTCGCTGCCAAAATTTAAGCTTTTAACCCTATTTCCCGAGGCACTGGGATTGTTCAAACAAGCCACAGTAATTAGTTTCCTCTGACAAACCGCCCCTTTTTGGCATCGCGCGGTTATTTAGTGCGCGTGGAGGGGGGTGGTTTGTCACTCCGGGAAAAAAAATAAATTGACGTTCGGACTTCAGGTTTCGGCATGAGGGGGAAATTTTGGGCTGGAGAAACAGCGTCGGGTGCTGGATGAGGCTGCGGGATGCGCAACGCCCTTTGCCAGCACACCAGCACCCATGGGTGCCCGGCGCTGCGGGAGGGATTTTGCTTGTGTAGGGGTTTTTTTTGCTGGAATTATCCCTCATTTCCTGCAGCGCTACAGAAACCGTCCTGGCTTTGGTGGGATTTCAAACAATCTATTTTATTTTCTCTGTCCGTCAGCGAACGGCACTTTTTCACGGGGTTCTGGCTACATCAGTGGGGTGGGGTGGTGGGTTTGTTTTTTTTTTTTCAGTTTTTACTCCCACCTCGTTCCCCGCTATGGCATTATTTCATGCCACGAGCCACGCTCTCTGCTCCAGCTGATGCACCGAGCGATACCATCCTGAAGCGTTTTATTGTAATTTTTATCTCTAATTACTCATCTCTTGTCAGCAAGGGCGGCTCTTGCTGCTGCTTAGAACTGACTGAATCGGCCTGTAAAGGTTTTTGGGTTCCTACAGCCCTGCCGAGCTTGGCGGAGCAGTCGCGCCGCGGCGGGGTCAGCAGGGACGTGCAGTCGCCGGGCTGGGCACCACGCCGCCCGTGTCCAACCAGCTAGGATTTTGAAATGCTTTGGCTTATTTTTACCTAGGAAGAGGAACGCAGGTTCCCCAAATGTGAAGTTTTCAATTATTGTTTGCAGAACCGGGGCGGGAGGTGAGGGGTGCTGGGGTGCAGGTCTCGGCCGGGTGCCCCTGGACCCCCCCCGTGCAGGCACCACCTGGGTGTCCCTGAGCCGGCCGGGCAGGGTGAACACCGCAGTGAGTCGTGCCGCATTTAAACCACCTTTTTTTTTTTTAAAATTTTTTTAATTTTTTTTTTAAATGCTGATTTATATTACGGCCGCGTATCTGCCTCCGTTGTGCCCTGGCGAGCGATGGAGAGCGCAGCAAGGCCGGAATCGGCGGGGTGGGAGACGAGGGCAGCCGAGGCTGGAGGGAAGGTAGCGTCTGTCTTTGCCCTGGCAGGGATGAGCCAAGCGCAGCCGGGGCTGAGCCGGCCCCAACCGCGGGACGTGGCAGGACACCACGGCAGAAATCACCGCGCCGCCACGCTCGGGTCCGCGTCTGCAGCGGGATTCCTCCCCGCCGGGCGCCCGCTGCGTATCCCCTGTTAATTAATGACGTGAAAGCCCACGCAGGACCTCCAGGGAAGGGGTGAAAGGCTCTGGTGCTGCCTCCCAGGGCATGGATGTGTCCCACGGGGCCGCCCGCCTCCCCGCAGCCCCGCGGCGTGTTGGGGTGCACGCCGGACGGTGAGAGCAGAAATCCCGCGGGAGGGACGGGAGACGGTGAGATCGGCCGGCACCATCCCGGCATCCGGCTCCTGAGGACTCCTCGGAGGAGTCCAACCCCAAAATGGGGCTGAGCAGGGCTGGCTCTGCTCCGGGGGGGGGTCGGGGGGGGGCAAGTACGTTGTGGCCCCGGGGTTTCTGGCCTGGGGCACTGGCGTGGAGCGGCGTCAGGCGTTGCACGGGGCGCTGGGTTTTCCATCCTGGCGATTTTGGCTTCTGTCTGTGCGAGCGGCATGGCTCGGGGGGGGCAGGGTGCCGGCCCCCGCCACGCGCTTCAAGGTGCTCCTCGGCCGTGGCCCAAATTGGGCTTTTCCTCCCTGTGCTCCATCCCCTCCGGGGAGAGCTCCCCAGCCCCTGGCTGGCAGCACCTACTCAGTCCCCACCGGCGCCGAGGGCTCCCCGGCTAAGGGACACGGGGCAGGGCACATCCTGCTCGGCGCGGGGCTCCGGCCGCACCGTGGGGGCTGCGGGGGTCCCGTCCCTGCTCGCTCCCAGCTCTGCGGCCCACGGGGAGGAGATGCCGTTTGGGGAGGCACGTCGCCGGAGGAGCCTGGGGATGCGGGACGCGCGTACGGTGGCGGCTGAGTTAACGTACCCGAAATTCCTGCCGCCGCCTGGTGCCATCTCTGCTGCTCAGCCTGGCTGCCTGGGAGCTGGTTTGGCTTCCCGACGTCCGGAACGAGGGAGATGGTGGGAATATGGATGGGGCCAAGAGCGGGGCTGCTCCGTCTGATGGCGACTGCCCGGGCTGAGCTCAGCACGGCTGGAAAGCTGCGCCCCAACCTTGCTGCTCGCACCGAGATGCCGCGTCCCGTCTGCGGCAAAGCCACGAAATCTTCCTTCTCCAGCCACGACCCGGAGCGTGGCGTGGCCGTCACCCCGGCATCGCCTGCAGCACCGCGGCGTGCACGTGCCCCTCGCAAACCCTTCAGCTGGGTCACGGGGGCTTGGTGAGGACTTTTTTTTTTTTATTATTATTATTATTTTTATCATGATGATGGGGTTGTGGGGTTGGATTTTGTGGTTTTGTTTTTTTTTTTCCTTTTTTTACCCTGCTGTTTGGAGAGATATGAACCAAACCCGCCGTAATTCAGCCCGAATGTAAATGTCATGTCAGCGTGGGAACGGCACAGGCGGCCGACGGTTGGCGTGTTCGGCCGAGAGGCTCCCCGCACCACCGGGAACGCTGACACTCCCCATGGGTCCGGTTCCGGCTCCACCGCCACCGTTTCCTCGCCGGGGCCGTGCCGATCGGCCGCAGCCAGGAGCAGCTTCAATGGTCTCCCCAAAAGGCTTTCCCAGAGGAGCCGGGCTGCGGCGGGGAGCCCCGGGATGAGGGTCTGGCTCGTTTGCGGTCGGCCCCTCGGGAGGGGACGGGGGGAAGCTGGGGCTGCGGGAAGAGCTCTGGAGTTTCTCGCGTCGGGCTGGTTTTCACTTCGGCAAAGCAGAACCATGTGTCCCGCGCTCGGCTCTGGTTTTGCTTACGGGGGAGCTGGGGAGGGGAAGGCGGCGGCGCAGGGACAAGCCAACGCTGTGGGGCCGTGGGACGCGCCGGGGCCGTCACCGCTTTTGGCGTTCAAAGCGTGGGGCTGTGCCGCCGTGCCGGTGGCGGGGAGGGGGGGGCGCGGAGAGCCACCGGCGAGGATGTGGGTGCCGCTGCCCCGTGTCCCCAGCCAAGGGGATGTCTGCGCTGAGACGGGACCACTCCGTGTCCCCAGAGCAACCTCCGGAGCAGAGCTGGAGATGGGGACATTGTCCTTCTTCCTCTCCTTTATGCACCCACTCACTGTCAAAAGAGCAGGAAAACCCAACAGTTCAACTCAGATCAGGGTTTGGGGCTTTTTTCCTTTCAATGTTTCCCATTTTGGGGCCAGTTTTGCCACTTTGGGGCTGATTTGACCCTGGGGCGTTGGCCACCCCGCCGCAGGCTCTGGTACTCGGTGCAGCATCCGCCCTGGTCGGGGGTGTCAGACACACCGATGCTCTTCGGCGGGGCGGGGTGGGTGTTCAATTCCCAAAAAAAAGCATGTCAGGAGCTCGCCATAAGTTTTGGGCAAAGCCTGCCCAGACCGTCTCTCCGCCACCTCCGTTCCCTCCGGGACCGGCCGACCGTTCTCCGAGCGGGATCAGGCGTTGAGCCGGAGGCTGCTGCTGGAGAAGCCGCTTTTCAGCAGCCCCTGGAGCTGCTTCACCGTGAGCCTGGATGGAAATATTTAATTCCTGCAGGGTGAGTCATGAGGAGCCGGGATTTCAAAGCAGCTTGGCTCCCATGTAAGGCACTAAAATAAACAGTGTATGGCAGGTGGAAGCTCTCTCTGATGTCCCGTCAAGGCTTTCGTCTTTCCAAGTGTTTCACGTTGCCAAAAAAACCTCGGCCACTCTGTGGCCTCATCCATTCTTGCGGCGTGGCTGAGGCTGAGCGCTTGAAAATAATGAATCAATGCCCGGAAGCATGAATCGACTGAAAATTTATGACACACTTATAATATAATGTCTTTTGGGTTCTCTGCTATCTGGGCTTCGAAACGTCAGGAGTGAAAGTTTTTTTACGTGTCTTCCTTCCCCCTCCAGCAAGGAGGATTTAGGGTAAAAAAAAAAAAAAACAACCCCAAAAGAACACAAAACCAAACCAAACTCTGCTTTTCCCCTCCCCTCATCTCGTGATTCCAGGAGCTGAGGCTTTAAGGAGTCAGCGAATATCAGAAACAAATCCGAAGAGTCTACCTGAAAAATTGGATCTTGCTTAGAAAAAATTGCTATGAGAAAAACTGAAAAGCGTGAAAAGCGAGGGAAGCCCAAGAAACCCCAAATGCTCTGGGTTTGTGAGCGAAGGTGATGCGGGAGGGGGTTGCTGGGGTTCGATTCGGCAGGAAAAGGCAGCGGAAATGCCGACACGCGGGAGCTGAAGCGAAGAAAAATAGAAATGCGGCTCAGTTGATTTGACTTTTTGTTTTGCTGAGCGGTGAGGGTAATCAAGCCTTGGAAAAGTTTACTTAGGGCTGTGGGGTGGATTTGTTGGATCCCCTTTGAAAATAAAGACAAGAGGCGCGAGGAGCTCGCAGAGGGTTTTTGGGGAGGATCTGCAGCGGCGGCGGGGGGGAGCCAAGATAATCAACTCGTTCCCTCCAGACTACGCGATGGGAGTTGGCCGTGCTGGTATTTGTTGTTTTTCCTTAAGATTTCCAATTCTACAGGACGCAAAGTGGTTTTGCCTCTGCCTGGAAAGCAGGAACCGGTTGCAGCGGGGTGAGAGCGGGGCAGGCGACGGGCAGAGGAGGCTCCGGAGCAAAAGGCTTCGTGCCGGAGCGGTTTTAGCGCTGGGCTCCTGCAAAACGGGGCTGATTTTTGGGGGCCGTCCGGTGGGGAACGGTCTTCTCCTGCAGGGCTGAGTTTCCCGCTTGGCAGCAGGCACGGCGTGGCTGGACGGCTGTGATCGCATTAATGGATTATCAGGAGAATGCAGGAAAAGAGGGAGTTTTCGGGCTGTTCTCCAGAAGAAAAGCTGAGCGTAAACTTTGCCTTTCATCAAGCCGAGGAGGATCCCCGGGATGGACCGTGGCCTCCAGCACCAAACCCTGCCAGGACTCGGCCCACAGGCCCCCTCGCAGCAAAGCGGGGGCACGGTCCCACGGATGGCGGGGGGGGGGGGGGGACGCGCTTTGGGGCTGCAGCAAAGGCAGAGCCGCAGCCCGGGGCAGGGGGTGACCCCTGACGCTGTGATGGCTCCCTGTGGGTTTTGGCTCCCAACGACGCACGGGAAGAGCCGAGCAGGGTGCCCGGGACGGTGGTACCTGCCCGTTTGCCCTGGGAAAAGATGGATTTTTGTGCTGGCAGAGGAGGCGGCGTGAGCGTCCCCGGGTGAGACTGCGCCTCTGCCAGCCCCCACGCTCCCCGGCAGTCCCTCGGTGCGCCCTCACGCCCACCTTTCTGCACCTACAGCTCCTGCGGCACCCCGAAGCCGGGGGGTTGCTGGGTTCCTCCATCCCCTCCAGAAAGAGGGGGCGAAGCTGGAACAACCTCGTCGTCCCCCCCCCTTCCCCGCCCGGCATTGCGGCCCCACCGCCCCATCCCCACCCGTGCAATGCACTCTCCTTCTTACGAAATTGCTTTGAGCAAGAGGGACGAGCCACCAGCGAGGATTTAATGGGTGATTTTCCAGGTCTGGGTGCCAGTCGGGATACCCTGAGCGGCACAGCTGCCTCCCGGCCCTGGGGACACGGGATATCCATCCTGCCGAGCCCGGAGCCGGTGACGCAGGGAGATGGCGGCACCTTTGCTTTGTGGAGCAGCTGCCATGAGACCGGAGCAAAAAGCAGCAGCAGCAGCAGGAGACTCAGCAGCGGCCGTGTCCAGCACTGCGTGGTCCGGGCTGGGAAGACCCCGGCGTTTCCTTGGTGGAGGTTCGCTGTGCCAGCAGAAGCAAGACGTGGACGCATCAATGCTCAGACTCAGACTAGATATAAGGAAGAAATTATTTACGCTGAGAAACACTGGCACGGGTTGCCCGGAGAGGTGGGAGATGCCCCATCCCTGGAAACGTTCACGGTCGGGTTGGACGGGGCTCTGAGCACCCTGCTCCGGTTGGAGATGTCCCTGCTCACGGCGGGGCGTTGGACGAGCTGACCTGGGAAGGTCCCTGCCAACCCAAACCGTTCGGTGACTCTGTGACCGCTCGCCCCACCGGCTGCCGAGCGATAGCCACGCGCGGCTTCTCCGCAGCAGCCTGGCGCTGCCGGCAAACGCTCGAGGTTTGGCCCTGGGGCCCCTTTCCCATGGGAGCCCGGCACCGCTCGGCACGGCCGGAGCTGTCATCAGGTCTCGCCGGCTGCCGCCTTCGCCCGTTTCAGCTCCTTGCAAATGCTTTGCACACTCGTGTGCAAACCGCCGCCTCCGGGCAGCTCAGGGTGCATGGCGCATCCCGGGGCATGGGCACCTTTGGGCGCGGGTCTGCGCCCGGGGAGGTTTTGGGGATGCGGGACGGGGCTACCCGATGTGTCCAAACAGAGCGGCGGGAGAGCCCAGCAGCGACGTCTGCAGCGACGGGTCCAGGGGAGCACGTGTCAAGCCCCTTGTGATCATTTATCCTTGCTGGGAGTGGGTTTGAAATACGTGGAAACCAGAAAGAAGGGAGGGCGCAGCTCAGACATCGTCCTGGCTGTGATTCCTGTGGGCATGTGTGTTTTTCCTTCCCCCGCACCCCAAACTCCAGTTTTTCCCGCGCGTTGGCACACGTGATCCGTGGGTTTTTAGAGCAAGAGGAACCAAAGGCAAAGCCTGGAATAATTTTTTTTTTTTTTTTTGATTGTTTTGTACGTTGGAGCTGGGGTTTTTGTCTTTTGCAAGGTCACCGGTGAGCGGGCGGGGACCAAAAATCCTGGCTGCTGAAATGGGAGGCGTTTTTACGGGACGTGCAGCGAGGCTGAAACCGCTCTCCTAAAATTTTATGGGCTTGCAGTAAGCCAGAGGCCCTTTCTCAGGTGGACGGGTCAAGTGTTGTGGCCGTGCTCCGTCGCAGCCATTTGCTCCCCGGCACGGGGCGACCGGGCCGAGCCCCCCGGGAGCAGCTCGGGACGTGACGATGAAGGTTGAGCTCTAGGTCGTGCGTGATCCCATCGCTGGGATCTCTCGAAATGCCCGAACGGCCGCTGCCGAAAGCCGCTTGTCCTGCCGGACAGCCAACCGCTGCCGTCCAACACGCCACCGGAGCGGGGACCCTTCCCCACCCCCAGACCCCCCCCACCGTGTGCCGTTTCATCACGAGTCCTTTCGATCCCCAAATTTTACAAGCTGTCCAAGAACAAACTGCAATTTTTCTCACTCCTTCACCATTTAGCGCTTATCCCCCGCTGCCTCGCTGGGAACCGTTTGACGCCGGTGAGCGGTTTTGGGGCCGGTTCCCTTCTCTTACCTCCAGCGGAGAAATCTGAACTTAAGGCACCTCATTCTGATGATGCGAACGCACCCAGCGGCTGCAGGACAGGGAGGAGAAGCGGCACCGTCCCCCTCCCGCCGCACTTGCCGCTCCCCGCCAGCCGGCTGCAAAACCCTCGACCCGACGCACGTTTTGCTGCCGGCGCTTATCGGCGCGGTGTCTCGGCCAGCTCTGCCGCTTTGTACCCCGGCGGGATTTCATGATCTTGCCTCCTTATATGGTGAAACTATTCTTTTTCTAGCTTGGCATTGTTTATAGCCCAGTTGAAAATATTTAGGCTCTGGCTGGGTTCTACAATTATCTTGTAACCTACAGGGCATATAATTACTGTTAGTTAATGTGCAATTATGTGCGTCGCGTAAAATAGAGGGTTGCTGGCGATGAGGCAGCGTTCACAGCCCTTCTTGGTGTTTTCTACAATAACAATAAAAGTGAACCTGTCAAATTCCATTTTTAAATAAACATTTCCCCCCCCCCGGTAAATTCTATTTGGCAAATATTGCTGAACTGGGGTTGGGTGGTTTGGTTTTTTAGTTGGGGTGGTTTGGTTTTGGTTTTTTTTTCCCTTCTCTCCTTTTTTTTTCCCCCCGTGGAAAATTTATTTCAAAAGGAGAAATGTTTGGAGTTTGCAAGGAGCTGAAATAAAAAAAGGGGCCAGGAGGCGGCTGCAAGTCCGTGCCGCTTTCCAGAGCCTGTCTTTGATGGGGATTTAATGGCTGACAGCCCATTGACGGGAGCACGGACCCGATTCCCCGCCGCCCTGCCTGGCTGCGGGGTCAATTGTAAAATCCCACCAGATCCAATCTGCTTTGGATGGAGAAAATTGAATGGCGTAAGGTAAGGGCCCAGCTCGTCTGCGAGGGAAATGCCAGCGGGGATTTTTTTTTTTTTTTTCTTTTTTAATGCTTTGAGGAACTGCCGGGCTGCAACCACGGATGCTCCGCACGACCGAGGTGCCCGTTCCCATCACAAGCCGGCACGGTCCAGCCGCCCCGTTCATTTGTTCCCGAGTTTTTCATTATTTCGGCTGGTTTCGGTGGAGCTGCCGCGTTGCTGCGCCGGCGGGGAGGGACTCGGGCTCGGGTCGAGCGGTGTGATCCTGCTGGCCGAGGCGGTCGGGGTGAGCGGAGGGCGGGAGCAGCCTCGCGGGGCTCCGTGCGCCTCGCCGAAGGAGAGGACGTGGAACCGCACCGGGGCTCTGCGAGGGACGGGGGAGGACGGTGGAGCTGGGGAGCGGGGAGGGGGGGGCTCCCTCCGCCGCTCATCCCATCCCAAGGAGGGGGTTACGCCTGGCGAAGAGGTGTGCCAGGCTGGCATGGCATGAGTTTGTCCGTCCTTTGCTCACAGCCGCCCACTGCGATATCGGCCCCCGGTGCGAGGAGAGCAGCTGGCGCGAGGGGAGGTGGATACCCACCCGCCCAGCCAGGCTGCGTGCTCTCGGGGATGGATGGGGTGAGGACGTCGACTTGTCCCCATTGCCACCACCGGCCCCGAGCCGCCCTCGCCCGCCGTGGCCCAATTTCCCCTTCGCAGCACAGCCCTGGGCTGCACCGTGTCTCCGTGCCTCAGTTTCCCTATTGCAACACCGGACCAGTCTCGGGAGGGCAGAGGGGATGAGCCGGAGCCAAGGGGATGCTGGTGGTCCCGCGGGAGATGGACAGCCAGCCCGAGCCACAGGGATGGGGGGGGGAGAGGGGGCCGTGGGCGAAGGCCGCGTAATAAGGATATTTGTTTTGCCTGTTTTGCAGAGTTTCAATGTTCTGACTTGCTCTAAGATGAAGGTATGGAAGTTTGCAGCCATTGCATCGATGCTCCTCAGTTCCATGTTATCCATTTTAGTTTGTAGAGACATGTTCAACGGAAGCCGGAAATACAGCCCCTTGCCTTCCTCGCCGTCTTCCTCACGGGCATCCTCCTCCTCCTCCTCCTCCTCGCTGCCGGCGGCTCCGCGGAGATCCCCACGGGCCCTGCAACGCCACAGCTCGCTGCTCTCCCAGTGTAAGCTGCTGCGCCTCTGCCCCGTCCTTCCCGCGCCCGCAGGATCCGGCCCCAACGCGCCGGCGGGGCACGCTTTCGGCTCGCAAGCGAAGCCCGCCGCAGCCCGGCGGGTTTATTCCCCGGTTGCTTTCCCCGCTGCCCTCTCCTGCTTCTGCGCACCCCCTTTATGAGAGGTTAAAGGGGAGCTTGGGGCGCAGCGGGGAGCGCTCGGGGCGGCGAGCGGGGGGTCCTGCAAAAATGCAGCCGCTGGGCACCAAACCTTGGCGCAAGCACGTCAGCTCTCCACGTAGGGAAACCCAATGCAAACGGCTCATCTTAATGCAAAGGAGCTGCTTTTTTAGCTCCAAATTGGCTTTTTTTTTTAATTTTTTTTTTTTTTTTAAATTTCCGCACTATTTTTATAAATGCAAAATGTCAAACAGGAGCTGAAAACGAGGGGGAACGGCTCTGCTCTGCGGGGAGGCAGCGGCTTCCCCCGCAGCGCCGCTCACCCCTTGGCGCTGGCAGCGTGCTGAAAAAATCTCCGGCGTGTTTGTTTTCATTCCAAACCAGAACAACTTCTTTTTGGGTTGAAATTTTGAAATCGATGACAAGCTGTCAAATTACACTTTCCTTCGTCTTTCCTGTGCCTCCCCCGGCGCTGAGCCGGACTAACCCCGGCTGTAGGGTTAGGACCACAGGACTTGGACGTTGCCAGTGGCCAGTTTGCACGTTGGCTGCTGGCCTGGGGGGGTCTGGGGGGGGGGGCAGCCCTTCCTCCCAGGCCACAGGAAAACAGTGCAAATATTAAATTTATCGGTATTTCTCCCCAATCCCATCGTGGCTTTTCTGCAGCATCATCTCTTGGGCGGGATCAAGTGGTTTCCCACTTTTTTTTTTTTTCCGCACGTCGGGGTGATGCCCAAGGAGCATCCTGCCCAGGATGCTCTTTGCAGGCGCTTCGTCCTTTTGATAGCCCAACCGCGGTGCCGGCGTCCAGCCATGCCGGAGAAGCACGGCTGCCCCGTTCCCCGGCAGCAGCCATCCAGAAACCGTGCGCGTGGCAGGAGTTAATTGTGGGTTGGGGTTTTTTTCCCCCCCACCACACTAAATAGTTGACTTTTAACTTGATGTTGTGCACTGGAAGGGGCTGCTCGGGGCAGCAACAGGCAGGGGAGGGCTGGTAGGGAGGAGAAAAGAAAATAAGGCAGAAGAGGGAAAGGGGAGGGAGGGGGTTGGGGTTTTTTTGCCCCCCGCAGCCTTCCTGCCCTCGTGGGCACCACCCCCCCCACCCCCCCACCCCGGGGCTCCCAAGGCCGCGGGGATCTCTGGCCTCGGCGTTTGGTTTTTAAAGCCTTCGGGCGCCTCGTGCGCATCTCAAAGATGGCTTTTGGGATGTGCCGCGGTTCGGCCACGCGTTGTTGGGCTGCGGGGCTGAATTTTTGCGGGTTTTTTGCAATTGCTGCTGGGCGTGGAGGGAGCCGGGAGCCAGCACCGGGGGACAGCCACCACCCCGGGGGACCTCCGTCCTGGGGGGCATCCACCCGCCCCGGGGTGGGACGTGGACCCGTGCTAACGTCTGCCCCTTCTGTTGCAGACAGCAGCTTGCTGGAGAGCTACACGGAGGGGGAGATCCGGCAGCTGATCTCGGCGCTGGTGGAGCGCTACAGCCAGGCCATGAACTCGGGCGGCCACGAGCTGCCGCTTTTCCCCCGGGCGGGCAGCCGCAGGAAGCGTGCCCGCGCTCGCCACAAACCCTGCGCCCTGAAGGAGCTGGAGGTGAGCGTCAGCGAGCTGGGCTTGGGCTACGAGTCGGACGAGACGGTGCTTTTCCGCTACTGCAGCGGCACCTGCGAGGCGGCCGTCCGGAGCTACGACCTCTCGCTGAAAAGCATGAGGAGCAGGAGGAGGATCAAGAAGGAGAAGGTCCGGGCTCGGCCCTGCTGCCGGCCTCTGGCCTACGACGACGACGTCTCCTTCCTGGACGCCTACAACCGCTACTACACCGTCAACGAGCTCTCGGCCAAGGAGTGCGGCTGCGTGTGAAGGGCCGGGCGCCCCCCCCGGGAGGAGCGGGCAGAAGAGGCGATGCCCCGGCCCCAAAACCCCGCTGGCCGCCAGGCAGAGGGACCGGGGGCTGCGGCGGGGGGAGAGGGACGGGCCCCGGACCTCTGGCTGGAGGAGGAGAGACTGAGCTGCTGGTGCGTCCCTCGGCGTTACCGTCCCGCTCGCACGGGACTAGAGACGTGGCTGTCGGTGCCGGCAGAGGCTGCGGTTCGTGGAGCGGTGACGGCTGCTTGCGGCTGTTGTCCCCGCCGAGGGTGGCCCAGGGGTCCCTGTCAGCCTCCCCGGAGGGTGACGGTGGGTGTGCAACATGCACAGGGCGTGTTCTACACCCGGGGCGCGTGGCGCGCACGGGGTGCGTTACGTGTCACACGTACGGGTCGCGTTACCGGCAGAGGGGTGTTGCAAAGCGGGTGTCCCCTGCGCAGGGTGTGCCACACGCAGCAGAGCTGACGGGTCTGGGGTGCAGGCGTTGCGTGTTGGGGGGCGGGGGGGAGCGTTGCACACACCGGTGCGTTGCACAGGCGGTGTGTTGGTGCACAAGGGGTGTTGTGCAGGTGTTGCTGCATATGGCGTGGTGCCGGCGGTGTGTGTTACCAGACAGGGTGTGCTGCGTGCCGGCGGTGTGCGTTACGGGGTGCGTTACAGGTGCGGGGTGCGTTAGATGGCTGCGGGTGCCCTGTGCTGCCCCAGGATGGGGGCTGAGCCCTGCGGTCCGTAGCTGTGGGGGTTTCCCAGGGTTTCGTGACCACCGTGCTGGTGTCTCTGCGCTGCCGGGGGCAATCCAGCACCCCAAATCCCCGTGTTTGGGAGCAGAGATGCACCGGCAGCGGTTTGTGCTCGGGGGACAGGCTCTGGCTCCGCTCCCCTTGCCCGCTCGTGCCCCTTTCACCATCGTCTCGCTCCCCGCAGCCCCAGGCTTTTCTTCTTAAAACTCGGGATAAGCTGAAGTAACTGGATTAACGTCCTGTCCCCCACCGCGGGCAGCTGGGCTGGAGACCTGCCACCGCCACGGAGGTGACAGAGCCTCACGAGGCCACCAGCGACGCCCCGGCACTCGCCGCCCTCCGCCGGGTTTGCAGCACGGGCAGGAGCATCCGCGGTTTGGCATCTCCCGAAAGCCGGACCGTCTCTCCTGGCCACGGCACGCGAGTACTGGCCATCGCCTCTGCGGGGCTTGAATCGTGCGGGAGAGGGGGCTCAGGCCTGGGGTTTGGCTCCGGTTTGCATTTACAGCAGTGTCACTGTTGTTTACTCTGCAGAGAAATAAATGAGACCGCAGACTTTTGCATTCTCTGGGCAGGCTATATTTGTTGCCTGGGATTGATGGGTTTTCTCCCCTTGGCCCTCTTCCCAGAAAAAGCAAATCATAAACAGAAGGAGAATATTGGTGTCATGTCCTGGGCATTAACCAACGTGAGGGAAAATGCTCCGCTTGCCGCCCCCCGATCGCGACGGCGTCCCAGCAACTCGGTTCAGCTAAACGGGGGGGGGGGAAATCCCGTGCACCTCCGTTGCAGCGCGGTAGGAATGAGGAGGAGTGCTTGTATAGGCGGCCACAGGGATGCTGCTGCAGGATTTTGGGGAGCAGGTTGGCATCCCCCCAGGATGGGACAGCCCCATCCCACCACGGGCTGGGAGTCAGCTCTTCCCCCTGCATCTCCCGCGGGCGAGCAGCAGCATTCCCGATCTCTGCAAAGGGCCAGGCTGGGGTTGGTGGGGTTTTTTTGGTTTTTTTTTTTTTCTTTTTTTCCTTTTCATCCAAACGCCGCTCTTGGCTGAGCGGAGCCAGGATGTAGTGAAGCAATATAAACACCATCCTTCAGCAGGGCTGGCCGCGCAGCCGGCGTCCCCGGGAAAGCAGCCTGCACTCTGTAACGCAGAGTTTTCCCCTCGCTGTTGGGAAAGGGAGAAGGCAGCCACGGGTGCAGGGTGCGAAACCCACCCGTGGGGCATCGCACACGCTGGTGAACCCGCACGGGCTGGCGGACCTGCTGGGACCAGGCAAGCTCAAAGCACCTTGCAGGTGCGCGGAGCTCCCAAAACAGGCTTGCAAGGTGCTGCAGAACCTCGAGGGAGAGTTTGCGCCACTGGGTTTGGATGGAAATTCAAAAAGATGGCCCAAAATAAGCAGCCGGGGGATGCGCAGCGGGAGCAGGATGGGGAGAGCAGATGGGCAGCCGTCAGCGTGATCCGTGCCATGCTCACGGCAGATAAGCAGCTCGCTCTTTACTTTAAAAAAAAAAACAAAACAAAACACCAAAACCGCACCCAAAGCTAATAATAATAACTGCACTCTCAAGGGCTTGGGTGCTTTCCAGTTCCCACTACTATAAAACTAAAATTAGTTTTGTTGCAGAAGCCTCCAGTAAAAAAAAAAAAACAAACCAAAAAAAAAAACCCCAAACAGAACTGGAGCAATAAAGCAAGGTAAGGTGTTGCAGAAGCAGTGCAGGACCAGGCACCGTGGGAGGAGGGTTTGGAGCCGAGTTTCCCGGAGTTGCCTCCGCTTGTGTTACCCTGAGCCCAAGGAGGTGGCTGGGCGATGGCGGGGCTCTTGCGTTTCCCCAAGTGGCTGTTTGCACCCTGGTTTGGGAAAGTTTTTTTGCAGTACCTAGGGATTTAAGATGCCTTGATTTGCAGGCACCCCACGGGCTGACGGCTCCCTCCTCTCGCCAGCAGCCAGGGACGTGTGGGGGCGCGGGAGCAGGCGGAGGGCGCTCGGCCACCCCGGACCTCATCCAGCTGCAAAACACCCCCAGGTGCACCCATGTGCAGCGCAAATCCAGTTTGCAACCCCAAAAAAACCCCCAGGCCCACTGGGGAATAAAACCCCCGATGCAAGGCGTGTGTTACAAATCAACCTGAATAGCTCCAATTAATTTTTTTTCCCTCTTTTTTTTTTTTCTTTTCCTTTCACCCTGCCGGCAGCTGAGCACCGGCCTGTGCAGAGGTGTAGGGGAAGGGCCTGACATCTGCCGCTGCGGCGCGGCGGCCGAGCATGCTGCGCCTGCTTTTTTTTTTTTTTTGCTTTTTTTTGCCTTTTTTTTTTTTTTTTTTGGGTGCAGCGGGGTTGCTTGCAGCTGGGATTTGCAGCCGCAAAACTCCCCGACCGGATATCGGGGTTAGCTGGGGCGTCACGGCCGCGGCCGAAGGATGGCTTTTCCTTGCGTGTCTTCTTCCCTGGGTCTCGCTTGGCGCCCGTCTTCTACGTGATGCTCCTCCGGCTCCGCCGCGGGAGCGTTGCTCGACCCGTGCCGTCCTGCGTCGCTTCGCTGCTGCCTGGGCATGGAAATGTGGTTCCAATAGAAAGGCTGATGGTTCCCTAATGCCTTCCGTTTCTACAGCCCTCTCTGCTGTAACAGGAGCCGGAGCTGTCCGGAAGAATGTCTACAATGCAGAAAGGGCAAAAAAACAAAAAAAACAAAAAAAAAAAGGATGGAAAATTCCCTACTCAAAGCTACAGCAAAATCTCATCTGGCTCCTTCCTCATCATCCCGTGCATTATTTATTGGTAATAATGATAAACAGCGTGCAACATCTATCCGGGGGCGGTGGTTTGAGGTTGGGGTTTTTGCAGCTTGCCTGTCTGTCGCTGCAGCTTTGCTGTCCGCAGCGGCACCTCTCCCCAGGACAGGAGGGTCTCTCACAGCGGTTGAAAAATCGGGAGGTTTTGGAAACGCGAGTTGCTGTTTAAAACTATTCTGGCGGTTGTGACAGCGCAAAATATGAGTGTTATGTTATCCCGGCTCTCCGACAATGAGTTATGGGATGTTTCATTGTGCTTTACTATACACATCTCTATACGTACGCGCCTGTGTTTGTGTAACGCTGGCCGGCGCAGGAGGCGGCCGAAGCGCCGCGGCTCCGGCTCTGGCTCGGATCCACCCGTCACTCCCCTCGGTCGGGATCCCATTTGCTGACATGGTCTCACTCCCGATTTGGTATCTGCGAGGGGGGAAAATGGGTCTAACATCATTGTTTCCACTCGATGAAAGCACTGGCAAAGGGAGCGTTCCTTATTTAAACAGGTCCAGAAACTTGCTGGGAAGGAATCACTTTCCCAATTTATCAAGACAAATTATTTTTCGGCGGTATTCAAAACCTCAGCCTTCTTCCCTTCGTAAATAGGGCTACCACATGTTTTCGTTCTTGGTTAAACAAGGCCTAGCCTCAAACTTGAGGCCCAAGAGGAGGGGAGGGGGGGGGAGGAAAAAAATAAAGGAAAAAAAGGAGAAAAAAAAAAAAAAAGGAGACGTTTCACCGCCGTCAGCGGGAGCAGGGTGGGAGCGCACGGTCCAGCCCACGGCTCCGCTCGGCACCGTCCGGATAAACCCGTTCCGGTATTGTCGGGTCTGACCGACCTCTGCAGAAGTTGATGCAATGCATCTATATTTTAGATACTCTCTATTTATTCGAAGTAACTTATGTTATTTATTTAGATACCATAGTGTGCCATCTACGTAATGCGTTCTTTCTCTCTCTCTTTTTTTTTTTTTTTAATTTTATTTATTGATCCAAATGGTGCCAAGTGCAGTTTACATTTATTACATTTTTACCATTTATTCTGAACGTTGGGGGAAAAAAATGCAGTATGATATTATTTTTTTTTAAACAAATGTAAACTCGGGTGTGATGCTGTTACATACTCACGACAAAGTGAAATAAAAGGAGGATTATATTGATTTCTCTCTGGTTAGCTTCTTTCACTGCTGTCTACGGGTAAGCAATGGCAGAGTGACGTTATATCCCCAACCCGGGGATGGGGAATGGCTGGGGAAATGGGAAATTTGGCTTTTCTTTTGGGAGAGCAGAGACGGGCAAAGGATAGCAGGAGCTTGGCTTGATTTTCCAGTTTTCCACAGAAATCTCCACGCACACCTGCAAACAGCCCCGTTTCCTTTGGTTTTAATCTGCTGAAAAACTATATTTATGCAAACCGACGATTTGAGACGTTACCGAGACCTGGGCCGTTGCCTGCGTGGGTCTGGGCTGGTTTAGCTACAGAAATAATCATCTCTGCCCTCTTCTTGTAAAGGCGCTTCCAGTTGGGTTGGCTCAAAGGCATGCCGATTCTGGCAAAATCGGATTATAAAAAAAAAAAAAAAATTAAAAAAAATACAAGGTTTTGATAAGGTCAGCCAGAAAAAAAAGTTTCAGTTGCTCATCTGGGAGCGGTGCTGAGGTTAGAAACATATTTTATTTTATAGGGAGAACGTCTCAAAGTCAGCAGCAGGCATTGGCTGCCGTTTTTTTGCTCTTCTTCTTAGCATGATTATGGTGGTTAATATTTTGTTTTGGGTGAAATGTTGCAATTTGAAAGCCCGGCCAAGTTCAGGATGCAAACGCGTTTCAAAGCTGTGGAAAATGGAAGCGCTGGCACCAACGCCGCCGCCGCACGGGCACCGGTCCCACCCCAGCTCCTTCTCCCCGCTCGCTGGTTCCCCGTAGCTCCGCGGGGGACTCATCCTGCCAGGACTGAGCTGGCTGCCCAGGGACCTGCTGGTTTAAGCCCCATTTTATCCGACATTAACCCCATTTAACAGACGTTGACCCCTTTAAACGTGCATTGCCCCCATTTAACGTGGGCTACGCCCCAGGTAACGCACCGTACCTCCGACTAACCCCCCCCAATTAACCCATTAACCCCGCTGAATGCACATTGCCCCCAATTAACCCGTATTATTCCATCTTAAGACATATTGCCCTTATTTAACACACATCATGGTGTTTAGCGTGTCCTGCGGAGCATCATGGCAATGCCTGCACCCGTGTCCTTTAAAACAGCCCTACTCCCCACCCCAGTCTGTCCAGAAAAATACAATTTTTAATTTTTTTTTTATTTTTTTTTCACTGAAAAATAGGCTGAAACTATCTACCGCCTATGGTGAGAGTGGGTACAAGCTCCTGCATTTCTTTGCAAAACACCCCACCTTGAGCAAAGCCAGCGAGCCGCCCCGCTGCTCTGCCGGGTTTGGCACCAGACAGCGGGGAACAACTGGGGGGAGAGAGAGAAGAAAAAAAAAAAAAAAAAAGCAGCTAAACCGCTTTTGAACCACAAAGGTTTATAGTGTTTTTTTGGGAATGGAAAAAAAGGTCTGTTTATATTCCCCCCTTATGCCACCCAGAGGCCTGACAGCCGTGGACGGCTCGTGGCCGAGTCAAACATTCACGCTCGAAGCTCCACTTTGTAAATATTTTATGAAGCATCTTTTGAGACTCATAAATCTTTGCGTGTGCTCACGCATGCGTGCATGTGTGTATGTGTGCGCGTGCGCGCGCTCCAGAAACTAAGAAAAGCTGCGATCCTGCTGCCAGCCTGTCAAAAAAAAAAAAAAAACCAAAAAAAAAAACCAAAAAAAAAAAACGCAAAAAAAAAAAAGCAAAAAAAAAAAAGGCAAAAAAAAAAAAGCACAAACTGTAGTTTTAATGACCAAATTGGAGAGGGCTGCTTGGAAAATCTGACTCTTCCAAGAGCACAACAAAAAAACAAAAAAAAAAAAAAATAGCAAGAAAACAATGTTTGCAGGCAACAGCGTGAAGCCAAGATGTGCTGCCGGGCTGGGGCCGGGGATGATTTTGGGTGCAATTTTTTGGAGATGAGGTGCATGTTGCCAACTTTCGTAGTGTAAGTGGGAGATTTTTCACTGGCTGGTGCTTGCTTGAAAGCCCCAGCTGAAAAATCCAGCTCTCAAATGACGTTCTGAATTCATGTGTTCATTTTTAAATGGAAATAAGTAACAGGCAGGAAATGGGATGCCGAGAATGCTCAAGCCCACCGCTCAGTTTGAGCTTCTCAAAATTACCTCCCAGTAAGAAAAACCATGGGAAAATAAACCCAGCCCCACTTCAAACTGGAAAACATGAAATAAAAGTGAAGACAAGAGTGTGGAGCTTGCAAGTCTCAAAAAAAAAAAAAAAAAATAAAAAAAAACCAACCCAAAAAACCCAAAACAAATCCCATATATATGGTCATTCCCCCCCCCCCAATATTTGGCCACAAACACGAAGCCCAGGAACAACGATATTCATTGCTTCAGCTGCTGCTGGGGATTTGCCACGAGGGAAGGAGGAAGCTCGGTGGTGCTGGACAGCCGTGGAGAAAACAAGAGTTTTCATGTTCCCCCTCCCAGCCTCACTGGAGAAAACAAGGAACAGGTTTCCGAAGCACGGGGGGTATCTGCCCGCAGGCTCAGGAAAGCTGGAAATAATTGAGTTTACAGGGTTGGTGCAGGCACCTTCACCCACCCAGGAGGACAAACCCAGGCGTGATGAAGGTCTGGTGCTTGTGAGGCTCCAGCTGCTGTGTTTTCAGGGTTTTGGGGTATCTGAGCCTTTTCTCTTCCCTTCCCCAAACGCAAAGCTCTGCTGAGCCAGCCCTGCTGAGGTTTTTCTCTTTCTCCCAAGCTCTGCCTCTCCTCTTGGCTTCCCTCCGGCCCTGGTGTCTCTGCAGAGCAGAAGTCCGACACTGCTCCTAAAACTCCATTTTCAACGTTATCTCCCTGGTTTCCCACGAGGAGCAGCCTCTTTCTCTGCTCTTGGGGAAATACCCCTATACAGCTCTTCCCTCCTCTGCTTTTTCCAACATCTCTGCCCAAAAGCGTCATCTGGGAACACTTCACCCTGCCTCCTACCACCTTTGGGTAAAAAGGCAGGAGGTTTGGGGGTAAAGGGGGTGTTTTCACATCTTCTCTGCGAGGGACTGCAGCAGCCCCTCACGCTGGTATCTCCCAACTGGGTGTGGAGGAGGAAACCCGTTTCGGCAAGGCGGCTGCAAACCCCAGCACCAGAGTTTTGGGAAAAGATGGACTGTGACTTCCCCGCGCCGTCTCCCAGCCCCGGGGCCCCCGTGGCTCAGCCATCCAGATGTTTCCCTCGATGAAGTCCCCCCTTACAGAGTTTCCCAAGTGCGGTGTCAGCTTTCCCATCCCCTAACGAAATCAGCCTGCGTGCGGTTCCACGTCGCCCACAGGCATCCATCCCTTCCCCAGGCCATGGCAGCACCAAGCCGCCGCTCAGAGAAGGGGAAGAATTAATGCGATATTTTGTCCTGCCAACCCCACGTCCCCTCCTCAAGGACCTCAGCTTAATCCTGGCTGGGTGCAAGCTCCTAACACCCCATGGTCTGCCCAGCTCTGAATGCTTCAGCAGAACTAAAATTCATATTTTGGTTGCCCTCTCGCAGTTCTGCAGCACAATGTGAGGGATGAGGGTGAGGACAACATTCATACATCTGCCCTCCACACACACACACTTATTTATTTTGCCTTTGCTCCTGCAGCCTCACCGGCTGGCCGGCCGTGGGGTCAGCAAGACCAAGGCTCACCCAAGTCCCCAAGCAGCCCCCAGACCCAGGAGAAGGATAAGGTTGCCCACCCTGGCTGGCCTTGACCTGCCAAAATAACCCCAGGCTCAAGCACAAAAGGAGAGAGCTGATCCCCCCGGTGCTGCCATTCCCCAGTTAAAAGAGTCCAAAAAACCTGCGGGACTCGTCTCTTTTTAATAGGTGATAAATGACTCCAGGTCTTGGAAGCAAAGGGAATTGAGCTGGGGAGGTTGGCAAGAGAAACCGGGGGATTTCTTGCAGCTGTTTTGCCGAGCGGGTGCTCCCGAAATGCTCCCCGGCCGTGGCTGGAGAGGCTGCAGCAGCAGGAGGCATTAGCAGGGATGGATAAATTATGTTTGACTTTCCCTGTAGGTGGAAAAGCGGTTTTCCACAAGGGTAAATATCCCAAATTTGGGAGAATTGGCCCTCTCTGCATGCAAGATGTCTACGTAATGGATGTGTCACAAGCCCTGTCCCGGTGGCCCCCTATGCCAAGGAGCCCAAGGATTTTTCAGGTGCTCTCCTGCCATTCAACATCCCCCTCCATCCATGTCCCAGCCCCCTGCGTCACAGCACACGGCCACCTCGAGGTGTGCGCGCCTGCTGTCGGCGTGGAAATTGTTCTGCTTTGCAGAAACGCTCTGCGTTCTGCTTGAGAGAAAAACCCTTCCGAGCCTGGGGCTTCGCTTCGGCATTTCCATCAGGGAGCTTTTCAAGTTTGGAAACGCATTTATTTCCACTTAAAAACTACCCTGAGTTTCAATCTGGCTCTTCCCTGCCCCTCAGCATGTGATTTACATGTTTCAGGTTGACCTCAACTGAAAACTTCCAAATTTAACTTTATTTTTGTGCTCCCCTGACAAACCCCTAGCATTCGCCTTGAGTCCAGTCCCTCCCCTTCCCCTCTTCCCCGCAGCCACCTCCCTTCCCAGCCCTACGCCAGAGGGGCTTTCCCCATCCAGCCTCTTCCCAGCACTATGGTGCAAAGACATTGACGTTTCCTCCTTCCCGGAGTGCGTCGTCACCAAAGTCTGGCATTCCCAGAAAAATGCCACCAGTGCCAGCTCTGACTGGGTCCCTTGGCACGGCAAGACGTCTCAGCCGGCGGCGGCTGGGCAAGCTTCAACCGTGCTTCATGCCTTCCTTGGATAGGCTTTGGAGAGGCTTCTTTTTCCCCCTTTTTTTTTTTTTTTTTTTTGCAGAAAAAGACCAGTGGGGATATTTTTCCATTGAATGGTTCTTAGTGAAATTTTCTTCTGGGAATTCATCCTGTCGCTCTTTGAACTGGTGCAAACCTGTAATTTCAGCTGCTCGCGGTGCAACCGTTGCCTCCCTGCCCTGAGCTCCTCTGCAAACCAACCTGAGCGAGGGCCGAAAGCGACCTGCTCCGTGCCGATCTGGGTGGGCTCCCCAAACCTCTGCTACTGCCTAAAGGTTCCTGCTGGATAGACACGTTACAGAAGACCTCTGAGGCAGCTGAAAGGAAGTTTAACCCACAGCCGTTCACAGTCTGTGCGGAACGGAGGGGTGTAAAGCAGCAAAGGCTCTGGCTGTGCCCGGCCACATCTCCTTCCTTGCTTGGCTGTGGCAGCAGTGGTGCTCCTGGATGAGAAAAGGGTCAGTCGTTTCAGGAGTTGCTTCTCTCTCCTTTTTGATATCTAATCTAGCGCCTTCCTCAGAAACAAGAGGGTTTCTTTCTCACCTTTGAAGATGAAATAACGTTGAAGTTAAGAGCACGAGGTACGTGAACTGCACTGCATGCGGATACACATTACACATGCTCTGGTACTCAAAAAGGCTGTTGATAATATTTGCTTGTTGCTAGTGCGTCTATTAAGGAGCGTTTCAGAAAGCCCAGGGTGTGTTTCCTTCCAGGGGACCGTGAGCAGTCTTGAGCCCAACTTAAGTGACACCAAACAGCCTCCTGCTCTGCCAGGTCAGGGGCTGCACAAAAAAAGGTCTTGAGGGGGACGGATTGAAGCTCCTGTTCACGAGCATTTGTTTCCCCAGTGTAAGCCTGCAGATGGCTCAAAGGAATGAGATTCGAGCTGGAATTGAATTGCCTGTTTGTTAAGATGTCTATTTAATGCACAGGGTGATCTCAATAAACATCATCACCAAGTCTCCAGCGGGACCAAAACTGGGCTCCCTGCCCATGCACGGCCACTTGCTCTGCACCCGGCTAATGCCACCTTGTGTACTTGGAAACGCTGTTGGCCAAGTCGCACCCACTGCTGCAAGAGGCATCTAAACCCCCTGGAGACAGCAGCCTTGCCCCAAAACACCCTGCACTGCTGCCCCCAGGAACTCCCCTTCCCCACACTATGTCCTTCAAAACGGGCTAAAGACAAATATTTCAGGTGAAATGAACGTGTTCACGGGGCTTTACGCCGTGGTTTCTTCCTGGGAAGGCTTTTTATGACAGCGGTTAAAGCCAAGAGCAAGCTCCTCTTGGCTGTGTTCATGCATGCAGCATGGGTCAGGTCTAGCAGCTCCTGGAAATTTGCATTTGCTTTTTTCAAATGGAACATCCTTCCCAAGCAGCTGGACTTTGTGCCCCCACATGCAGCGCTCTGTCGCTGCTCAGTTTTGCAAAAGGCAGCTCTGGAGGCCAATGCTCAAAGCTGAAGTCTTCCCAACGGAAGTCTCGAGGTGGAAGGACTTAGCCCGGGGACAGGCATCATCTTCCAAATCTAGCAGGAGCAGTGAAACGAGTGACCATCCATCCCAACTCCCCAGTGTCACCCATTGACAGGAAGAGACTGTTCATAGAGCTCACCTGCAGAACGTTATTCATCTCTTATCCACATCAGCTCAATCAGTAATGTTAAAATCTTCAATTTCTCCAGCTGCTCTGAACTGGCTCTAAAGATGGAAGGAGCACTAGGGTCGGTTGATGAGATCCCAGGAGCTACATGCTCAAGGAGGAGATGTGTGCGTCTGCAGGCAGACAAGGCAGAGGCAGAAGCACGGACAATTATTTGGCAATAAAAATGGATGCCTCACAAATTTATGGCTCTTTGAAGCAGCCAGCAAGCACATGGCTAAGGAAAATGTGGCAAATTTGTCCACCTGAATTTCCAAAGGGGTTTGCTAAGGTCCGGCAAGGGCTCTTCAAGAAATTAAGCAGCCTCAGGAAGGTCCCATCTAGACAGGTACTGTTAGGAGGACAGGAAAAAGATGGGAAGGATAAAGGTTCAGATTTCAGAGTGAAGGATTTGTTTTTAGGCTTGTGCTGGTCAGTGTATTCAACCAATCTGCAAAGCAGAGAAAAAACCGAAGGTGGTAAAGGTTGTTAATCGAAATAAGGGACTCGCAGCGCTAAAGGCAAGGTCTTGCTGATGGTCCTTCTGCTACAGAATGACTGCGGGAGGAAATCCAGAGGGAATTCTTTGGAAATGTTTGCTAAACGCTGCTGATGGAGAAAACAATTGCACCTCTGTATGCATTGCTGGACTCTGAGCTCATTTTCCTCATGGAAACATCCTGGGGTCAGGACAGACCTTTGAAAAGCTCAGCTCAAGGATCAGTAGCAGTCAAGAAAACAAACTGAATGTCCAGAGGTATCGGCAGGGAGCCTGGGAGGGCACAGCTGTGTCTGCCAACTCCATGCAATGGGGCTCCTCTACCTGAAAAGGAAACAATATCCAGTGATACGACCTGGACAGCAGCAGGAAGCTCAATAAAGGCCAATTATTCACTGATTTTTAAACATGCGGCCTAGAGACATCAGTCGATGCCAGAAGTTGCGATGGTCAAGGCAGACAGGAGGAAGTAGCTCATCACGCGCTGATCCCGAGCGTCTCCTTGCCACAGGGTGCTGCAGGCACTAAAACTTACGGTGCTTTCAGGGGCATCCTCGGCACCCCACGCCTTACCTGCACCAGTCTGCTGCAGTCAGACCCCTCCTCAAAGCCACACTGTCTTGCTAGCCTGCCCAAAAAACAGCCTTGTAAAATCAATTGAGTAGTTTCTGCCTGTTTAGCATCCCGATGCAGCATCCCGACGGCGGTCAGGGAGAGCCTGAGGCAGAGCGAGGGCATGACTGGGGCTGCGGGGCTGGGAGAGAGGAGCGTGGCCAGTTCCTCCTGCAGCAGCAGGCACCCCCGTGGCGTGGCCACCCCTTCAAGTTGCAGCTTTGCAGAGTACAAAGGCCTTGAAACAGGTTTATGATTGGTATTGCTATTTCACCTTCCCCCTTGGCTACTTGCTTTGGCTCTCCAGCCTGTGGAGCTGATCCGGAACTCTTTGCAGAGACTGGAGGTGAACTTCTCCAAAGACCAAGCTGCAGCCAGCGTAACAAGTTGTTCAGGTAACTAACAGATCAGCAAAAAACCCAATGTACTACTCTATCTGACAGTTTATTCTCCAGTAAGACAAAGACATACAAACACCTAATTGCTTCCTTGTCCTTGTTCGCTTCAAAGCTCCTCTTGTCCCTTTGTTTCCATCAAGTTCAATCATTCTGTGAAATCGCAGCCTGCCAGCAAGGACAAAAAGATTGCAGTGCAGCAGAGAGCTGAGCAAACAGCAGTTACACGAACCACTCAGACAGATCGGGCACAACCTGGTACCTGGCCTCTGTCGTCTGCAAGAAGTGACAAGCTCTACAGACGTGCAGGGCCCAGCCGGCCCCCGCCACAGGTTTCAACCACTTGCGCCACTGGAAGTAGCGCTGGTATCTCTCAGCATCCTTGCTCAGCTCCCACAGGTACCGCGCCAGATCCCCAGCGCTGGCAAAGTCATCGACATGGATGAAGGAGTCAGGGGGCAAGAAGCGCTCGTAGTTTTCTCGAGGAGGCCCCAGCACAACAGGGACGGTTCCAGAGGACAAGGCATTCCTCCAGAGCTTCTCGGTGATGTAGTCTTCATGCTGTGAGTTCTCGAAAGCCAGGTAGAAGCTGTACTGGGATATAGTGGGAAGGAGCTTGTCCCAGGGCAGAGGCAAGTGATGTCGCCCATAGACGTCTACAGCGATATGTTTCTTCAGCTCCTGGTAGTACTTTACTCGGTGGGAGCCTGCTCTCCAGTTGCTGACTACCCAGGCCACCAGCTTGGTCTTAGGTGGGATCCTGAGGGGCTGGGGCTGGCCAAGGAGCTGCAGCTCCCCATAAGGGGTGAAGATGTCTGAGTCTCTCCGGTAAGACATGGTCAGGTTGAAGAGGTTGTCCATGGCACCTAAGTTTGGAGAGTTAGTTGGGGACTCCAGGTTGAACCAGATCCAGCGCTGGGACGGGAGTCTGGGGAGCTGGGCCAGCCTCTCCATGTCCCTGCACACATCCCTGTGATGCATAATCACAGCATCAGCCTTTTTGGAAAAGCTACGGTTGATGGTGAAGTGGCAGTCCGGGGTGCCGTAGAGCTCTGAGCAGTTTATGAAATTGAAGTGGTGCCCGAAGGGCCACTTCCACAGCAGGATGGTCAGCCTGCGTTCACCCTTTGGTGGGGCACTGGTATTTCCAGCATGGGCTATTTGCGCAGAGGGACTGGAATCGTAATGCTCTGGCTCAGAAGTCCTGAGCTGACGAAAAGAAACAAAGAGACAGCAGCTGAAGATGAAACTGAAGAGCAGGAAGGTGAGGAGTTTCTTGCAGGAGATCTTTTTCCCTTCCACGAGCTCCATGAATGGATCTGCAAACACCACAGACAGGACAACGAGTGATGGGTGCACACTGACCCCAGCAGGGAGGTGGCTCTGGGTACACCGTTTGGTGGGGAGGTATGCACAGGCACTCAGGTGACAGCACGAAGACCTGAAGTACATTTACCTCCAGCCACCTCTTTGCGGAAAGAAAGGTCACCTCCAGAGTGCCTGGCGCAAGGCGCTTACACACACACTCACCTGCAGGGCGCAGCCGCCCTTCCGCAGACCCTCGGCTTCCCTCCATCACCACCCACTGCCTTTCCTCCTCAGCCCCCTCTTCCCCCCCGTCATTTCCCAGAAGAGCCGCGAGCAGCCCATTGCAGGTTCCTTGGGACGCGTAGTGGCCTGCTCTGTCACGGGGAGATCTGTGACCTCGGGGACCTGGGAAGGGGCTGAAGCGCCACTGAGAGACATGCGGAGGCGTGACGGGTGCCCCGCCCACCAGCTCCCGCCAGAAATCCTGCCCCCTCCCAGCAGCCTTAGGGCCCAGAAGTCACTCCTCCTCTCATGTGGTCTGCTGTGATTGGCTGCAGGACCGGCCACCCCTTCCGGTTCACCCAGAAGTACATCAGACCCGGAAGGCCTTTCCTCTACCTACAAGGGGCTGCCATTTTGGTTTGGCCACCATTTTGGTTTGGCTGCCATTTTAGGACGGGGAGCCACCGTGTTATGGCAGGGAGCTGCCCACTTTTTTAAACATCAAACTGCTCTGTGATTCGCTGACAGCCCTTTCTTGACACCATCATTCCCACATGTTCTCAGGCAGCCCTGTGATTGGCTGCCCACTTCCTTTGGACCAGGAAGCAGCCGTGTGATTGGCTGCCTGCCTCCTCTGGACTGGGAAATGCTCGTATATAAAAATAAATACATTTATATGCAATATATAGAAGTATACATAAAGGGGTGTACAAATACGTATAAATATATTTCTTTAGATATAGATACAGTGGTTTATATATTCTTCTATATATGTATAGCTGTGACTGTATTTTTGTATTTTTTTTATATATATATATATACATATATACATACACACATACATTTATAAAGCTACAGAGATTAAAAACGTATAGATATAAAATGGCCAGGCTGGGGACCCCCACTTTACCATGTCCGAGGTAGGGAGAAATTTCATGAGGGCAGAAAGGTACCAAAAGGGGGGTGGTCACGGAGAAGTCAGAACATACCCAAGGACTTCCCTCCAAGGAAGCCACCAAGGGGCCCCCAGCAGAAATCCTGTCACATGCAAAGATGAGCCCCCACATCCAAGCCCAGCCCAGCAGGGTGACGGGAGCACCGGGACAGACTTTGAGCTTTGCACGGGGCTGCAAGACACAGGCAACGCTGCCTGCGCATGTGGGAAACCAGAGCAAAATGCCAACTTCAGAAAAACACGTGTGTGGGCGTAATAAAGAAAAGACATGAAAGGGATCCCCCCCCAAAAAAAAAAAAAAAGACACAAACTAGAAGAATGGGCCAATGGGCCCGTGAACCACAAACTGGATTTTGAGGTCAGCGCCACACAGCAATGGTGGGTGGAGAGCTCCCTTTCCCGCTGGTTGTGGGGTCTGACAGCTACCTGTAAACCATTCTGGTGTGCAGGCTGGTGCTATATGTGTTTGCTTGTCTTTTGGTTGATGACCTCATTGAATGTTCCAAAACGGCTTATCTGTACTAATTAATGGCCTTGTTTGTGTGTTTTGCTTGTGTCCTGTGAACAGTAGCCACAGCCTTCTCAGCACAGCTAGCTAGTATGACCACCACACCCCCAACCCGAACTTCCGACAGTCTCTGCCATAGCATCAGGATCAGCACTTTTGTTACCGGCATCCTGCTGGCTGCTCCTCTCTACCAGATAATAGTCATGGTCTTTCAGGTCTGCAACACACCGTTGCTTTTACTGATCCACTTGCTGTGGTCTCCATGAGCACGGGGCTGCTGTCTGTGTCCCAAAGCCCAGGTCTTGCTGCTTTTGCAGTAATCAGGACTGGCTAACAGGACAGTCTTGATTGCATGCCAGCATTGACCTAAGGACAAGGAAACCCATATAGCACCAGCCTGCACTTCACCGTGGTCTTACAGGTAGCTGTAAGATCCCCCAAAACACCAGGACTTCCAGCAAAAGCTGGTGGATGTGGCACCTGCCACTTCTTACCTTGTATATCAGTGGTACCTATACTACTGACAGACACGATAAGAAAACAGAGAGGGAAGCAATACCTCCCTGCAAGCAGGGGTGAAAACAGATGTCCGCAGACCCCCTCCCTCCTGTACCCGATGCCTCTCTCTCACAGCCGAAGTCAGCTTCCTCCTCCAATAAGCATTGAAAAAATAAAGGACTGTTGCAACTCACCTCCGGGCTTGGTCGTGGAGAGAAAGTGCGCCGTGAAGGTGAGCACTGAAGTGGATGGCACAACCAGGAAAAGAGGAGAAGAAAGGAGAGCGCAGACGCAGGGAGGGATTGGCAGTGTGTTCCCGGTGTTCGTCTGTGTCTTGAGCTGTGCATGCCAGTTGCTGCCACCACAAGCTTGTCACCCGGAATAAAAGCTGTAATAAAGCCAGGACAGATTCCTCTTTGACAAATGAAGGAACGGTCAAATAAAACAGCCCAGACGTTGCTTATGGTTAAAACATACCTTACCATTGAAAGCACCTTTGCACATGGACTAGTCTGCTTCCTTTGCCAGCCTCAGCCCACAGGATTTGCTTTCTTCACCTCGTGTCGCAGGAGGACAGCTCTTTTTGGGAAGGATGGGCAAAGCTGGCATGGAGTGGATGTGTAGGCATCAGGTCTGCAAGTCTCCCTGCCAGCTAACGGACTTCATGGCACAGCTGCCTCCATCCCCACGCCAGGCCACATCTCCTTGTCACCTTTCCAGGATCTTGAGCTAAAGCACATCTTGGGACTGGTGACTTTCAGCAATCACCACGAGCTTCAGAGTAGACAAGCACTTGAGCGAGACTGGGGGATTCCCTCCTGTGTCCAAGACCACAGACTGTGCTTTGGAGCATCTCCAGCCCAGGTTAATAAGCTGTACATCACGGTCTGTGAACGTGAAGAGGTTCTTTGTTTGCTATGGCCAGAGTGAATTGATCTTGTATTGAGCTTGGCTGCACTTGGCTGGGATATAAAAAAGCCATTAGGTGTTATTATCAGGCTTAAATATATTCAGCTGTAAAAATGGATTGCTGGTCTGGAATTAAATTCACAGAAGGAGTTTTAATGCAGGTTTGGGGTGTTTTCGGTGGGCAAGGGGATTGTAAATGGGCAATAGGGGGTGGAAAATTTTATATTTCCAGGCCTTCTACCAGCAGGTGAGTGTTTCCTGGGACAGAACTGGGTCAACCTGAAATGTATCCAGGTGTCTCCTGCAGACTTGGGAGCACTCCAGCACAGGCGAGAGCAAAAAAATATACCTTGGCTGAGGGATGGGGGCCATAATTCATGCTTTGCTCACCCCAGGATGACCCAGGCAGCCTGAGGTCTCACAGCCCCTCACCTGGGCCTGAGAAGGTACCAGCCATTCAACTGCTCTGCCTAGAAATTCCACACATGAGAAACTGTCACTTCTTACCCTTTCCCCATGGCACAGGCTACACCTATACAAGTAACTTAAACAATACGAGGGCACAGGATCTGGATTTAATTCACATAGAGGCTGAAATTTGGAATGGTCCATGGCCCAGCTTTGGCATGATCCAGCTAGCGCTATGCCCAATGTGACCCAGGTGCAATTTGGGAGTTACCAGGGCAAGCAACCATTTCCTGCAGGTAGTCTGCACGTGGCCACTCCCTGGTGGCAAAAGGATGCCTGGTTAGCCTCAGGAGAACCTTGTCCTACAAGGGTAGATGCAGTCGTGAAGTTCAGATGCTAGCGAGCTTTCTTGCTGAAGGTCCATGAGCTCTGCAGCCTGCAGCACAAATGAAGACCCTGCGTGCCCAAATGTCTCCAGATGCAATTTTACTCTAGGCTGTGGAGGAGAAAGATGATTTGAGTTTCCCAGCACCATGGGAAGCCCTGAGTTGAAGGATCCTCTAGCACCAGGTAAGAAGCTTCAGAAAGGTGGAAAATTGAAGACTTTTGTACCCCTGAAAGCCAGGACCATAAGGAACTTAAGCTCAACAGGGGTAATTAATGTAAATTAAACAAAAGAGCAAGCGTGGGGAAGCCATGGAAAACAGTCACAAAGCTGTGGATTGAGAATTGTTCTGAGTGGCACATGTGACATGAGGTGACAGATCACTTAGTCCAGAAGGTGATGTGAGATTGTAGCACAGACAGAACAAAGAAGCCGTTCAGGTAATGGACTTGGCAGGACCAAACACGGCTGACATGAAGACTTATTGTTATATGATGAATAGTCTCGATAATCCCTACATCTGAAGACAAATAATGCTGTGTTTTGGAGAAGCTTCCTGGTTACTGCCCTTGCTGACCCAGCAAGTGACAGCGGAGCTTTGGATGCTGAGTTCTCACCCAGGTGAGCACAGGAAAATGTAGAGTTGAACTCCCTGCATCAACGGGGCAAATGTCGCTCACTCAGGGAGGCTAGCAGGTGAACAGCTGAGACCATTTGCCTTCAAAGGGGTCACCAAGCACAGTTAGTCCACAATGGATAATCTGCAACGATGGATTTGCAAACACACTGGATTCATCTCTATTACCAAATAAATGGGCCAGAGACTAGTTTCTGTCCCTGAGGCCAAGTGACCCAGCTTGACTCCCATCCCCACTGCTTCTCGGTCAGCTGCAGCTGCATCCAGGCTTTCTGCTGGGAATGGTCCCTGCCCTGAGCTATCCTTGGACCATATCTAGATGCTGTTTGAAGAGCGCCATTTGGCATAGGCTAAAATTGTGCCAAGGTGTGTGCAGTACAGATGATAACAGGACAGTGTTTAGACCTGTGCCCTGGCTCCATTTAATTTCCCATTGCATCTGTAACATGTGAGGAAAAGCCAGAGCCCAGGGTGCAGCTGAGGGGAGTTCTTGGAAGCATTTATCTAATCAGACACCTTGTCCCAAGAAAAAACACGAGACTCTAAGAGGACAGGGCACATACAGCCCCATCAGCAATATACCTCTGCTAGTATCCAGGCATTTAATGCTTGCAGTAAAATTAACTGGGAAGACGTCTCTACGTACCTCCAATTCCTTTGAAAAGCTTCTGCAGGGTCAACAAGGGAACAACACTACATTTCCCTGCTCCAGCACTTCGGGCTGACTGCAAAGAGTAAGAGCAGGGCAAAGCAGTGGGAGGAATGCAGAATTCCTTTGCGAAGACTCACCAGGCAGCTCTGCCCGGGGCACTCACAGCTGCGGTCTCCAACTACTCCCTGCTCATCTCCAGGTGCTCATCTCCTAGCTTTCCAGGAACAAAGATGTTTTGGGAGATGATCATCAATAGGCAAATACCAGCATGGATCCAGTGGTAGTCCTAAACATGCAGCTGAGCTTCAGCATGTAAGATGGGTAGGTCTTGTCCAAACATGATGACTGTTGATGTTCCCCTCCATCACCCTCAGCCTTTTTGCCTGCACAGACATAGAAGAAGAATCAATAGGCACTCTCATCCTGCCAAATTTCTCATGTGGGTTTCCAGCATAAGGAAGGAAGATCAGGGAGATGCGTGGCGCCCAACTCCCAAATGTACAACAGGTCCTAAGATGCTGAGCACGTTGTTTGTGCCTCACCTTATAATCACGTGCCCTGGTTGGCATACAGCAATGGTTTTCTGATCTTCTAAGCTAGACCCACCTCATGGCACAGCCCAGTAACAGCAGAGCAGAAAGATGCAGCCACCGAGAACAAAATTTAGCCATACCTGATCCAGAGCCCTTTAATGTCAGCAGTGAGACTGGGAAGGGAGCGTGGGGTTGGCAACTAGCCCTGAACAGCAGCAATCCCCCAGACCCTGCGTTCCCTTAGCCATCTGCCTCCATGGGTGGGCCAAATCTCATTACCACTGTGTCTCCCCACACTGCCCCATGATTTTGCTCTATCTATATTATATCACCAGTCCCGTGCATTCACCAGGACCACAGCTCCTCCCAGAGGGCAACACCCCCCCTTTGGCATGGGTCCGACTCCTTGGGACAGCCCAGGCCAGGCAGCCCCACTGCTGCTCCCCACAGGCTCCAGCCTCCAGGAGAGTGGCAGGAAGTGAACTGTTTGTATTACCAAGAATGTTCTATTTCCTTCTAGAGGAAAAAAAAAAAAAACCCAAACCCAACAATTACTTGTGCTGCAGCCAGAGCTGAACCACGCCAGAGGGATGCCAGCACTTATGGCTCCACTTGCCCAGGCCACCTTCACACACAGCTCTCAAAGGCTCCAGCATTCTTCTGGGGAGGAATCAACTTAATTGTTCCCCATCAGCTTTGGGAATCAGAGATGCTATGTGTCTCCAGCATGCCCAAGTGCATCCATAAATTCAGCAAAAAACCCGTGGTCCCTATGACAATTTATGTTCCTTCCCTGATTCAGTAGCAGCCCAACACATGGTGTGCTGCTCCCCCTCAGCTGTCTCTGTCCTGCCCATTCCTTGAAATCATCAAGTGTCTTTCCCAGGTCAAGAGCCAAGATCCTACATTTCACAGCATTTAGTAATCAGCATGTGATGGCGTCAGGGTAGGATTTCAGCGACTGCAAATAGTAACACCTCCAAAATCCATCTTGGTACAAACAAATCCAAATAGACAAACCCATATACTTGAATAGAACAAAAGCTACATGGGAACATAGAAGCGTCCCTGGTGGTCAGGGAGAGCCTGATTTTTAAAAGCGATTGTTCCTAGCGCACATGCAATCTCAATGCTGCCAACAGGCAGCTTTCTGGTTTAGAAACATTTCTTCCGTCTCACACGAACCCATCCCGGGCTTGGAGAGAGGGGAGAAAAGAGTGAGCAACCACACTCTTGGCTCTGGGAATTTGCTTTTCTCAGCCTTGCAGAACTAGGTGGTGAGGTCAATTTTCACCCGCCCTTGAAGACTTTTCCAGCCTGTGCCTGGATATCCCTGATGGCTTTTGAACTAAGGGACGATTGCTGTGAGATTTGTTAGGGCTCACAGAGTCCCAACAGCTGCTTCAGCCTCACTCTTCTCCCCAGTCTATGCCCAGCATCTACAGGGTGCCCAGACTTTATATGCTGAATGCTACCACGAATCTGCTGACTGGAGGTCACCCAACTGCCCACAGCCAACAGCTTCACTGCTTCCAGTGACTTTCATTATGTCTACGCTTCTGTTCCCGCTCCCAGCCCAACCTGGGCTCCCAGCATCTTATGAGGATATGAACTTGAAAAGGGTACTACAAGGTTATTTCCACAGCTGCACTGCAGCCCGGGAGCAGAGGGCTCTTTTTGATGAATATGCTATGAATAAAACATCAGTGAGTTTGGAATCCCACTGCCTCATTCTTTAGTTTGGTTCTGGTTTGCTTTTTACCACATTTCCTAAAGAAATGCCGTCTGTGACAGTGCTGCAGTTCGATATTTTGCCTACGCAGCATCCATGTACCTGCTGGTCCACTCTCCCATGTCCCTGCCTTCCAGGGTGCCACCACCTCTCCTCTCCTGTGAAAAGTCCTGCAGGGATCTCACCACTGCTATATCTTCACTTCTTCCCTGCCTGTTTTTACATCCAACGCAGAGGCTCTCCAAGACAATTTCCACTGGAGAAAACAACATCTGACCACCTCTGTGTTCAAAGCTATGCTCAACATCTGGGGAAGGCTCAGGGGAACTCACAAGACAACGGCTATTTCATAGGTTTATACTTTTTAAGACCAGGAAAGACCACTCCATCCTCCAGCTGGGCCTGGAAGGACAGCATCCACACGAGGACCAGCTGGCTAAAACACACCATCCCAGGAGGTATCAAGGTGGATTTGGGAGCTTTTGTTTGGCTTTAAAATTCAGCAGGTGAGGATCTAAGCTCTTTTTTTTTTTTTTTTTTTTTCTCTCTGAAATCCTTCTGCATCCACTGCTCTCATCCCACAACTTTAAGAATGTGCTATATATCCCAGCCCCAAGTGTGGATGGCAAAACAGAGCGTGTCGGGGCATTTCAGAGGCAGCTCCAATGCTACCCATAGCCCTGTCATCACCCCAAGCCTCCACTTCAAAACAGAAGGTAGATAAGATATTGCCTGCTAATGGCTTTCCACATAAATATTAGGACCTTCCCTCTCAACCAGTTTACTCTGTGCACTGACCCCCTCGCCGGGGTCACAGGGAATGGGAAACTGTGGGAGGTCCCCAAGTTTTATAAATGAGAGGGTTTCCCTGCGTAGACACGTACCATGAGGCACCCAGGAGCCAAAAACACTGATTAATGGTACCAAGAAGGTCTGTTGTAGGGGAGCAGCGTCGGAGCAGTGCTGGGGAGGGATTACCAAGAGATTTAGCAGTTCAGGTGGATTAAGGGTGATTTGTCAGTTGTCTGCAATGGGTCTCCACCGAAAAAAAAAAAAAGCCAAGGGCTGAAAGTCATTTAGCATGAGAGCAGAGACAAAAACACAGTTGTTCCTTTTGGGTTTGATGAAGTTGAGGTTCGAATGTGGGTCCAGGTACCTAATATGGGCTGATGACTGGATGCACGGTTGGTCTGATGAGTGGATGAGGCAGAGGTTACCTCCAGCAGCAACTTGCCATCTCCTCCACTGCAGCACATGCAGCTCCCATCGTTCCCCAAGCCCCTCCATGCCTGGTGGCTCAGCTATAGCCACCGTGCAGGCAGGACCTCACTGTCTTGGGGGCTGCAAAGACAAGTTGCAGCTCCCCACGCATGAGATACCGACCGACAACAGAGAAGAGGAAGATTGGGTCTTGCAAGACACTGGCCACACCCTCACAAAGCATCCTTTGGAAAGGCTGAACTGCACCCCAGAGACAGCCCGCTTGTAGCTGACTCCAGGTCTCCAGCTGCACACTTTGGTTGCCAGAAGAGAGCAGATTTGGGCAGTGACCCCCTGTATGCACAGCATCTATTTTTTCCAAGAAAAGGCAAGGGGAGGGTCTAGAAGGGGAAAATGTGATAGACAAGTAGCTGGAAATGTAAATAGTAAAATTATAATGAAGACCATGTTAGCAACACATCTCTGGTTTCAGAGGAAATCTAGATAAACAAATAAAGGTGCAGTTGAAAGACCACAGGTCTCAGATTGCAGAGACTAACACAGGACACGCCGCTCTATAATTTGACTCTTGCAGAGAGGACCATTTTGGAGTTTCTTGAGCCTGCTTGACTCGAGTTATTTCCTTGAGCCTTCCCTAAGGATGGGGCGGACGTGGAAGAGCCAACAAGGCAGCGAACCGCCCTCCCCCAGCTAATGAAAACCAGCAACCCCAGCAAGGGTTTGTCAGGAAAGCACAAAGCAAACCCCGATGGAACAGGACTGACTGAGGGAGCTGGGGCTAGGCAGGCATGCTCCCACGCCGGGACAGCTCCCAGCCATTTCTCTACAGGATTGACAAGTCCAGGGCAACTCCAGTTGAGCACCATGGGTTCAGCCTCCAAAATCCTGCCCAAAACCAGCGGCAGGATCCACCAGGAGATGCCCTGGAAAGACTTTGGTAAAGCCAAGGATCATCCAAGGCGTCCATCCCACTTCTTGAGATCTCATTTGGGCCCAATCAGGGGGCTCTGTTTCATTTATTTCAAAACACTTCATTTTTGGGTTGCAGCAAATTGGGCTGTTTGGCTGTTTATTTTCACATTGTACTATGCTGTCCTCAAGTTTCTAAACAGAAGCCACTTCCAACCCCAAAATGGAAAATGTTCCTCTTGCAAATGGAAAGTGGAAACATTTCCATTGTGGCCACACAGGTCTTTTTTTCTCCCCGCCCCACCAAAGTCTTTCTGCACCGAGAAACCCATCTGCAATGATTGTTGGCCGCAAAAAAGGGTTCAAATTGGCCTTTTTAGTAACAACTTCCCAAAGCTTCAGCTTTGGAAAGTTGCTCACAAGGTGCTCCAAAGTGACCAAGATGACCACCTCTTTGCAGAGCCTGAGGGAAACACCCTGCTCGTGGTGCCCATCTCAGGTTTGTGCCAGGGACAGGACCAAATTCAGGGCATGTGCAAGATCGAACAAGCAGCACATTTTCCCAGCATTTGGCCACTGTTGGTTGAGAGGGACTAATGGCCGAGAGGAAATCTGAAGCTATTTTGACCATTAAAAATACATGGCGGCCACCTCACTTTTCTGCTTACAGGTTGACCAAACCACCCCGCTTTTCGATGCTTTGACTGCCACCGTTGATCTGAACCAAGCTTCCCAGCCCAAGCGGGGCCCCATTTGCACACTTCCTCCCGAGGACCATGCTCAGACCTGGCAGCAGCGTGCAAGGAGGCTCAGCTGGTTCCCATCCGTGTCCTCCCAGCAGCTGCCCCCAATGAGCTCCAGATGCGGGACTGGGTGTGCAAGGGCGCGAGGCGCTGCGCTAGAGGGAGAAGGCGGAGGCAGCCGAGGCTGCTGCTTTTATCTCTTTTGCTTTGTTTATGAAAAGAGAATTAGCGCGTGGTTGCCAACAATTTACTCTGGCAAGGGCGCTCCTCCAGAAATACTTTTACTGCCGTCACAGCCAGCGGACATGGCTCTCCTTCCCTCAGCTTTCTCACCACCAGCCGGGGCTGCTGAGACCTGAGACCCAAGAGTGGCCGCTAATTGCTGGGGAAGCTGCTGGTTGAGCCCATCCCGGCCTCTCACCATGGGTCCGCATGGGTGGGTGGCCAAGCAGCAAGGAGCAGTTGCAAGGAGAGCAAAGCCCGCTCTGCTCAACCATCTTCCCAGTGGTTTCTCCTCCTCAGGCACAGAGGGTCCAGCTGGCTTTGTCTCTGGGGTACCCCAAAGGCTGTAGCATCCCATGAGTCACATCCCAACTGGGATGCAAAGCCCTGCAATCCTCTGGGCAGGGAAGGTGGCTGTAAAATGAGCACGCTGGGCTGCAGGAGGCTCTTCTCCATGACCCTGCACCATAGAACTCAAGAAGGCACCACTGTGGCAGCCCTGGGGAAAAGGGATTCAAGATCTGGTATTCCAGAGCAAAACTTCACCCTCTGAGTGCTTTGAACGATACAGAAGGTAGGCAAGAACCGGTGCTCTCAGGCTGCAGAGTGTGCCCTTGGACAGGGAACTCACCTGTGCTGCTGTGCCGCCCGTGGATATCACGTTTCTGGAGAGCTCTGCTGGATTTGGGGCAGGGTGGGAGTCCAAAAACTGGAAGAAGCTGAAGCCCCGTTTCCCAGCAAGATGGGGTCGGTGTGGTTTTCCTCCCAGCACTGCGTAGGCCTGCTGATAGATAATTGGATTAAGAGCAAGCCAGCATCTGCTCAAGGTTATTTATTGCTTTTAAAAGGCGAGCTTCATTTGGAATTATTTTTGTCTTATCTTATTTTTGGTGCCTGTGTTGTGTCTGAGTTATGGAAACATCCTGGATTCACCAGCATCCCCTCTGTGTGGCGTCAAACATTTGCCAGGCAAAGGCAGCCCCGCGTTAGTCCTAGGGAGACTTTGGCAGGAACCTCCCTGCTCTACAGCTGACGTGAGCATCCTCCTGCGCTTCCTGAGCCGGACCACCAAGCTCTTTGCCAGCATCACAGTTTATCGTCCTCCCCAGAGAAGTTGGCGTGGGGTGAGGTGCCCCACGGAGGATGCTCTGCAGCCCTGCTAGCCACCCACCGTGCCTCCTGCCTCCCTTCCTACGCCACCAAGGGTTTGCAGGAGGAATTCCTCTGGCTCCACGCACCCATCCTATTGATGTTTCGGATGCTTTTGGCATTCTCCAAAGCTGCTGCCACTGCTTTACGGGCTGATTTGAAAGCTGGTTTTGTACAGAATAATAATAATAAAAAAATCATAGCTGGATCGAGAGCAAATGCCAGGAGCTGCCAGCCAGGGCAGAGGGCTGTGCACACCACAGCATTTGCCCCCAGCTCCTGCTCTCATTTCCTTTCCACACAAGCTTGAAAACCCGGCACTGGCTGAAGGAAGACTGTGAGGGGCTCCTGCAGACGCCCCAGGACTTCCCCCATGCCCATGGGACTGTGGCATGGGGCTGGGGGGTCAGGACTGTGGTTTAGGAGTGGGATTGGTGAAAGGCAATGCCTATACCTGGGCTGGGCAATTCTTGTGCCAGAACCTCGGTGGGCAAATCCCAGCCCTCTGCCTTCCCGTGGCAGCACAGCACCAGTGATGCCTGGATGCTGCTGGAGCTGGAAGTAAGAAAAGACCTACCCATGGTCCCCCTCCTCCAGCCAACGCTCAGCTCTCACCACCAAAAAGGCCTTCCAATCCTATTTCCTCCAAATTTTCCTCGCCAGAACCCTGCGGTGGCAAAGGCTGGACCAAAGGAAGGGGCTCGGCAGCACTGGGGCTGGACCGGGGCTGCTCTCAGCCCAGTCGAAAGACATGGTCACATCCGTGAGGTGCGGCCAAAGGGAAGGGGAAGAAAACACAACTGGGACCAGGCAAGGATGAGCAGGGCGGTTTGTGCCCACAGGGGCTGCTTTGTGGGCGTGCAGGTAGGCGTGCATTGGCAGCTGTGTTTGTGGCACACATGTGCACACACACACGGTTGGAGACGGGCTGTCCACGCTGGTGCGCGCACACACGTGCCGGTTGCACGCGTACATACGCGCTTCCCTAGACCTGACGTCTGAAATCCTACCTGTGGCTCGCCAGCCCTCCTTCTCCCAGCCCTGCCCTGGCAGCCACCCAAACCGGCACTCACGCGTTTAGGATGTTTTCCCCCTCCATCAGCTCGAACGGGCCACGCTGCCTTGTGGCACTCCGTCTCTGCAGCGAAGCCTCCCCGTCTCGTCTCAGCTGCTCTCCCACGGCTCGCACTCAGCTTTTGATAACCCGGCTTCAATGCGGTGACCCACAACTTTGATTTTGCTGCGCATTTGTTTTCTGGGGGGGGAATTCATCGGGTTCTTGACATGTTTTAAAAAAAAAAAAAAAAAAAAGAGAGAGATTTAATTAAAGTGTCACTTTGCTGCCAGGCTCCTTAGTTAGAGTTTCAACTGTACCTGCACATGTGGGTCCGAATTGCCAGGAATGGGTGCTCTCTCCTGGGATGAGGCAGCACCCAGGCAGTTCTTTCAAACCATCACCCATCCACAAGCTGGGTCAGGCCAGGTTTGTCCCTGTGTTCACATGGCCAAGGTGGCACCTAAGGTTTAACTCCGAGCCAGGGAGGTCTCCGGTGTCCCCCATGACGGACCATCGTGGTCCCTGCAGCTGAGGACTCACCCCAGGTCAGTCCCACCTCAACACAGGCAGCATTGGCCACATGGATGTTTATCTCTCCCGGCCGTCCTGCGATTTCTGGAGAAATGAGCTGTCCTGGCAGCCAGGGGACACTGGCCCTGGGAGAGGAGAGCCCAGGCTGGAGCCAGGCACTAGACACCTCAACCACCAGCAGAAACACATGCATGTAATTTCCCCGTGCACAGAAACAGCCTTTGGGGCCATTTTCCCCTTACTTCATCAATCTGAATATTGAGGGGGTTTTTCTCCCCCAACTCAGCTGCAACCCCTTTTCCACAATGCTGCCGCAGCACTGCTGGGAATGAGCTGGGCCAGGAACCCCCCCGCTTCCCTAGGAGGCCAGGCCAATTTTTTTACTCACTCTTATTCACTGCAACTCTGCCAAGAAGGTGCTCGGTATTTTACAAGCCCCACAAGAGTCCGTCTGCCCAGAGATATGATTCAGGACAGCTTCTTGCACAGACTGGCATAAAACCAAACTTTTCTGATTTAAGCCTATCTGTTTGGAAAGGGATTAAGCAGAAATAAGCAGCTGTTTTGCAGAATAACAATGAGAGCACAGGATCTGGGCTCTTGCTTGGCTCAGTGAGAGCTTCCCAGGGAGACAAGTCCTAAATCACAGCGAGGGGAGCCCATCCTGCCAGGAAATCCTTCCCCAGCACTGGGGAGGTTGAGGCAGCCGTGGGAGGGGGACATTGCAGTGGGTTTGTTTGGATCGTTTTGGTTTCCCCTGCTCCAAGTGGATTTTAGTGGAAGTATTTTACAACCCTTTAAAACAGGGAAAGCAAACAGCCACCACTAAGGCACGGGTTTCGTCCTGGGGAGGAGGATGCCCTCTCCCCGGCAGGGAGGGCAGAAGGGGTGGGAGAGCGGAGCCGCTTTAGGACACGGCTCTCCGGGATGCTACAGGAAGGTCCTCCGGCCCCGAGCTGGGCTCTCCCTTCGGGAAGGGCTGCGTGGTGGTACCCGGGCTAACAAATTCCACTGTCACCCAGATTTAAAGCAGTTTCCATGCAGTTGTGGCACCTGGCTTGACAGGGATTAAGCAAACAAAGAGCAATTCGATGCTGGGTGGGTGCTCAGACACCCACAAACATCGCCAGGGTAAGTTGGGCTCCTTCGTGTCAGCTGAGCAAGGGTAATGGCTGCGGCTTCCCTGAGCTCGGAGAGGGGTTACGATAAATCCCATCACCCAAACGAGCCCAGGACATTACATTTAGCGGTGTGGTGTTAAACCGTGAGGGCTTGCCTGAGCATCTGCATCTGAGGAGCATCTCCGAAGGGGGTTCCTGCAGCGCCAGGAGCTGAATTTACGTTGCCTGCTGAGAACTGGGGTGCTTTTTGCTTGAGCTATTCCTGAATAAACCAACAGCAGATCAGCATGAAACTACAAAGAAAATAAATTGTTACTGCAAAAGCTGGAAGATGACACATTTCCCACTGAACCTGAAAAGGCACAAAGACCTGAGCAGCATCTTTCTTTAAATAGCTTCCTCCAATTGATAGTGCTTCGGTCTGCTCTGTATCGCTAGTGGGAAAAGCTCACGCCAATGCCAGAGCATCGCCTGTACGTACATCTGTGGTATTTGAAGGCTGCAGTGAGACTGAGCTGAAAGAATAAAAACCCTTTGGAGGGGAAAATATATTTTCAGATTGTCAGCTGCACTCGCTCAAAATCAATTATAACCCCATTCCACATGTGGCGGCATTTTAATGAATTCCCCCCTCCTCCCGGGGACCACGCTCTAACCTAATTCACACCAGCAAAGGGTGTTTCTAACTCTGCTCCAGCCACCTCCCCGGGCTCTCCCGCCTGACGTCAGCGGCAGCAGAGTGAGGTCCCAACACCATCCCAGGCTTGATCCTGTGCAGCCTCCGCTGCCGTTTGCACTCCCAAAATGGGGCCAAGATGCTTCTCCTGCTGGCATCCACCACTGCTGGGTATGGGCTCTACAGGCTCAGGCCCTTGAGGAGTCAAGTTTTTCTGGGCTATAAAAATGTGGGTACTTTGGAGCAGAAGACAGCACATGATGTCTCGCCTTTTCTACTTTTTTTTTCCCCCCTTTTAAAATGTCAAAGAGCGAACAGTTACGCACAGCCCTGCCTTCACAACGTGCTGCTCACAGGGCTGTCGCTTGGGGGTTTTCTCTTCCGGTGTGGGGATACGGCTATTTTGCAAAATGCGTCACCAGCCCATGGACAAGGATGCTGATTTACCTCTTAAAAATGCCTTCTGGTTCAATGCCCACGTCTCCAGTGAGCATAAAACAGCAACGTGAGCTCTGCAGGCTGCAGAAACCTCCATCAGCAACCAAAAGCACTCAAGTCCTCCCCCAAAACCCGAAAGACCCTTTGCCATATCCCTCTCACCCTGAATTCATCAGCTGGCTTCTCCGGTAACACACTCTCTTGCATGTCATCAGGAAGGAATTTGTGCTCTGTTTGATAATCGGAGATGAATCGGTACAGCAGCGAAATCCTCAGACCACAAAGCATTTCAGCAGGTCTTTTAAGCCTCCTGCTCTCGTGTGTAGGCTGTCCAAGGACCCGCACATTCCTGGTCATCCCCGACCCCACTCATAAATCAAAGCATTCCAGTCCTGGTTTCCTCTATGCGTCCATGAACACTCACAGAGGTTTCTTCTTTAGCAAACTTAATCTGGGCAATTGTTCAAAAATGTTAAAATTACCTGCTCCTTTTATGATATAATGACAGCCTGTGGAGGCATAATTTAGCCCAGACCTGAAGACGTCTGTTTTAAGGTTAAAAAGTCCTCCAAGCTAAACTTTATCCAACAGCAGCAATGAAAAATCAACTTGCCTGGTGTTAATTTCTGCTCCTCTCATTAATGAAGCCATGCAGGATCACAGCCGGTGGGGCGGGATCCAGCTTTGCTTTATCCCAACTTCACATATTCAGTGCAAGGTTTCATCTGTTTCATGGCACCAAATCCCAACAAGGACTTAAAATGATCTGGTTGCTCACCTAACCTAACTTCCCATTGCCACCACCTGCCCTTGTCCTCACGGAGACCCTCCAGCTTGGGTCTTCCATGCCAGGAGGCCCTCATAGGTTGTCCTCAAGGTCATGGTTCAGCCAAGGACTTGGACAACAGTTTAATTCCACCAAACCCCATCTGTCCCAACCATTGGCCATGCATCACCACAAGGTCCTTTAAAACCTTAAATGAAAAGGTCTCTGGGAGGCCAGATCAATGGGTAAACACTTTAGTTAAGGGAATGCACAGCTGTGCTACTGAGACACAGTTTCTGTTGATACCCACCTACCTCAGAGATGTGCCCAGAAGCCCCATCCCTGTGCAGGTCCTGCTCCCCTGAAACGCAAGCCTTGCTTCACCCCTCAAAGCACTCAAAATACATGGTCAGGGCTGGAAATCTCAGCTGGGACTCCCACAGGGAGCCCCTTGAGACCCCCTGGCAGCAATGAGTCCGAAGGGGAGGAGGAACCAGCCCCACGTGCTGGGGAACACTGAGTACTCTGGGGGGGGGTGGTGATGTAGGTTTTTGGTTTGTTTAACCTGCACTTCTCTGCTCAAGTGGCTCTTGGCACCCCCAGATCCTTGTGTGCCGCCAGCGCGCGGTGACATCGGCCATTTCACGGCTCCTTCCCATCACCGTATTTCCAGGGAACTCCAGCGCTTCCATGCAGGGCTGTCGCCGGGAGAGGCTCTGAACGAAAACGCTGCTCTGAAACAAATGCAGGGCGAATAACTCTTTCCTACAGGGAAAAAAAGGCAAGACCTGTTAATCCAGCCTGTAGGGGATAGAGACAGGTATTCCTGCGCTGTAGGTGCAGCTGATGGGTTTTGCATTAACGTCCCCCCCTTTCCCAGGCTGGGGCCGGCACAGCATGGGGTCAGTGTCAACCCCGGCGCCTCGCTTGCTCAGAGACCTGGGGGCAAGCGTACCAAAGGGACGTAATGACAACCACGAGGAGCAAACGGCATTTCCCAGTCATCTCGTAACATCCGCTCCCAAAATCTCATCCAGGCAGCACGTCCTTTTCCAGGCTCGTGGTGCCGGTGAGCAGCAAAGGAGGCTCCCAGATGCGGGGAGCTGTAAGCCCCTCTGGTGCCCGGTGTCCTGCGTGGCAGTGGCAGAAGGGAATCACTCGCCATCTGCGTGGGGCTCTACAAATAACCCCCGATCCCCCGAGATGTGGGATCCTGGCGCCCCGTCCACTGCCGACAGCCTGCCCTGCACAAAATGCCTCAGATCTGCATCCAGCATAGCAGGAAAGCCCTCCGGGAGGATATTTCACGCCGTCCTACTGTTTTGGATTAGACCCCAGCTGCCTCCTGAGCTGTTTAAGTTTACAGGTCTGAGAAGTGAACTTTCCACTCAGGCAGGGGCTCGCCTAGACAAGGGGCTGAGCAGAGAGCATTGGGTTCAACACCTCTCCGAAAACAGCCAAGGGCCCATTACAGATCTGATTCCAGCCAGCATCAACCAGAAAATGACCCTCTAGTTATCAACTGCCCTTCAGTTTACTCTCCTTTGCATCCTGGATGCACCAGAAACACTTCAGAAATGCACGTTACCTGCAGAAAAATGCCTTGCTGTGGTAAACAATCCCAAGCCAACATCCATGTACCAGCCTGCCAGGAACCGAGGTGGGACATCCTTTGCAATTAGCTCTGCCAGGGTTTCATTTAAGATTTTTCTACCTCCCAGCAGGGAAATCCATCAGGAGTCAGTGTTACATTGAGAAAACCTCACAGGCTTGCATGGGAACCTGCAGGTCCTGCGCACAAAGCAGCTATAGCATGGGGAGGGGGGTATTCAGCACTTAAATATTTTCTATTAGTGAAACGGGAATGAACAAAGATCTTTTCTCCCAGTGTATTAATTTAGTTAAGGTGAGGGTTGCTTTCTTTTCCCTTACAGACACTGACTACTGGATGCCAGGCTCGCAGAGCAGACCTGCTGTTGGTACCGCTTTGCAGCACCCTCTGGCTCTCGGCAGGGAGCCAGGGAGACCCAGGGACAGGGACATCCTCAGGTCTCGATGTCATTTTTCCAACATCCTAGCAAACCAGCCTGTGAAGGGGGAACAGCCTTTCTAGCCAAACCACATCCACCTCTTTAATCCGATTTCCCCAATGACCTAAGTCAGAGACGTAACCTCTACCTGCAAATCCAGCATCATTTTACCCCTACCTGGGTACTGCAGAAAGGCAGACGCGCACGTTCGCTGGGCTTGCCCTGGCAGCACCCTGGGGAAGGCAGATTTTCATCCAGCACCAAGACCCAAAACGCCCCAGCATCCACCCTACACCAGCACCACCACCACAGGCTGCCGTTGCGACATCTTCTACCCAGCAGAACCTCTCAGTAGGTTTTTGACAGTAACGTGCATTTCTAGCACAGCCCAGTCGTCTGAAGGGAAAATTCCCAGGGAAAGAAGGATGTAGAGAGGCCAAGAATGTGGGTAGCTCCAAAACAGGATTAGACATTTCTGTGGATGTCAGGAACGGCTAGAGTTAGTACAATTAATGATAACTATCTTGGCTGAGATAGAAACCAAGTGCAGCAGGACTCCCAGCAGTATCCATCTGCTGGAGACCAAGACAAGAACATCTCCCCATCTCTCAGCACATGATGGCTCTCTTCCACCTTCCCTTGAGGGAAGGTCCTGGTGGGACTCTGGCTCTGCCCTGGCCAAGAAGCTGCTGTGGGGACCAGAGAGGGGAAGGGGCTGGCTGGGCAGGGGAAGCTGGGATGGGGCAAGGGCAGGGCGATATCCACATTGACTGCCTTTCCCATTGAGCACATGGCCTGGGCAACTCAAAAGTTCAAAGCAAAGAGACCAATGTGCCTCCACACCCAGGTAATTTATTCTAGCAGCCTCGTTGTGCTAGAAATCATGGCATTTCCACTCTCACAACTATTCAGTCATTACTCGCTCCCCACTTGTGATGCTTTAGCAGGGAAAGGGGGGGACAGCATCCCCACCACCCCACAGCTGCCATGCAGTCACCAACCTCGTCAGCTCCGGCCCTGAGGGAGCACGGCCAGAACCACAGTGCTTCACAGGCATCTCCCCAAACTGCTCCCATGTGGGTGCCACGGCTCCAGCAGCCACCCGGAGCCCTAAGTGCTTCCAGGCTGGAGGAGAAGCCCCGGCTGCTGCTTGGCGTCACTCACACCAGGGAATGGGAGGCAGCGTCTCCCTGCTGCCTGTGCAAGCACACCGCAGATGTCCCAGAGGGAACATTACAGCCTTCAGTTACCCAATTAAAAACGTGTTTGAGGGGATTTGATTACTCAGTTTGACAGAGGGAAGAAAACCCTCCGGGGTCCTGGCAACAGTGAGGATTTACGAGCTGAGGCTTTGCTTCAGGTCGCTCTGTCTGATCATGATATGTAGCAAAGGAACAAAAAAAACCCCAAAACCAAAAACCCACCAAAAAAACCCAGGGAGCGATGGTGTCTGCATTCCTGCTGCTTGAATCAGACATCTTTCCTGGCAGCTCCAGTCCCCCCTGGCTCCAGGGACTCAGGGAAGGTGCAGCAGTGGGCAGGACGCACTGGAGCAGGTCGTCTCTGCCATCTTGCACCTAGGACTGCCCGTGGCATCCCTGAGAGCCGCATCCTAAGCCAGCTCCGCTCTCCCACCCCTCTTCCTCAGGCAGGAGCTGATCAGAGGTGTAAACGCTCCCTCACCACTTCCGAACACCTCCTAGGGATGCAGTGAATGCTTTCCCCGCACTTTGCCAAAGGGCAGAATCTGCCGCCTTTCCTGCTCCGGGGTAAACAGAAGCCTGGTGTGAACCCTGCGGCGTGGCTGGGACGCCTGCTCCTCGGTACCCCCTGGCTCCCTCCCCTTCACCTCCCCGCAGTAAAAGCATCACCCTCAGGTTGGGAAATGAGGGAAGACAAATCTCACAGCCGTCTGCCTTATTGCGGCGTGTGAACAGCATCCAGAAACGCCTCCAGACAAGATGATTACTAACAAGGGATTTGGGATCACGTATATTTATTGCCACAGCAGTGAATGGGAGACATGTGGCCACCAATCCCAGTGCGGGCTCAAAGGAAGCCAGCTCCAGGGCTGAGCATCTCCCTTAGGGCTCTGGGAGCATCCTCCTGCTCACCCTCCTCACCTGCTTCAGGCCACGGTCAAGGACAAGACGCCGAGTTAACTGCGCTCCCACCTCGTTCCTTGCTTGCCTTCGTGCATAGCACCAAAGTGTCTGATGTTTCTCTTTAAGGCAATATTAAAATGAAAGGAGAAAAGTTCTAAGTTATTTCAAAGTACTTCGCTTCAAAAACATTCAAACCAAATTTACGCACCAAAGCCATAAATGTTCCTTTTATTGCACACACAAAATAACCCTCTGCAATATGATTCCTCTAAATTTATGGTTCTTCCAGAGCTATTAATTCAGCCCAGGTCTTTTCTTCTTCCCCCCCCACCTTAAGTCAAATAATTCATAAATACTTCACACTGGAGTGTACTTTATGAGCATTATTATGATCACTTGAATGTGGAAATGCCTGTGAAGTTATTACAATTGTTTTAATGCACCACAGACTCCCCAGCGGTACGGATAGCGAGATATAAAGAAACTTCGTCACACACTGGAGGGAAGAGCTCTCAAGAGGCTGTTTATTTGGCCAAATAATAAGGATCTTGTAGCCCATATATGTCGCTGAATTGAGTCAATGACAATGTCTGGAGTGAGTTTTAATTTGCCACACTCCAGCTCAGGAGAGTTAGGTGTATCACTGGCCAGACTGAGATGTGGCTTACGTCCACAAGTCTCCATACAGTTTTCAGATGCAAATCCAGAAAAAAAGACATAAAAAATGGTCAGAGGTGCAACAGCAGGGCCATGGTTAACACATTTAGAAGAGCGGGTAACTTAATTAGAGTCCCCAGGCACGCGGGGAGGCACAGATAAGCCAAATTGCCCTTGTCAGGAGAAGGCAGACACTTTTTTCAGTTATCTTTGAACACATCACAGGATGGCACGCTGTTGAAAGCCAGAAATTCAGAGCCATGGGGCCGTATCCTCCCAAAGATATAGCTGAAAACTATTGCTTTCTTTAACAGAAAGAGGCAGAACAGCTATTAAACTACACCTAGATGGAAGTAGGAACCCACCAAAATTAAACGTATTTTCTGGGATCGCTGAGCCATACAGGGCCTCTCCTCAGGGTATCTCAAGAAAGGGGCTTTGCACGTGCTTCTGGAGTCTGCATTTCTCCTCCTCATTCTCCCATGTAAAATGGATCACTGGGGGCAACCATGGCCCAGAAACCGTAAAGCCCAAAGTCAGCGGGAGCATGTTTGAATTCCCTGAGAGGTGCCGTGGGAGGACAACCCCTCCAGCACCCAAAACCAGCTGCCCCATGACCTTCCCCAAGACCACCCAGAAGGAGCTGCAAAAAGAGCCCACAAGTCCTGCCCGCCTCTGAACCACCACTGCTCCCCAGGAAATCAGTCTTTTTCTCTTGCAAAGAACTCCTACAGTAATTGCCTTCATATCTCAAAGGTGTCTTACAGCCACAGAGGTGCAAATATTTATCCATACTTGGAATTGCAGAGTGAAGCCTAACTAAGTGTTCCCAGACACTTCAGCAATTGTTGTTTTAAGACCTGAACCGTAGACACCTGGCTGGAATTAATCAGCAGATGTGAACACGGGAGGCAGAGCTAAGCCCTTATTAACCCTTCACACATCAATGTCAAGGTCACGGGGTGTTTCACTGGGGCAGCCTGTACCTAGATGTCAGCTGTCAACAGCCTGGGGATCCCAAAGCAAGAAACATCCTACACTGATCAGGGCATGAACTGGTAGCAAAATTTATCACGCTCCTGTCACCACTTGAAGACTTGCTGTGCTGAGGTGCTCACTTGTGAATAGCAGCAATAATAAATGTTTATTACTAGATAATAAAACACAAGAGCAAACCACCTTCTGTATGGGCTCTGTCTAAAATCAATAGGAGTTTAAGCATCTCTTGAAGGGAAAGCATTCACTTTGCACCAGGTGGTTTCAAGTAGTTCACATCATCAACAGCTCCTCATCAAGATCAAAAACCCAAGCCCTTCAGAAGTGATCAAGCACAGACCTGGGAAACACTCGCAGCCTCTCCCGTTCCAGCTCCTCTGCAACGCACTGGCTGATCCCCCTCCTATGGTAGGCAACCAAGCCACATCGTCCCAATCCCAAGCCTCCAAAAAATACACAGCATCAATGACTTCTCCAAAGCCACCGGTCTGGGAGGGCCAGAGGGCCGTGCCCCCGTGACTCCAGCCAGGCCGAATTCCCCATTACCCCCTATCTGAATGCCTTCACTCTCATCAGTTCCTTTCCAGGAAGGGACAAAAGCCAGTGAAGCTAAGGACAAACCTCGGCACAACGTTCCTTCTCCCCTACACTGGGGGAAGGATTAGCCCACAATAAAATGCAACCTGAAATTAGAAGGCAGCTCCTCAATGGCTGTGGCATTGGGTCAAGCCCGGCTAAACCTGGCTAATACAGAGGTAGAGCAGAACGAGGTCCCAAGGCATGACTCACAAACCGTAACTGAACAGAAGGCACCTCCTCCACGGAGCAACAGGCTGTGCTTTTATGTCCAGCTAAACCTCCCAGCAAAACACCCAAGATGAGGCACTGTGGAGTTTATCTTACTGCTAACCCATACAAACCCCAGGTGGGGATGCGGTTGGAGCTGATGAACTACATCGAGATGAAAAGACAGACAACCTCTGCCCCATTCTGCCTGCCCTTTTCATTGTGAGATGTCTAGTGATGGAGAGCTTGCCTACTTTGAAGTGGAGATGGATCCAAGAGCCAGGCAGGTGCAAAGCCTTCCTCGGCAGACAACGTGCCACAGAGCTCAACCTGCCAATCCGTCATTTGCACCTTCTTTGGGGTGGGGGATATTCCTAAACAGATTATAAATCTCTGCATGAATCCCACCGTCAATCCATTTGAATCGTCTTCCGTCCTCCCCAAAACGCATGAGAGATATCTGTTTTCTCTGCTGCTGACCCATGACATCCAACTCCTGCTAAGCAATTCTGATTGTGGAACTTAATACAGAGGGGGAAAAAAAGAAACACCACCCACCACCACCACCCCCCCAAAAAAAACCCCAACCCCTTAAAAACCTCATATTTTAAAGCAGAGGAGAAAACTCTTCCTGGATCTGTCACTGTAGATATTAGCCCATTGCCAGCTACAGAAAGCTGCATTCTTTACTGATGTTGGTTTTCATGGCCCATTTGCTTGTTTGCTTCAATTTCCCCTCCTCAACAGCTCCAGGAATCGGCAAACTGTAGAGACTGTTTTTGTAGGCTTGCCAGCAAGCCGAGAGCTGTTTCATACAGAGGATGAGAATGGGGCAGGAGAAGGCTGGGAGGAGGATGCAGGGGACCAAAGGAAGGGGAAAAGCAGAAGAGCAAGGGCACTGTAGGGAGAGGGAAGGTCAGAGTTTGAGTGCAAGGGAAGATTTGCAGAGAAATTAATGAGATGGAGGGGCTGAGTTGAGAAGAGGAAGTGGGTGGGATGGAGAAAGGGTCGGTCTCAGCCATCCATCTCCCTTTTCCCACCCTGCACGTGAGCAGGATCAGGCCTTTCTTCTCTTCTCATTCAGTGCTGAGATGGAAACAGCATGGCCTTCCAGTTCATCTATAGGTCTAAAAAACAGCCTCACTGGTTCCCAGCTCAGCCAGCAGCAGAGTCCAATATCAGCTCCCTGGAGAGGCAGCTTATGCCAAAGCAGCAGAAAATGATCCCGTAAACAAGAGTCAAGGGACAAGGTCCTCACGCAGACTGCCCCACTGGGCCAGGCCAAGAGCTCAGTTTCCCTCACAGATTCTCTTTAACAGTGACCGTAAGAGGATGCCCAGAGACGTGTAAGAACAAGACAAATGTATGTGATATTACTCCAAGTCCTCTCTCGGTCTCCAGCTGTTTCCAACTGAGGAACTCGTGAGCCAGATGTACTTAGTAACCCCTCAGCAATTTCTCCTACATGCAATTGCCCAGTGTCCTCTTAAACCCATATAAACTTCTAGCATCCACAGGCTCCTTTGACAACAAAGTCATGGGGCAGATCCAGCACTGTCTGTTGACATTGCTTCCTCCAGCTCTGGAGGACTCCTCTGCCCGTCGGTGAGGTCGCAATGTACCACATCCTCTGTTCTTCAGACCACGCAACCTTTGAGCAGCTGCCCAGGCCATCAGACGCTGCCTCCCTCTCCAGCCAGGCGCTGGGAAACGAACAAAGATCACAAGAGACGGACTCATCCTAGAGAAGCTAAAAAAACAACAAGGAACTTCCCAAATGTGCATCTTGCTGCACTTGAACAAAGAAAGTACCACTCAGCCAAGCAGGTGTGAATGCGGCCAAGGACCAGGATGCTTTTCACCACGGCTACCTCGACACTAAACAATCCACTCCCTGAGCCAGGTCCAGCCACAATTCAGGGGGAAAAAACAAAAATAAAAAAGCCCAGGTCACTGGACAGCACTGTTTATGCCTTTCTGTGTGGTTTTGTACCCAGGGAAGTCCAACAGTCAATCAGGGGAGGGAGGATTTGCTGCTGATCATCAGGGAGGAGGGTCTGGGTGAAATTTTCCTGTTTATGAGATGTAAACAAGGCATGTGGAGCAGGTCGGGCCACGCAATGCCCTCTTAGCACGAGCCGTTTCGTTTGGCGTAAACACCAGGCCCCAGGTCAGGGCCATAATCTCTCCCAGATGCTTTTGTCCACGGGCCTGATCTAAGGCTTCAAACCTAAAGTAGGGGGTGAAGTAATCCCAACTCACTGCCTTCTTTCTCTAGCATCTCTTTTCTAACCCAAAACATATTTCCCTGGTGCAAGAGATTGGAGAACGGTTCCTACAGGAGGTGGCCATGGCTCTCCTGCACACACCATCGCAGCCATCGCAGCAAGCGTGGAGCTGCCGTACGGCGCTGCAGGCGATGAGGCTATACCTTGACACAGAGCCTGGGAAGGGAAGGCTGGGCCAGGGGCTGCCCTGAAGAGCTTTTTGGGAGGTAGCCACAAGCCCTCAGCCTGTCAGGGAGTTTAACCTGACCTGTCAGTCAAAGTCTCCATTTCCCAGGCTCCATCCCATCACAAATGAACTTGTCTCACAAAGCCCAGTCCAACATGACAAGTGTTTATACAGGACTAATGAGTGCCTCCGTCCCCAAGGACGTCGTGGATCATTCAGGCACTGAGGTCCAGGCACAGCATGCCGTTTCCCTTGCCGCTTGCAGGCCTGCAAAGAGCTGCAGCCCTAATCCTGCCCCTCTGCGGGGAGCAGCCCGGCGTGCTTCGGGCTACGCTTCTTCGCACAGGGAACCCGCGCGTGGCAGGAACTGCAGGTGCCTCTCCGGAGGGCACGGCTGGTCCAGCAGCGAGGTGCTCTGCTCCCGCGCAGGGACCACGCACCATCCTCCCAGCCCGGCTCTCTGCAGATCAGCGCACAGCCACAGGATGCTTGCCTTCATGGTTTAGCCACACAAACCATCTCCCGAGAAAGAAAAGCACCGTTTTCTCATCTAAGTGCCTTAAATATACCAGGTTTTGAGTAGGAAAAGGCCAGTCTCTCCCTCAGGCTTCTCTTTATGCTACACGACAAATATCTGGCCCAACTCCTTCCACCTCTCCCAGGATCCCTGGCTCTGCTGGATTTGCCTCCCCGAGTCTCTCTGGAGAGGTTCGATAGCCACAGAAAGCGGCAGGGCCTGTCAGCAAACGGCCACGATGCTGGGCTTGGGCCATGCAGCCCTGACAGCCGCCTCTGCCCACGCAGGAGCTCCTTCCAGCCGAGTCCTCGGGGCCCCAGAGCCTGGCAGCCGCCTCAGAGCAGACGTGCGTTACCCCCATCCCACACAGCCGGGCCGTGCTCCGCTACAGGGCGCTGCCTTCGGATGGCAAACCTGTGGCCAGGGAGGAACCGGCCTCCCTGCTCTCGCCCTGCACATCCCTACTGCTGCGGTCAGAGGCTGGTGGCACCCACGGGTGCTAAGTCCTCCCATATCCCCAGCTTGGCCCCTGAAATGTCACTCAAAACGTCAGCTTTATAGGAGAGGAGGAAAGGTGTTGCCAGCGTGGTCTCAGCTGGGAATCGTGCTGCCTTTGGTTTCCAGAAACATTTGGGCACTTACCTCCCTTATCCCTTGGGAGATGTGTAACCTTGTAAGTAAGCGCAGCTGGTGCCCACCTAAATGGATTCTTCCTTCTCCACACCGCTCTCCTTACGCCCTCGGCAGCTCCTGGGATTCACTCACTCACGCCTCTGGATTTCACGCAGATCTGGGCTTTGCAAGAGCACGCAGCAGCACCGACGTCCTGCAAAAGCGCAGGAGGCAGCAGTGGAGAGGAGGGGCTGAAGGTCCCGCTGCTGCAGAGCCTGCACCCAACACACTCTGGTCCACCACAGGTCCCCTCCCTTTGAACCAAACCCTTAGCAGTACCTGGTCCTCCCACACCTGAAAAGCCCTGAGGCAAAGGGCCTGATGCTATGGGGATGGGCAACGATCCCCAGGGCAGTGGGAAGTGCCTCACAGCACATCGACTCGTTTCACACCGGTGCCCAAACAGGCTTTTGCTGGTGACAACTTTCAGTGCTGCTGCCCCCAGACCAGGACCTGCAGCAGCTGTCCTATAAAAACCTCAGCTGGAGAAGGTAAACCCCCCAAGAAGAACTCAAGATGCTGCAAGGCAAGGGTGTAGGGGTTTCCACTTTTTTATTCCATGACCGAGCTGACCTCAATACCATCAAGCGCAGAGTACAGCCATGCCCATGGAATCGTTTAGGTTGGAAAAGATCTTTAAGATCATCAGGTCCAACTGTTAACCTCACACTGCCAGTCCAACCACTAAACCATGTCCCTAAGCGCCACATCCACATACCTTTTAAATACCTCCAGGGACGGTGACTCCACCACTTCCCTGGGCAGCCTGTTCCATGTCAACATCGAGCTGCCCTACATACGTAGGAGCAGCAAAGGAGAATTCAGATCTACAACAGCTACTGCCGTTCCACAGGAATGAGTCCGATCCAATCCCACATTTCAAAGACCTACCAGATCCCAACGTCGCCCCTCCTCCCTCAGCTGCTCTACTTGGATTCCTAGAGATGAAGCCTAGACCTGTGCAAATAGCTGGTCTATCCTTTAAAGATCAAATTAAAAAAATGGGAAGAGGAACATTTTTTTCTCTTTAGCTCAACCCAGAGTGAAACCTTCCTATCTGTCACAGCAAACCTCTTTTTTTCCCCCCTTGAGTGGAGACAATGAAAACATTTTGTTCTACCCAAAATAAAACCTTTCTCTATTTTCAAATGCATGTTTGAAGGCACTCACAGACCCCTGCTTTTTTAATTAAAGGCAGGCAAATTTCAAACGGAGAATGTCACAGTGCAATAAACAGTTAAAGCGTTTAATTTCAATCGTATCTTAAACAAAGCCTGCAGTTTTTCATCCCCAAAATACTTTTTTTTTTTTTTAAACTCTTGAAACTTTGGTTCAAGTTGTAAATAATTTCAAAGGAACCAAAATAACTTTTATTTTCTCTACACACAAATGTTTCATCTTAATTTCAGCCAGGCTAGCTTGAAGTGATTGGAGCCAGACTCTTCTCAGTGGTGCCCAGTGGACAAGAGGCAAAGGCTGAAATACAGGACATTTCCTTTAGACTGGATTTTTTTTTTTTTTTTTTAATTTACTGTAAGGGTGGTCAAACGCTGGAGCAGGTTGTGCAGAGTGGTTGTAGGGTCTCCATCATCCTTGGAGATAATCAAAACCCAACTGGACACAGCCCTGACCAACCCCCTCTGGCTGCTCCTGCTTTGAGCAGGGGGTTGGATTAGATGATCTCCAGAAGTGCCTTCCAACCTCAACCATCCTTATTACATGCCATTTTATCAGGAGCTCAGAAAGGAAGCAT